>NW_024881325.1:3482500-4082500 GCF_018691265.1 Tyto alba | reverse complement strand
CAGTTCCACTTTAAGAAGTTATGGTGTGGAAAAGTGTCATGTTCTGAAAGGATCTTTGTGGTCTCATGTTGCTCCTTGCAAGCGTAACACTTTGGAAATAATCTGGTTTTATTACGGTAGCCACACAACATACATGTGTAGAATTAATTTGACTATGGTCTAGTATTGTCAATCACAGAACAGTTTTTCTCAGCTTTCAGTATTAATCTAAATAGGGTAGTATGTCAGAGCTCTGAACATTTTTTTCTAAATACACAAACGATACTGCATTCCTTATGGAAGCACATGGTTCACAGGGCTCTACATTATAGGCACAAGAAGTTGGACCAGATAGGCCTGCTAATAATTATTTATGAAGTAGCTAAGTATACATATTAGTCTTTGAAAACAAATAAACCTTTGTCTGCTGTTAAACTTCTAAGGGGCCTTTTCAGCCACTTAATCACAGTGTGTCTGATAATATGAAAGTGTACTTCATAATTGGTGCCTACATAAGAGAAAAAGATTGAAAATGTTGATTCCAAAATTGTGGAAAATTTGTGGAGCACAAGAAGGCACACTTTTTTTCTTTAAACCAGAGTTATGAAGTGCCTAGCCACAAATTTTATTTTAATGTAAAGCCCTGTTCATTTTGTACTCTTGCAAAATAATTTGTATGCCTATAGTATTGCTAAAAGCAATGTGAGACTGCACAGTTGTCTGCTTGATAGCAATGTTTTATAAAGCCATTCTAATATTCCTGGTGTAGTACTGCCTCATCTCACTACCATTTCTTACAGATGGTCAGCAGCTTGCTTCCTGTGCATTGCCACTCTGCCTATAAGTAGTCAGGAGATATCTTAGTACTAATATAAGGAAATAAGAAGCACGTCCTGTTTTCCCAGTGAGGGGAAGCCACATGGGATTTTGGCTTACTGGATATTAGAGGTGGAGATAGGGAGACTTCTACATTCATACAATGAGACTTTAAATAAATGGAATTGTAGAAACCTTGCTACAAAGCTGGGAAACATCTGAATGCCACAGTCCAGTGCCAGAGTTGCATTTACCAGTATTGAGAGGAAGAAAAGAAAACCCTAGTGATTTAAGTCTCATAAGTTGTTCAAACAACACTGCTTGAGAAATTTAAACAAATAGCAATTTTGGCTTTAGAAATTAGGCCCTGTGTGTCTATTACAACTTTTTTAAGAAAACACTGAATTCTCCTGAATTTGAGCTTTAATATTGCTAAATAGCAGGTTTGATATTTTAGAAGCAAGACATCTTTTAATAGTTTTCAGTCCTGCTTTTTTCTTCTTTGCTGCACAATCATCCAAAAGGCCTTTATTCTTCTCATTCCTGCATTATGTGTCATTTAAAAATACTTTGTAAAAGCAGGCACTTGAGTGCTAACTTTCTCTGCTCCGATAGAAACAGTTACAATTTTGCTTCCTCTGTGGTAGGGAGCTTTAATACAATTTTCACTGCTTCCATGTCTCTTATGGCAGTGTATTTGCAAAATACTAATGGCAAAAAGATAAATTGGAGAAACTAATTGAAGGCATTGTTAAGTTTTTTCAAATTAACTGGAACTTTCTATAAAGAGAGTTCAGTGTCACCAGACAGTGTCTATTACTATCAATCTTGGCTCACACTTTCAGTTCCAAATATGGACAATTATGCTATTAGCCCAATAGTCATAGTCATTTCCATCTTCATTCACTGCTGTAAATCTTAAAACAAAACAAAACAAAACAAAACTGCACCAAAAAAACCCAACCTGACTGCTAGTTGAGCTTGTCAAGGTTATGGTTTAACTTCTTGTAGCACCTGTTGTAAAAAGAAATGAGGAATGGTCGTAAGGTGGCTTGATCCTGTTCTTATTTTTAGATAATGTTTAAGATTGAGTCTTGTAATTCTTGATTAACAATTTATTGAAGTGTACATTTGCTGTACGTCTTTCATATCACTTTGAATGGATTGGGATAAAGCATGGGAAATTCCTTAAGCCGTCACCTACCTCTGCAAGCAGGCTCTTTTTCTGAATGATACTCTCTGCATTGGCCTGCATGGTATACTGACCTGCATGTTTCTGGAGAACCTAAAGCTTCACTGAAAATGTTTCTTGCACATTCATTGCTATTAATTTGTGCTTGAATAGAAAAACTTTATTCAGTACTTGTAAGAAACCTTCTTTCTGCAAAACTATTGCTTTGAGGCTAAACCCATAGAGCACTTTTTCATCAGCTTGGAAAGCATCTGTGAGCTAAAATGGCTGCTTCAACTCCGGTAAGCTAACAGACACCCTCAACCAACTAACTTGCTTTCACAGCATGCTTAAAGTTTTCAGTTCTTTGAGAAATAAACACGGATTTTGGGGTTTGGTTTTTTTTTTTTTTTTTTTTCCCTAATGCTATTTTATTTTCCATTTTTCAGCTGTAGAGTAGTCCCTGGAGAAGGCCTTTCCAACAGTGCGACAGCATTTCTTAGCCTCTTTCATTGTGGCTAAAAGTGGTAGCCTATTGCACACAGAATGGAAACCACTGACCTGATCCTAACTTTTGAAAACACCTTTTCCTATATACTACCTGAAACTTTCCTTTTATGTCCGAAGCTATAAAACAAACAAGCTTTACCTATAAGTGCTGCTGCAGTAAGAAAACTTACAAGTGCTGAAGAAACCTACTTCAAATATAATGATCACCATATTACTTTATGATCTACTAGAAATGTTCAGATGGGAGAATTTCTTATTTCATTGCAGATGCTCATTTTTTATTGGATTGTTAAACCTGTGCACTTTTGATATTTTGGTATTTTTATTTAGCTTCTTTAATTCCATATGTAGAAGAGTTTATATAAATGCAGTGGTTTGTGCTTATAGTGTCTCTCCAGTTTGGGCTTGTGATTTTTGAATTTTACATCAGCATTTGGCAGAGATTTTGGGGGGGGGGGCTCTAGATTATGATTAGAAGAGAGTTTCAACAAGAAACAGGAGCTCTGATAAACTATGTGCTGTGCTTCAGCAGCTTTTTATTATAAAATGTTAAGCTTTATATGTTTAAATTACTGATTTTTTTTTTTTAACTGCCATATTCATTAAGAAATCCAGGGTATTCAAATTCTGGGGTTTTTTTCATATTGTATTATTATTCTTAGGAATAGTTCAATGTAACAAGAAGAAAACTTGACTTTGCTCTAGTTAAAACAGTAATAGGCACTTGAAAAATATTAAATAAATAGTATTACCTATAAATTTCAGAATTCCTGGGTTTTAGGAAGTTGAAGTATTATTGATTAACGGAATTTTATACAACTATACCAGTTAAATTCCAAATTGGAATTGTTTTGTTACTTTTTCATTTTATTGTGCCAAATTATGGTACATTTAGAAAGAAAAATTCTAAAGTTGTCAATGATAGGGTGTTATATATCAGCGCCTTTCTGTCATTAATTATTGCCAGTAGTGCCTTTAATAATTTTAAGGGAGACTCTTAGAATAGCTTAGTCTAAATCCTGTAATCTAGAAGAAATGGAATCGCTGTTTTGGAATTTATTAAAAACATGGAGCAATAAGTGCAAAGTGAACTCCCCTTTCGCACATTTTTAATGGGTAGTCTTACTATAGAGATTATATATTCAAGGAATTGTAAAAAATTCTGTTAGTCAATGATATTTCATCATGCAAATCCTTGCAAATTCAGGGGTATAGAGGAAAAAAAAAAAAACAACAAACAAAAAAACAAAAAACCACAAACAGACCTAAACAAACCTGAATACACATTGGTAACCAAATGGACTCATGTTGAACAAATGAGCAAGATGTATTAACACATTTGTGGTAACAGTACAGAGAATATATCAAGAATATTGATGTTATGTTAGCTTTGTATGGTGGTGGATGCAATTAACCATAGTATTGTTTGCAAATGTGAACAACAAAACATTGATATCTTCTCTTGTATGTTGTATCTAATCATTGTAATTTCAGGAAACAGAAATGGAGAAGCGCATCAACAGGCTGTACCTATCTCTCTACTGTTTGTTGAGGCTTACATGAATGATCAAATTGGTACTTATTGGGGGGATCCTTCCCACTCTTGAAAAAAAAAATAGAAATTGAAATAATATTGACAGCAGGGAAAAGATTTCTGTTTGCTGGAAAAAAAAGCATTATTATTCCTAGATGTGGGGACTTGTATTTCCATCTTCTGTTACAGTATTGATTCATAAGAAAAATTGTTGCATTTAAAATTGCTACATTTGTATGTGGGTATTTATTTGAATGATGTCGAAGTACTGTATTATGTTTTATGTGCATTACCTTTTAGTGGTGGATTGGTCTCCATTTAACATCATATGCATGTATTCTTGCCAAGTAACCTTTACGCAGATCTGAAAAAAAAAAAAAAAAGTTAAAGAGAATATGTGGAAACTTCTTAAAAGTATAACTGTGTGTTAATTGGATAACCTTAGGAGTTATAGAGGGAAAAATGTTACTTCCAAATTCATAAAAAAGTGTTAATGTAGGAAAGCAATCTGCCTGCATAAAGGTAGTCACATTGGCAGTATCAATAAAAAAGAAAAGGAATCGTGTTTTCTGATTGTTGTTTTCATGTTTTAAGAAAGTGCCATTTTAATTAATCCGTCTTCCTATTGTGTTTTCAGTGTGAGGTTAGATACATATTAATGTTTATTTGAGATGAAATGAAAACTTAAAACAAAGTTTGCTGCAGTACTAGAAAATTAATTATTTGCGCTCATATTTGGGGAGTGCCATCTTCTGTGCTGTTTCATGAGGTTTTCCTGGATTAGTTTTGGCCTCAATCAGACTGGTTTAATCTGTTTCACCAAAGAGCTATGCAAACATGGAAACAGGAAAGGGGAGAGTAGGACTAATGCTTTTGGTGGCAGTGGTGACAAGCCTTCCTGAAATTACATCTTAATTTCTCATCTGTTCTCTAAAATTCATTATAATGATGTTTGTCCAGTAGAATTAACAAACTCACAAAAAAACCCAAACAAACAAACAAACAAAACACAAAACCCTGAAGAAGTGTGCTTAAAGTCTGAGGGTGAGGCTAAGGTTTGCCCCATCAATACAGGGATATTCCTGGATCAATTAAATAGATATTGGCCCCTAGAATATTAAACATGGTTTTATACTACAGTTTAACAACTCTTATGTCCCCAGGTAGGATTCCTAGAACTACTCTGTTTATCGTTTACATACTTGGTAGCAGTCAGTTGCATTACACCAGCTAGTCAACATAATAAATACTGTAACTGGAGAGCAATATGACAGTTTTTACTTTAGGCACTGAAAATACTTGTTGAATTGTATGCAAGAAACTAGCAGAGTATATTTGCTAGAACACTTGTCGTGACTATATAGTTTTGCATTTGCTATAATGGGAGCTTTATCTGCAGGGTGATCTAAGAGAGAAACATTTTATAAAGATATATATGTGTGCAAATGTCAAAAGAACAAGAACAAACCTGTTGAAATAGTAGAACAGTGTGACTCAAAAATGCTTTAGTAAGAAAATAGGAGAATATTTAGCTTAAAAGCTTGTCTAATGAATGGGTATTAATTAAAACATCAATTTCTTTGGCTTTTCTGTGTAGAAAAAATACAGTGCCAGGAGGGAATGTTGCCTGTGCTGAACTGGGAGGGTGGGTCACCCGCTACATTCCAGACTGCAGATGTTGCTGTATTTAGTCTCCGGGAAAGAAATCTGCCAGTTAATATAACACTTCTGCTTGCCACAGATTCAGTAATGCAGTAGTGATCATTTGTTTCTTGCAAGTAAGGCCTGAAAACAAGCTACTAGCTTCCCAGAGGAGGAACAGGGCAGATTTTCAGATGTACTTAGATGCCTGAAAATAGAGAAGCCAACCTGAAGGTCCCCGTGTACCTAGTTTTGTGGGATGAAGATGAAGAAAATTAAGACATAGGTGCTTTTTGGACATCCCATCAGATAAGATGGTAAAATTCAGCTCCACAAATATTTACAGAAGTTACAGTTTCAAAAATATATTCATATTAAGGGGTTTTTTAAGGCTGATGATGTAGATTGACCTACAGGACCAGGAAAAGGTATTTTTCCACCCAAGGACTTAGTAATAAAAACAATAAAAAACTATAAAGATCACCTCTGTGAGCTCAAAACAAGCAAAGTAGCTAGGTAATATGATTGTTTTGAATAGATTCTTATTTTGAGTATTGAGTGTTTTTCTATAACAGCTTCAAGCAAACATTCATTAGTGGTTGCTGGGAAAAACACTCATGCACAAACTAGTCAAAAGATTACTTTATCCTATTCCTTTTCTTCCACTGGAGTTGCTGCCCTTTCCCAGTAAAGGGGGGGGGGGGTTGCTGCTTCTCAGTACAAAGGCAAATTTCCACAAGAAGGAGCCATCACAGCTGCAAAGCAAACTTTTTTTCCACTGTATTCGGAGCATAGTATTTCCAGGGTAAACTGAGACGTGATTTTGTACATCAAATCTGTATCAGCCAGCCTTACCTTAACCAACCCTGTGACTTTGGGACACACTGGTTTTAACTAAGTCATCAGATGTGATAATTGTCAAGTGAAGTGGTTGTAAAATGTCTTGGATCCACTGATTGTTTAAAAAAATAAAGCAACAGCAAACAAGCAAGCTGGATCTGGTTCTAGATATTAATGTAGAGTATTTCTGAAGTAATATACCAACGGGGAGTAGTGTAATGAAAGCTGATTTTTGTGATTATGCTGGAGAAAACCTGGGAGTTTAAAATTTACTTAAAACTGAATACAAACTAATACTTAACTAGGACAATATATGTAATGTACTACTTGCTGATTAAGGCTATATACATAAGAAAGCTAGAGTTAGCTACATATAGATGAAGTGAATTTAAGCTAGGCTGAAGTGAATTCTAAATACACACACCCAGATTTCCACCAGCTTAGCAAGTAAGAGTCAAAGTTGGTTAACTAAGCTGAAAATTACTTTAAGGACAGAACCCACAAATACTATGGCTTTTTACTGAATCACATGTCAGGTTAGAACACTGGAAGGCCAGAAATGTACCTGCTTAATTCTCTTTGTTGCATGAATTTTGAACAACTTTGGTTTTTTAAAATATCTCTGATTTAACTTTTAAAAATGTCAGCAGGTGGACACTTGAGTTCTGAATGTCTTGTGCTAAAATACTGTAACATGCTTAACAGGCAGGAGAAGCTTTAAAACTGATGATCTAGTATATAGTTTTAAAGAGATCATATGTAATAGAAGAGCAGAATTTTTAAAAGTAAATTTGTGCTAACACTTGCATAATCCATTCTCAGTCACAGTACATTTTATCTTTTTTGAAACTGATTATTTCTGCTGTTCAAACAGCAATGTATTTGAGGAATTATAAATTTTCATATCTGAGGAGGAAAAAAACAACTGTTCATTTTAGTATATGTTGCTTCATATTGCTTGACATTAAAAAGATAGTTTATATTCTCCTTGAAGCCTTGCTCCCTATTTTTTACACAGAAATTTTAGGTTAAAACAGTGTCCCAATATTCAGGTGCACACTATCTCAAAGCTAAGGAAAACACTCAATTTGGCAATTTCATAATCACAAACATTTTCCCCTTAATTTCTAGTGATGAGACTGTTCCTAACTAGGACAGTTTGTACCCTTATTCCAAATTATACTGAGTAGACATTCAGGCAGCTTCTAGTAATCTCAAATGTTATTTAGCTTATTTTCCTGTATGGTTTCTACCCTGGAATTCAAATGAATGCAGCTCAAGGCTTCATCGAGGGATGAAGAGTAAAGAATTTGATCCAGTAGTAGCACATTAGCTTCCTGTTACCACCAAATGAACAATGAGCCTTTATTAAGCCAATTATCAAAGCGTTGGAGACCAAGCATTAATACCCCTCCCTTCAGAAGACAGACGTCTCTGTCAGGAAGACTGATGAGCCTATGCTATTGACAGTTTTGGGAGGAGGTTTGCCTGGATTGAAATAGTAGCCTGAATTTGTGCCTTATTAGGATGGGGAAAGCATTAATTCTTTTCATCTGGCAGTCATGTGGTTCTTTGGTAACAGCACTCAAAACCAGGATTCACTTTGTAAAAGCAAGTTCCTTGTAGTTTTGCCTTTCTCCATAGGGACACAATTCCTGGCTATCATCTATCACTAGTATATGCATGCTTTTCATGCTTAGGGTGGCAAGGTTTTTTTGGTTAGTGCAAATACTTGAGTCAAACAGCAGAGAGCTCAAGCATGACCAGAGCAGCCAACACCCCAGCACCTGCTGGCAGGGAGTTGCCTGTGTGGTTTTAGCTGCAGGTGCTGCTAGTCAGTTTAGCACTGGTAGTTACCACTACAGCCTGACATGCCAGAGGCTTTCTGTGCTTCACATTTGTTGGCAAAAAGTTGTTTACTCTTTCCTGACTCTGGATGCTTTAATCTGAATAACAAATTTGATAACTGGGCAGATTCAGAATAGTGTGAAATTCTGTCAAAGTATCTGAAGATGCTGTCATGTTGGAGGATGCTGCAGCTACTCAACTGAGCTGGAGATGAAGTGGCATATCTGACCATGCTTATAAAACTGGGTCAAAAGAAGACTTACCGCACTGTGCCACTGCTGTTAAGTGTCAGACCAAGGTCCCTGTCTTCCATCTGTTCTCTGACAAAGTAGTCTTTGTCTTTCAGATGTGATGCCTTCAGATCTTGCTGCAAATGTGAGCACTGGCTTTTCTCTTGCAGGTTCTTGTCCTGCTGTTGGGTTTGTGAAAGCTGCTAAGCAGCCATTAGGTATCAGTTTGGTCTTTGTTGACATTACTTTAGGAACCAGCTGGAACAAGAATTAATCCAATTTTCAGGCACCATGTAATTTGGTTTTTGGTTACAGAAACAAAGCCATCTGACTCTAAGACCTGCTGGCTGGTTTTTTTACAGGGCGATTCACTGTGGCTGGCACCTTCTGTTTTGCTGCTGGAAATTCATCAGAGATGGTGGCATCTTACAGATGTCTCTGAATTGCACTTTCCTATGGGCTGCCAATGAAACTACATGCCTGACTTTGCATCACTGATAGTGTTTTTTAGGGTTTGTGGTTTTCTTAAATTACCACTTTTAGGTACAATAACTAGAATGGTTCACAACTCCCCAAAGTTATCAACAGTCCAAAGTAGAACTGGAATTACAGCCCAAAGAAGGACTGAGAGCTAAAGATGATCTTTGTGTTCTGCCTTTTTAATCTAACTGCAGAAGCTGGTTGGGCAGTGGAAAGTAGAGTAAGAATACATGCCGCCTTCTCCTCCCCTTTGTTTCTTGTTACACTTAGCATCATTGTTACCATCTTTCCTGATTCCTTCTCTGGCTTGGGTTAGACTCTTCACTGTCATCTGGAAGGCTTTTCCCAGAGGTGTAAAGTGAGACTGTCGTTTTTGCTGCTTCATATCTACGGAGCTCAGGACTCTTTTAAGAAACCTGACAGAACATCTGCCAGCAAAGGGACAAAAAATATATCTTCTTCCATCTCTTTGTCGTTTGTAGGAGGCAAAATTGTAATTGCTGTTTCTCCCATTCTTCTGAAGGCCTGTTTTCAGCAGTGTCCTGTTTCAGAAGGGATATTACTTTCATGGAGGCAGAAAAAAGCTAGCAAAACCAGCCACTGGTCCAATCCCAAATATTTATTTGTAGAAAACCTAATGTGTTTCTGTGGGGGTGAGGAGAAGGGGAAGTAGCAGGAGGAGAAACAAGAAAGTGGGAGGAAAGAGTGTAAGCATGAAGCAGATTTTTTTTTAAGAAAAAAAAAAAGAGGGAGGTATGCAAGACTATGAAAGAGGCAGCAAGGGAAAAATGGCAGCAATGGATTAGGATGGACTGTTGAGCAACTTGGAGCAGCTGGATCTGCCATGGGCAGGAATTGTTTGGCATAAAGCCTAGGAGCAACTCAATTCCATGAAAGCAGCTGGCAATTTAGTGTAGTCTAGTAGTACAGACTGCATAATGTGCATTTCTCCATCTTAAAGGGGTCAGCTAACACATTGATTAGCCGTCAGGGGTTAGGAAGAGGCACATGAGACTACAGAAAGAAGGAACAGTGCAAAAAAATGAGGAGAATGTGTGTGAGAGGATTATGTTCCCTGGCATATTTGAATGCTTTTGTCTGTGGTTTCAGAATGTCTCATGAGTCTCCTGGGTTGCAGCAATCCTCTTTCTTTAAGCTTCAGTTTATAGAATGATTACCTATCAAAGTATGTAAAGATATTTCTTCTAATTAATACCTGAGTCAATCTAAAGACACCCGTACTTATCTGAAGTCAATACCAAGTGTAAGCAGATACATTTGACTAGCCTTAGGTTAGGTTGCTTTTAAACATGGTTTTAATTTAATTAGTTTCTATGCTGTTATATTCAGAGAACTACATTTGCTGCCCCAGTTGCCTATGGAAAGCTACCAGCCAAGTCAGTGTCTGTGTCAGTACCAGCTTTCAAAGCTAAAATAGCCCAAACACTGTGCTACCTTATCCTAGTGATGGACACATGCCTGGGAGGGCTAAAGGATCTGCAACCTTCAGTACCTTCTAGAAATTGTGCAGAATGTCATGGCTAGAGGGAAACAGAAGGGCAATTAGGCAGAGAGAAGAAAACCAGGCAGTGCAAGACAGGTCCACAGGGAGGGAGCCATAAGATTGGTGTGGGTGACGTGGCAGTCAGTCCCTGAGCATTTTAGAATTTAATATTCAGAGCTGTGGTATCACTGTGATAACCACATAGTGCTCAGCTCTACCTTATTCATTTAGAGCCTCCATCTCTGCAGCATCCTCATGAGAAGTTCCTCCTTTAGCCTGCATTCGGTGCACACAGCTAAAATGTGTAAGTGCAGATGCTGTTGTAAGTCTGCTGTGGTGGTATGTTCACAAGAAAAAGGTTGCAGGGTTTGTGCGATTACAAGGCTCCTGACATAAAATACAATTATTCTCATGTGTAGTTGTTCATTACTGGGCAGTCTAAAACTGGTTTAAGTGGTGTGAAGGAAGTTTGTGAGCTTCAAGAGGGGAGTCAAGAGTGCAAGTCCTTGCTAGGCAGGACATCTGCCTGTTGAAGACTTGACAGGAATGCTTGTTCTTTGACCTTGCTGGCAGTGTGTTTTATTCTTAGTGCCCTGCAAATCAAGGCATAAATTTGGACAGATGAGTTAGAATTTGTACTAGCAGATGAGTTTATGCATCGTGGCTGGAGGATCTGGCCAGTATGAAGGTGCCTATTAAACTGTGTTCTTTACAAGTCTGGCCACTACTGACGATCTGAATAGTTTTTTTCTTCTACATGGCATTTGTGCTGAAAGCACCAAATTTCCTGTTCAGTCCCCTCATGCTCTGTTAATTACAGACCTGCTAAATGTCTGGAACAGCTCTCTTTGTGATCTCAGCTCTGTGAAATAAGATTCACTGTGGTCTAAGAGAAGGGAGGAGAATCCAGAATGGGAGATAAATCTTTTTCCCATCTTTCCAAGAACTTTTCCAGATATCGGGATACAGAAAAAATTCCAACTGTAGAAGCCCAAATACCAATGCTTTATATTTAGTGCCAGTGCCCGGTTTTGAGGTCTTGCCTATAAAACATTAAAATACTTTAAAAGGTAAAAACCATGATTAAGTTCACTGAAGCTCACAGAGAAAAGACTGGATGCCCTCGTAATTCTTCTCACTGGCTTTTGGGAGTCTTGTGAAAGGTTATTTCATCTTTGTTAACTCTTTCATTCCAGGTTAAGGGTATGTTCCTGCAATAAGTACTGTAAAAGCTTCGTGTCCAGTTCGCAGCTCTGTGTGACATACTTCCAATCATAACTAAATGGTAAAAAATTTAAAAGGGATACGCTCATTATTCTTCAACATGCAATACCGTTGCTTGCAACTCTTTGACTGCTTTATTTTGGAGCAGTTCTGCCAAGCAAACACGAGATGGCAGCACAATACAGGGCGGCTCAACAACGCAGGCGGCGCACAGTATCCTTGACTGGCTGTAGAGAAAATGTGTGCTGATAGCAAAGCAAAAATTGTCATGTTTCTTCCATGCTAAAAGATTTTACTTTTGTCTTAAGAATTCCTATTCCCCCCCAACACCACTTTTTCCTCTGTTTAATGTTGCCAGTGTTCCCCATGGCTTTTTACAGCTCATCTTGAATTTATTTCTTGCTCTTCTGACAAGTTGCTAGCTTGGCAGGTTTGGAACATAAAGCTTTATGAATGGTTACCACTGCTGCAACTAATTACCCTAAAAATCACATGATAGACAATAAATGGAAGCACAAGTGTGAAGAAATTTTTCTACTTTTTTTGTTTGCATCCTTCTGGTAACTCCATTTGGTTCTTGAGTGCGTGCCATTAGTCAGTGCGCCACATAATCACCTACTTTGGGCTTGTGCTGGACCTGCCGTGACCAGGAACCTGCCCTGCCTGCTAATTTTAAAGCCTTTAGTATGAATGGGTTGTGGGCCAGCAAAAGCTGTGTTTCCAGCTGCACGTTAGGTCAACAGGCTTGATCGAGTGGTTGTCAACCAGAAAGAGCTCAGCCTGCGTCTTCCACTTTGCTCATCCTTAATCCAGAGCTTGAGAGCGCTGTTTCAAAACAGCAGGGCCAAGATTTCATCATGGGTGAGTATAGCAGACTGTGGTCAGTTCTGGGGGAGGTCGCTGCAAATAATTGAGTACTTCTACATATTTTCAGCTCACCACTTACCACCATTACCAGTTTGCACAGGGTATTTGTATAAAGGTAAGAAGCTAGACAAGCACTGCAGAGGGTCTTGCGGCAGACATAGAGTCCCATTGCACAGAGAGGAACAAAGCTAAAACTATTGTAATAAATCATAAATCTCATTACTTAATGGATAGCATGGTCACACATGCACAGCAGAGAGAAAAAACTTGGATATGGAATATTTTATAGAAACTGTTGTGCTTTGGCTGTCTTCCCTGTCATGACATCACTGTTTGGGATCTCATGCTATTTTTAGGAGTCGGAGAACGAGGCATATGCTCTTGCTTTGCAACTGGATCAGGAAAAGATTTAGAGCTGATGGGAGAAGTACATTGGGCTTCCTGCCACCCCTGAGCTACTTTCCATTAAGGAGCAATGGTGAATTCCTGCATCTCTGGTCTCCTCATTGGTCGTTTCTTGCTGTTTCCATTCTAGCTTACTCTGACATACATTTTGGGAAAGGGTTCAGGGCTCTGCCATGCACTGAATCATTCAGAGATATGATAGCTTTGCTTATCGAATGTTAAGTGCTTCAGTTTTGTGTCCTACTCATTATGTCTTCAACAGCAATTTCCTTAATAACAGCTGGTTTTTTCCCCTTTTTCAATGACTGCAGGAAAATGCAGTGTCTGGTCACAACGTGATCAACTACTCTGGAAAGTTATGAAGAAAGATGGGTCTAGCTGATAGCTCTCTTCTGCACTAGAGCTGAACTCATGGTGTATCTTTTCGGTTACTAACACTCTTCACAGAAGAGAAATAATGCCATAGATGGTTTTACCACCTGGTAAAAAGCAACCCCCAGTGCCAAACAGCCTGTGTCTGTGATAAAACTGAATGCAAACCTAGACTTCAGTGGGGAGGTATGAAGGCAAGAAAAAGAGGACAGAACTTTACTACTGAATCGTGGTAAGATGTGGAAGTCCATAGAGACATGGACAAAAACTGGCTCAAGAACATTTTAAGGGAATTTGATAAATACACAGAAAGGACCTTAATGGTTTGCACTAATGCTGCCACCTTTTCATTTTTTAATGGTTCAGCCTTCACAGAGGTGGACTCTTCCTCTCTTTCACAGAAGGGATTTACACACAGACATGTTTTGTTCCTTTCTGGACACTGGTGGAGAAATGTCTGAGATAGGTTACTCAGTTGTTAATAATACTGGGAAGAAAGCCAAAGTTGAGCAAAGTGAGGTCTAGGTGACCAAATTCTAAGTACCAAAATGAAAAGTCTAGTTTCACTAGTTTATGAAGTTTTGCTGCCTAGTGTTAGTGTAGAAACTACAGCAATTAATTCCAGTGGCATACCTTCTACAATTGGTGTAGTTTCTCAATAGGAGATGGACTTGCTACATCAAAAGTAGTAAATAATCCTATTATTTAATAAACAATTAAAGGCTAATAGCACTCCAGGATAGACTTGATTTCTTGCAGCTATTTAAAGAAACTCCACTTCTGGGTCTGTAGTTCATTTCTATTTTTTCCCTCATGAGTAAAGTCATGTGGTAGAATAGTTGGTGTATTTAAGCCATACAAATGGATCCCTAGTTAAGCCCATGCTACTTAAAGCCTGCCTTTTCTCATTACAGTGACATCTAAGAAAATATAGGTATAAAGAAAAACAGGTAGTTTAATATCCAAAATGTATGCACAAAGTAAAAATTACATCTACTATATAATTCAGTAGATAAAGATCTAGAAATAAAAGTCCTTTGGCTAAAAAGCCGCTCGCAGATTCTGACTTTCAAGGAAGTTCAGGCTTTATACAAGTACATACATTAGGTCAGATTTTAAAAACTCGTTTTTGAAGAGGTCACATAAGATGCTTATGCTGATTCAGCCTACCCAATAAATTCTATGAGAGGGCTGGCCATCTGACTCCTTGAAGACGAGAGATGAAAATTGACTGTGCTTTAATAAATTCTTTCCTGGGGACACATGTAGTACAAGGTCTTCCATGTGACAGAAAACAGGCACATCATCGCGGTGTAGGAACTATACATAGACCTTTCTCTCCCCCTCTGCTTTATGATGTAGCTAAGACCAATCATGTGCTGGTCAGAACTGTAATTATCACCATATTAAGATGTGGTTGTAAGTGCAGCTTTGAGGGCTGAAGGAGTAAACTGCGGGTAATTCTTGATATTATTGCATTCATCAAGATCCTGATAACACATAGACTATGTCTGTGAGAAGAGCAATTGATGATGGCTGGTTTGAAACTTTTATAAATGATCATTCAAGAATGTTATAGTATGATAACCTTTTAGTAGTCTCATAAAAGGTCAAAGAGAATCTATTTTTAAAGGATATATGTTTGTACTCTGGTTGATTTAGTAATAGATTACATAAATATTGTGCTAACCATTTTGGTGACTTTTTTCTTTTTTTTGTTGTTTTTTCTTCAGAGTAAATAAGTTCTACTAAATATTTTGGCTTCAGCTGATTTGCAGTGTTACCCGTAAGTCGCGGAATGATCACATAACTGATGTGATGTATTTAGAGTAACAGAAAATGATACAAGAATGCCTTTATCAGAACTCAAAACAAGTCAGTGTTTGTTTCTGAACACAGATTAACAGTGACCAGGATGACAAAAATCAAGTGCTGTAATTTCCTCTTCCTGTTTAAAAGCTAAACCTTATTGTCTGCCAGACCGTTGTGGCATGTCTTAAAAGTCAACATTTCTAGCCTCTTTCAGGCCAAAGCTGGAGCAGATTTCTAATTTAATGGTGCCCCGAAAAACAGTATCTCCCTCTCTTCCAATCCAGAGATTACTGTTTTAGTATCTCTCTAATCAAAGCAACTGACAGAATCTAATTTTGGCTGATCTTAGGTTACTGAAAACTTTGGGGTAAAATCTCCAATGCCCTTTAGATTATTTAAATATGTAACTAATAATTTCTGGAATCTCGCTCAACACTAAGAGCATTTAGGTACCTCTGTCCTTTTCCTTTTGAATAATGGAGTTTATGTTCCTGAAAGACATTGGTTTTGAAAAATATCACCCTCGATGCATCTGTGCCATGTCAGATGATTCAATTCATAAACCATATCTTGTTTTTGAGGGTAGTATGAAAGTCAGTGTTGTTTGGAAATGTTTAATTGAATGGTGACAAGTTATAACTCCTCATTTACTTTTTAATGTAATACAAAATATATTACAAACACGGGAGTTGAAAGGACCTTCTGGGTCATTGAGTTAATCCCCAATTCTGCAGATGAATATACACATGTGACAAGTCTATTGCTTTCAGTAATCTAAAAATATAAATGCAAACCCACAGTAAACAGAATCTAATATATGCATAGAGGTTTCTGTAATGCTACTGTGTTCTGTCGTAAGTTTAGCTTTGGTATTCTGGTTGCGGCTAGCAGACACTCACTGAGAGATCAAGAGTCTGCTGGCTGCCACATGTTGGCTTTTAGCTAAAGAGGTCTGTAACACCTCCTCATTCTCATCATCGGCTCTTGTGAGTGTGGATAGTCACACATTAAGTGTAGCTTTTCTGGTCAGGATATTAGAAGTCCCCCCATTTTACATTATGTACAACCTTCATTTCACACTGAACACAATGGTGGATCCACCACCATTGTAGCTCAGTGTTACTTGACAAGTAATAGGATTATTGTTTTTCCCAGCCCAGCATTTAAAAGATGAAGAATTGCTCTGTTGCCCACCCCAAGAGGTACATTTTTAGCTGTGAAGATCAGGCTCTGGAAAGAGGTGGGACACTCTGATTGTTCATTATCTGTGATATGAACCTGCTTCTGCTTTCAGAGAGTCCGGATAACAACTTTGATGTGTATTACCTTAAGAACATCTGAATCAATTTATATGAAAAAACTGTTAAGCCAGTGTCTAAAGAATACCTGTGGAATTAGAAAGTCCAGGATTTGAAATGTCTCAGTATTAAGGAGAATTAACACTGATCCAGAATACAAGCCCCAGTAAATATTCAAGTTCAACTCCATTATGAACAGGGGATAAAATACAGACTATTCCACTCTCCTATAAAAATCTTATGCCAGAGCATAAAAGCTGCTACAGGACTTGTGTCCTGAATGGAGCACTGCTTTACTTCTTTTATCTGCAGTTCCTTATTTTTGTTTCTCTTGGTCTGTATGTTGTTTTTTTTTTTTTCCTCCTCCGGATTCCTGGCTGCTCTGGTAACAGGTGTTGGTGAATATGGAATAAACTTGCTTTTGCCTAAAGTATCATTAAAAAAACCTCAAACCCTACCTCAGTAGGTTTTTAGCTTAAAAGTACTTGCCCTTGAAATCTACCTTTCATGAATCATTTTTTCCTACTTTTTTTGAAATTTAAAGTAAAAGTAACAGAATCAGTTTCAGTGGCTGCCATAATTTTTTTTTTTTTTTTTTTTTTTGCAATTGCTGGTGTAATCTCATTGCGAATGAGAAATAAAGCAGTACTTCTTTCTCTGCAATTGAAAAGGCTCAGTTTCAGATTCATGAAAATGAGATTGTATAAATATTCAAAAGACATGATCCAGTAATCTTCAAATCTTCATCTTCAAATGAAAAGTTGTCTCTTCGGAAAGGAATAAAAAAGCTCTAATCAAAATTCTGAGAGTTACAAATAAGGGCTTTGTACACAAAGGAACCTTGTATATTCAGTAGAGTGTCATAAGATGGCAAAAGCACGCGAGGGTCACCCTGAGGATTACACCATCCGGAAGAGAGCACGACATGCATCTCTTACATGAAAAGCATGAAGCATGTCAGACAAAACCCATGTATTTGCAAAGCCTTAGTTTCCTGGTCTCCAATGGCTCATTAAATCTATAAGAGGTTATTTTTACCCTCTTTAGATTTATCTTTCCTGGATGTGCAATGGTAATCCTTATTTAACTGCAAAGCCTACCATGAGGGAGAATTAATTTGTGTTGAAAGAGCTCTTCTTGTAAAAGAATTTTAATGTGATATGACAGACCACTTTTTTCTTTTGGGGGGGGAGAAAGAATGAGTATTTGTGTGAACTTTATTAACTGCTTACATTACATTTATTGACCCTTTTCTCTTACCTTGGCATACATGTGCATTAGACATCAAAGGTTTGAAAACAATAAAAAATATCCCACAATGAAGAACACATTCAATGGACATTGCTCAATGCCTCAAAGTTTAAAGGAAAGAAGTATACTGTACTGGGTACAAAGTGCAATGCATTTACAAATAAGATTTTAAACTAAGAACTTAAGGTGCTCAGCAAGATCCAGTTCAATGAAGAAGATTGCCAATCAATTTCTATTCTATTTAATAGAAGCTTTGACTTCTTTGAGATTAAGCCTGAGGTAACAGAAATGTTAACAAGGCGGACTTGTTGCCAATACAACTTCCTTCAAGAGACACTGAAGGGAAACAGCTTGGGTGCCTGAAATAGGTTAGGTGGAAAGGGTTTAACAGAGCTGGATATGGATCTACAGCCTGCAACTTAATAAAAGTTTGAGTCCTTTTACTCAGGAGTCATAAACTGTGCATAGTCCCAGGTTTTGTTCCTCACACTTTTAAAGGACTGGATGTCTCTCAATTCAGGGGGAGAAAAGTTACAATATTCAGAGGATGTGTCCCAGCAAAGGCTTTCCTGTTCTGAAACCAGATCTGTGCTGGTTTGCTTTTTTTGCTGGTAGCATCAGCCTACCTTGTCAGTTGCTTTTATTCCTTCAAATCCCTAGCACAGTTGCAAAAAAGAGCCCATCTTTTCTTTGTTGCTTATCTACTGACACTGTTCTCTGACTCTGAATTACTCACCTTGGTTGAAGAAATAGCCTATTCTTAGATGTGAAGAAACTTACACTGACCCTCCTTTGTTACAATCTTAGCTGGCCAAAAGTAACTGCTACAATTTAATGTTTGCTTAAATTGTAAACTTCCTCCAGAATTACTCAACTGAATCTGGTCAGAGATACAAATTAAATACCGCAAATGCTCAGACTGGAAGAGTTGAAAGCACCTACACTGAAAAATGCTCTAATGCTCTATGAAAAAAAAAACAACAAATAGCCACATTGGGGAAAGAGTTGAACAAGAAATAAAATAATCCTTTTAAAGAACACAGGTTATTTGGTGTTCTGGTGCAATATCAAATATGCTCAGCATTATTTACTCCTTGCAACGAGGAGCCAAAGATCTTAACTCTCAGAAAGCTCTCCTTTAACTGTGTGTTAGCAATCGCAATCATGAAGAAAACTCATCTACATAAAGTAGATAAGAAGGCACTTCTTTATTTCAGCACTGGGGAACATGGGGGGTAGCTCCACCAAAAACATGTTCCCCAACAGGTACAAAACACGACATATTTAGGCACTTTTTTAGCAGAGTCATGGTTACATAAGTTCTTTTACATAAAACTGCATAGAATGTTCACTTCTTAATTTGACCTTTACAGTGATTGGTTTTATCAATTACCTCACCTTACCCATACTCCTATTCTAAAGTAAGCATTAGTTAACTTTACTGATTGTAATCCTTGATATTCAAATCAAAGAGGGGAGGGAATCTCGATAGTAGTGAATAGCATATTCAAACTATTTCCTAGAAATCATTATCATATGCCGATATCTCTAACGCATGTGTGGTTATTTTGGACAGGGGTCCTCTGGTGGTCGATAGTCTTCCTCACTGTGTCCGCTGATTGAACTTCATCCTTGTGCATGGTCATTTCATCCTTTGGCTGATCTCCCAAACCAAGGGCAGTTTCTTCCGGTACCCGTTGTTTTAATTCAGTGACCATAACGATTTCCATAGTAATTGAGGCAAACACAATACTAGTTACTTATTCCTAAGACCTTAACTTATCCCATGTTCTCATAGCTACTCTAACTCTTTATCACCCATATAACCAAAAATCAAAGTAACGTTCTAAGATTCAAGCTGTAATTAGTGTAATTGTTAACACACGTACCTCACCTGAAAAGGCGAGCTTTTACCTTGGCTGCAGCACACCCTCTGTGGAAGGAGGACTTCGCCAGCTCCCTGTTACCATCCTGCCACCCGTGAGGGAGAACATCACCCTTCAGCTCAGCTGTGATTGCTCCTGGCGAGCCCTGCTCCCTGGGCAAAGCACAGAGCAGCAAGTCTGGAGGGCACCTCCTGGTCTGACTTTTCGACAAGTCCTCAAAGACCCTGGCGCTTGGGGTAGGTTTCTAGGAGGTGGGAAGAGGCTGGCTGAGGCGACTGAACAACTGGTCTTGTATCTGCATTGCTCCCACCCGTGGCCCTGGGACACTCAGACTCAGCTGGGCCTCACCACATGCAGCTGCATCAAGGAGCTTTTGGCTCTTAAGGCAACAGGTGGTGTGGGAGCCCATAGCCTTTTGAATGCTCCCTTTCTGTAGCCTTGGATGTGATTTTGGACTTTGCTCCGGGGACACCTCCCATTTCTTGACCAACGAAACACGGATGAACCTTTTCTATGGTTTGGTGTGGCTGTCCTGAGGGGCCTGCGTGCCCCCTTCTCACCAGCTGCGTGCAGCAGGCCGGGCCTCCGGGTGGGTTTACGGGAGGGGCAGCAGGATGCGGCCCTCTGTCCGCACGGGGGTTTTTGGCTCAACGGGGGCCACACAAGCAGTGGACGTTGCTCTACCCGGAGTCCCTCGGCGGGCCGGGAGGGACGCGGTGGGGGTGTCTTCTCCTCCCCGCCACGGCGGCCTGCGGCGGGGCCCCCGCCTCCCGACCGTAGCCAAGCGCTAGGCCGGGCGGGCGCCCTCCTCCCCGCCGCCCCCGGGCCGGGGACTGCCCCTGGTCCCCGGGCAGCCAGCGCGGCGCTCACGGCGGGTCCCGCCTGGGCCGGGCGGCTGCGGGAAGCGCCTCCCGCCTCCACCGCCTTTGGGGGCGCCTCGTCCCGCTCGCGGCGCCTCATGGCGCGATGCAGCTGCAGTGGGAGGGAGAGGAAACCCACCCCCCTCGCTCGGCGGCCGCCTTTGTAACCGCTCAGCCCGGCGCGCCGCCTGGCCCAGCTCGCAGCAGCTCGGGGAACGCGCCGGAGCGCCGCGACGGGAGCAGATGGAGCCGGAGGGTAAGGCTGCGCCCCCTTCCCCCACCGCGCCAGGCCCCGCTGCCCGCCCGCGGAGCTGCCCAGGCGGCGGCACGGCTGCTGCCCCCGGCCCCCCCCCCGCCGCAGCCCCGGGGAGAGGTTTCCCCGCTCGCCCGAGTTTTCTCCTCAGTGAGGGCTGGGGCGGCCAGAGGCCGCGGGGAGCGGGGCGGGGGGGGGGGGGGTCTCTCAGCGCGGCGGGAGTCGGGCAGCGGGCCGGCCCCGCTCTGGGGGCGCGCGGGCCGCAGGGGCAGCGCGGCCGCCCCGGGAGCGGCGACCCCCGCCCGCCCCCTCCCTCTTCCTACGGCTTGGCGGGCGCTGCCCCGCCCGGTCCCGGCGGCGCCCGGGGCCGGGGCCCCGCTCCTCCCCACACGGGGAGCTGGGCCCGGCTCGGAGCGGCGGGGGTCGGGCTGCCCCGCGCGGCACAGGCCCGGCCTGGAGCGGAGCAGCAGCCTGAACAGATCGGAGTGATGCTTATCTTTTTTTTTTTTTTTTTTTTCCTTTTTTCCTTGCCCTCCCCCCCCAACCCCCTCCCCACCACAAGCAAGCTGGCGTGTTTCTAAGGCAAACCCATTGTCAGAGGGGCCCAAACCAGCCCTCCGTAGGTCTGAGCTCACCAGCTGGGGCTGGCGAATGCTGCTGCCCTGGTCTTCCCCCTCGGTGGAGGTGAAGCACTGGCTGCGGGGAGTCGCACCTCGGTGCTTCCCTTGCAAACTTGGTGGTTGCCTGCAGGCACCTAGGAGAGCCTTGTCCCTGCACGGATGACAATGCTCATAGATTGCACGTTTGAGTAAATGTAGTACTAAGCTGTGTAAATATATTTTTAGTTCTAAAACCACATAAACCCGCTTTTGTTAAACACTGATTTTGGTAAGACTATTATTAAGTGCATAGATCAAATTTATTTTCTGCCAATCCATATTTAGGCACTAGTGAAATGCTAAGTTTTTTTCCACTCTCTTTTTGAAATACCTTTTGGAGCTGTTAGTACTTAAAATGTAAACCATTTCTAGTTGCAAATTGGAAACCTCTGAGCCATAATGGTCTGTTGCATTTAGCTGGCTGTCTCATGTAATCTCTACATTCTCATGCAAAAAAAGAAAGGAAAAAAAGTGCTCTAAAAAACCTTATGAGATGCATGTTTAGAAAATTGGCTGCATACGTCGTAGCTGTTTTTTAAACCTCAGTACCTAAGTCACATTTTCCATTCCAAATATTAAGAGTGGTTAAGCTATGTTAAAGGGATATACTCTACCTTAGTTCCCTTGCAAGCTTTATGGAATTTTAACACAAAGGAAAATGGCTCTACAATTTCATAGAATCAGGGACTAACCACTTCTTGCAGTGTCTGATACCCAGCAGCACCAAAGAGTGGGAGAGACTATTGGCAATTGTCAGTGACCAGAATTGGTTTTGTTGTCCAAGCGGAGAATTATGCAGAATGTAAATAGGATATGTATGGTGACAAATGTGTTGATAAAAGTATTTTTGGATTCTTTATGAGAAATTTAATAAAAAGCTAGTTTTCACAATGCTATTAGGAGGTTTTAGTTACACAGTTCATACTCAAACTAGCAGAGCTGTGTCTATAAAATCATACCCTGAAATAAGCAAGCTGGTTTTGTTCCTGATTTAGCTCGTTTATGACCCAGTTCTCTATACTGTATGTCTCCTTACCTTAATAAAGCTAGAGAAAAATGATAAAAATAAAACTGGGTTTAAGGGAATTACTTATTTTGAAGAAATAAATCCTTATTTGTTAAAAATGGAAGTTGTCTGCCCTGCTTCTCAGGTGGGTAAAGGCTGGATCAACCCAAAAAAGATTATGGTGAGTAGCAGATCTCCTGAGGTTCCCCATCTGCCCTGGATCCAGCGATATCCAGGCAGTCTGACTTCTGGCACCTCCTGAACTACTTGGGTACCAGTTTCCAGTACATTAAGTTTGGAGATGGGTCCTCCCACATGGATTGGAGCCTGCAGGAGCTGGGGTACCTGTGTTAGCAGCCTCTCTCTCCATTAGTTATAGAAGGAGCCAAGGCTCGTGCATTAGGTGCTCGTAGATAGTTGCTATACATATCCCACCGTGTGCGTGAATATGGAGTTTTGTTGTCTGTGGTTGTCTTCAGTAAGAGTTATTTCTGTTTTCAGAGTTACTGCACCTAGAGTGTTGATCTAATAGAATTCTGTAGAGGCTAAGCTTACCTCCTCTTGTGAATTTGATCAAAATGTGCTCTACTTGTGTAGTCCTGGCTGAAGTTATTCTTAAATGAAGCTGGAATTACTGTTGTCTAGTCTCATTTGATGCGTGTCTAAAACTCTTGCTGAAAATGAAGCCAGGACTCTTCCCACGGGAGCTCTGCCTCTTTCCAAATGTGCAGATGCAAGCCCTGTCAGGTGTCTTCCTCAGAGACAGGGAGGAAAGACAGGGGTTTGATACTAGGCTGTCCTTTCCTTAAGGAAATCCAGTATGGTATAGTAACGCCAAGGGAAATACTGACCCACGGAGTTCTTGTGGATGTTCCCCAAGCTCCAAATGTTGACTGAGGTGATAATGTGCGAGGAGGTTGGGACTTCAAAGCTTGAAGTGTCTCAGAGATGCAAGAGAGAATGTTATGTTCAAACCGATTAAAGTGGTGGAATCAAAAATAGGGTGGTGATATTCCTCATGGCTGGCTGTGTGGTATGAGCTTTCATAGCATGATCCAGAGTGAGGAAGACCCTTTTAGGTCAGTAGCTGTGGAAGCAGGTTGTCAAAACCCTGGGAGGGAAAGACTTGGGAAGTCAGAATCCAGGGTGATTATTTTTTTACTTGTTCATTGTTTACATTGCAGTGTTTTCAAGACAGGCTTTGTGGCTGGGTTTTTCAGAGCATCCAAAAGGTCTCAAACAAGCTGTGTGAAGTGGAATGATTTGGGAACTGCTGCCCTCTGAAAAGCTATCTAAAATCCATGTTTCCCACTGTTTTTCAATGAAAAATGAACAACTAACTTCTGTAGGAGGTCTTTGGGAACAGCTTTGTCTTCCTGTGTGTCTGTAAAGTGTCCCGCTCAATGGACACTGGATATTCCTCACTAAAGCTTGTCTGTTACTACTAATGCACCTCAATAATAATTAATATATGGGTTTTTTTCAAATTGTTTGTATTTTTTTTATGTTTTAGGGATCCTGTTAAGGTTATCAGACATCAATGAGATTGGTGCAGATGGTCCTGCTTTGGTTAGTGAGTGTGACCAAGTGGTCTATATGAGAATAGAAAGGACAGAGAGACAATGATGTGATTAATAGTTTGTTTCCTCTCTGACTGTACACTGGTTCTGGTTTCTGCAAAAGCTATGAACTTGTAAAATGCTTTTGAGTAAGATTAATTTTCTTCTTCAAGCTGTTTTGTAAACATTTAAAATATTTTTCATTTACTAAATACTGAAAACTCGAAGAATTTGAAACTGTTTAAAAGAGGGGTCTGGTAAAACCTAAGTAACACATGCTTCTAGCTCCCAGGACTGGATACAGATACTGTGTTAGAGATTTGAGCTATTGATTATGTAGATGTTAATTTGTCTGAGTGGAGTAAATAGTGTGGCAGATTAAAAGCAGTAATAACTACTGTGGTATTAATTTCTGTTGGCGTTAACAAATTTTTATGTGAAAATGATGCCATTTGCAAAATATGGCTCTTATTCTAAATTCTCTAAACTAGTTGAAAATTTCTTTTAAGTTAAAAAGTAACTTCATATATTTTCCAGACGTGAAAACAGAGAATTTGAGATAGCCTGAGATACGGTGAACTAGTGAGAGAGGGAAGAGAAATTATGAGCGAGTATCATTGAACTCCTCAGCTAGTTTTTTCCATGATGTGGCAACTCTCAAGCCATGCTCCATACCCACCAAAAGCTCTGAGGTCTGTCATTTTCTTGTCCTCTGACAACCCCTTCTGACAACTCTCCACTGAGCACCGAGCTCAGTTCCCCAAGCACAGGACCCTGGACCTCCACCGTGAAAATCCACATGAAATTGGGAATAGATGTTTGCAGATCAGTGTTGCATTTTCTGGAGCGTATGGTAATTAGAAGGCAGTCAGTCACTGCATGAAACTTTGGCTGGTTTGGAGGTTATGAGTACTGAAATTTGAGAAGGCCTTTGTTGGTGAAACAATAGTGGAGGTACACTGAAAAGTGTTTCCAGTGAAACTTCTTGCCCCTCCCTCTACTCTCCCCCATCCCATTCCCCAGCCCTCTCCCAAAAGCAAGGTTTAGTATAACTATATTTACATTTCATGCTTTGCAACGTCTTAAAATTTTATGGGTCTTGAATTTTATTTCGCAGTTCATGGCTTTTCACTTTATGTGTACCAGCTATCATTCATTTGTGGTACTGAAGTACTGTGTGTTTGCTTTACCTTGGTACTGGGTCAGTGTTATAGGAACCAGTGCAGAGAAGAAATGCTAATCCATGGTGACTTGGATGCTGCAGTCTGAATGGAGCTACAGCATGATGTTCATCTCCACTCCTTCATTGGTATTGCCATTGCTTTTTCTGGTCGTAGTCACCATGTACTTCTGTGAGAAGTACCCAGGGTGTGCAGTTGTAACCTGGCTTCTCAGAGTTAATTTACTGAGTTTAAATGGTGTTATTTAAAGTACATTGCCTCTGTGGTCCCTGACCGCTACCGCTCAAAATGCTGCTCTCCCTGCTTTTTCTTCTGGTGTCATTGACTTTTGTACTATTTTCATCTTTCTGTGAAACACGATTGTATTTCAGAATATATTGGTATTAGCCGCTTCCTTGTTTTTTGAGTTGCACTTCTCTTATTATTTGTCCAGGCTTAGGACCCTGGTGTGGGACAGAAAGCCAGCGATTTAACTGCTGTGGGAGGGCTCCGTGGGGAATTGAGCAGGAAAGTTGGGGTGAAGAGGTTGTTTACACATTATAACCTCAGTCATCTCATGCGGGATTCCCTGCACAGTCCTTGGGGGACTCAGAGAGGTGATTTCATCAACTCTTTACCTCTAGAAGTTCCATTAACAGAGGGTCGAGGTGCCTACCTCAGAGCTGGGCTGTCTTGAGTAACCCTTCAGATGCCGTCAGGGTACTTTTTTCCCTTTGCCTTCTTTCTCTCTTCGTATGATTAATGTTTTGGTTGTGAACTCTAGAAACCTATGGCTCTTTGACAGTCAACTGTCAGCATAAAAAAGTTGCAGAAGTGATAACAGGGGATTTTTCTTCAGTGTTAAGACCCTTAGTACTGCCTGAATGATGTAATAGGCATTGGTGGTGGGACTGGGAAGTCCAGGCTTACTGTCTCATGGCATCTCCGAGAGACCGGTGTGACAGACCTTTGTGGGTTGCACTCTGTACTCCTGTTGGGCATTAATAGCCTGGAGAAGGAGCTTTTTTGTTTTGAAGAAATGTGCCAAGCATTACCAACTTTTTGTGTCTTAAATGCTGGTAGCTTTCTAGAGGGCTCTGTTACTAAAAGCAAGAATAACCATGTCTAAGTTTTCAAATTGCACAGGCTTTTATGGTATGTTTAAATGTGTTGGAAGTATTGGTTGCTGTTCTGAAGCAAGCTCCTGACATTGGGTAAGAAGCTGTCATCGGGCAGTGAACGGAGTAATGTATAATTCATGGTCTTCAAATATGTTGTTAGTAGTAGGAAAAGGCATCTCTTGGGATGACAGAATCTTCAGGGTGTTAATAGAGAGGGATGGAGCAGACCACTGGCAACTGCTGTGAGAGGCAAGGAACTGCTAAACATTGTAGGTCTTAATGAATTTCACTATGGCTATGAATAATTATATTACTGAAATTATATTTTTAAATGCTGAAGCACCACCTTTTGAAAGATAATTCTAGTTCTTTAATTTCTTCAAAGACTGATTTGATGCTGCTTCTTAGAAATTCTTTGGCTTAAAGAAGATTCGAGGAGAGATTGTTTTTAGGCTGGATGGCTGTATGAACCAATTTTGCATTATATTTGCCATTTTCTTCTCTTCAAGCATTTTGCATACTCTGGTGCTGAAGCGTATAGAGCCACTGCTTTAAGTGTAGCTACCTCTACTGTTAATTTATGATACTCATTGAGCTGGTTAATTAATGTGAAAGGCTAAAACACTGACACTTTGGACTCTGGTTAGGTGTCAGCCTGTTATTGGAAGCCCAACCTGTGTCCTTTGGAGGAGGCATTTGGGTACAGTGGATGCATGCAGCATACACATCTCTGCATGTCATCGTGGCAACCTGGATGGAGATTTCTGGAAGCTACCAGCCTTCATATTAAAGAATCTTATTTCTAGAAGTCCAAAGAGCCCAGTAGTCCCAGTATTTTGTGAAAGGCAGGGAGACATCTAAATATCGCTTGGATGTCAGAGGTTTCTCCTGTTTATTTTAAACTTCTGAAAAGCAGGCAGGTGTCTGACTATAATAAAGGAATTTAACACTGGGCTCTAGTTTTCTTAAACTCTTGGCCTCTTTCTTCTTTTTGAGCTTGCAGGCTCTGAACAAAAATTCTCTCTTGGTAACTTAACCCTGAGAGCAAATATTTACATTCATGAGATTCTTGCTACTTCAGCAATCAATTTTGGGCCTTGAGGTTGGAACAGGGTGAAAGTTACTGTACAAAACATTGGGGCTGGGAAAGGAGCGGGGAGAAGAAGCCTGAAGAAGCCTCCAAATATGGTTTTACTGTGTTTGGTAGGAATCACCTGTTCCGTGTATTTTGGTTGTGACTCCACAAACACTGTTCTATTCCAGAATGAGTTTTGCAGAGATACCATATTTCCTGCCACTGGCCCTATGCATCTGATGGGTGCTTGTGATGTAAATTTCACCCATGTCTTCAGAATGCTGAATAAAAGTGTTTGTGTGATAACTGAATTAAATGGAGCAGTAGAAGGGAAGACTGAGATGGAGGAAAAAGTGGTGAGCACAATGCAAAAAACATTGAAAGGATTGTAGGAAGAGATTTTGAAGAAAGAGTGTTTTAAAGTCAAAATTAGCTAAGAAATCTGAAATTTGTAGAAGAGGACATATTTACAAAACACTGTTTGAAATTAACCCGTGGACACTGCAGAGATAAAGGAAAGATTCTCCAGGGTACAGAACAACAGAGAACTGAATAAGTAAGAAAAAGGATGGAGTGGTCTCTCCCAAAACAAATGTAGAAAAATACCACCATGTCTCAGCCTCCTGTGTTTTTTTTACTGCTGTCATCCAACTGCGTGCCCTGTGCTGGCTGTCACCATTCCTGGGAAAGAAAGAGGATCACAGCAAACTCAGTTCTCACCTTCTGTGGGAGAAATAGGCAGGTTTCTCATGCTGGTTCACAGCAGAGGCTGCACACTGCTGCAGCTTCCTCTCCCCAGCCCATCTCTGATGCACGGCTTGGGACTATTTTTGGAGCCCTACACTAGTGGTTTGGCCCTGGGGCTGAACTGCAGCTGAACGTTCCTGACGGTAAGCTGCCACGAGCATGGGAGAGAGCGTACGCTCGCATCGGAAAGCCAAATGCATAAGCCAGTGCAAACTGTGTACCGTATTCCCTCTTAAATTTGACAGAAAAAGGGATTGTGGCCCCAAAGCTACATTTGTACTGTTGATGGACAAGGTTCTACTGGAGTGGTGGTTCAATCTCCAATCTAGCCCTCAGGCTGTAACAACATATAGCTACATGTTGGAGCTGTTATGGTTTGCATTGAAGTAGCATATACGGTTTTGCTATTTAATTCCCCGCCCTCTCCTTTTTTTCCCCTATTTGTTGAATATCTGCAAAGCCTGGGATTGGGGGTGTATGAATTTTGCCTGGAGGAAAGTCTCAGCTGTTCCAATTTCCTGTGGAGCCAGGTGTGCCACCTCTGTGCATCACTCCTACCAGCTGTGGGAGTTGTTCACTCGGAGTGAAGTTTCCCATAGAGCAACAAACAGTGTTGCCTGCTGAGCCCTGCTGGATCTGTTTTACTAATTGCTATTGAAATTCTTACAGCCTGTTTCTTGGCTGCAAAAATGCAGAGCCAAATATCAAAGTTGGGGGGAACCCCCCCCCCCTAATTATTATGCAGTTAGGAAATTAATTTTTTAAAAATTTTTTCAACTTAACCAAATACATACCTTGCCATTCGTAGTTTACTAATGGAGGTGCAAGTGTTCACAGCTAGCAGAGAGTAAGACCTCCTCAAAAAAGTAAACTGAAAAAAAAAAAATAAACAATTCCCCTGTCTCATCCATACTGTCTGGAGTTGTTGGAATTGGGTTGTTGGTCTGAGTTATAGCTGCTTGATTTTAATGGTTGTGCAGTCGAAAAAGTTTCTTTACTTGGAATGCAGAACAGATGCTTATTCACTTGAAAGGATAGTCTAATTTTTTTTTTTTTTTTTTAATTTCCCAGACCATGCAAGGCCCACAAGTTATTTTAAAAATTGCTAATCCTCTTGTTAGGACAAAGAAACTGTGGAAGTAAATTTTGAGGGTAAAGGAACTGTTGAGTTAATTGTCCATCTAGTCCAGGGTTCAAGCTTTGCCCTGGTCACAGCCACTGCTTCAGCTGTGAAAAATTTTGTAGCAAATGGTTATGGAATAGCTGGCACCAAGATGTGGTTTTATTTTTTTTTTTTCTTCCCCCACACCCAGTTATTTAAAAATTGGGTTGTGTCTTAAATCAGGAGGGTTCATAAACTTGCAGAATTCATGGACTCCACTGAAATAGAAATTTTCTAATGACTGGTAACAGATTTAGTGTTGTTATAAGTTATAAAAAAAGTTCATTTCTAGTTGCTGAGAAAATATCTACAGACTGGTGCCACTGTTTTACTTGTATGTTCAAAATGTTAAAACACGGTATTTTGACAGTAAACTTGGGGAGGTGCGGGGTGTTCAGCCCCATTGCTGTGTGCACAGGCAAAATGCTGCATTTTGAATTTAAACTGACTCTCCCAAAGCAGTAAGAAACCTGCAGATAAGTTGCCTCCAACTGGAGCACAGTGTACGCTGTTTTGATGCTTCATTTTCTCTCCTCCCTCCTTGTTGAATTAGGTTTCAAACAAAACCACTATTTAAAATTGAACAGGATCTTGCTTAATGATTATCTATGGCAGCAGAGCTTCCATAGGGTGATGTTTTGTTTTCTGTTCAATGGAGAGGTCAGAAACCTAGGAGCTGCAGGTGGCGCCTGTAATTTGGGAATGGCTTGGTGAAATGCTGTTATGAGATCTTAAACCTTGAGAGCACAGGTTTTAAATGTGGTCATTTGATTTCCACTACACCTGCTTTTGCACCTACATTGCTTGGGTCTCCCAACCACACAGGTATCAGCTATGAAGAGTATATTCAAAATCTGCCAAACACATTAGATCATCCTGTTTCCTGATTTATTCCATCAGGTTCATTGGATGAACCTCAAACTCCTGCTGAGTCCTGGTCACTTGTTTGTCCTACTCCAGGGTGACTGAGGAACCCTCGTGTGCTACAGGTGGAGTTCAGCATCATCCTCCTACTTGCTTTTTCCATTTCTCACTGTTCTTGGACCCTTACCTCTCCTGACATCTTGCGGTTCTGTGGTACCTTCAGGATATTCCTGATGACATCTCTTTTCAAGATGTGTTTCTGTTGTGGCATCTGCTTGGCTGACAGTCTGCAGTAAAAATTAATAAAAAGCAATTTGCTACAGTTATAGGCTAACTTAGCATTGATCTTCAGATCCTTCTGGTGGCCAGATTGCAAAAATGCACATTCAGCCCTTTGAAACTTTTGATTTTAAATCCTGAACCTTGAGGCTTAGATAGATCATGTGTGTGCAACTTTGATAACTGCATAATTATGCTGCTGTTTCCCCCTTTCTTTTTTTCTGTTTTTTTTTTTTTTTTTTTTTCATCCCTATAGAATTCATGCTCCTCTATTTTGCCATGGAAAAAAAGTTCTTATGTATCATCAGACTTTTGAGCACGTTGGCTCTGGGTGTAGCTTGCAGAATTCTGAGTGTGGTGGTATGATAAATCGTCATTCCCTAGAACTGTGCATCTTATGGGGAATTCCTCAGGTACCCTACAGAGGAGGCACTTTGCATTGAAAACTGATTTTTTATTTCACCATGTAGTAGGGAAAAAAAGATGAAGGTTCATCTGATATCCATTTGATTGGTAGATTGATATATCATATTGATCTATCTTTTGAATGCATTAAAGATGTCTAAATGTCATGCATCTTAGTTTCTGAAAATACTGTAAAATCAAAAATTTGCACTGAAGTCCTTCAAATACTTTTTTTTCTGGAACATGAGTTATTTTTAAAATGTTGGTTAGAATTTTCAAAGGGAGCACAGTTAAAAAAGGGGACCAGTTTAAATGTGACTTGATTCTGTAACTTGCATTTTGGTTTTGTTTATTTTTTTTAAGACTTGAAAATCTGGTGGTTGTTTAAGTTTTTTTTTAAAGTTGGTGATTGTGACTGCAGTGGTGCCATATGCTTTTTCAGCAAGGAGACAGACCTTAAAATCAAAATTACTATTTTTCATTCAGGGGTAATGATGCAAAAGAGAAGACTTTCATTTATTTCACTTAGAAGCAGAGTATAGAGAGTGCTCTGGTTCTTAGTTTTTCAGCAACTTTGATATTAAAAGACATGACTCAAAGGAATTTTGCATTTTACACCTGATGCTTCTGCTGCCAGATATTGAGGCGAGGTCACACTTAAAGGGATTAACAGAGGATGGAGCAAGATAAAGCCTTGTCTGAACAGCCTAAGTAGGTAGTACTTTGCATGGATATTGATTGTTCTTGTATGTATTATAATGTCAGTGGATACAGAACTAGAGTCAATCAGTCTAGAGATTCTTAGAGAAAGGGAATCTGTTTGAAAAATGCTCATCCAAAAGGGTGCCTAGACTGGAAATATTGCTGGTGATGTTCAAGTTACTGTTAGATTTATATGCAGAGTTCTGCTTAAAATGCTGCTTCTTTATCATATGTATTTGTAGGTGGTGTTATAGCTGGGTAATAGACTCATGGAAATGTGTCTGTTGATTGAATGTGTAATTAATGCTGTATGTTATGTCCAGAATAAGAGGTGTAATTCACGAGATTTTCCTTCATGAAGACTGTATTTAGCAAATAGGTTTGATTTTTGTATATGTTAGGAATGTGCAGAAGCTGGATGTAGATTGTTACACTTCCTTGTTTTGGCTCTGACTTTCATTGAATTTGGTTTTTAGTGATGAAAAAGTGTTGCCATGTCTTTAGCTGACCCTTCAGCTGACTCTGAATTTGTTCCCACTCCCTGCACCCAGCTGGCCTATTCAAAATAGTGTGTAGAGTCTTCATTTAAATTGATTAAACGGTAGTGTCTGATTTCTGCCCCTGCCCCCTTCCCCCCCGCCCTTTTAAAATACACTGAATGTATTTTTAAGAGCTCCATGCTGGATCTCACAATTGCAGGATTTCAGCTAGCTTGTTTAAACAAAAAACCAACAATAACTGGAAGTCTGCATTTTTTCTGCATTGTTATTTTTACATTTATTTAATGGCAGGCATGATAAAGTCTGATTTATGTAGGGTTTGTAGTATAGACTCAGCTGTGGATTTCTACAAGCAGAATTTTAGAGAGCTAAGAAGTGTTTGTAGAAGTTAGATAATGACAGTATTTGGTGCTGTGCCCTGGCTAAAATATGTTGTGTATTAAGTAAAGATATCGGTATATCTGGTCTCTTATTTGGAGCTGGTCTAAATGAGTCAGTGTTGCTTCTCTCTTCAAGCCTACCCATTAAATCTGTTCTCTGTGTAGTCTGAATATAGGGGCTAAAAATCAAGTTAAATGCTTTTTCAGTTTTTGTTGACTAGTGAAATTAAATCTCACATGGTTTTTGGCTTGGGTTTTGTCTTGTAGTTTGTTTGGGTTTGTTTGTTTTTTAATATCAGTTGTAGCACAGTCCCTGCTTGACAGCAGTCAGGTATATGACTTCCTTCTGGGCTGTTTTTCAGCACTGACAGTTGTCTTCTAAATATTTGGTCCAAACTGGCAGATTCAGACTCCATCAGGCAGACCTGCTTCCGAATCCATTCCTGGTGCAGTAACTTTTCCAGAAGGTTAATGCAAGTGCTTACAGTTTCTTCCTTCCCTCAATCTCTATCATACTGATCATGTAAAAATAACTATTTGTGTTTAAATTTTAATTGTTTCCTTTTTCTAGTCGCCAAATCTAGGAGCACTCCTTAAGCAATATGATCCTTGGCAGTATGAGCTCAGCTTTAGTTTGCATTGTATGTTGCCAGATCCTTCTTGTCTTCTGAATTCAGTTTGGCTAACCCACTATTAAAAGTGGGCTTGCAATGTTTGTAAGCTAGGGCACTTATATTGTGTAGCCTGAATTATTATAAACAGTGAAATGCTTTCCACTCTCTGCACAGTGATGTTTAGTTTCATGGTTTTGGGGATGACACTCCAAAAACAAGCACTGATACCTGATTTTTAATTGCTGTAGGTGGTCTACAATACTAAGCAGACCCAGTACAGCAGGAGATAAAATATTTACCAGTGTCTTGTCAGGGGAAAAAAAAGGTTCTTCTGAGTTCATGGGGATTCATTATATTCCCTTGCAGTTATATCCAGCTTTGTAAGAAACTTGGTATTTATTTTGCTCAGGTTTAGGTCATAAATATGCTCAAAGACCTGACCCAAACAGATTTCCCTGCAAGTCATGGCATGAGTTTTCTTTCCTTCTTGTTCAAATGTTTGGTAATCCTTAGATTATTTTAAAAAGTGTTTCAGTATAGAGATTGTAAAGTAATGTCAGTGTTTAAGATCTAGGGTGCTTAAGAGTTAATGATTTTTTTCAACATATCAATATCATTAGGAAAAAACCCAAGCTATTATAAGTTGTTTTTCTACAGTCTTTTCCACTCTCTAATTACAGGTTTGATCCAGGTTTTATTGTTTAGGTGGCATGATAGACTTTGGTCAATAAGAGCAGGAAATTACAGGGACAAATGTTTACTGTATGCTACATGCCTCTGTTTCAATGGGAAAATAAAAGTAGGGGCAAAACTTTTTTTTTTTTTTTTTGCCTTCGTTTTCCTCTTTGTCAGATGGGTGTGAGTTCATTACAATGGAAATTAGTTGAAGAGGCTCCATTTGCCATACTGCTTATGAAGAACATGGATACATCTAGAAAGACTAGATTTCTTTGAATTTGGGAGATGATGAAAAATTAATGTAATAGAAGATGTTCTATGATCAGTGGCTTGAGGATTACATATATACTTCTGAGAGCAGTGGGGAAAGTAAGATGCTGGATGCTGAAAAGTGAGGGGATTTGGGTTCTGTCAAAGAAAGGAGCTTTGCAATGATCTTATTCAGTGGGGAATGCTCTAAACCATTGATGCTCCTCTGCAGCAATTCTGCGTCTTGCAGGGAGTCACAGTGGTAGCAGAGATTGTCTTGGCATCTTATAATGGCTAATCAAGTCTCAGAGAAGAAAAGCATTTTCTGCATTTCAGCAGCTGTTCACCAGTGCTCTGCTGGTGCTGTAGGAAACTCCTAATTGTTAATATTGTTAGGAATGCTCCCATCCCACCCGCCCCCCCCCCCCCCTCGTCCCTTCCCCCCCAAACACATTGCAAGCCTGAGTGACTACTGTGCTGGCAGACAGCATACTTGGCACCAACAATAAAGGCAACACTAGAAAGATGTGTATTTAAGGAATCTGTAAGATGTATGTCAGGAGATTTCTTTAGCTGGAAGCTGGTGCTGTGGTGGAGTTATGTCTGTTTGTATTGAATAAGCTGCCATTTAATTGAGTCCTCAGAAGACCACAGATCTCCTCTACTGGAAAAAGTGGGTGTTATAGGAAACTCTAGATATAGCCATGCTAATTCTTATAAATCTCTCAGCTTCTTTTCATGCCCCTAAACATAGGGTTTGCAATCCCTAATGGGGGTATGAAGACACCACATTGAAGTGGCTTTACTTGGCACTGTGTTAAGACATTCTGGTGCCTTGAGCCATAACACAACTTGATTCTGGCACTTTCACTGCACTGCAGTTCATGGAGGAGGGCTCTTCTTATCATATATGCAGAGTTAGGAACTTTTTATCCTCCTAGGACTAATAGCAAGACCATATTTTCACCTTGGAGCACCAAGGGGTATCTTCATGGAGCAGTATACCAATTATTACTTTTTCAATTTTTAATAGATATTTCAACCTTTAAGGTTACCTTTAAAGTAACCGTAGTTACTTTTAAGTATTTTTAGATTTCACCCAAAACCATTGGGCATGGAATTAGGAGGTTACTGGGAGGTAAGGTGTTGCTCAACTGACTATTCTTTCAGCTTTTTCTGCAGTTTTTAGGCAGATCACATTTTGCACTTAGTCACTTGAGAGTTTTTAATCAGGAGAACCAGAAACTTGTCCTGTTTTAAGTACTGACACTTTATAATTTAAACAACTGAACCTTTAGATGTTAGTATACGGTACTTGCACTTTAATCTGACTGTGAATCAGCTACCTTTGAGCCTTGAGGTAAAGCTTTTTGGTCTTTGTCAGCTCAGTTGGACTTCTGACAGCTATTGAGAAAGTCAAAAAGAGGATTGGCTTTGTTTCTTCTGATCTGTTGGAGCTTTTTGTTTCTCCTTACCTCATCTGGGGCAGTTGAGGACTTTATTTGGACTCTGTAAAAAAGAGGATTAGGTTATTTGGACTGACTGGAAAACCCTGCTGAACTTGGGAGGTTCAGCTTTAAGGATGCCCAAAATCTTGGGTTGGATCGAGGCTAGTTTGTTAAAGTAAGACAGGACAGCTCTTTGCATGAAGAGCTCTGCCTGTTGGTGTTTTGGATAACCTTTAAGGTTTCAACTTGATTTAGAGTGTGTAAACACATGATCTCCCTTGCAGTCAGATGGATCAGCTCTCTATCTGTAGCATTGCCATCTTATCAGTAGCAGCTGTGACTTGGGATGCAGAGGTGAGCAGTCCCTAACAAATGTTTTTGCAGTGGGTGCTGCCTGTTAGAAATCCCTGCTGAGGAGCTTGCTCTCGCCTCCTTATGAATACCCTTGTTTAAAAAAAAAAAAAAAAAAAAAAAGGCTGCAGCGGTTGGTTTCTTTCTTGTGCCAGGTTTGGGGGAAGACTGGATTTGTCTAGTAGGGGAGGCATGTAAACAGTTCTTGGAGTATTTTTCTTCCTGGTTCAGGAGTGGGAAGCAGTTCCAGTTGCTTTTGTCCCTATTAAGATGTATTCTTAGTTTTTAATGTTTAGCAGTAGGTTTTGCTTAACATTAGCTTTTACATTAAAATTAGTCAAAGAAAGGAAAAATAGCTTCTGTCAGTTCTGTCTACATCAGCAATAAATGCAGCCTATGGAGGTGAATCTATGGAAAGCAGCTGGTGCTGAGGGCCCTACATCTGCCTGGTGTATTTGAAGGGCTTTAACATTGTATCAGCTCTAGGTAGGCCCTGCGGGTCAAATGCCTGTTAGCTGCTCTTGTATGCTAGAAGCACTCAACGAATGCCTCTTCTCATTTAATTTCTTCTGAAGGGAGTACAGGTCATACGCTCTGAGACTGTGCTGAGCTACAAACCAAAGCAGGGTAGGGTGAGGCAAGTTGAAAGACTGGCTTCAAAGGACCCTTTTGGTCAGAAGGGTAATGGGGGTGGGGACATCTGTAGCCAGCCCCGCTGAAACCCTGAACAGCGGCTTTGGACAGCTGGCTTGGTAGCGCCGTGCTCCAAGGCTCAGACTGAGTCTTGGCCGGTATTTTCTGTCCGAACCTTTGATCCCGCACAGGAAAGGAGCATCAGAGAGTGGATTGATTCTATATCCAAAATATACTTTGCTCTTCACTTTAACTTTGGATTAATACTTGAACTTGATGGAGTCTGACTTCTGTAGACCTTGACAAACAGAGCCATGTTGTGGAGGCCGGGTTGTTTTCTCTGGCAATCAGATTTTGTAGTAGTTTCAAACAGTTAAAAATCACTTTAATACCATCGATAGCCATGATCTTCCACAGCAAGTGATTAAATTGTTTGAAAGGAACATACAGATTATTTTTCTACCTTGTAACTTAATAAACATTCTTCTTCCTAAAAACTTGAGTGTTTCCTGACAGTATCTGCCCCATGGTTTGCTTAACAAGTTTGCTAAATAATGTATTACAAAATCAATGTCTTCAAAGTAATAAATTTGTCAGGGGGGAGTTACTTTTAGAATAGAAGCATTAAAAATAATAGAAAATAATCTTTTGGTGGTGATCCTGGCAAAGGATTTTTTTTCCTTAAATTTTTTTCTTTTTTTTTTTTTTTTCTTCTCTAACTTCATCAGGAGTTTGTAGTCTCTCTTCTCTTCTTGACAAGGTCTCTTACTTCTCTTCAGTGATAAGAAAGGAGGTGTATATTTTTTCAAATCATGACATCAGAGGTAGTTAATCTTGGTTTAGAGAGAGGAAACCAAAATGTGTCTTGAAAGGGCACAGAAAGAAATAGGTTTGGTTTCTGGTTAAGTATTTGCTCTTTCATTTAAAGCATTGGAGCATACTTTTTGGACTTAAGGCATCTGATTTTTTTTGATTCTCTTTTTTTTCCACATGAGGAAAAGCAGTTTGACGTACCACTGAAGGCAACTGTTTTCCTTTAAAGCTCCGGTTCCAGTTTCAGGTAGTTACTTATGGATCTCAGATTACATTTAAAAATGTAATTTGACTGAGGTTTTTTTTATGTCTTTGCTGGAAACATACAGCTTTTTAGTAGCTTTTGGGCAGTAAGTCATAAATAACTCAAATTTCCCAAATTTCAGTGAGATAAGTCCATCAAATCCCTAGGTGTGTTATGAGAGCTTTATGACTGATCCTCTTCTAAACTCCTGCACCTGATAGAGGTTTGTACTTCTATTATTTGCATCTCTGAGGTCACAAGTAAATATTATCTCTGCTTAGTTTGTTTATTTTTACTTCCCTAGTAAAATTTGCTCTAAGGAAAGGTTACTTGCAGTGCAGTTCTGTGTCAGTCCACCAGATGACACTTGATGCTTAAAGATTAAAAGATGAGTGGTCTTGCATTAAAAATTCTGTATTCCTTTGTTGATTTAGAAAAAGACTAAAATTCGGTAAAAATGTTTTCATATGGTACTTTTAAAATTTTAGGTGTGCGTATCAAAAATGCTTATATGCTCTACTTGGGCTTTTCCTGTGTGCCCATAAGAAAAAAAAAAAATGAGGGGAGGCTTTTCTATAAAGACTTTGAACAGAACTTTACAGAAGATAAAACCACAGACGTCATCAGCTTCTGATAAACTGTTATTAGAAATTATACTCTTGTTGAACAAGAGGTTATTAGTGGGAGCAAAGACACTCAGAAGGGTGTATTCTTACACTATTAAGTTCATTGGAAGAGGGGTGTGTTTGTGATCCATTTGTGTGGCAGAGTGCCTTTGCAGGATTTACCACAATATTGACAGTAATTACAAATATGTAAATGGTTTGGACACAACTTTGTGTCGATGCAGAATGTTCTTGAACACATACTCATCTGTGCAAGCCAAGCTGTGATGTAAAACCAAGGGAAGGTGATTCTGTTTTGAACCAATGCAGTGCTGAGCTCACTCTACAGAAACGGTGTGATAAGCCAGAGGGTTGAAATCCAGTGTTAGCATATGTGTCCTGTGTGTATAAAAAACAGAGTAGGCAAATGAGCCAGAAAATTTTGCTGTAGCAGTATTTCTTTTCTTAGGTCAATGAAATAATACGTTGTAAATGGTTCTGGGTGGTGTTTTTTTTTTATCAACCTGGACTCACACCATCAGATACCAAACATGAGGTGAGTGCCAGAAGGCTCACAAACGATGAGAGAATTGAAGCTCAGATCTTTTGCGACAGGTCCTGGAGGCATGTACATCCGCAGCACTGTCATCATACCATATTTATCTCAGCAATACTTTTGTACACATGTAACAGTTTCTCAGTGCTGTTCATGCTAAGAAGCAATTCATAATTAGAGAGGAACATATGAGATGGGTCACATTTTGCTGTTCCAGTTCAAACTGCGTGGTATTTAGGAGTCTTACACATGTGTAAAAAGTTGATGGCTGCTTTGTAAGTAAAATGCATAATTTTATAGGAAGTAATCTCCCTTGTGTCAAATTACCAACTTTGTTGCAACTTCTGCTCTCTCATATCTTTTTCTTTACTGTCTGCTGAACATATTACTAAGGTGTTGTACCTAAGCAATGTGATCAATTCCAAAGTTGCAGTGTAAGTAATGTGCCTCACTGGTGTTTTTAATCAAAAGCTTTAAGATTAATCTAAAATGTAATTGATACTATTTTTGAAAGAATACAACTAAAATAGCTAGCACATGAACTAAGTTTCTTCTCCCAATCAAAAACATAAATCTATAGCTGTGCCTTACTTGTTTTCCAAGGTACCTTACTTGTGTTGCCTTTGTTGTTTATTAAGCAGCTGGTTTGCATTGCTTAGCAAAGTGTCTGCTTTGAGGCCCTCAGTCCTGGGAAGCGCTTTTGCTTTATGGGGTTGTGATGTGGCATTAGTGGTTCAAGGGACTTTCTCCAAGACACTTGACATTCTTGTTTCTATTCTCTTGATGCCATTTGTGAAAATTAAAGGAGACACACTGTACACAGGTGTTTAACAGAGACATTTTCAATCTGATACGTTGGGGTATGGTCCCAGGATTTGGGAAATTTACTGGACTGACTGAAGTGATTTTCCTGATGGAATTTTTCTTTTTTTGTTTGCCTAATTGAAAGATTCCAAATCATGGCACCTGATGTAGTTCCTCTGAAATGCTTTGCATTTAAATATACTCAGCATCCAGGATGTAGGCAGTGAGGTGGTGACAGCACCCACTGAGGTCTCTGCGGACCTTCCAGGCACCCAGGATGCTGATACCTCTGCTGGAGCTGGGAGGCTGCGAACTGTGGGATGTCCTTGCAATCCTGAGCACTCAGTGCTGTATTTTGTTCTTTGAAATTAACTTTTCCAAGGACCAGTATAAAGTTTGAAGAATTTAGGGGTTTATGGGGAAATTTTGAAATATCAATTTCATTTTTTTGTTTGTTTGTTTTATTCGTTGTTATTTTTGCTTTATTTTTTAGTAAAAATGAATCAAACACACCCCCACCCAACCCCGATAAACCTGGTCTACCTTTGCTGTTTTAATGCAATATAACCTATTACTCTCTGGACAACTAGTAAAGGGCAAAAAATCTACAGAACTGAAGGGGAATGATATTTCTTGCTGAACGTGGGAATCATCTGCTTAGCAGATGTTTAAAATAAGTCTTGCAACTGTTCTGCTTATAGATGTGTGTGTGTGTGTGTGTAGCTCACGGATTTATGCACATTCTTGATATAATGACTGAGTTTTCCTGATAAAATCCATGATCAGTTAGTGACAGTGCAGTATATATATTGGCAAGTCCACCTGTGTTTGAAATCTGTCCGAACATTAATCTTGGGAGAATTGGGGATGGGTCATTTTCATTATTGGACCATTGCTCAGGAATTCAGTTCAGTCTGCACAGCTGGGAAGATTGGATTGCTTCTCTGTTCACTAATTTTAAGGAGCTGCAGATTCATGTTGCATGGTCCACCCTGTAGGTTTCCAGTGTTTTGTTTTGGTTTTCTTTCCCCTTCCTTAAATTGAAGAATATGGAAAAGGCTTGGATAATTGCTCATGGATATTGATCTGGCTTACTGGTAGGTTTCTTTCTAATGATTGTAGGAAAAAAAAAAAAAAGAGGGGAAAAGACTGGACATGTGGAGCTGCAGGCACCTCCTGAGAGCAGAGTGAAGTGGCAGGATGCGTGTCTCTTCTGAAGAGCTGCTTCTCAGAGCTGGATTAAGAGCCACTGGAGCTGAAGAAAGGTGTGCATGGTTATCAGCATTGCCTGTCAGCCCAGCAATTACTTTAACTAAGGTCCAGATTTGTAGTGTTCAATGTAAACGAACAATATTTCATTTATAGTTGCAGGATTTAAGCTGATTTTTGAAAATCTACAGTTTTACATTTTTCAGTTGATATACATTGTCTTTAGTCCAGGCAGAAGTTAAAATGTTGTATAATTCAGTCAAAGGGTGAGTCTGGGATCAATTTGGAAATATGGTTAAGAACGGGTCACTTTTAGCATCTCGTAAAGCTCTGGTAGTCAGTTTGGATAAGACATGACTGTCAGGTTACCTCCATTTAGATGAGACATGGACAGCCCTAAACACAGCTTGGAAAGCTCTTAAATTTCAGGAGGAGCCTTAAAGTTTGTGTTTGGAGGGTTGGTAAAATCTAATTCAATAATTGGTACCCTTCATCATTTAAGACTGAGTTTCCCTTTGTCTTTTATCCTGTGTACTGACTAAAAACACATTGTCACCTCTCTTCCTCTTTCGCTTCTTCCACCCCTCATACCTGGGCATTATATTAAACTAGAGGTATTTCATGTCTGATCACACAAAAGCTAAGCGGGGATGAAATAGTTTACAGGCTGTGATATGCATTTGTAATGTTCCCTGCTGCTTTCCCTCTTCCCTTTCCATTCAAATCATTTGTTCTTCACTTCCACTCTTCTTTTAATTTTATTTTTTTTTACTTACAATGCTTATAGTCAACTCATTTTACTCTTTTCTTCAGTTTTGTTTCAAATACCATGAAAGAATTCTACCAAAAACATAAAACAATAATACTCAGACAAGTCCAACTTTTAAACTATGTGTGTTGAAAGGAGGTTTGAACTTAGGCGATGGAAGTTTATGCATCCCTCATTAGAAGCAAAGCTAAATGAGCATGACAAATTTACTGATTATAAACCTCACCCTGATTAAACATCTGTTGAAGCTCAATTTAATAAACTACAGCAGATTATTGCTGCCTGAGATACAGTTACTGGGTGTTTATGGGGCTCTGGAGGAGCTGCATCACGATGTGTTTGTGGGACCAGTAACAGCAATCCTGGGGCTCTCTGCTGTGCAAGTCTTGCTGCAAGAGTTAAAGCCCGTTGTCCTTCTTAAGATCAAAGCAACTTGTTTCATTTAAAGATCCAGGATCTTCTCAACAGGTACTATTGAAGGGGACAAAAGATAGCACAAAAAGCTAAATTTTCTTTTTAATTAAAAAGGGTCTGAACAGATCCTGAAGGCAGGCAGAAGGCTGTAAAGTTCCAATAGCAACAAAATTGCTAGCTTAATATGAACTCAAGCTTTTTACGGGGCGGATAAGAGTACATCAGGACAACAGTCACAAGTTGGTTCAGTGAAGCTCTGGTTTAGTGCTGTTGGAGGTAACCTGGGGGCACAGGTAATTGTTTAACTCCACATTTTCTCAGTGTGGGAAACCTGGGTATTTCTTGAATATGGTGTTTTGCCTTTCCTCGCTTCACTTGTCCAAGTTGCATTTTGTTTTGTAACCAGTACAGTAGTTTTCCACCTTTTCCATACAGGATCCTCTTTTTTCTTATTCATTTAGCAATATGGAAAGATATTTCCTTGAGAAAATGGGTTTCTTGAGCCAAGAATGCATTGCCAAATGTTTGTCTAAAGCATGTCATTAGTATGGATGAAACAAACAATAACTAGCCCAAATCCAAACCTCTTGGCAGCAAGCTAGAACAAAGAACTCTTTTGACTGTCTTGTGCCAGACATTTAAACCCATGCAAGAGACATTCAAAATAGAAGCTCTGGGTACCATAAAATAGTCAAGTCAGTGCAAGATGAGAGGGCCTGGTAACCTTTAGTCCTCAAGCCAGGATGTAGTTTCATGGCTGTTTGAAAAGTAAGAGAACAAAAGTAAATCCTCCTGCAAATACTGAGCTTGTTCTGGGTCCAAAGCATCTCAGGCCAGGCTCTGGTTATGGAGCCGATCTCCTTTCAATAGCCATGCTTGGCGCCCAGTAAGGATGCTGCAAAATAGCAGCTGGCAGAAATCAAAGGATTCAGTATGTTTCCTTTGTCTGGTTCCTTTAAGCAAAAACCTGCTAAATCTCAGCTGGGAGGTGATAGAATTTCTGTAGTTGATACATTATTCTATGTCAATAGAAATGTTACTTCATAAAGTACTTTGGGATTGATTTTTTGTTTTGTTTTGTTTTTTTTATCTTTTATTAGATGAGATTGTCATTAAGCCTGATTAAATAGGATGGAACACATTCCAGAATCCAAGATGAAGGCTCTAGAAACTACAGGCCTGAGTTATTGTAATTTTACAGATCTTTGTACAGGCACCGATTTTTGATGTATTCAATACAGAAATGCCCATATTTACTTATTTTTTTAAGTGGTATCAATACAGTTTTAACTTTTCCCTTAGTGTAGCAAGATGCATTGATTTGCCATGCCAGGCAAGTGTGCTGCTGCTGATTCCTGGCAAGGAAAATAGGTCGTTTGTACCTCTTAAGCCTGGTACAGAAATGAGCAGTTGAGTGAATTGTAACCTTTCTCTTTACAGCAAAGGATAAAATGAAGGGGAAAATTAAAAAAAAGACCTTTGCTTTATTTTACTTGAAAGCATACACATGTACAGATAATTGCAAAGCTGCAGAGTAAAGCTTTTAATGCAAGGGCTTTTTTCATAAATGAGGAGTAATAGTCCATACTAAAATTGCTAATATAATCACAGTCTATTTGTTACTGTGCAAATTTCCACAGAGTAATTTGTCTTAACACCATTTTTGTTGTTCCTGAATCACTTTGAAAACAGAGTAAGAGAAAGCAGAAGACCTCATGGTCCAGTTGGGTATTTCATTAGAGGAAAGCAGTGTAACATTCTGTCTGCCCCAAGGAGAGATGCTTGTGCTGAGCCTGAAACCAGCGCAGAGGAGACGACTTTACTGATGCGGTGTTCTGTCACCTTTACTCGTGAAAAATAGCTGTTAATTCAATTAAATTAATTCAGTTAAACCTTTCGGTTTCTTTTGCTGACCACTGTTTTTTTGGACTGTAGATGAGAATCAGTCCCTGTTTAGAGCATTACATATTTATATATAGATCCTTATAAAAATACAGTTTCTGTTCTGTATAATATCACTTTGATCTAAACTTATATATGAGCCCACCTGCCTCTTTCCATGTGCCAACGGATACCTTTAAAAGCAATTTTTAATAGACTTGTGAAAGTAAATCCAGTGCTCTTCTACTTGTGGAGGACAGGACCTTTCAAACATTAAACCTTGTAATGGCAGCTGTGAAATGACCCTGCTTCAGCATAGCATGAAGAGGAAACGCTTCTCCGAAAGACTTGAAGTTTTGCTTAGAAGCAGTAATTTACATCTTTTAAGGGAACAATTTCTTTACAAATATATTATTGCTCAGTGAAAATGAATCTGTATGGTAGAATATTGTGTTCTTTTTACTACCTCTTGCATGAAATGCTATTATGGTACTACCTTATTTGCATGATGTTTATTCTCTGCGTGCTCTTTTATGTTTTGTTTTGGGTTTTTTCTGCAGAATTGCATATTCTGTTTGCATTGGACTATGACTAATGTATGGATTTGTTTTCTGTAGTGCCAGTGATGTTCTGCCAGCGTTTTAGCAGGGGATTCCCACAAGAATTTCCCTGCCTCTCCCATGTGCCAGTGAGGAGTTCTATGCAGCAAGAATACATGTACTTCATTTATTTACTTTGGGGAGTGGGAGAACAAAGGCGCCCATTTACTTTTCTTTTTTCTGAAATGATAGCACCAGTTCAATAGCTGGTGCCAGAGGGGGAGGCAGCCCTGTCACAGGAGGCGGGTAGGATGACCACTGGCCAAGAGTACATGCTCCAGTTCTGTTCCCACTGTGAAACCTTGGCAACACTGTCCCTTTTTTTTTTTTTTCCTTCCCTCCACTCCCCCTTTATTTTTCTTTCATTTTCAAGCATTCTTTGTTTGGACTGTGAACAAAGACTGTTTTTAGTAAGTATTTGTACAGTGCCTATCTCACTGGGCTCTGCTTTCCTTTGGGATTGTTAGGTGCTTTTGTAGTAACAGTAAAATTAAAACTAGACACTGGTCAAAGAAGCTGCTATCAAAGTGCTCTCACCTAGAGCAAGGGCTGGCCTTCCGCATCCCACATCTTCCAAAATACGCGTGAAATCCACAGAAGTGCAGGCAATGGGCTACCTACATCATACATGTACACATATTCAGCTAACTGCAGATATTCATTCTCTTCACTGCCTCTTCCCTTCCTCCCCCTACCCATTACCCCTTGAAGCACGTACGAACGCTTTGGTCAACTTGAATGCTGCATGGAGCACTCTGTAACCGTGAGGCTCGGGGGAGACCACCTCCAGGTTCTGGTAGTGGGGGGAGGGTTGGGGTTTTTTTTGTTGTTTGGTTGGTTTGATTGGGTTTTTTTTTGGGGGGGGGGGGTTGGGACAGGTGGTGGTGGTGTTTGTTTTTGGGTTTTGATTTTTGTCTTTTGGTGTGTCCTGACTGTGTCCAGGATTTGGTGGGAGGATACATAAAAGTGGTTTTAGAAAATTCAGCCTCTAATTAAAGTGTCTGCTTGCTGTTTGCCCCATGAGCTATATTGGGAAGGGTCCATGGATTAAGTGCTTCTCTTCCTATTTGGAAAAATAAATAAACATGATCATTTTTCAGCCTGCCTTTACTGATAGACTTTCTTCTAGCACCAGGGTGATTTAAGAGCTTCACAGACCTGAGCACTAACAGTGTGCTTCTGCTCTCTTATATTGTCTGCTATGGCAGCAGAGAATGGTGTTTTTGAAGAAAATTGTTCATTGATACGTTATTTGTGAATAACTTTTTACTCCTATTGCTCTTAAAGAGAGGATGCGTAAAATTAATTATGGAAAATTACTGTAACAGGAGCAAACTACTGCTTTGTAAGTTTGTAGGTATTAAAGGTGTATATATATATACGCATATATATAATATATGCATGCGTGTATATATATAAAAGTGATAATTATATATAGAAAAAATTAAAAATAATTGGCCTGGCTCATGCTCTTGATAAAGCTGTTCAGTATTACACACCATTCAGAGTAGACAACAGTGGTTCCCCTTGTATAAAGGCTATCTTTGTTTTTCTTGTGAAGTCATGGTCTATTTAAAACTCCGTTTTAATAATGAATTTCGCTGGAAACTGGAGAAAGCAAGTCCATGTGTTTTTGTCCTGATAAAAAACAAATTGGAAACTGCAAAGTCAACTGTGAATAAATATGCATGTCATATTTTATTGGTTTTGCTTTCCAGTTATGTTCCTCTTTTCTAAATGTTTTGGAAGAAATTAGAAAGTTCACATCAGTGACTTCTTACAAGTAAGCTCTAATTTCAAAGTGCATGGTGACCATGAAAATAAATTGAGAATGGAAAAAAGCACTTTCCATATTTTATATTTTTTTTTCTGATAGATTGCATTTAATTCTACTTCCAGGACTAACTGTGCTACCCCCCTTTCCCCATTTCTCGCTGGCTCGATTTTTGGCTTTCCCCTGGCACTCCCTGACATGGTTCTAGAGTAGAGCACTGTGGTGACATGCAGCCCTAGACTTAAAGTTCGTCATAAGTGTTTGCTGCTTAAAGTAGTTGCTGGTGTTGATGATTATAATAATATTAATCTGTTACTAGTACAGTGAAATTTAATGCTCTTCTTGAACATGTGGTATGAAATGGATGTATCAAAGATCTCTTATATAAAAACCCATTCATCTAGATACATTGCCGAATAATTTTTGTCATGATCGAAATTATTTTAAAGTTCTCTCTTTTCTGCAGGATCTTAAGGGGAGGTGTATGAAATAAGTTGCAGAAATCCATATGACCAGGGCAAAATTTTCTGTGTAGTTTGTTTAAGCCTAAAAAAGCAAAGATGCTGAGTTCTCAAAGGAATGTATTTTGGCAGCAGATGTGACTGACAGTAAAGCTACTTCCATTTTTTCAAAATTTATTCAGTTTTCAAAAATTTATCTTGCAGATAAACAGTGTTAAAACCCCATTGCTGGCTTAGTGCCACCAAGGAAACTTCAAGTAGATTGGAACAATTATGCTTTAAAGTTGGAATGCTCCTGTAGTAATTGCAGATTCAGGGGGTAAAAAAAAAAAATTACAAACACTGTTTCCTGAAAATTTTTTTAATTTATATTTTAAACCAGCTTTTTTTAGGGAAGCATCTGTAAATCTTACTAATGCACATGAGGAATTTTTCTGCTGTTGAATGAAAAGGAAATGCTGGCCATTAGCAGAGATGCATTTTTAAATGTTGAAAAACTAAAGACAGTTCGAAAAGTCATCTTTTAAAAAACTGCTTCAGCTTCCTTGCTAGTGACTTGGACTAGGTTAGAATATGTGGAAATTCTGTATAGCCCACAAAAAGCATACTGAGTTGTCTGCCTTCCCACACGGCTCTGCACAGGTAAAAATTGTAAAAATACATACTGCAAACCACAGACCATCCACATATATATACCTCTATAAATCTCCATTTTCATGAGATGGTGTAGCATTTCACTTTTAGTTGTTTTGCTTGGGAAGCTGTAATGTAATCACACAGTGTGCTTTGTAGCACTCAAACTAGTAAGTGTAACTTTTTTGTTGGTTATTTAACAGTTACTACTCCATTTGAAAAAAAAAAAAGTTTCTTTTTCATAGTATTACTGTATGGCTTGAGTGATTTCTTGCGTCTTCTGGGGTTTTTGGTGATTTTTGCTGCATGCAACTACTAATACTGTTACTACACAGCAATTCAAGTGTCTGCATCAGATGTACAGTGTTGCAGTTAGGCAAGCTGAGAGTATTTCCTTAGTTTCATTTGCAGGTGAATGTAGTTGTCAGAGTATTAAATAAAGGGTAAACAAAGAACAGGTATCACCTTGTTCCGTGTTTTGCTGTGTACATAATTTGAAGTGTTAGTTTATCCTTAACCTCATTTTCTTTTTTTTTTTTTTTTTTTTAAATTATATCTCTATTTTCTTCTTCCAGCAAGAGGTTGTCATTAATCTAAAAGCTACCAGCAACTGCTGAGAGATTAATTCTTCATTTCTTTTGAGTGTGAACAATTCTAATAAAAAGCTTCAAGAGGGTTACAGGAGGATCACATAGTAATCAATAACTATTCACTTGTCATTTTTGGTTATTTTATTCTTTCAATGAAAGACTAAAGATGTTGGGTTTGTTTTTTTTTCCCTCGGCTTTGCACATCTGGTACCTTGCCTTGTTACTAGGAGACCTGGTATGATGTGTATGTTGCTTTCCTTGAGCACTGTGGTATTAGCCACTTAATCACAGGAATGTAGGCTGGTAAAGCTCTGTTGCTCTTTAGGTGTTAGGAAGTCTGAAACAGTAATGCTTTTTTATTTGTTCAGGGATTCTTTGAAGAAACCTCCTGGCTATCCTTTCTGGATATACCTGGATACGTATATGCATGTATATGTTTATGTATATATACACTTATAAGTATATGCATATGAAAAATATATATATTATTTGAATTTTGATAATCAATATATGCTATTCCTGTGATTTCTTGGCCTTCTACTGTGCCCCAGATGTTACCTTTGTCTCTCCCTGGAAGGCTACGCTTTAAAGAAAAGAATAATACATCTGAGCCACTCCCATGTGAATACTCCTGATCTTGCTGAGCTTCCTTGGTAGTGGACAGTGTGGCTTTTTAATCTGGCTTCCTGAGGAAGTGAAGTTTATGCAATCGTGCTAGCTGTCCCTCGTTGCTCTTGAGACTGCAGGCTTATTTCAGAGCAGGTTGATAAAAGGGATAAAGAGCTCCAGAATAATTTTTTTTTTTTTCCTTTCAGTTTTTCCAAAATTCATTAGCCAGATAGACAGGTCCCTAGAGAGAAGGAGACAAGTGGGCAAAACCATCAGGGTGGCAGATGCCAGCTGGGCAATGGACACATGAGTTGCTCCAGTCTAGTCCCATCCTGTGCTGGTCTGTGCCTGCTGGGGATGTGAGAGGGACACAGTGAAAAGCTAGCATCGGTGTAAGCAGATAGAGCCAGAAACACGTAAGCCCAGGCTAGCTGAGCCATGCAGAGCTGCCTCTTGGCTTTTGGCTGCAGCAGTAGCTGGGCTACTCTGTTTTCTGGCTGTTTGGATTTTTAAGCTTTTTTAGGTCTTCCCTATTGCTTTTTTATAGCAGTTGGTGTTTTGTAGTGTTTTGCTGTGTTTGCATTGGCAGATTTTGTTCTGCTCTTCCTTGACTTCATGTAGGAATTGCCATTTTGCTTTGAATGAACCTTTGCTATTAGTGGTTACAAAGATGTGTCAGTGAGGGTAGGTGTAGGAGCACAGGAAAGCACAGAGAATCTGGATGTTGTGGGTACCTTGTAATCAGCAAAACTTATTTTTATTGTGATGTCATAAAATAAGTAAGATTTGTGCTTTATTTGTAATAGGCTTTTTGATTTGTGGCCTACTAAAGAAACGTTGGAGTCCTGTTTGGCTGGGGAGTAAAATGGCTAGAAATATGTGGATTAGGCTGTTTGCTCTCTGCTTTGCAGGAAGATGGACTACCTTCCCTCTGGGGTTTCTCCACTCCTGTACCAGCCATATGTCTTCTAGGGATGCTATATGCATAAATGTAATATTACTTCATCTTCCTGCTATGAAATGTTTTTGAGGAAAATATTTTTTCATACTTTTTTTTTTTTTGGGGGGGGGGGGAAATGCTCTTGCACAAGCTGCATATTGTCAACTCAAACAAAGGCAGAAATTTCTGTGAGCGAGGAGTCAGAAAGGGACCCGGTTTAGGATATTTCTCCCACCAGTTCTCCCCTGGCCCCACATCAGTGGGAGATACCACCCACCTGTTTAGGGGTGCTGGGACCCCAGCGGTGTCTCCTTTGCCCCTGCGTGGAACTGGGGGGATGAGGAGGGAGCTCCAGGGAGAAGGCAGCTGCTGCTGGGGCTGGCTGGAGCCGCTGCAGGAGCAGCCACAGCTGGGGCTTTCTGCAGAGGGACTCTGCAGCCTGACAGGTCTTTCCAGCCTTGTGCCCAGCTGGCTTGTAACTGTTCCCACGGTGTCCTTGCCTCAGCTTTAATCCCCTTCTGTCCTTTCGTACGGCCCGCAACTGGGTTCCCTTCTCTCTTGGCTTAACTTTTTAAACAAGCCCACTGGAAATGATAAGTAAACATACGGTGGAATTTGGAGTGGGCCGCGTTTAGCTCCTGTGCTTGCAAACCCAACATGGTCTGTTGTATAACTCAGGCTTCTTGGTGTCCACTAAGGAGAAGCTGAGGAGAGAGAAGGTCTGGCTAATGTGCCAAAGTGAAGCTCTCTACTTAATAACCATTGTTAAAAAACCTTTAGCAGCTCCTATTTGTTCAGAGACAGTACATGGGGACTTTTTTCACATGCAAAATATAAATACATTAGTAATAGTTAATGGTAAACTGATGTCTGTGGAAGTTGCTGTTGCTTTGTGGTAAATACTGGACAGTGAGTATTGCGACTTGACTAGAAGCATTGTGTTGTCACTGTACCTCACAGCTCTTGAATTGATACAAATTAAATTTGTATCAAATTTAATCAGTTTGATGGAATTGTGTTGGACATCCTCATCGGGATTTTGGTGCCAGGCTTCAGCCTACCATGGATTATTTTGGTTGACTTTTAATGGGAACTCTGACAAAACCCCAGAAGGGGGAGCATGGTATTGGCATGAAGTCAGGGTCTCATGGGAGGAGCAGCCATGAGTGGTGTGTTGCCGTGCCTGCCTTGCTTTTGCTGGTGGGCTTTTCTCAATTCTGCAAACAGCAGCAAAAACATTGAGGTGATCTGTTTCATACTATGCATGATAATAGTCTGTAACAGAAATGCTACCTTGCATTTTAACGATAAACTGATGCTCCTTATCAAGCCTTTCTGAAATTAGCCATCCTTGCTACAGCCTCAGCTCTGCAACAGGTTCATCCGTGTCAACCAATTTTTAATTGCAATTGAGCATTAATTCCCATCTGTGCAAATTCCAATATGCAAATAAAGTTCCAGTTCTCTGGTTCCTCTTTGGAGGGCTCTTAAGACTGCAATTGCTTCAAGCAGCAATCCCCCCCCAGCATCTCAGAGAAGTTTCATGCTTTTCAACGATATGGAATTTGGTGAAAATTAAAGTAAGTGCAGGTAAAATTATAGTGGTAGTAGTAAAATGCATTTTCTTCTCTTTCTGTGCAGTCCCGCTCGGCCCAGCTTTAAAGCATCTCCACGGAGTAGCAGCATTACCATCAGCGAAGCACCCTCCCCTTCCCACATTTATTTCCATGGTAACCCAGGGAAGGCATTCTGCAGCCTCAAAACTACTTTTGCTCTTTCATCATGCAAGCTGGCATTGTCAAGGGCTGAGCGTTTTCCTAGAGCTTTGAATGAATATTAAAAAAAAAAAAAAAAAAAAGGCTGAATTAGGATGGTCAGTTGTTATTTGGGAGGCCCTGCAGCAGGAAAGAAGGGGCAACCTTCAAGTGACCTAGTGTCTGTACATTGCTTAGTAAGGAAAAAACAGTCTTGCTTCATTAATTGATTAACTTGGAGGGTGGGGGATATCAGAATTATCCTTCTGTGAAGCGAACGCGGCAATTTCCTGAAACAGCTTCGAGGTCGGGGGCAAAGGGGCAGATGGCTGACCAGGCTGTGCTGGCGAGCCGCTGGTAAGCTTGCATGCTGTGATCTGTTGCAAATCTTGCTTTCTTATGGAGTCTTTAATGTCTTTTCAGGTATCATTTAGGAAATGGTGTCTTAAAAGATGCCTGCTCTTTGACTGTATTATGCATTTGCCTTTTATTGGTGTAGAAGTGGGACTGTTTAGTGGCATTTGGCAATGCATGCTCTGTGTGAGTAATTTAGAAGCTGGTAGTAAAGTGCTGTGTTTCCTGCTGTAATGAGCTGGATTGATTTTATGATTTCTACAGTGCATGCTTTCTAAAATCCCTATTTATGCAGCATTTGTGTGTAGATATTGAGAGGATTTTATTATATTTGAGCAGGCTAAGGCTATTTGATTGCTATGTGTGATAAGAGTAGCAGGTGGAACTGGTAGTACTTGGTAAAAGAAAACCAATGGCTTGCAAACAGTATCTGCAAACGGGGAAAAATGAAATTATGTAAGTAATTATTTTTTAAATATTCTGAAAGCAGAAACCCGTCTGAGACAAGTGTGGTCAGAAATGTTTCAAACAGTGTCCTCATCTTGTATGATAAATAGATTGGACAGATTATTTTTAGTTTTCTGCTTATGTCTGTTCCCATGTTGTTTGAGTACATGAATCACAGTGCAGTAATAGTATCGATTAAAATATTTCAGGAGTGCTGCCTTATCAAAGGATTGGATTGCCCTTTGGTTGACTTGTGACAAGCTGGCAAGATTTTTCTTTTTCCTTCCTCGCATTATTTGGTTGCAGAGGGGTAAAAATATAGCTTTCTTCTAAATGTGTCTGAAGTACATAATGGCTGTGAAGTCACCATGACAACATGGGGACCTGGATCAGATTTTCCCTCCACTCCTTTTCTGTTTTGTTGTTTTCTAAACATTTGTTATTTATGCATTCTCTTACAGCTCCTGTTGGTACAGGACTTTTAATGATATCCACATCTTAAAGTAAATTATGTTTGCAGGGTTTTCTTTGATTAAGCACAGTCCAGGGTATATAATTTTCTAATTTGCTGTACAACTAAGGTGGGATATAAACAAGGACATGAGCACTTCCAGCAGGAGCTGAGGGTCTGTGTTTCCTGCTATTCTGGCACTGCTGCCCTGAAAATTTCTGCTGAGCTCTTGCATGGTCCCCAGGGCTCCCTGTCTTCTCATGGCATTGCCACATGGGAGGTGAAGCCTGGGGACTTCTGAAAGTTATGTATGAGCTAAGGTGTAAGAGCATCTTCATTCAGGCATAGATGGGTTTTGAGGCAAGCTCGGGGACAGCAAGAAAAAAGTCTGATCATGGTCAAGAAACAAACAGTTCTTCCACCCTTCTTTGCTAATTGGGTGCTGAGTGCATCTCCCAGGTAGGAAGAGGGTGGCATTTTTTTGCAAGATGTGGTGCTAGCAGTTACTTCTCACTCGTTGGGACTTAACTAAAGACATGCTGCCCAAGGTGGAGTGAGATTTTTGTTCAGTTGTTCGGTGTGAGGCACTCAAATTTCACCACTTGCAAATTTTTCCAGCCTGTCAAGGGTTAGACTATGTAGGGCACTTCAAACTCTTCTGAAGTGCTGGCACTGTGTTTAGAAGGGAATGAAAGGCTCACCGGCTTAGAGAGGGTGTGCAAGAAGGGCAGTGGCTGTAGTACAGTGGTTAAGAGGCTTTGTTGGGGTGAGGTGGTGGGAGAGCATCTGGCTTCTTGGTCTTCGCTGCCATAGCTGCCGGCATGTGCATGGAGTTAGGTGGGTGCTTACTTTGTGGGTAGTGTTTTGGGGTGATGCAGCTTGGGAATCTTCTGGCTGAGTATTTATTTCGGGGGGAAGACACCTTACATGGAAACCTCCTTAGTGCCATCTTCTGCCTCCTGGGTTTGTGGGATGGGAGGAAGGGTGTTTGTTTCATACTTGTAACAGCAACCTGTGTAATTCATAGTGAAGTTAGTGGAATAACAAGTAGTAGTAGATGTTCTGTGGAGGTGATGTTTCAATGTCAACAGGGGAAAGTAATTATATACTTCTAAGTTTATCATACTTTTGGATGGGAAATATCATTGTAATTGGGGTAAATGGACGTAAAAATCACTGCAGTTGTCACTTGTGCCTATGTAAACCTGGAGAAGCACATATCTTTGAAGTTTTCTGGGAACATACGGATTTACTTGCCCATGTGGCAGAGTTGTGAGCATGTTTTAGTATTGAGGCAATTAGAAAGCAAATACAACATGACAGGAACTTTTGTCATTGTCTTATTACCCTACATGCTTGACATGAGAAAATGAAGAACTGGACATTTTCCTCTACACTCCCATTAACCAGAGTTTTACTTGCTGCCACATGAATAATATAATGACTTTTTTTAATTTGGAAAAGTGAGTTCTGCCTAATGGTGGAGCTGAAGTTCCAAGTAATGTTTAACAGGAATTATCTAGAGCTGGATAGGATTGCTTCCTTTGAAGGACTGCATGTGTACATGACAGCCTATTTCCCTTTCTCCTTAATGTTACATTGTGTCATTATTTTGATTATAGCAACTGTGTAGAAAATCCAGTCCTTTGGAAATTCATCTTGAGTATTTGAGAAAAGATTCCATTTCAACCAGAGGCTCAAAACAATGAGATATATCAGTGATGAGAACAACAAATAAGAGCAAGAGTCTAATGGGGTTAGGTTATATAGATTTTTGTGGTTACATACCGTGCTTTCTAGATCCTTAAAGTTAAGAAACATAGCATAAATTCTAGAGACTTGAAAGTCATGAATTTAGGAGTAGTTAAAAAACAAAACAAACCTAAACCAATTCTCCCAACCCCAAAACAACCCAACCACAACAACAAAACAAACCCCCCTCTTATTCCCAAGGTCTGAGTGAAGTTTGATGCTGTAAAGAAATCCAAACTGAAAGAAACCTCTGTAGATGTATGAAGGCCCAATAAGGATACGACAGATTGCCAATGAAGATGGCATTACATGATTCCTGGTACGTAAGAGTCCTGGAGATTGAAGTTATGCTTTTTATTCCATCTGATGTTATCAGTAGTGCTTTAAGAGCCCACTGACCCTCACCTGAAATCAAGACATTTGTATTTTTTTGATTCTATTAATTTTGTCTATTTCTAAGTGGGGAAAGGAAAGACTGGATTTCAGTCCCACAGAATAGTCCTACAAATACTTGTTTGCAGTATTTTATTAGGATCAACCTGGTTTTGTTCTGTGTCAGAGACTGGCACTAGCTTGCAGTTTAATTCTTCTTGGTCTTTCCCAGCACGTGGGGAGTGCTGGCATATGGACTGCTATGAAGAACTGCATCCAAGGTCCAGAAATTCTTTCCAACTATAGGGTCCCTCCCTTGACCCCTCCAAAAAGTGAATAATTCACCATAGTGGTTAAATTAACAATTAATTGTTAAAATTTAATCCTGATTTTATAGAGCTATTGTTCTTTGCCTTTCCCCCTCCCTGCCCTCCCAAAAAAAAAACAAAAACCCACAAAAACAAAACCCAAAACTTTCTGCATTTGCAAGTTCCAAAAGGAAACCAAATTTGAGCATTTTCACTTAAGCATGAGATCAGTTGAAGTTTCATTCATTTCCCCTATAAAAGCAGATGTGGCATTAAAAACCCTTGCCACAAAAATGATAGAGGTCTGGAAAAAATGCTTAACTGAAAAAGCTAAAGGTCTCAACCTCTTTGGTTATCAAAGACAAGCTAGTTTTAACTTGGGTTAAATTTATGGAATGACTGGTCAAAATGCAGTGGTCTGAGAAGGTGGGAAGATGAAACTCTGGTTATTTTGCTTGTAAAGGTGACTTTGTTTTTAAGAAGACAGAAAAGTATCAGCTTTTGAATACTTCTTTCAATAGAGCTGATTCCCAGTGGAAGTATTTTGTTGGAGAACATGAGGTTTCTATTTTTTTTTTTTTTTTCCCATGTTGTTAGGCAAAAATAATTGAGATTTGGTGCTTCTGCTTACTGGCCAGTTGAATTGCTGTAAATTGTATCATTCCCAGGGTTCTGCAGAGCGTGGGACCTGTCAAAATAGATGCCCTATCAGTTGTACCACAGTAGGAAACATCTTGGAGACCAGTTCTGCCTTCTGCTGTCTGTGGTCTTTCTGGCTTCCACCCAAAGTGCAGCCTGCTCTCATACCACTTCCACGTGCACAGGATGAGCTGAATCAATTCAGAGTTGGGTCAGTTTATTGACCAGACAAAAACCTTCTAACCAAGAATGATGCAGTGTCTGTGGTTGAGTGAGCAGGGCAGGAAGACTCCTTCAGTTGGAGGAGGTTGTGTAGTATAAAACTGCACCATTATGAAGGACCACCATCTGTATTTTGCACCTGTGTTAAAATCTGTCCTTTAGCACAGGATTTACCATTTATTTCTGCTATTGAATGTTTGGTCTAGTTTGTTAAAATGTCGTTTTTTGGAAATGTTGCTGTGAGATGCAGAATGAATGGCAATTGCTGTTAACTTGTTATACTATCATGGAAATAGATATGACACACAGAGGGCTAATGGAGCTCCTGGGCTGATTTTGCAAGGTGTAGAGTTTCTCTTCCAAAGGAGCTGCCCAGTGCTCTTGTGTTCCCTCTGAGCAGGGATGTAGAGATACAAAGGGCTTCAGGACTGGGCCCTTAAAGAGTTAAATGCACAGAAGTACTAATCAGTGAATATTTAGGTCATGGAGGACTGAGACTGGAGAAAGGCTGAACATTACTGACAGCTGGTGGTTTTTATGTCGGAAATAGACTGTAGAATATCTTCTGTCTAGCATTAGCACGAGATTTTGAGTTTCTAATTGTACTTTCTGTTGTGTTTGTGTTCTTAGTTGCATTTCTGTTGCTTTGCAAGAGGTGAGGTGTGCAGTGGGTCTCTAAATGGGCATTCTACAAGCCATTACTTGTGTCTTTCATCATGTCCTACAGCACTAGTTGGAGCTGACTTCCTAATAATAGTAGATGTTTTGAAGATGGAATACCGGTAATTTGTCATTTTTTCTGAGACAATTCTTACAAAATTCAGTGTCTTACTGACTTTCTGCAGTTCTCTGACACAAACCACTTCTCAACCATATAGGTAGTCCTGGTTTTGAAAACTGTGTGTGACTGCATGATACATGTTGTAACTGTAGTCCCGTGAGTAGTCCCAGTGAAGTCCGTGGGTTTACTCCTGAGTCTGGCCATGTCCACATTCAGGCTTGAGAAACTTTAAATTAACATCCTGGGTAAGGTCTGCAAGAGTCAGGTCTGGTTTGTTGTGTCTTCTCTCTGCTCTGGGCCAGACTCACCCTGGAAGCTTGGTGTGACTGTGCTTGCCTGTACCTGTTACCTGAATGAAACGGTTCTTCTTGGGAGACTTTCATCTGAGCACAGCCATGGTAATGTGGCTGGAAAAGAAAAGAAGTTGGATTAGCACAGAATTATTAATAGTGTTGTAAGAAAGGTTCGGTTTCGATGATTTGGAGAAGAATCCACTGAATAAAGCTTACTGAAAATGCTATATTAAAAGGACTTCTTTTATGGTTAGTGTCTGTATTTACATGGGGAAAGTAGTGTGGGAATGACTAAGGGAGAGCAAAACACTTGCTGCTGTAGCAAAAAAGTGACCATGTTTCCTAAAGGGTAAGATCTGGTTTTGGAAACAGGTTTATCTCATGCCTCTGGTCGTGGTGCTAGAATTTGTCAATTGTCATTCAGTGAAAGTAACTCTCAGTAAATTTTTTTTTTTTTTTTTTTTTTTCTTATCACTGGACTTGGTGTTTCTGGTTAGCTTCTTGTCTGCTTCAGGAAAGGATTATCTGTAATTTGGAATGAATTGGGGTTTTTGCTTGGCATTGTTGAGAATTGCTCAAACTACAATATCATCGATGTTCATAGGAAATGAAAAGGAACTTCAGTATAGGTATAAACCCTGAGTAGCCACCACACCTGCTGCACTCATGATTAGAAAGGTAACTTTAAAATGTCAAGGCAAATATTCCCTTTAATATGGTATTTTCTCCTGGTTTCTTATATTTTCAGGGAAGTGGAATTGCGTGCTTTTTTAAACTTAAAGGTTAAAAATAGGTAGCATATACTTTGCTGTATAGAATGGAACTTTCATGTCTTTCTACTTTCATAATAATTTTGTTTGGCAATGATTTTTAGCATGGGTAGATCAAGGCAAGGGCATTGCTGGTTAGATTAAATGGTGGTATCTTTGCAATTGAGAGAGACAAAATGTTCAGAAAATTCAAATGTAGCTGTATCTAGTGCTCTTGAAACAAAGAGCTTTGAGAGAATATCTGTAACCTTAATTTGAAAGATCATTCTGTCTTTTTTATGAAAATAAGCAATTTCTACCAAATACATTTTCTGAGCAGCAGTCTCTTGTGCCTGTTCTGTGCAGGGTATTCTGAAGGCAATGTTTCATTAATTGTTCTTCTATTATTATTTTTAAAAAGTAGAAATAGAATCTGACAGTCTAGTGCTCTAAAGTATTCAGTTAACAGCTAGATTATCTAACTGCTACGTCTTAATTTATTTCTGTACTTGTCCTATGTTGTGTTCCCAAAGTACAGCAGTTTGGATGAATGTTTGTTTTTATGAGGTGGTAGGGTAAGAGAAGACTAAGAGAATATTTCCAAGTAGGGGAAATCCTGTTTTCCTGTTTGTTTTTGTTTTTTTTTTTTTTTTTTCTCCTTCATCCTTATGTACTTGGAAACCAACTAAAGAACTCTCGACCAATATGTGAATGTTTATTAAATTAACATGAAATGAGTTTATTTCTAAGCCACTTAGTTAAATCTAGGGTGACGTGCAAGTCTTTCAGGCGGCTCGTTTGCTGCCAGTTTGAAGCATCCCCAGAGAGAAGGGATGAACTCTGTGGGATCAGGCAGCAATGCACTACGCTGTGTGGTTTGGGTCAGAGTACTAGCATGTAAGTGGTGGGGAGAAAGTTGTCTTGACCTTAAAGAAAAAAATAATTGAAAAAGATCAGAAGAAAAGCATTTAAGAAAAGGAAGCTATGCATATCGAGAACCTTCTACAGACACATTTTATGATTAAAAGTGGTGTCCAACATTGGTTTACCTGTTGGCTCAGTTACTGAATGGAGCAAATAGAGGAAAAACAGTATAATGTGCTCACTTCATTAAATTCAGCTTCATTAAAAAAAAATTTTTTTTTTTAACTACATCATGTTGACTCAGTGGTGTTGCTCATGGTTTTAAGAAATTCTTCAGAATAAATGATTGAGAGCCTACATTTAAAGTGGGTAACGTTTCCATCCTTACATAATTTGTATTGTGTTCAGGGATCAAAACCCACAGTTTCATGGAGAAAGAGATAACTGTGCTGTGTAAATTAAGATTTGCCCTGCTGATAGCAATGGCAACTGCCCCCCTACCCCCATTGCCATGATCTATAGTCTGTGCCCCTGTGGTGTGTTTGGAGCTCATCTGAGGAAAGCAAAGTGAGGACCAAGAACACAAATTTAACATGTCACCAACTTATCAACATGATATCAGTGACTTCAGCAGTGAGGCAGAAAGAAGACGCTACATCTGCTGGTCGGAGAATAATTCCTCTGATGGATATGGACAGATCCATTGCTACACGTAAAGTAGCTCCCAATAATACTGTAAATCATACTTGGGGGGGGAAAATAGAAGTGTATTCAATATGTGAAATGCAGCAGGTGTGGCCATCAGCTCTCTTTAATGTAGAGGAAGTTTGCCGTCAACAAAAGTTGTGTCTTAGACAGGACCTGCAGCAGTTGAAATGTTTTTCTACCAGCAGGGCTAGCTGGTAGTTATTACAGGGCTAATGGCTGCAAATTGCATGATTGTGTCAGCCCAAATTAGGTTCCATGCTGCCAGATCTGCCGAGTTCATGGGTTAAAATTTTGATGAGGCAAGTCAAAACCGGAATAATTCAGATGTATCTTTTAGAGAGATGAGTTAAAAATACTTTTGCCACAGATTTACCTATAATAATAATAATAATAATAATTACAATTAGACTGATACGAGTGAATGGACTAATGATAGCCACCTAAGGATGCCAGATTTCATATGGTTTCATTAAGCCTTGGATGATCCATCTCTCTTGATAATGAGGTTTCCACCTAAGTACTTACTGTTTCTCAATACAGCTATGCACAATGTAGGTAACTGGGTTTTGCAAATCAGTACTGCTTTTTCATGCAGTGATAAAATACTGCTTTATTGTTTATCCTTCACTGATAATACCACTCTTAATACTTTCTTTGGTGGTATACATTACATTCCTTTCAAGCTTGGTAATTATATCATCTTCAATGTGCAATAAAATTTAAGCCGTTGTCCACCCAGTGAGGACTGTCTGTTGATGAATAGCTGCATTCTCTGGTACTCAAACTCACTCCAATTCATCTGTGAAGAATTGGATTTTCAATGTTTATTATCCAGACAAATCAGCAATTGGTTCAAAGCATTGTTAAGGACAAAGCAAAGAATAAATAGCTTCTGCAAAATACAGCATTGTGAATGATGCTGATACTAGCTGCTATAATTTCTCTGTCTACCTTTGAAAGCACTGTGCAGGAGGAGAAGCTTAGCTTTTTGAGATAATTACCCATAGTGAATACAAATGCTAGCCTATTTCTTCCTTAATATTAAAAGACAAAAGAAAAATTAATCATGTGCTTCTGTGAAAATAAACAAACAAAACCAAGCTAATTAAAACTTGGCCTGAATCTTGCAATCCTCAAGTGTCACTGATTGCAGTATTTTGTCTTAATAGTTTTGTGCTATCCGAGAAGTGTTGGTAAGGTGGGAAATCTGTGCTTAGAACTGTGCTGAAGTAAACTGCATGTTGGAACAAGTTTGGGAGTTGATTTATGTCAGACTGGGGGGAAGATTTTGTGTATATATATATGTATGCAGACAGTATTTAAGCTACGGTAACAACAGCAATGAATCCAGCTCACAGATTTATTCTAATTATGAGAAAGGAGGTGAATGCACATATAAAATGGGGGTTTGACCTTACAAATGCCATGTTGTGCTAATGAATAAAATAGCTAATGAATAAATTCTCAATTGAGACATAATTTCTAACGTAATAACAACTTCAAAAGCTTTTTTTATCTTAAGAAATGCATGTGAATGGTTGTGTGACACTTGTAAGATCTTTAAACCATTACCCTTTATGGTTTAATAGACAAAGATTAGGGCCTGAATTATCTAGAAATACCTTCCTACCAAGCTATCTTGCTCCCCATGTTGTCTTGCTTAATCTGATCTGTTCCCTTACCCAAGTACCTACAAAGTAAAGTGGATTTAGAAATAGAGAAGTGTTGATTCTCTTTTGATTGTGGATGAGTGCTGCTTCTGGAAGTTTTATTTTTGCTTAATGAGACTTCTCTTTTAACTTCTTAAAAGAAATTCTCATTTTTATTTGAAAACTGAAAATTCTCCAGGAATTATTTCTACCTCTCCTTCCCAATTTTAACCTCTGAGTCAAGTGAGAAAAGGGGATTAAATTAGGCTTCTGCAGTGCAAGATGCTGGATCCTTTTGTGCTGTTAGGCCTAGTATCTCTTCTCAGGTAGCCTGAAAATGTTAACTGAGTTGAAGTAGTTAAGGAACCAGTACTGGCCTTTGATATGCTTCTATTGAAGTTGGGGGGGGGGGGGGGGGGGGGGGGGAGGCAGGGGGTGTTGGGTGGTTGGTTTTATTTTTTCTTTTCTGTTCTTTTTCATTTGTCCTAAATCAAGGAATGTTCTAAACCAAAATAAGTATTTTAACCTTTTAAGAATCCAGGAATGCAACTGTTTGTAATCAAATTATGGCAGAACAGTAAGTTACCGTTTATCAGCTCAGATCTTTAGTCGTTAATGTGTGAACTCTTAGCCTGCCTCAATTTTGAGATAAAATGTGTCAGTTTCAGGTTTCTTGTTCTCTGTGATCACACAGACAATGATGGCAGGTCTGAGAGGGCAGTAGTTCGCTGAACTGCAGTACCTGGGGGTGCCGTGTTAATCCGAGTTATGCTCGTGCTGTGTCCCTCCTGCCTGGAGTCATCATCAGAGAAGGAGAACAGGCAGTTGGTTTTTGTGGTATTAAATGTTTACAGGCATTTCTTCCTATTGCTTGCCAACTTCTGGAGCGCTTATTGCTGATACACATCTTATGAGGCAATGTCAGGTAGAATATGGATTTGTACCTAAATGAAAATGGAATGAAAAAATTATATTTACTGCTCGATAGCTGGTACCACACTGGGGTGACTGTCTGCATCTCTGTGAAATGGTGCAAAGTGCCACCCATAGGCAAATTAAAATACTAATTCTTACAGCCATCTTGCAAGGGAAAATAAAGGCTGTCAAGAAAGGCCTAAATAGGAGCAGAGTATTTTATGTTATTGCCAGTTCTTACCTACTCGTGCCCCTCTGGTCATAGGCTGACCTTCCTTCTCCTCAGTTTGATGATACCCTGTTATAACTTGTAATTAACTGTTTGACATCATGTCTGTCATTGTAGTATCCGAATGTTCCCAACACATCATCTGCTTATTCCAGAGAGTTTCCAACTTTGTGTTTTCCTTCCTTCATCAAACAAGGAAAAATCAGACGGGGGGTGGGGGGGGTGGGGTGGTGGAAATTGGCCTGTAATTCAAGCTAGAATACATTTCTAGACTCCAAATTCTCCCTACCGTTACTAATGACTTCCGATCACAGAGAGGTTCATGCGGCCAAGTGCTTTCTCCATGGATCTGTTCTTCCCTTCCCAGAACAGCCAGAGCTCTTTGGTGTTGCACCATGAGTCAAACAGGGTAGGAGTAAATGTCCTCACTGTGTCCTGTGTGCTTGCTGCTGCAAATGTGCTGAAGGGTTGGGTTGAAATATGTACATCGTATGCTTGGGCTTGCTCACAAAGGCTTATGCAAGTCCTACATGATGTAAGTTCTGATGGTCTTGCAGTGTGGTATATCTCTCTGGGGAGAGCAGAGACTCCTGCCCCACCATTCCCAATCCCCGAGGGGTAGGTGGTGGTGACTCTTAATAGACTTGTTTGCATCCTCTTTGAACACCAAAACTACTTGATTTGGCAGCCTTTGCCACTTTATATGCAGTCATTATGAATCCTGCCATCAGCCTTACAGGTGATTTTTTTTTTTTTTTTTAAACGTTTAAAAGTGATTTTTTTTTTCTTCCGGTTGCCAAAGCCCAGTAATTTTAATTTAACATTATCATCTGTTTTTCCAACAGATTGTTGAGTGGCTTAGGATTTTATGCTGTTAAATATAATTACAATTCTGAAAGTGTTTTGAGGTAAAAATATATATTACTGGGTAGAAGAAGGATGAACCCCAGCATATAATACAGTTTAGAATATGTGATAAATTGAATTTTAGTTGATATGAAAAAGTAAATATAGTTTTCATGGCTAAAATTATTTTATTTAACTGTATTGTAACTGTTGTAATTCCATCATCAAATTAGATTAGTGATCTGAAATACTTAGGGAAAATCTATGGTTGGGTCACTTATTTTGAAAACTGTATGTATTTTGTGTATGCTATACACTCTGGTATTCAAATATTATTTAATGCTTTTAAATTACATGTACGGAATTCTAAGGTTACTAAAACATATGTTGGGTATCTACTTAATTAAACTTGTCAATGCAAAAAGAACTGATCATTAACACACTAAATGTTTGTTACACTTAGGCCAGTAACACTTCTCTTTTATCAAGTGCATCTCCTTGTTTCAGGAAATGGAAGATTAATATTTTATTCCTCAGCTAGTACATCTTGTGTTCTATGTCTTTCTCTTAACATAAACCTTTTGTAAGGCACGTTGCCTTTTTGTGCATCTCAGAATCCAAAACTGGCTGCTTTGTGGGGAGGAAGAAGTATCCACTGAGTCAAAGAATGTTTTTCCTAGATACCTGGTTAGGAAAATAAGTCTGTAGAAGTTACATTCCTGTGTCTGGCCAGGAGAAAAAGGTGCACAACGGTGAGAAAGAAGAAATCCGTTCTGATCTGTGACCAGAAAATTGGAGAGATTAACTTGAATTTTTTCCATTTGTCTCTAGTTTTAACCTGGTAATTGTGTCAGCAGCCATGCATTTTGCATGAGCAAAATATAGGAATCTTCCTGATCGTTAGTGCAAATGTGCTTTTAAATTAAAAACCACCTCTAAGCAATTATTTTGCTTGATGGTAACGGTTTTTCTTCTGCCACAGTCCATAATAAAACCTGCCCGGAGTTTTTCCATTTTGAGAGCAGAGCCTCTCCCTGGAGATGCGGGTGGGTCACTCTGGATCTGTTCCTGTGGCATGTCTGCAGGGGGGCGGGGGGCGGAGGCGGGAGCAGTGCCTGGGCCTAACCCTGGAAATGGCCTGCAGCGGCAGTGCTCCTGCTCGGGTTTCTCCAAAGAGACCTGTCACTTCCTAATAAGGGAGGTGGGAAGATGTGGCTAATGAAGACTTCACACATATATTTTTGTATGCCGGATTTGGATACAGTGGGGGACGGCACCTAAACTTTGAGAATCTCCTAGTTAGCCCCACTTTCTTTGTGAGGGGGGATAATACAGCTTAAGGTGCTTCTTGAGCACTAACTTTGGTGACAATCATCATGTATTTTGAGGGATTTGCTCATCATATGCAAAAGCAGCCCTCTAGTGCCACAGGTCAGTGGTGGGTAAGCGACTGTGCGGCAAGTCGATGACAATCACTTGTGAAGGGGAGCAAGGTGGGCCAGAGCAAGCATAACAGCATAGTCAGACTTTGTTGCATGTCATGTATGCATGTGCTTCAGCGTTTTTTGCTTGTTTGTTTTTCTTTTGGCTGGTTTGGGGGGTTTTTTGGCTGGGTGGTTTTTTTTTTTTTTTTTTTGTTTGAAGGACTTTGGAGTGCTTGTAGCATTTGCTGACACTGAACATTGTGATGCCAAGGAAGCAGAAAGTGTACTAGGGAATTTGGAGATATACTCATATTACTATTTTATTGCTTTTTTGATTGATGCTAACTCAGGTTCACGCTTTAGGTGTTGCTCTAGGAGGTGTCTAATTCATCTCCTTCTGACGTGATGTTTGCAGTAGTTGAGGCTAACTGAAACCATTATGCAATATAGATCTAAAAAACCTCTAACCAAACCAAAAAGTTATATATTCATAACCCATTCTAAGGAACTGATACAATTATGATGATGGAAATAAATTATGCTTTCACCGTCAAGGATTGTAAGAGCTCAGAATTATAAATTCATTACAAGAGTCATTCGTTATCTGAAATGATCTTTTTTTTACTGTTGTTCTTCTACAACAAAAATGATTTGCATTTTTCTTAATAACTTCTAAATTTATGTAATCACTTTTACTTTTAAATCCCTCCATTATTTTCAGTTGTCCTTTCTCCTTAATAATGCAGCTTTGACAGCAAGCATACGTTGTATGCATTGAATATTCTCCATCAATAAAAGGGCAATATGGAACAATGATGAAGAAATGTCATGATAACCAGTAATTATTGAAAGAATGACTGCCATACAGTAAATGCTGTTTTATAAACACAAATATTCAGATACGTCCTGTGCAAGTAATGTGGTTTATAATTATCCTTATTAGCTATACATTTATATTTGAAAATGCTAGTTGCCAGTTACATTTCATGTATTGATAGACCAGACCCTTTCTTAGTTTATTTCAGGATTGAAAACTATTATCTAAGCAAGAGGAAGTATTTACTATTTTAAAGGTATTAATTTGAATACGTATTTCGAGTTAATGATCTGACTCTGAAATTGTTACCTGTTTATGTTCATCTTGAGCTTCAGATTTCTTCAAAATTTCTTTAAAATCATTACTGGCAGAATTGTAATGCAATTTTGATATGAAGTATGAGATGCTTTTTTCTTTGGCATGAAGATTTAGCAGTAAGTCATAAGTATTTTATTGTTCATGATTTATAACTGTTGTCCCAAGTAGTCACCTAGGTGCTTACAAAATGTCCTTGTTTTTACATCTTGTAGTTACTGATTTGATGAAAGTGCAATTATAGATAACAGGAGATATTAAATGGTTGCTACAGATACAATAAATTAACTGGAATTTTCTCTGGAAAACTAATAATAATTCCTTTTACGGCAGCTTTTTTCTACAGTCTGTGTTACAGGCCTTTGTGCTGGTGTTACTTTGGAGCTTGCGAGGCTGAAATAAATATAAAGGATGCATTATACTATGCTGTGTCCACTCTAGGATCCAAAATACTGGAGCCAGTTCAGTGGTTTTCAGTCTCTTCCAATTTATTTATCTGTGTGTTGTTTCTGTGGAACGCCTTTAACCTTCCCAAGTTCTTCTTCTTGCTCTTCCTTTAGACCTTAGAGACTGTGGCTCAGAGTGAGGAAGCATTGATCTTGCCTAAGGAGATGTAGTGCAAGGGAAATAATGCTTCATGCTTGGTTCCTCCATCTGCAAAGTGCAGGATATGCTTCCATATTCCCTTGGAGTTGGAAGTGATGCGAGTTTGACATTGGGAGCACCTGTGTGAAGCCCCTGTGGAATAACCTGGCAGGCTGTTATGTGCTTCGTGGGTCTTTGATGGAAGCAGTGTTCAGAGCCTGAGGCTGCATTGATGGTGGTGTAAGGATTGTGTTTTCTAGTTAGCTGAGAAACCAGTGCAGTGTAGCATGGCCCTTTGGTCATGGTTGTAGGCTGCCTAAAGTCTCTAAAAAGTGGTATGTATTTAGGCTCTTGGTGGCTGAATCACTCTGAGGCTTCTACTGTGATGGCTTTGCATCAGCCATGTGGGATTGTTTTGTTAGAAGCACAGGCATGAGGAAGTGGCACGGGACCAAGGATGCTTTTAGCCTCTCAGTGCTGTACAGACTTCCCTAAATTGTGAATACTGTTGTGGCCCTGTGTGGCACTTGATCTTCCAATATGCAGCAGAGGGTACCACAGCGACCTGTTTACTCCCTTCCACTTCCTGCCCATCAAGACAAAAATAAAGTTTTCTTTTGACTCCTTTTCTCAATAAAGTGCTTATTTATTGTTTCTTCTACATTACATTTGTATTAAATGAAATATTTTTTTTTTCCTATTTATAGATGTTGTACCATTATATGTGTGTCCATCCCTGGAGACAGTTAAATCAGGTTGTGAGGAACCAGTTCTACATGACCCTCCTTTGAGCAGAGGGGTTGGACTAGACAATCTCCAGAAGCCCCTTCCAGCCTCAAAGACCTCAGCTTGGTCATTTTCTGTATAGTCAGTAAACTTCAAGTAGGGAATTATCAAGCAGGACTAAGAGCTGAAATATGTTCTTCTTTAATAACTGTTGTGAACTGGAAATACACTACTGTGAAACTGTTCTGTATTTTGCAGTGTGCAGCTCTGCTACCAAAATAGTGTATCAGTGTAAAAATACTCATTATGCTTTTCAATAATGAAGTTAAGTTTTCTTAACTTCTACAGTATGGAGTGACAGCACATTCTGATAAAATAGAAAAGCTAGTTTATCCTCCTCCCAGTCCCCCACAAAGATCAGTTCCATAACAAAAAATCTGAGCTCAGTTGTGGTTTGAGCCTGGTCAGCAGCCAGAGACCACACAGCCGCTCACTCCTCCCTTCTCCCCAGTGATGAGAAGGGGAAAATAAGCCAGGCTTGGGGTTCCAGATAGGACCGGGAGGGGCAAATCACCCATTATGGTCATGGGCAAAAGGCAGACTCATTAGGGGAAGAAGAAAAGAACCATTTATTGGAGACACTAACAACAACACTTAACAGAGTAGGACGGTGAGAAGCATTGCCACATCTTGAGAACACCTTCCCCCACCCCTCCCTTCTTCCCAGGCTCAGCTCTGCTCCCGATATCTCCCCCAGCAGTGCAGGGGGCAGGGAATGGGGGGTGCAGTCAGCGCTGCTGCTTATTCCATCTTTGGTGGGGGCAGCTTCTGGAACTTGTTCCCCCTGCTCCAATGTGGTCCCCCTCTCACAGGAGACAGTCCTCCACAAACTTTCTCCGATGTGAGTTCCTCCCACGGGCTGCAGCGTTCCCCACACTGCTCCAGCATGGGACACCAACTTTCTCCGACTGGATTCCCTCCCACGGCTGCAGCCCTTCCCGAGCTGCTCCAGCGTGGGACACCCCCGCATGCTGCAATCCTCCCAGCACTGAATTACAGCAGCGGGGCTGCCTTTTCCCACAAGACCCCGGCCTTCTTCAGGCACAGACACCTTGCTCATCCAGGTGATAATCACAGGCCATAAATCAATGTCTGCTCCACGATAGATCTCCATGGGTGGCAGGGGGGGCCGCCCTGCCGTCTCCCCACAGGATACAGGGGGGTCTCTGCTCCGGCACACCTCCCCCCTCCTTTCTTCCTCCGTTCCTCCACTGACCTTGGTGTTCACGCAGCTGCCACAACTCCTCCTCACAAGTCCTGCTCCTCCTCCTCACATCCCTTCTTAAATACGTTATCGCAGAGGCGCAGCTCATGGGCTCAGTTTTCATGCAGAGGCAGAGCTGACTTGGAGCTGGGGGAGCTTCGAGAAGCTTCTCACAGGGGGCCGCCCCAATAGCCCCCTCCCCCACCACTCAAACCCAGGACAGCAGTTTTACCTGCTTTTATTTAGTACCTAAAGAGACTCTTGAATAAGATGAGGCTAATTATTGGTTTACTAAAACTAATAATTCAGGATTAAAAAAAGAAAGCCGGTTGGTTGGGACACTGTTGGAGATGCATTATATTGTCATTAAATCTTAAGCAAATGATAATTTTTATTCTCCTTGTTGGTTAAATGGCAGTTTATTCACTGTAATGTGTGCCATTAAGAAGATTCACAAGCATATCAACTGTGCTGTGTGAGAGAGTCTTGCATGGTGTTTTTGTCGTTAACAAAAAAAATTAATAAGCTTCTAGTAAAAGGAGAAATGAAGCACATGAAACCTTTTTTATGACACAGTTTTAAATGAAGGCTGGAATCTTGTTTACAGGGACTAACATCTGCCTGTTTCTCACTTTTGTGTAAAATAGTCTTTTAATTCACTGAAAAGTGGACAGTGTAATGCTTTTCCTTATTTTTTTTTCCCCTTCCTTCCCACCATATAAACTATTCTGGGAATTGCAGGTCTTCCTCTTTGTTCTTGGGAGAGAATCCCCAAGTCAGTAAATCACCTAGTTGCAGGTATTCTGAAAAGGAACAAATTGAAATGGCTTTGGCTGAGATAATTTGTTTGTGTCTAACCAGTATAAAATTCTCTTTAGGTTTTTACAGTAATGGATTGCTCTGGTGTTAGAATTCCTGTGTTAAAGCAGTACAGATACGAAGTCCCAGGAGCGTTGTTAGCTTGAAATATGTTCTTTGATTTGCATAATCAGTGTAATTATAAATCAGGACTCTTTCATCATAATGAAAACCCTGTTACCTATCAAGGGGGGGAAAAAAAAAAAAAAGAGGCAAGCTCTGTGCTTATCTAAGAGGAAAGTCTCAGGAACACTGAATAGTAGTCCTTCCTGCACCCCTTCATCAGGGGTCCAGCATATGCGTCTTCTCAGAGGAACTGTGTTGCAGGCATCTGGCATTAGTGAGGGCTCTGAAGTTGTCAGATAGACAAAATTATAGCTTTAACATAGGAAATCCATGGTGAAAGTGCATTTATAGTTGCCTCTATATATTGTACTTCACCCTCAATGGCCTTTCAGCTGGTATAAGAGGACACTGTGTATAGGAATCAAAGATAATTTTTTATGGAGTGTTCCCTTCTGGGGGACCAGGAGTGGTCCCTGGGTAAGCATCCTCATGTTATGCAAGAAACATCCAGGCTAAATCTGAGACCACAGCTATACTGAGTTGATAACTAGAAAAACATGGGATGAGAAGCCAGTTTGAAGAGGGAGAGAAAGGTAAGTTGAAACACTGCTGCAGGACACTGCAGTGGTGGCATGTGGGACTTCAGCCCTTCCTTGTCACCTTGCTAGAACAAGAAGTATGATGGTAAAATCATGGTGAGAAATGCTTGTCTATCACCGAGACTTCTTAGTATTCTAGCCTGTGTCAAGAGCTGACCTTATTTTTATCTCCGGTCATGTTATTTGCCCAATATGATATATAATACCAACAGGGTTTTTTTAATAAGAAATCTTGAATAAACTAGGGAGTAGGGAGCATTGTCTTACATCTTCAATTAATCTTTTTGCAAAAGAGAAAATCAAGGCAAAACGAGGTTTTATGAATTAATGAATTCTGGACTTCTGATATCTGAATCTTGCCTGCTGCAGGAATCAAGTCTGAAATCTAGTGCTGAAGTTAAACAAGTTGCTTTATACTTCAGAATGCAAAAGTAGGACAGGACTTGTATGCACCAAGGAGATAAGTCTGGCTGCTCTTTTCTTGCCTACCTTTCCATTGTAGAGGTACGTCATTTGACATCCCCACCTGATGGCCAAATCCCCTGATGCTTGCTGTGAGCAGTGTTACTGGCAGTGTCAGACTGGCTGCCATCAGCCCTAGTCTACTTTACTTTGTCACTCTTTATGCTGCAATCTTTGTATGTAATTTAACCTACTTTCCTTACTAGATGGAAGAATCTTAGGTTTTTTGTCTTCTACCTTTGATCTTGGTGCCACAGAAAGTTACTGCACTTATTATTTTAGCGTAGAGTAATTCAGTTGTACCATTTGGGAGGAAAAGTCAGATAAATGCTTCTTCCAGAAGAATGAGTTTTTTGTAGCCTGTCTGTTTTACTTCATTAAATCACAGAAGTTCATAACTCTGCCTTCCAGTTATGGAGGTTTGATGTTCAGTATCCCCCAATGTTTACTCTCTGTATGCCTATATGAAAGTAGGTTGAGTGTAAATTTTGAGAAAACTATAGCTAAATTCAATAATTGACTTACCAGTGAATAGTCTCCAACACTAGAGTGAGAGATTAATATTTTTTTTGAATTAAAAAAAAAATCTATTTCCTGTGTACCTTGCATGAAGGAGGCTTGAAATTGTATTGCCAAAGTTTGAGACCAGATCTGATAAGATGCATCCAAATTCTGAGTTGTGATAGAAATGCTATTGCACTGAAAAGGTTACTGGCAGGCATCTGTGTTGAAGTCAGCTGTGGAGATGAAAGCTAAGGGCTGACTGATATTCTCCAGAGGGGTATAAAAATATAAGTAAAACAAAAAAGAATTACTTTGGTACAGGTTTGTCAAAAAATAGCAAGAAAGAGCTTGAGAGTTGCCACCTAGATAAGGTGGAGAGACACACATTTTAATGTTGGCATCAGTCAGGTCATTGACTGTGTAGTTTGTTATCATAGCTCAGAAAGCAGCGTTATGGACAAAGGAACAGAAATCTGAGCTAGAAATTACAATATTTAAATTAAGCCACAAGAGACTACTTGTGACTACTTAAAAAAAAAAAATAAAGCAAACAAACAAAATCCATCAGCCCCCACCTAAGCTCCAGCAGAATTTAAATTTAATTCACTTAGAAGTTTATTATCCAAGACATAATTACATGTGGAGTTTGAATCCATCCAGTGCTTGGATAACAGTTGTGCACGATGAGGAGCTGCTTCCTCGTAGACCCTCATCCTCTGAATGCGATGGGATGAGATGGTGTCCCTGGGATGCCAGCCTAGAAGAGCCAGGTGCCTTCCTATGGAGACGTTTTGGTACGTTTGGGACTGACTCTGGTGACTGAAGGCAACTTGGGGCTGTGCAGCACAGCCAGCCATGTCCTCACTGTCCATGCAGATGTTAACAGAGGGCTCTGTTTGGTTTAAAAAGACAACTGCTTTTTTTTTTTTTTTTCACATCACTAATAACCTCAGGAGGCGAAGGTAAGTGGTTGCTGACTGTGATACCACATCCTGTTTCATACAGGAAAATAAAGTATTTTTCTTTTGGGGCTCTAATATGCCTATTGTTAGTCGTGACAGAAAATGTATTCTGTGGTGCTTTATTCGATTTCTTTCTCATTTTCTTTTTAATTGAGCGTATTTTTATTTTGTTCTCAGTATGGATTTTCTGGTTGCTAATTCCACTCCTACAGCCCCATTGGAATTGCCAGCATCTGGAGCTGGTACTTACTACCTTTCAGGTGCTGGGCTTTTTTTCCCTTTGCCTCATTTTTGGTGAGAAATGGCTTGGCAGCCTGATATAAAATAATAATAATTTTTAAAAATATTTTTTTTTTTTTTGCTAGGGAAAAATTATCTTCCACACAGTTAATGCTAGATTCTGCTTTTTTGTCCTGGAAAGTAGTTTAAATTTTCTCTGTCAGTGGCAAGTTGAGTTGATCCTGTATTACACCCCAGCAGATATTGTCATTCCCCTTTGGTGGGAATGTGGAATACTGAACAGTCTAAGAGTCCTTGCATTGTGTTGCCTGTGGGTTGTGTGGTGGCCAGTTGCATTCAGAGCAACATAAAAAGCCTAAAAGTAGAAGTGAGCATGTGCTTGGTTTTTTTCTCTTTTTTTTTTTACCTTGCCTCGGTGTGAGGTTGTGCGTAATGACTTTCTAGCAGCAGGATTTCTGTGACATGCTCGTGTTTCTGCCTTTTCTTTACCTTATCATGTAATAAGTATAAAGATCTTGGCAGGAATTTGGCTTACATGCATATGTTGAGTGGTGCTGAAATACAGAATCAGATGTGAAGCTCCTCATTTCTGTTGCTTGGAGATCTCTTGACTGTTGTACATTGTATAAACATATATGAATTATATACATACATATAAATGTAGAGCAAACACTTAAGAATCACTTTTCCAGACAGTTGTTAATACCAGTTTGCCCGCTAACCCATGTCTAAGGGGGAAGCCCTAGTGACCAAGCTGCACCCAGCGATCCTGGGAGGTGAGAGCCCATGCCGACACCAGGAGTCCTGCCTTCTGTGTTAGGAACTAACAGGTCTGTTGAAAAGCTAATTCTTTAAATGAAATTAAACCAGATTAAAAGAATCATTCGAATTCTGTAACAATTTCTTTAAAGCAGTTGTGAAGTAATCCCTGGCTGTGTGATCAAGAATGAAATGTCCCAGAGGCAGAGGAGGGTTTGAGTGGCATCACATAGGCAGCTGGATTAGATGCTGTTCGGGATGGGGTAATAAAACCAAGATTGTAATGAGGGATACAGAGACTTCACTGAGCTGAGCATGTAAAAACAGTGAAGTGCTAGAAAGAGTTATAAATCGAGAGTGAAATCTCAGCATCCTCTAAAGACAACAGCGAAATAGTCAGTGGCCAGACAAATATCCTTAATGTCAATGAAAGCTCTATAGGTACCTCTGTGGCTCTCTAGCGTGAGCGTGCAGTACAGCTGTACTTGGGGAGCTCACTGCTGGGAGCAATACTCAGTGGAGCAACAGGCCTTTGGGACCGGTCTCAAGAACAGAAAAAGTCAGAGCTGAAACCTGATTTCTCAAGAATGTGCCTGTTGTGATCCAGATGATGAGAGGTATGTGTACCCGTGCCAATAAAGCATAGCCTTGAATTATTTGGGTTAGAATGCAGGAGCTTACTTTAAAAGATTTTAATGAGGTTAAAAGTGAGAAATCTTGATGCAAGTTTATGGAAAATACTATGGTAGCGTTGTTCAATAGTCACCCTCAAAACACTATAGAAATGTCTGTTAAAGGAAGCGTCCTTACCTAAGGCATTTAAAAGTAGTCAGAACAGGATAAAAGTACACCAAATCCTGAATTTGAGCTGTTTGGTTCTTTCTGTGAAAAATCCTCTTTTTTTTCTGGATGTATTTCTGTGGTGTTGTAAGTGTGTTAAACTGAATATACAAAATTTCTTGCAGCCCTCCTCATGGTTTGGCATTGTTTGCAGGCTTTGTGTTTTTCTTGTAAGGACACAAATCAGCAGCTCTTCCGCAGCTCCCCAGGGACAGCATTTGCCATGAAACGAAGAGTTTCATTTGAAAATTTTACATTTTGTTTCTTCCTTTATTGTTTTGCTTGGTAGCATTCTGCTGGGAGAGCAGGAGGAAGGGGAGAAGGAGTGTTGAAAATTTTCAGGACTTTTGATGGGCTTCTTTTAACCAGCTCCATCCCATGCCTGCTGAATTGCATTTATTGTCACTTCCAAGGGCTGTTTGATAGCAGACTTAGCACCTTCACCTTTAGAAAGCTCTTTTGGGAAATCAACATGTGGTTGCACTGGGGCCCATCATTTCATAGAGGAGCTGTGAAGCAGTCTGAGAGTTTGAATGCTGAGAACTGGGATTTTTTGTTTCTGTGGCATGTCAGTGCTGTTACTGACCATTCTTGCATTAATATTGAACTGTAAGCAGGAGGCTTTGTAAAGAGGTCCAGCTTTCTCTTCTTTTCTACTTCAGAAAGATTGAGGCTTCTAAACTATCTGCATTTTATGTATTGTGTTTCAGACGTGTATGAAACTTAAAACCAAAGAGCATTTTTCTGCGGACTTGCAGCAATCTCCTGTAACTTCTGCTTAGTAAAGCTCCTCTGCTCGCGTTTGCCACATTTATTTATATTCTTTGAGTCACCTAACCGCACTGATGGTAGGAAGTGGGATGGGGGAGGTCAGTTCCTGTGAGCATGGCAATTTAGGCCATGAAATGAGAGCTGCAGCAGGAGCTAGTCTCCCTTATTTTTGGTTGTATTATAACTTGAGCAAGTAAGAACAAATGTGGGGCTCTCTTCTTGAACACAAGTAAGTAATATACATGTCTTTTGATTAGAATTGCAATCTATGCCAGATTCTCTCTTAGTTTCGAACATAATGTTTTCTTGATTCTGTCTGTTTCTGAAGGCTTATGGTGATAACTTTGTTGTTACTATTTTTACTGAAGCTGTCGTTTTGGAGTGCCAAGAAAAAAGATAGTGTGAAATAACCATTGTCAGTGTCACTGAGCTGGGTTTGAGTGAAGGGCGTGCTGCTTTACACCCCTGTCAGGGGGTCTTACAGGCCATGGGCAGGAGGAAGAGGTGAGGTTTTAAGTGGGTTTGAGGAAAATGCTAGAGATTATGAAGCAGTGTAAAAGAGAAAAGAAGGATGTGCTTGGTGGCAGAGCGGGAAAGTCTTTGCTCCTTTCTGCTCAGCAGGAGGGGTTTGGGAGCTAGTCTAGTGCAGGGCAACATGAAATTGGGGAGATGAGGAAAAACATGGTCTCCAGAGCTGCTGGTCATGGATGGCTCTGAGGGTGGTGTTAGATGCTTTGTAATTGCCTGTAACAAGCAGGATAACGTTGTGCTATTGCTAGAGCTGACACCATGAAATAAATTTCCTTTCAGTGTGTGGCAGGTAAGACTGTCAACGGTAGGTTTTCCTATGGTGTAGTGAGTGCTGTAGCTTCTTTAAAGATGTCCTTACCCAGCTGTGTCTGTAATAACAGCCGGAGCATGAAGGACAGAGAATTATACCACTCTCCAGTTTCCTGCTGACCTAAGAAGACATAATCAGCACCTTTTAATTTGTGTCACAGTTCCTCTTAGCAGGATTCTTTTTTAAATTCAGATACATACATTAACTCTGGCCTTGCAGCCCTTTGCTTTCTAGCAGTCGATTTCTGTATCTCTCCTCCTTGAAAGGCTTTAACTAAGGAGGAAGGAATGAAAAGAATGGGAACTTCACTATCAGTGACAGCATTAGGGAATGCACAAGTGAATGTTTCTGTTGAAAATAGAGGGGTGCTTGAACATAATGAAACCTGTTGGCAGAGGTTAGAGGTACATGGCACATGCTCAGTTTGTAGCCAGACTTTGGGAAGAGCTAAGTTCCTGTTAAGATGTCTATTCAGATGGCTAGGCAAGGAATAGCTTTCAAAATTAGTTCCACATGTTAACAGCTGAGGGCTTTTCTTCTTGTTATTTTAAAATCTGGTCAGTTCTGGGCACATGCTCAGTTGTCCTGACTCCTGTTAGCTGCAGAAATGTCTTTTACCATTATATAGATTCCAGCTCATTTATCTTTTGTGTATTTTCCTGCAGGCAGGTTTTTAATCAAACTGGTGATGGTTCCTTATCCATTTGATGTGCATGATGCGTATTACAAAACAGCATTAGAAATGGAGACACCACTACTGTATGCATTTCTGGATGCATCAGCCAGTTTCCATCTGGAATAGTTTCACTTCTAGATGCTTGAAGAAAAATAAGAGAATTATAATGTCTTCCCGTGCTTAGAGTTGGACCTGATGGGTCACATTACAGTGAGTTGCCTTTTGGAGCTGTTGACTTCACTGATGTTGCAAAGAGCCTAAATCGGCAAAGAATTAGGAAACGGGAAGCTCCCAGAGCTTGTTTAACTTGTGGACAACAGCAGTGGGTGGTAGCAGTGATGGCAGGAGTAGGAAAGCCCTTCAAGTGATCGCTAAGACTATTTTCTCTTCCCTTGAGATGGCAGGGAAGGTTGCCCCAAGGAGGAGCCGTGGGGGCTCCATGGCTGGGGTTGTGCTGCCTGTGGGGCAGCCGGGAGCCCTGGGGAGAGTCTCCCCTCTCCTAGGGGTCCCAGGTTTGGGCATGGCAGAGGACTTGAGAACTGACCCTTGAGCAGGCATTCAAAGTCATGTTCATCATTGTGGGTGGATGGAGAAATCCCCCAGTGGTATTAATTCTTGGTGAAAGCAAACTTCTAAAGTAGTTGCTGTTTATTAATGCCTTTCCAGTGTGTCTAGTCTGTAGAACCTTTTCCTGTTAGTCCAGCATTTGTCACCCCTTTTACTTCTTGTGTACTCTCCATGCCTCTTGTGGGGGTGTTGGAGGTGGGCTAGCCTGGTGAGGTGTAGGCTTTGTTTGTTTCAGCAGAATACTGCAAAAATCTCTTCCTCTAAAAGAGAGCTGGGTAAGAACTTCTGTTGGATCAGCAAACATAGGACATGCCAAACCAGTAGCTTGTTATCATACTGGGGTACTTGCTGCTGTCTAGCACAGGCCTCCAAGATACTTTTTATTTAAACTGGGATTATTTTTGAATGCTGCTACCTGGGGACTAGGTGCGAAGTGCAAGATCTAAATCTGGCTTGTACACTGGGAGAAAAGCCTGAGAACTGAAATTCAGCTGCCTACGTTCAACTGGTCCCTACACTCAGTGGAGCGCCCAAAATCCTTATATTTTGTCTTGGTCTAATAGAAAAATATATCACAGTTTTCAAGTTTTGAACAGCATCTAAGAGAAATTTTTGAAAAACATGGGCTTTTTTCTCGGTACATACAGCTTAGTGAGGATAATGGGAGATAGTTGAGAAATTTCTCTGTGCCATGAAAGTTTCCCAGTGGCACTGAATTCTCTCAGACTGAAGTAACTTTTTAAATTTTAGTAAAAATATAAACTGTACATTATCTTAGGCATTTTCAGAAATTTTGTTTAAGTTTTACCTTTGTAGGAGCCTTAAATGTATATATGTCATGGTTTGAGCCTGGTCAGCAGCCAGAGACCACACAGCCGCTCACTCCTCCCTTCTCCCCAGCGATGAGAAGGGGAAAATAAGCCAGGCTTGGGGTTCCAGATAGGACCGGGAGGGGCAAATCACCCATTATGGTCACGGGCAAAAGGCAGACTCATTAGGGGAAGAAAAAAAGAACAACCATTTATTGGAGACACTAACAACAACACTTAACAGAGTAGGACAGTGAGAAGCATTGCCACATCTTGAGAACACCTTCCCCCACCCCTCCCTTCTTCCCGGGCTCAGTTCTGCTCCCGATATCTCCCCCAGCAGCGCAGGGGCAGGGAATGGGGGGTGCAGTCAGCGCTGCCGCTTATTCCATCTTCGGTGGGGGGAGCTTCTGGAACTTGTTCCCCCTGCTCCAATGTGGTCCCCCTCTCACAGGAGACAGTCCTCCACAAACTTTCTCCGATGTGAGTTCCTCCCACGGGCTGCAGCGTTCCCCACACTGCTCCGGCATGGGACACCAACTTTCTCCGACTGGATTCCCTCCCATGGCTGCAGCCCTTCCCGAGCTGCTCTGGCGTGGGACACCCCCACATGCTGCAATCCTCCCAGCACTGAATTACAGCAGCAGGGCTGCCTTTTCCCACAAGACCCCGGCCTTCTTCAGGCACAGACACCTTGCTCATCCAGGTGAAAATCACAGGCCATAAATCAATGTCTGCTCCACGATAGATCTCCATGGGTGGCAGGGGGGGGCCGCCCTGCCGTCTCCCCACAGGATACAGGGGGGTCTCTGCTCCGGCACACCTCCCCCCTCCTTTCTTCCTCCGTTCCTCCACTGACCTTGGTGTTCACGCAGCTGCCCCAACTCCTCCTCACAAGTCCCGCTCCTCCTCACATCCCTTCTTAAATTTGTTCTTACAGAGGCGCAGCCGATGGGCTCAGTTTTCATGCAGAGGTGGAGCTGACTTGGAGCTGGGGGAGCTTGGAGAAGCTTCTCACAGGGGGCCGCCCCGATAGCCCCCTCCCCCACCACTCACTCAAATCCGGGACAATATATTATTTTATTAATATAATGCAAAAAATTATCTCTGGAAAGCATCATCTTTGTCCTTTTTTGCTTGGATTGGTTTTGAACATACAAATTGTAAGCAGCATTGTTCGTGTGAGTAGAATTACAAACAGGTGATGAAGTACTTGTGCATAAATATGTTGGAGACACAGGGACTGCGCATAGTGGAGCAGTTTTACAGCAGAGTTTTATACGTTTGGAAGTGCACACTCCGGTTTTTAGCGTTCGGCCTGCTGTGCGTGCTTGGGAGGCACTGGCACGCGCCATGGCCAGACAGGCTGTAACTTTCTGCCCAGAGCTGTCGCAAGTAACCAGGGATCAGATGTGAAGTCAGCGTTAGGCAGTCTCTCTGGGAATAACAGTTTATTAGTAGTAGCCTTTTATAAGGTTTGGACACAAATAGCCATTTTTTGTCAATTTGCACATACCAGTACACTTCCCAAGTGCTTCCATGGCAGTTAGAGCTAATCCAGTGTAGGGAGGGTTTGTGCGATCCAGTGCCGGACCGGAGAGCAAAGAGGAGGTGGTTTCTGCGTTGAGTTTGGCCAGTTTGGTAGGTGCAGGAGGGTAGGCAGTGGGGGGGCCTGTCACCTGCTCCCCTCTCTGAAAGTGTCTGGCAGAACCATGGACATCTTGGGGGTGGCTACCTGGGCTACACCTGGAGCTTATTTATGTTGTCCTCTCATTTTCCATTCCCAGGAGCACCCTGGAGCATGCTTGGCAGACAGTGGGTTTTACTTTCAGAGAATTCCATGTGAAATAATCCAGTAAATCTTGTTTTCACAGATCATTTTATAGCACTTGAAAAAATATGTAAGGAAAGCGGATTTTTGTCTTGTGTGCAAAAAGCAGCCCTTAGGGGCCACATCAGAGATGAATAGAGAGAACCATCTTGGCTTAAATTAAATAAAACAGAATAAAAGCCACTTCTATGGTTTCACCCATGCATATTTTTCTTGATTAAGGGCCAGCACTACATTTGGTGTTTAAGGCACTTGTGGCTTTCCATGTTCCTCCTCTTTCCAGCTACTCATATCAATTTTATTTTCTGCTTTGTGCCCACTTGCTCTTCGGATGTACTGTCAGTAAACTCATGGGTTAAGCACAGGCAGTAGGTGAACTGCGATATGTTTTCAGCAGCAACTTATATCTGCAATATGAAAGATGATATAATGTATTTTTAGAGAACTATGGATTTTTTTAATTTTTCATATCGTGTCTTGATTAATGGGAAGTAGGGTAAGGCATCACTAAGTATTTGCTCTGCAAATGCCTCTGAGCAAAATCCTGGAGCATTTGGAATCAAGTTCAGAGATTGTTTTGGGCAAGATAGATGCATTTGTTGAGTAATTACCAGTGGAGGTGCCTTTACTGTTGGACAGGATTATGCAGCAGGAGAGGAGAATTTTTATGTGGATTTATAAAATAGGGATTGAAGCACTTTAATTTTCAGTAACACAAGCAGGTCGTAAGAGCTTTTAGCCTAGACATAAGAGGTGTCTGGTGGTGCCATGCACTTGTAAAGGAAACAAATAACCACTAGCTGTTATTTTTATCAATAAAGACAGACAGCGGGTCAGACCTGCATTCACAGTGGTGGATCTCAGTAGGAAAGAAAAAGGAATTGGTTTTTAGTTCTTTTTGAAACTTACAAAGTGATGCCAACAAAAGAGTCCCTTTCTGTGGCAGTGGTTGAAGAGGACCAAGGAATGCTTAGGGCAACTTATCCCAGGTCACAGAAGGATAGCTGGGATCGGCTTAGGATGCATAGCTGAGGACCCGCAGAGATGCGGTACCCAAGGAATGGAGGAACTGTGGGTCTCCTCCCTCAGCCGCTTCAGGAGACTGTGGTCACATCCCGCATCATCTGGGACGTTCAGCTCTTGCCAGAGACTAGGCTGGTGCCATGATTCTATGATCAAACGACATAGCGTGGTCAGAGGTGTTTTCTGGAAAGCTGTTGTAGGTACAGAGATTTGTTCACTGACAACTGGATCATTAAAGTAATTTTTCGGAAAATGCAACACTGCTGGATTGCCTTCCAGTCACAGGCACTGGTGAATACCTGCTGAAACAGTCTTCTGTATGTATGCTGCCCTTTTTATTTTCTTGAATTAGAGCTTTTCCCTTGTGCACTCCTTTGATTTCTTGCTGTGCTGAGCTGCTGTTAATTAGGAAGAAGTCTCAGCCTTTTCCCTAAAAAATCTGGCCTCCCTGCTGTTGCTGTCACAGGAAGCTCTCAGTACCCAGAGCTGAGGCATCTGCATAAACTCCTTCTGTGATGACGTGTTTGCAATAATCTATTAATCTTCTCTAATAATCTACTCTACTTTCACTCCATTTTCCTGATAAATAAAATTATTTTTAAACATAACCTAGTACTTATAAATTTGTGGTTTCACTTGGCAGGATGTTATAATAGCTGGTCTCAAATCTGCTGAAAAGCAGATTTTATGGTAGAAATGCTAATGAAGTTTCAAGAGCAACAACTGCCAGCCATACCGAGGAATTCAAGGGTTATATGTTTGGGTGGCAGAGAAAGTGAATAGATTTGCACCACCTGAATCTATTTTTGTCAGCAAATTTGACTTTAATATTTTATGATTATTTAACAAGTAAAAATCTGTATCACTGTAAAAGTTTATGCATTTTGAGGCCAGCTCTCAGCTAATCTTACCAAGCAGTCTGTATGGCTCAGATTTCAAAGTCTTTATTCAGAAGGTCACATCCTGATTTAATACCATTAGTAAAAACTCAGGGTAATTTAGTTGATGTAGATGAAGGTGCTTGTCAGTTCAGTTTTTTGATCTTTATATCAAATCTGGCCAAGAGTAGGTTGCATTTGTGAAGCTAATGCCATGTTCTTGAACACATCACTGGAAGGTGAAGATTGATTTTTCGCATTTAGATGAATCCTTTCTATATGATGCAGGTCACCTCTCACTCCAGCAAGATGCTGGTGATTTCAACTAGTCCAGTTTAAAACAGGAGTGTGGAAAGAATGTTTGTCATGTTTTCTTTGCCCTTTTTTTTTAATGGATTAGCATTCAGATTTCTACATTTGATACATTTTCTGTTTCTTGGTACTGCTGGAAGCATATATATTTATGTATTCATATGCAGAAATTTTAAACTGCAGTATTTTTTAAACTCTTTGGTTTTTGCCTTCTTGTGACACACTGGTAAAACTGGCATGAGGATTTCATGTAGCTGTAGGCTTACCACAAGTCAAAAAAACTCCCAAATCAAAAAGTGACATATCCACTGTGAAAGTGGATATATGGGTTTATTCCCACAGTGCCCACAAAGATGAATCAAGAATGTTAAATTAAAAGACAAGCAAACATATTAATCACTTAATTTTCTGTTTTCCCAGTGGGCCATATCTTAATGGCATCTTCTAGACCAGAGCCTTTTGAAGGAATGTTAATATTTTATGTAAGGAGGAATAATAATTAGCAGTAAAATGCAGCTTGAATCATTAAATCTCCTAAAGGAATGGCACTTGTACCATTCCTCCCGCACAGGACGCATTTCTAAGTCAACATAACTTAGGTGTGTTTTACCAAATAACATGATGTTGTATGCTGAGGCACCTGTATTTCTGTTTGGAGAAATGGTCTTTATCTTTTATATTTCCTCTTTTCAGTGCCCATAATAAAAGAAGTAATTAAAGATAGGATTACCAAAATTCCATCTGTCTTATCAGTCAGCTAGTTTGACATGATTATTAAGGCTGGATATATTGGTTGTAATAACCTGTGAGTGAATGGATCACCCCTCTTCTGTCCCCCTCCCTTTCCTCAGGAGCTTGGATGGAGTGATATGCTTCTATAAGTAGCTCAATTTTTCTTCAGCATTAATAGAATGAAATAAATATTGACTTTTCTCCCCTCCCCCCCCCTCCCTCAGGTTGCCCTTGTTCCCCTTTTCAAATCAAATGTCACATTGAGTCAAATCCGGCGTTGGAAGCATGTGGGGAACTGCAGCACATCAGCCCAGCGCAATGTATCCATCAAACTGGAAGGAAGCCCAAAACCAGAACTCCACTGGCCAAAATGCATCCTCTGCAGAAACCCCAAGGCAAGTGGCTTTGTCCTTCTAGCAATTGTACAAGCTTCTATCTCACGTGAAGTGTAATATTTTTAAATGAATTGTTTTGATTTTAGGTCACAACAAAATAGTCATTTTTATGTTCTAACATTACAATACAGCTGGTAGGGTTTTATTATCTGAATTTTTTTCAATATTAGATAATCTCTTGGGAAAGCCTTCAAGAAGAAATGATTCAAGAATAACAGATTACTTAACTTCTCAATTTATATTTCCTGTACAGCTGTTACACCTCACGCAGCTCTGAAGTGTAAGTTTAATTTAGCAATATTGGTTTTGTTCTTTATTAATTTTTTAAAAAAAAGTCTTTAGGTAGGAATGGCTTATTGTTTAAACCTAGTCTGTTTTTCATTTGTTGTCAGAACTCTTCATAGCAACAGGAAATGTCTAAATGGAATGAATATGTTCTAAAAATGAGAAATAGGAGATAAACCAGTCACATGTAAGGGTAGCATGTGCGCTGTGGTAATTCCACAGACCATCCAGAATCATAGACAAATAGGTGGCAATCACAAAGTATGGCAGAAGAGAAGCCAGGAAGAAGCATGTTCCAGCTGGTATCCAGGCAGGTCTCAGGTCCCCCAGGCTTTTCTTCCCTAAAACTTCTGAGTGCTAAAAAAAGTGAGTAGTAAATTTCTTGAAAGAGGATAAATGGTTTTCATGTTTCACCATCAGTGAAATGGCATGTGGTCTCTCTTTGTGATATCAAGTTGCCAAGTGCCTTCGCTGCCACCACCCTCTGGATTGTAGAATTGATTAAAATACTGTATATAATGGGTGCTTGCTTTAAGGTAATTGTGGATGCAGAAAGCATATAGTTTGAGAGGTGTTTGGAACACAGGAGGATGAGCCTGGAGAAGATACTAAGTTTATAAACCAAAAATTTTCTAAGTATGTCCATGTGATAGTTGGTAGTTGTAATGTGAGAAAAGATATTTTGGCTGCCATTAGGGTGTGCAGTACAACTGAGCCTCTGCACCACCACTCCTTCCCAATTAAAATGCCTGTGTGAAAGCAATTTTCTGAAATGCATTTAGCCTTAAACAACTACAGAGAAAGCAGTGTATTTTCTGATTCTGGAAGTAGACATTAAATGTTAAAGTAGTATACTAGTTCATGCTTGAAACATCTCATGAGGTCTGTGTATTTATGAAGCTTTCACGTTGAGGTCTTGGTTCTCCAGGTTTAATTAGTGGGTGTTCCATGAATGTTGTTAATACTAACAATAAAAAGGAAGAGCAGAAGTGTCTGTACAGTAAGAAATTGAATAAATTCAACTGGTGTAGATTCTTTGCTGTTGTACTGTTTGCACTGATTTCCAATTACTGAGGACATAGCCTGTTTTTTATATGTAAGTATTTCAGAAAAGTTGTAGTGAGTCTACTTAACTTGCTTCAAATCATGCTTAAATACCCATAGTAGATTAGTATAATCTGTTTCCATTAATGAGGTAGGTACTACTTCTTTCTGCTGCTCACAGACATCCAAGCTCTCTCTCCCATTAGGGCCATAAGCTTGAAACCGAAGAAGTCAATATATCTTACTGGATGGTTAATACTCTGAAAAGGATGGAAATTTGTTAATGAGGTGAAATAGACACCCAAAGATAACATGCTTTCTTGACTCTCGCTAATACATTTTTTGACAGAACTCAGTTGGGCTTTTCTTGATGTCGCTGTAAAAGTAGTCCAGGAAGAAACAGGAGTCACAGTGAAAATTCCCATGGGAGACTGTTGCACAGAACCCAATACTCAAAAATCAGACCACCTAATGTTGTCTTAGACTGAGCCTGGGTGATGGGTTGACCCTGGCTGGACACCTGGTGCCCACCAAGCTGATCTATCACTCCCACTCCTCAATGGGACAAGTGGGAGAAAAATTACAACAAAAGGCTTGTGGGTTGAGGTAAGGACAGGGAGATCACTCACCAATTACCGTCATGGGCAAAATAGGCTTGACTTGGGGAAATTCATTTAATGTATTACCAATCAAATCAGAGTAGGGTAATGAGAAATAAACCCAAATCTTAAGACAACTTCCCCCCCACCCCCCCCTTCTTCCTATGCTCAACTTCACTCCTGATTTCTCTCCCTCCTCCTCCAAAGTGGTGCAGGGGAGCAGGGGATGGGAGTTGTGGCCAGTTCATCATACACTGTCTGCTGCTCCTTCCTCCTCAAGCTCTTTCCTCTGCTCCAGTGTGGGGTCCCTCCCATGGGAGACAGTCCTCTACAGATTTCTCCAACATGAGTCCTTCCCTCAGGCTGCAGTTCTTCAGGAACTGCTCCAGTATGGGTCTCTTCCATGGGGTGCAGTCCTTTAGGAACAGACTGCTCCGGCATGGGTCCCCCCCCACAGGTTACAAGTCCTGCCAGCAAACCTGCTCCAGCGTGGGCTCCTCTCTCCATGGGGCCACAGGTCCTGCCAGGAGCCTGCTCCAGCATGGGCTTCCCACAGGTCACAGCCTCCTTTGGGCATCCCCCTGCTCTGGTGTGGAGTCCTCCCTGGGCTGCAGGTGGGGACTTCCTCCACTGTGGACCTTTATGGGTGCAGGGAACAGCCTGCCTCACCATGGTCTTCACTATGGACTTCAGAGGAATCTCTGCTCTGGTGCCAGGAACAGCTTCTCTCCCTCCTTCTCCACTGACCTTGGTGTTTCTCTCACATATTCTCACTCCTCTCTCCCGGCTGCTGTTGTACAGCGTTTTTTTCCCTCCTTAAATACATTATCCCAGAGGTGCTACCACCGTCACTGATGGGCTCCGCCTTGGCTAGCAGCGGGTCTGTCTTGGAGCTGGCCGGCACTGGCTCTGTTGGATATGAGGGAAGCTTCTGGCTTCTCAAAGAAGCCACCCCTGTAGCCTCTCCACTAGCAAAACCTTGCTACACAAACCCATTACACCAGGTTAGTGAAAGCTACAAATCAGTGTTACAAGTCTTGGTCATCTTCCTGAAAGACACACTTTGTCAGACATTTTAAATAATGATTTTATTATTTCAATCCTTTATACTAAACCTATTTTTTAAAAGTATCTGCAGTTAGCTTACTTATCACAGTAGAGGACAAAATGTGATACTTTGCAAGGAGGGGAAGATGGTACAAGTTTTTTTTCTCTTCGCTTTTATTGACTTTGCAAATTTGAAAGGGCTTTTCTCCTTTGATAGTTCATTGGTCCCCTATTACTGTAAGGGTTGTATACCCGGTAAAGAAAGGGAAACACTTTATGTGTCTCCAGGAAAATGAAATTGTCAGAGTAACAAAAAAAAAAAAAAAAGTTGTTTCTGTAAAACTGACTGTATTCCAGCTGACATTTTTCCTGTAAACCATCCTTGCTTCTTCTTGGTGGACTTGTCCAAAAAAAAGTAGCTGTGATAGTGTGGTGCATTTCCTTGCAGCAGACATAAATCTTTCCTCAGTTTCTTGGTTGGTATTTTTATGCAAGAACCTTTCTTCCTGGGTCTTTCTCCCTAGAGCTACATGGATTCTTCATTATGGCCTGTTTTGTTGATTTGTTGGGTGGGATTTGCTGGCATCACCACCTGAGACTCTAGGAACAGATCTCTATCCCCACCCAAGGCTGTGCTGTTGGGTCATTTATTATTTTTTTGAGAGTATTCACTTCCCAGGGGATAACCCTTCATAATCTGTTTCATCATGTGTATTATTTTAAGTCTCTTCTAAGGGACTGTAACTGAAGCAAGGGCAACTCATGCCACTTGTATTTCTGTTTATTAGGTCCTCCCAGCTTTCCCAGTGAGTCACGACACACCCACCACAGCTGGAATGATTGATGGGAATGCCTCCATCAAATCACTAATAACTGTGTGCTGACTCTTGGCATTACTGTAGAGGAGACACTTGTGAGAGAAATTCATGTGGGGGGGGACACACTGAAGTAATGCAAAGGCTGAGGTGCTCATTTTGCAGTGGAGGAATGCTCCTTATTCCCTGCTATTTTACAGACCCAGGGCCAAGCCCAGCCTGTACCTTCTCCCACATATTTAACATTAGCTTTCCCTTTTCTAATTCTGTCCTGCTGCTTCTCCTTATTTCACTCATTCCTTTTGCAACAAAGATTTTGCGTCTTGGTTTTTGCGTCCTCCAAATAGCCATGAGCTGCTATGTAAAACCTTCAGCCTTCAGGTACCACCTGAAACGTACTCTGTAATACTAATAGCTCTTCCATACAGCTGGCTTGCTTTCTTTTCTCCACCAGTTTACCTGTCTGTGAACAGGACGGGCAGTGGAAGCTGCATGCAAGGTCATGCTGCTTTGTGGCTGGAATCCAGAGCAAGAAAATAGCAGCGTTGGTTCCTGCATGGGCTGGGAAGTGTGGAAGGTGGCTTCAGAGCATGGGCAGGAGTTCTGCTTGGGCTTCCATTGTGGGTCCTGGATCCCTACCTAAAAGTAGCACTTGCTTTTTTTCTGTGGCTGATTATTCACTTAGTACGGACAATGATGGTGCACAATGATGGAGATCATCTGGTGGTGTTTGGTTTTAGTGTGCAGATCCTTCACTCACTATTTTGTAGAAGTCTGAAATGGTTTTGAATTTAAAAGTCTGTATTGTGATACTGTAATTCCACTTCCTTGTAAATTCTGAATGTAGTCTTTTTGTGTTAGCTCTGGAGTAGACATCCTGTGTAGTTTAAATTTTGCTTCATAAGTAGTGCTTTATAAGGTCAGCGGCTTTGCCTCCAAACCAGTGTGCTGTTTTTCAAAATTATTTCAGTAAATAAAAAATCAGAACTAACAAAAATGTTTTCCTCCTTCCTTCTTGTCCAGTTCAGAGTGTGTTGTCTCAGGTGATTCAGGTGGAGTCCGCTAACAGGAAAGACATAAAATGTTTACATGGACAGCAGTGATACCTATTGCTGTTAATGTAAAGGCTTTGGGAGAGAACTTTGGATTCTGAGTGTTGTGGACCAGTCTGAAACGATGAAGGGCCTGATAGGGGATGTGGGGTAGGTTCTTTCCTGTCTGCCTGACGCATTATGCACCTTCTGTAAAGAGCCTAGAGCTTTCTTTTTCTGGCTAGATGAGCCAGATGGCTGTGTGAATATTTTTTTAAAAAGTTTGGTTTGTTTTTACAAGGAAAAATGTGGCCAGTCATTCACTGATCACATGGTGTGCAAGTGAAAACCTGGTAAACAAAATATAGAGCTTTACCATCCCATTTTTTTTTTACCATCCCATGCAAGATGATTTTTTTTTTTCCCTGCTTATCTGTTATTCCTGTGTAAGATAGGTTTTGTGGTGGTGTTTTGAAAATTGAACTGTAACACCTTTATTTTAAGACAGGAATCTCAGATGTTTTTGGAGACAGGGCAAATCAGTCCTTTTATATGAAGTGTCCCTTTAAAGCTCAAATCCTTAGAAGATTTGATTTTATTCTTTGGTGCTGAAATTAACTCGGTAATGCAGGTAGTTTAAAATCTGACCTATAATCAGAGCTTAAAAACTCTTTAACAGTCCTTCATCACTGACCTCAGACAACAACCATCCATAGCAGCTCCCCATCCGCTGGAGCAGGGATGACATCTGGGCCAATGTGGAGCTTAGAACAGATGCAGAGCCTTCTGCAGGGTAGGGACATAGGAATTGGCTTTTTGGGCGCATATGCCTCCATTTAGCCTCCTGAAGAAAGTAACCCTGAAATTACATTCAGAACAGTTGCTAATTAAAGCACCATTACAATGTTAATCACATTATACTGATGTGCCATCTGGACCATTTGAAAATTGAAAATGCTTGAAATAAATTATTCTTGAAAATGTTATTTAATGAAGCACATATTTAGACTTTCCTCATCTAATATGTTAACTCTTTGGGTAGTCTAGACTGGAGGGGATACTTGGCAGCACCGCTCCAAGTAAAATGCACTTTTAAAGTAATCACACCATTGGTTTTCCTACCTTTGAGTGTCACATCTGCCTATGTGAGGTTGCTTTCACTATATGAAACTATAACAGCATGTGAGCCTGTTGCCATGGGTTACTGCTTGCCTATTTCCAAATTTACTCTGCAATCAATATAAGGTCTGAATAAATTTTAAAAGTTACATTACATTTAAATTACATTTTTCTTAAAGTATTGTATTAAACTTTGTACCTTCGCCTCCTAGTGAATCCTTTAGTAAAACATATACCTTCTTGCAACATGTGTTTTATTTATGTCATATATAACTCAGTGTAGAACCGAAAGAGGAAGGAAATTTATGAAGAATATACTACAGAAGAGATGGGGGAGGGATAATGAAAGGAAGAAAAGCTATTATGTCCTGTCTGTGGCATTTTTGACCAAGCAAACACAAGACACTGAAATCCATGGTGGGATTGTTTTTTGGTGGTTTGTTTTGAGTTGGTTGTTTCATTTTTTTGGTTTGGTTGTTTTTTTTTTTTATTTTTTTCCCCAGCATAAGAGATTCAACAGAGTGCCTGAGTTTTGAAAAGTCATGTGAGGGGAAACTCGTTAGTGAGATTGAGATGGTGAGCACATTTGCTGAAACAAAGTGTGAGCTGTGCATCCTGTTTGGTAACAAGGAAGCGGTAAAGTTCTGTGAGCCACTTGGTTCGGTAACACATCTGATACAGCTGTAGAAGTAGAAAATAGCAGCCTGTAGTTTTTCTTTAGTATACAGCAGCTTGCTTTGGTATTGGAAATACTTTGGGACTGCCCCTGTGCAGTTTATAAAGGATGGTAAAAAAATGGATACCCCTCATTCTGCATTGAGCTCTTGGATTTTGTTCCCAGTTTAGGATAAAGATGATGGAGATTTATCCTCCTGTTTTTTCCCCTCTCTTTTATTAGTACCTCCTAAGCCTGTCCATCTCAAACCTGGGCAGGAAAGAATTCCTCCTGCACCTTCTCGGCCTTTGCCAGCTGATCCCAAGTCATCGAGGAGCTTAGCATCTGGAGAGGAAGAAATACCAATATCAGCCGGAGTCAACACGCTCATTGAGAAATTTGAAAGTATTAGGTAAATATGGCTTTGCAAGATCTGCTCTAATCTCCATTTTCTGCATTTTTAACTTAACGTATATCAGTATCATGTAGAAACTGCTCTTGGGATGTTTTCTACTGTAAGTATAAAACTTGACTACTCAATGTTTGGGTTTTGTTTTTGTTTTTTGTTGTTTTGTTTTTTTTTTTAATAAAACCATGTATTTCAGTGACTTTTCGTTTGTAACATACAGTTGTTCTTAAGGAGTTTAAGACCTGCTGAATTTGGTAAGTGTTCTAAACAGAAACAGGTGGTTCAGAGTCTGCTTTCAGTAAGTTGTCTTGATGTTGGGATGGGTTTTTGCATTATAGGAACTTAGTTATTGCGATATAAAATAATTGAGTTTTCTGTCTAAGACTCAATAAGCATCAAATATAATGTTAGCTTGCTTCTTGGAGGCAGGGGAGAGTTAAATCGCAATGTACTGTGAAATGATGTCATGTAGAGCAGTGTTTCCTCTGAAACTTTATCTATAAGAGACATTAAATAGGTTAAAATGTCTATATTTTGCTGTAAAAACAGATTGTTTTACAAACACATGAAAACTCTTTCTGAAGACCAGATCTGCCAGATGGAGCTAAGTAATTTTTTTTGTAAAGAGGGAGATGGAGACAGAGACACCATACTGTGCCTTGGAGTGTATTATCACCTAGGTAAATTGTTAAGGTGTCTTTGGAAAGGAAAAAGTAGTGCCTTCTTGTGCTTCAAAAACATCTGGCAGAAAATACCTTGAGTCAAGGCTTTGTTCTGTTGAAGAATGTGAGTTCTTGTTTAAATGAACCCACAATGAAATGTTCTTTTAAACGATGATTCCTTTCTCCCCAAACCTTCAAACCAGACTGTTCTTCAGGGCAGTGTGGGGAATATTAAAGGCTCAGAATTCTAGTGTGGTGCCTTTTCAGTAAAACTTATGTCTAGGGTTGATGTGTTTGTACTGGAAACTGTTGGGTGAATATTATCATAGCAATGGTCTCACACTTGCCTCCTAGGATTGTCAGGGGGGTGCAAGAAATACAACCTGAATCAGGTGATAATCAGGCCCTCTCATTTGAGGCATTCTTGAAACCTCTGAATGTTAATATGAAGGACTGTGGTTCTTTCTTTTCACCCACAGACAACCTGTACATATTCTTCAAAGAAACCAGCTGAATTTAGCTCTTAAGATGGAACCTGGTCTGGACTCATCCAAACAACTGAGCTTGTGTGACTGTGACATGGTGGCTTCCATCAGATCTCCCACAAATGAAAAAAGTGAGCTAGATGAAAGTGAGTCAGGCGTACTACACAGCGCAGATCTATCCAACACAGATATAATGAAGATTAAAGAGCTAAGCATAGGCAATAACAAAAGCCATGAAGACTGTCCTGCTGGGACTGTGAGCAAGGAGCCTTCTGGAGAACTTGGCAATAAAGACTTAACTGCAGAACTGAATGGTAAAATTCCCAACAGAGACAGTGGCATTGACAGTCCTTCTTGTAGCGTGGCAGGGGAAACTTTCCCCAGTGAAGAAGGTGCAGAGCAGAAGCAGCCCAGTGTGACTGGGAACCCAGGGGAGATGGAACCCAACAAAAAGGCTACCAAACCTTCCTCTACAGAGCAGAAGAGAGACTCTACACAAGATGAAGACAGTGACATTGATGAAGGAAGCAGTGAGGAGCAAGAGGCAGCAGAAGTGCCGAAGTTAGAATATTTAGATGCAAACAAGGTAAGGTAGTTTGTTTGTTGCTGTTATGTGCTCTGAAACCAGTTCCTGACTCTGGCCAGAGATCCCTTGCTCCACTTTCATATATTGTTTGGGTTTTTTGTTTGGTTAATTTTACATCAAAGGATCATGACAGTCATTAGAATTTCCTGCTTGATGCAGGTGATAACTTGTTCCTGACCTAGATAATATCTTTTAGAAAGGTCCCCAGTCTTGATTTAAAAGGTTTCATATAAGAGAATCCATCATAGCCAGAGGGAAGTTGTTAAAATTTATGTGCTTTAGTAGGTAAAGACTCGCACCTTGTGTTTCTTGTTTGAGTTTGTCTAGGTTCAGCTTCTTGCTGTTAAATCATTTTCTTTTTAGTGGGGCTCCATGACATGCAGAGGGCTAATTGGATAGTGCATCTTGCAGGGTCAGGGCCTTGCATCCTAGTATGCATGATGGAAATCTCTTCTAACAGTTATTTTTATTTTGGTTTGTTTTTTTACACAAAGTGAGTGCTTCTGTTGGTGTGACTACTTCTTGAGTGCAAAGAAGTTGTTTTGAGGGTAGTTATATCAAATTACTCTTCAGGAAACTGTAGCCAGAAGGGGTTTTCTTTGAACCCAGAGTAGTGTGGTCCAGGCTGTTTCGTATTTGCTGCAGCTGTGTAAGATTAATGACAGGTTCCTTTGGTTATCTGTTTATCGAGGGAAATGGGAAGGACCCAGCAGAGTAGGAAGCAGTAAGGCCTGCATGAAGCGGGTCTGTTTGGCCCAAGCCAACTGCATTCTGTAGATGGGGAGGATGTGATCTTGTTCGCCCCCCTGTGACTCTGCAGTCCTAGCTGGAAGTTGGTGTGGATTCAGGAGGGAAGAACCTGTCAGCTTGTTCCACCTCCCTGTGAGCCAGGGAGGACACCTGTGCCTGGGCACAGCCTACATCAGACGCGACTGCCTGGCCATGGAAGGCTGCGGTGCAGATTGCCTTGGGCTTGCGCAGGAGTAAACCCAAGGTAATGTGAGTCAGGATCTCAGACTGCAGCGTCTGTACTGCCAAAGGAGACCTCTGTCTTTTATCTTGTTTGGAGGAATTTAATGTAGGGGTCCACAGGAAACATCTTAGTGATGGGGACTCCAGTTAACATCTATCTATTAGCGTCTGTTAACACACTGAATTAACCTTGAATGCATCCATTGACATCTGGTATCTCTTTGGTAGTCTGTAGTGAAAGATGCTTTGCATCTCAAACGCAGCATCACCATCACGGTGGAAGGCTTCTTGCCTGCTGCTAAATATGTATTTACACATACACACACACACACTGAGAAATATTTGAATTATTTTATATTCATAATATATATATGTATGTGCATGTCTACAACAGGAATGTTATTTAAAAGATTGTTTGTTGGTTGCAACATGCCAGCAAGAAAATAATACGTTAAATTAAAAAATCTTTAATCTGGTCATTATATTTACTGTTTGGACTAGGAATGCACTATCAAACAAATTGTGGCAAAGTGGAAGATTTTACCATATAATTAAGAAAAGCTTTTCTGGTTTTTAAGATGTCAGAGTTTTGATGGCTGTTTTTAGTCTTGTTCCTTAGGTTAAGCATCCATATAGTGTGAAATAATGCTGATAAAACATATGTTTTATGAGGTCATAATTCTCTGTAGCATGCTTGGTGAATTTATAAAAGAGATAGGTATCTCTAGAGGAAGGTTTTTTTGTTGTTGTTCTCTTGTGTTGCTCTTCTTCCTGAAGTGCATTTGTGTGATGCACTTCCGGTTGTCCCATGCATTTTGAGTTGATTTCACTGTCCAAAAGGCAGTTTTGACACTGTCCAAGATGCACTGTTAGCTTGTTTTTGCAGCCACGTGGAGAGGGAAGGCTTACAGATTTACTGCCTCTTCTGTAGTGTAAGGATTGTGCCCTCTCCTGGGGATGTGGTGTGTGAAGCTGACCTTTGTGTTAGGTGTCCACATGATTATCCCACTCTCCCCTTTGGATTGTGTTGCAGATTTGGGGCAATATGGACTAAGGGTTAGGGTAAAGGGTCATAGCTTCCAGCGAGGAGAGCCAGTGTCATTCAAAGTTGACTTGTTCAGTGGTTATTTTTAGGCTGGAAGTTCACATCACCCTTGACAAAACTGGTAATATGCCAAAAAACAAGGTACCTGCCCTGCTGGAAGGAAGAAAGGAGAGTGCAGTCAGCACCAGCTGCTGCCTCGAGAGCTGGGGAGACCCCAGCTCCTTCAGAAAGCTTTGTGTCAGGAGCCAGCATTTTTTTCCTGCTTCCCCCTTCCTACCCCTTACACCAGGCTTTGCAGTTGCATGACTAAGGTAGCCAGTGCTCTCATTAAATATGCAAGTTTCCAGAAAGCTTTGTCATATTTGGAGGAGGATGCATAAGAAATACAGCTGCAGAATAATTTAATGATGTCTTAGTAACTCCTAGGATATCAAGTTAAGTGAAGCTCATGAATAAATACAAGTAAGAAGAAAAAGTCAGATTTGCTTTTTTCTTCTCTAATTTTCTACTTGAGATACCTCTCCATCCACCACCCGAGCTTTCACGCATCCTATGGCTGATGAAGTAACATTGCGTAATATGTGACTAGTGTTGTTTTATTTAGTCTAGTTTAGCTCTGCAGTGTGATGTGACTTCCTTTGGGAGTCTGCAGCACAGTCTAACAGGTCTCACTATTAGCACAATGTTATTGGAATATGTTTTAAAATCTCAGGAGTGACTTACTGGGATTTACAGTTATCCTTTGTCAAAATGAAAATGAACAAGGGGAGCTTATTAGTTTTGATAATGTCTCAAGAAAATGTCAGGAGCTCCAGGAACTGAGGCATGTTAGCCTTGGTAGTTACAAAGAAAAGAAATTACATAAAAATGAGAATTGAGGGGCTGTCATGCTTTGTAGTCATATACTCAAGGCTTCTGCTGACTGCCTGGGAGCAAGAGAGTAATGCTTCTGAGATGGCTAGCACTTATTCCTATCTTTTTATTTACATATTTTTCATGAAGAATAATATGTGCTTGTTAGTAATCACCGAAAAAAAAAAAAATGCCTTTCTTCATCTGCCCCGCTTCCTGCTGTGTAAAACAGTAATAATGAAGTCCCACATGGGCCTCATATAGGCACTGACACACACTTCCATTCTGCCTGTACATGGCTAGAGTTTCACTTCTCATTTAATTGTACAGTTTGTGTTGGAAAATTTGGCCTGCAGTCTCCTACAAGTCAGACCTTTGCCTTTGGGTAAGGTTATCTCCATGTATATTCTGCAAAACATATGCATAGGTCAATGTTTTAGTCATAATGCTGGTCAAGAAACATCAGATACATTCGTTCTGTTTTGGTTTGGTTTTTTTTAATATTCTAAAGAAATTGAAATCTCAGTACAACAGAGAAGACAACCAAGCATAGGACAACATTTCCATATTGTTTTCAGCATTTTTGAGTAGGAAGTTGTCAGTAATCTTTCTGAGACTTTTTGTTCTTTGTAGGGGTGACTGGTGGGGCCTTAAAGCATAACTATGTATGATTTTAACCTTAGCTGTATCCCAGTGGCTTTCTTGCAAGAATTCCTGAAAGGCCCTTTTGATAGAGATACTAACCGAATATGGTTGTGCACAGCCAGTTGTATGAGAAATGATTGTTGTAGGGTATTGCCCAAGTTTTCCCATAGCAAGCCTCTGTTTTTTCTTCAGAATTTCATTTCAAATTTGCTTTTCATGATAGCCAGGTCAGTCTTTGCATGCATGAATCCGTGGCCTGGGCGTGCTTGGCGGGTGCCCAGCTGGGTTTGTGAGTGGGTTCGCAGGAAGCAGTGATGCACTTGTGGCCACTTAATTGCAGAAATCAGCTCAGCATATGTGTTCCCCAGTTTGTGTCTGTGATTGGGGCAGTGGAGGTGCAAATGCATTCCCACCGCAGGTGTGAATCTGACCTTTATGAGAAGCTGGTTCTGTTTGTTTTCAGTCTGGTGTTTCCTTTTTCTTTAAAATGTTGTATGGACAGTTGGGGCTGGAAGTGAAAGAGCATTGTGGGACTGCTGCTTGGAGCACTGCAGTGAGCTTCCTGTGTCATGAAGTCAACACCTACGGCTTCCCTTTTCTCATCTTTCTTGTCGCCCCGCCAGCTAAACTTGTTTTAACAAGGCTCAGCAGTAGAAGTGTGATTGTAAGGTATGACTGTGGAGAACAGTCGTAACATGCTGCGGCCATGCTGAGCAGTCAGTCAGCAAGTGCATTGGGCAAAGCAGAACATAATCCACACTTGAGTTTGCAAAGTTGTTTTACTTTTCCCTTTGAAACACAGACCATGAAATATCTCATTCACAGCGAACTGAATTATGGCTCAGGCTTTGTTAAAGCTGTCCTGCCATGGCACAAAATAAGGTTAGAAGAATGGGACTGCCTCACATTTAATTAATCCACTGTTTCATTTAAAATGTTATGTCCATTGAAAAGCAAGTATGTTGCAAATTAGTCTGAAAAACATGCCTATCTGCCCCTAGCAGAGACCAACTGGAGTTAGAGTTGGTCTTTAAAACTGAGCTCAAGCTGAGAGTCTGTTCAGCCATTGTTTGGTATTTAAGCAGATGTCAGCAAGTTTTTTGGAAATATAAACTGAATTGCAGGTGGTGAAGGTCAGGAGGTTAAAAAGTGTCCGTGCTATGTAAAGGTTTACTTCTGAGAGCAAATGTATCTGGTTGGAAATAATTATTTTTCAGATTCTGAATTCAAACAAATGAAAGGATGCTCTTGGTGGCTGGTGTACTGACCTGTTACGTCAGTGCCTTTCATTCAGGCGCTCTTCTGTGCCCAGCCAAACTGGAAGATAAATCCTTTCTCCATAAGAGATCCTCATAGTTACTGGAATTTGAATGGCCAGAAATGCATTTCATTATAAGCTGTAATATGCTATATTTGCTTATAACAAGTTCAAAGCTTTGTTGTGATTTTTTTTTTTCTTTTCCCCTAAATATTAATATACATCACATGAACAAACAGAGCAGGTTGTTGTGTAGCATGTTAGAATAGCTTAAAAGAGTATTTGAGTTTGCTTGAAATAATTGGAGTAGTGGAGTAGGCAGAGTGTGTCAAAGCTTTATTCATGGCTTGTTTGCCTGTCTCCAGGTTTCTGCCTAGAGAGAGGGATTGCTTTAAAGAAAAACTGATGCTGTTTCAAATCCAGAAAAGCTATTCACCTTCCTTCAATTAATACTTATATCATGGAACTGTGGGTACTTCCTGCCAAGTGGTATCTCATTTCATGTAGGATAACTGTGAGTCTGGTTGGTTTGAATTCATGGCTAGCTTTGAAAAGGCTTTGAGGTCTTTCTGTTGTATTGCAGTTTGCTTGAATAAGGGGGAGTGTTATTTAAATCTTTCTTGTCAGCTTTGTTTGGAAGCAAAATAAGCTGATGTTGAAGAAATGTAAAGAAGGCATTTAATCGACATTTTCTAACAATCTGATGGTGTCCTCCAGGGTTATGTCTAGAAATGCCTGCCACAAATGCTAGCAAGTGCACAGAGATAGGCATTTGGGATAGAAAGTGCCGTTGCTGATGGGGACCCGAGGTGCTTCCTAAACTGGAATCAGCCCTGCGTGTTTAACAGACTTCAGCTGGACTTTTACTCCATGGATTTGTCCAGTCTGTTCGTGAACTTGCATGAAGACTTACTGTCTGCAGTGGCATATTGCCTGAGGAAGCAGCTCTTTGTCTTGAAGCAGCACCTTGGTGATTTTATTTGATGGCCTTTAATTTTCCCATGGAGGAAATAGTGAATAATTGCACCCAGTTCATGCTCTCTGTTCCATTAATCATTTATACATCTCTTACCCTCATTGCAGTTGTCTTTTTTTTTTTTTTTCTGGATCCAGCTCAGTAAAATTTCCCTACATTTGATCATCCTTGCTGCCCATTTTGAATGTTTGCATTCCTGAACACAGAACAGCCAACCCCCAGTTCTGGACTGTTTGGTTATATGTAAGCATGACATTTAAAGTCTAGGTCCTTTAAAAAGTATCTCAAATTTTTCAGAAAGCTAAAGCCTGTATCCGAATAATTCAAGTATTTTTAAGCACTTGGAGAGTGAAGAGTCTGTGTAGCTTTTGGCTAAACTGCGAATAAGGTCGGTGCTTCATAACTGCGTCCAGGTTTTTTAATTAGTTCTTTCTCATTTTATTTTTTTAAATGAGATTAATGAAAGACTCAACTGAGTGACTCAGGTTACATTGCCGAAAATTCTTTCCAGGGAATTGGCTGGTGTTTAAAGCTGCACAAAAGTCTAAGGAATATGTCATAGAGAGTAGTACTATGCTGGCCAGGGAGAGAAATATATGGCCAAACAGGTCTGGTTTGTAGTTTTCTTTTTAGTCACAGGACCTGAATCCAAAAAGGAGAACAGTTGATTTACAATCTCGTGCCTTAGTTACCAAACAGACTAGACGGCTAGACTTATTTCCAGATTTGGAGGATGATTCTGGTTCTTTATAGAAAACTATAATGAACTAAAGCGATATCCTGACCAGCCATTGACTGTGTTATTAATTGCTCTTTCAGAAAATAGCTTTAGAAATCTCTCCAGAGGACACTGATCCTTTGATGAGGAGTGCAGAGCAGGTTCTGAAATGTGTTAGTCTCCTTCACTTCAGGCTTCTCTACTGTCAGGGAATTTGCCTCAATGAGAAAATGGCAGAGAGAACAGCTGATGATACTTAGGTTTGTAGGTGCCGATGGATTGTGTTATTTGTCATTTTGTTTTGTTTTGTTTTTTTCCAGTGTACAGAGCCCCAAAAGCTATTCAACATTGCAAATGAACTGCTCCATACAGAAGAAGCATATGTTAAGAGACTCCATCTGTTGGACCAGGTAATTCAATTTTTAATGAACTATGTTTTCTTCTCTGTGAGCAGCAATGATGTCTCCCGTTCATCCCCTAACCTAGAGCCCAATAGTGTAAAAACGCTGTTTATAGGTGGGAGATGGAGTTTGTTTGCCAGGCTGCGTGCCATGGGTCCCAGAGGTGAGGTTTTGGCAAGAAGGTTCCCTCAGCTGGAACCTAAGGGCTAGGAAGTCAGAAAGAGGGATGGGAACACAGTAGCCCAAGATACAGACACCATCAGCATTTGGTTCCTCCCTGAGCATACGTAGAAAGGAAATCACAGAGATGCTGAATTCACTGAGAAATTATGAAAACCGTGATTGCTCTGTAACATGCAAGAGGTTTGAGTTTTATTAAATTCAAGCCACATGGTCCAGCCCCATAGTCACAGTGGATTATTTTTTTTCTTTACGTACCCTGTTTCATAATTGTTATCCATCATGTTTACATGTGAGGATAAAGTAAAACTGGTGTGATGAGTCTGAACTTTCTTCCACATAGACATTGAGGTGAGTCTACACAGTTCAGGCATTTCTATAATTATGTCAAAGAAAAAACCCACATGAATGTGCAGGAAAGAAGTAAAAATGAGGGTAAGTCATATTACTAACTAAGTGCTTTTTAAAAAACCAAACAAACCAAACAAAAATTGTCACCTGGCTAGAAATCTTGTTAGAAGCTATAACTTGCAGAGCCACCTACCTTCCAATTCTAGGACCTCTGCCCAATGGTTGTTTTGGATGAGCAGAGACTGTTTCAAGACCTTAGAAATTTGAAGAGTGTCTTTCCCTTTTGTTCAGTAGTGTAATTTTTTCCCAGTGTAATCACATGGTTTATTTTGCTTCATGTAAATAAGAATAAATGCTCTTCAGGGACCGGTTGTTCTTTGCAACTTGCACTCCCGAATAAGAGAAGTCTGATCTTCTCAATAGTTTCAGTCTTTTTTTGACTTACCCCTGATTTTTTTAAATTTATGACTATGGCCTATAGTCATAAATCTAACCCTAATTGGCAGTGGTTTTGTGAACCTCTTGAAGGACCCCAAGGACTGACTGCCGGAAGTCAAAAATTGTAACTCTCTTCTGTCAGTCAGCTTTGTAATATTGGAATCTAAAGCCAGCATCTCTGGGATTGTTTTTTTTGTAAATATATGTTGGTACTATCTTTTTGTCTTCTGCAGGTTTTTTGCACAAAGTTGTCAGAAGCAGGTATTTCATCTGAAGTGATAACGGGCATCTTTTCAAATATTTCTTCCATCTATTGTTTCCACGGGCAATTTCTTCTTCCTGAGCTCAAAACAAGAATTAAACAAGAATGGTGGGTAACTGTCATTAAAATTATTTTAAAAATACATTTTCAAGAAACTATAGAAACTGTAAGGCCTAGTCTAACTCCACACTTTCAGTTGTTTAATGCAGTAGTTCACTTGTTATTTAATACATTAGTATGGAGTCTTGTAAGCATTTCTACCTAGAGAAATAGACCTGAGCACTCAAAATTTCCAGACTACCTTGTGAGAATTTTTTCAGTCCAAAGTATTACTAGAGCTTTTTTTCTTACTGTATATCCACTCTTCTGTTATTGCAGTAGTATGAAATTGCAGTATTAGGAAGGAAGGAAATTGCTTATTTTGGCCCCATAGATGAAGTATTTTGGCCCCACTGTGAAGTATTAAAAAGAGTAGTTACTTCTCAGAGGAAAATGCGTCATCATGTCACGGTCTAGACTTCACATGCCATGTTGGAGACTTCATCAGAAATTTCCATTTCATATTTGCTTTCATTAATTTTGTTACGGTTATGTAAAATTTAATTTAACGTTAAAATTAACATTATAGCAGACAACCAATGGAAAATCTGGACAGATATGATAGATTACTTCATATCTATAAATCTGCTTATGTCTGTTATGCAATCACTTGTGTTGTTGAGAACCACAGCATTGCACAAGTTTTTACCCCAGAATTTGTTGGCCTCCTGTTCTAGGAGATTATTACTGGTTACAGTGTATATGTATTTTTCTTTAAGAAAATAGGTGTAGGGGTTTTGTTTGTTTGTTAGGGGGGTTTTGTTTGTTTGTTTTTTCAATGAGTAAGAAAGGTCAAATACCAATTAAAATTTGCCTCCTGTAGTAAGTTGTAGATAAAGCAGAAATGCGGTGATAGTTAGAAAGGCAGGTTTGTAAGGCAGATCAAAGAAACTTGATTTGAGATGATATGTTGGCTGCAAAGAGTGTCCTGAAGGAAGATGCAGATAGTGCTGACACTGCACCTTTCCAAGTACCTTAAATGACAAAGACAAGACTAGAGTTCGCAGATTTCTTGGCTGAGTCCAGACTTCACATAGTTCATCAGTGACCAGAAGGAATAAAGGAGTCTCAGCACCTTTGCACTTGACTTGCACTGACAGGGACAGCTGTAATAAAAGGTCGGGAAAACTAGGGAGTCTGGAAGTCAGAAGAGGGCAGAAGCTTTTTAAAAGGCTAAAGAGAGTCTAGTTCGGTCAGACTGCAAGTCACAAGTTCAGCAGGAGAGAAAAGCTGTGGGAAAGATGTCTGGCACTCTTCCTGGCTGAGAATTTGGAGGCAAAGATGTGTTGCTACGTTTGCTCCCAGCCTTGATGGGGGAGTCTCTAGGCAAACATGTATCTGGTCCCCTGGGACTACCCAGCTGAACTGAGTGATCTCTTTGCATTAAAACCTCTTCAGATGTTTGGCTGTGGTGGAAAAGATGATTTTTTTAAAAGTAAACGTTTACCACAAAATTTTGAGCTGGACAGCAGGGAGAGATGTTTCTTTAACAAGTCAGTTTGAATCTGATCTTCACTTAAGAGAGTGACTGTAGGGGCAGAAATACCATCCTTTGAACATCTAGATTCATGTTTAAAGTTTCATCTAGGGTACTGTATGGATTACTTTAAAGTAAACTTAGCCTGAAATATATTGATTACATATGTGTGTAAGCACTTGCGAATGTGGGAGACAACTTCAAGTCTTACAGTTGTGTTTTCTCTCTGAAGATAGTATTGATTTCCAGAGATTTCAGTACTTACCTGTCTCTTTCTCATAGGAATGTCAACCCACGGCTAGGAGATATCCTACAGAAACTTGCTCCTTTTCTGAAGATGTATGGAGAATATGTAAAGAACTTCGACAGGGCAATGGACATGGTGAACACATGTATGCAGAGGTCCTCTCCATTCAAAGATGTTGTTCAGAACATACAGGTATGTTGTTAGTTGGCATAATATAGCTTGGAGTTCCTCATTTATTTGTGTGAGGGTTTTTTTTTTCCAGTGCATGACAAAGTGTTTAGCTATAAGATAATACTGCTCTGATACTAATTCTCTTACTCATTACTAATTTTAATTGCTTTTTAATAAATACATTTTCATTCTGATGTGGGTATGTTTGAGTTTGGGCATGTCACTGGCAGCATCTGCTGTTGGTCTGATTTTTCTAAGGCTCACTAAGTGGCATGCAGGTCTTGGCGATCACAGCTCTGCAGGAGGATGCTTAGCATTGATTTTCATATGTTTTCTCTTAATTATATCAAAAGCTGTGTGGGGAGGGGGAAGAGATCTGCTTATGCTGATGTATTTGTAAGACCCCTCTCCCCCTCAGGCCCTGGGCCAGCTGAAGGGGGGGATGCCACAGGCTCCAGCACACTTATAAGTGTCGCTCCACTGGTGCTGGGAAAGCAGATACTGTCCTTTGGGAGGGAATGGCTGGCAGGGAGCACGTTAAACTGAGGAGGAAGCACAGCTGCCTGCCCTAAATGGGAGGATTGTGGCTGGGCCAGCTGTTGGGAATCAAGTAATCCCTCAGCAAGCTGGGAGAGGAGAGGCCCTGTCTGGAGGGTCAGAGCTGCTGGCTGACCGGTGACTCAAGCAGAAGCTTGGAGAAGCAGAAACTGGGGAAGGTCCTCTCCTATCAGGCTCTCACTCCATGTGGCCTTTTCTTAACTCATTTTCTGTCTGAAGCCAGCCTGCTGTCACCGAGATTCTGCACAGCAAGCACTGTAAAAAAGAAGCAGCGCACAGGTGTTTTGCTGTCTTCAGTTTGTGCCAAGCCACCGACATGGCTTTCTGAAGTATAAATCAGTTTGTGACTGTTTTCCCTACAGCACAGGCTTTTGCCCACCCTAAAATTCATCTGTCTCTTCTCACCACCAAGCTACCAACACAAACGGTTTGTGTTAGCTGTCAGTCTGCAGCTGAGACAGTATTTCTACTGTTTCTTGAGCAAAACTTTGACAGGCGGTATGAGTGCAGGCAATACATATAGGAGATGCAATTCCGAAGCCTACTGATGACAGTATTTCACTGTAGGTTATTTTAACAGCAGCATTACAGCACCTTCTGCTTCTGTCAATGACCATAGATACAGGAGGCAAAGATTTGACCCAGAATACTTACTCCACTCATCTGACCTATCTCTGTGCTATCAAAACCCACAGTTACTTTTGAAAGTACCAGCTGAAGTCTGCTGAGATCCTGCAGTAGCACATTGTCCACCTAAGCTGTTAATGGAATACAGCTTAAGGCATTAACAATTATTAATTATGCTAAACTAGGGAAAACAGAAAACAAAAATCAAATGGTACTTACAAGTGAATGACTGTGACTTATCAAGTTTACTTTTGCTGACCTTGAAGATAAACATTCTTTCTATTCTGTTCACATCCACCTACTGGAGCCAAAAATTGATAGCTGGTGAGTTTATTAGGACTATTCTTTTGTCAGCTTTCTCCTTATACCATCACATGAGTACTTTTTAATATATATTTCTATGGTTTGGATTATCACATGAATTAAATACAGAATAAACTTTTATCCTTCCTCTAGTAAAGTAATTTCAATTGCCATGTAAACTCTGTAAAATTTTAAGAATTGCATATCATTAAAGTTTTCCCATTTGGAACAGTTTATTTTGTCACTGCTGACTTTTTAGAGAGGATACACTTGGCATGTGAATACAACTGACGTGAGCCTTCAAGTGACTTCCTCTGCTGCTTTCCTATTGCTGTTCAGTGTTAAGTTTCATCCTACTGCAGGAATAAAGACAACGGAGAAGGTTACAGTGAGTGGATTTGGGAATATAAACCAAGTGCTAATATGCAGTAACGCAGTTCTGTGCCCCTTCTAGTTCTTCCCAGAAGGGAAGGATAGCTTATATTTTTCTATCAGACATTCATCCCCTTATCTCCAGGCTTTGCTTTGACAATTTGGCAAGTCAGCAGTGTGTTGTGGGCTGCATTATTTATAAGGAAAATTGCAAATACCTGAAACAAGCAGCATTCTCTGAGAAAAGCTTACTGAAATTAATGTGGTTGTTGAGGGGCTGCTTATACTAGAACAGACCAAGACATGGCATTAGTGAGCTGACATAAAACTAATGCTGTGGACTACAGCATGTGTGTGTATATGTGGTTAACATGCTGATGTGTGATTCAGGAGTCTGATTACATCGCTAACAGAAACTTCCTGTGTGCTTTAAAGTGAATTACTTATTCTTACTGTTTCTCATTTCTCCTCCCCTCTTCTAAATAGAAATATTGCTTCCCTTCACAGGGATCTTAAGAAAATAAGTACACTGCACCACTCAGTACCATTGCAAGCAAAACAGATTGGTGCCTTATTAAGTAGTATTTAGTGTAATCCATCTCAAACCTACCCCCCTTTGTGGTCAAGTGAAAAAAAAAAAAAAAAAAAAAAAAGAATTTGAGGCAGTTCCTTCTTCAAAGGTGCTGCATGAGCAGTGTATCTGCTGCTCATGCAGTAAGCTCTATCAAGCAATATAGATCCATGGGGTTTTTAATTTTTATACAGTCTCTGGGGGGAAAAACGCTGCATAAGGCCATGGATGGGAAGACATTTTCTGAGCCTGTGAAGAAACATACAAAATCTAAAAGAAGGCTGCTACATATCTTCAGAAAATGCCAGGCATGGGATAAAGGTTCACGTGAAACCTGTGAGCTCTTGTCTTGTCTAGTCCTGTCTGCTTGAGGGTAGGAAGGCTCTACATAGTGGGATCTGAACAGGCTGGATCAGTGGGCCAAGGGCAACTGTATGAGGTTCATCAAGGCTCAGGGCTGGGTCCTGCACTTGCATCACAACCCCACGCAATGCGACAGGCTTGGGGAAGAGTGGCTGGAAAGCACAACAGAAGAGGACCTGGGGTGCTGGTTAACAGCTGGCTGAATATGAGCCAGCAGTGTGGCCAAGGTGGCTGTCCTGGGTTGAGTGAGTGGTGGGGTTTTTGGTAGCAGGGGAGGGGACTATAAAGGTGGCCCCCTGTGAGAAGCTTCTCAGAACTCCCCCAGCTCCACCTCTGCACCAAAACTGAGCCCATCAGCTGTGCCTCTGCAATAACGTATTTAAGAAGGGATGTGAGGAGGAGGGGGAGTGGGACTTGTGAGGAGGAGTTGCGGCAGCTGCGTGAACACCAAGGTCAGTGGAGGAACGGAGGAAGAAAGGAGGGGGGAGGTGTGCCAGAGCAGAGACCCCCTTGTATCCTGTGGTGAGATGGCAGGGCGGCCCCCCCTGCCACCCATGAAGATCTACGGTGGAGCAGACACTGATTTATGGCCTGTGATTTTCACCTGGATGAGCAAGGTGCTGTGCCCGAAGAAGGCCGGGGTCTTGTGGGAAAAGATAGACCCTGCTGTTGTAGTTCAGTGCTGGGAGGATTGCAGCATGCGAGGGAGTCCCACGCCAGAGCAGCTCGGGAAGGGCTGCAGCTGTGGGAGGGAATCCAGTTGGAGGAAGTTGGTGTCCCATGCTGGAGCAGTGTAAGGAAACGCTGCGGCCTGTGGGAGGGACTCATGTCGGAGAAAGTTTTTGTAGGACTGTCTCCCATGAGAGGGGGACCACACTGGAGCAGGGGAAACAAGTTCCAGAAGCTCCCGAAGATGGAAGAAGCATCAGCACTGACTGCACCCCCCATTCCCTGCCCCTGTGCCGCTGGGTGGGCAGGTAAAGATATCGGGAGTAGAGTTGAGCCCGGGAAGAAGGGAGGGGTACGGGGAAGGTGTTCTCAATATGTGGCAATGCTTCTCACCGTCCTACTCTGTTAAGTGTTGTTAGTGTCTATAATAAATGTATGTTCTTTTTTTCTTCCCCTAACAAGTCTGCCTTTTGCCTGTGACCATAACGGGTGATTGTCCCCTGCCGGTCCTATCTCAAATCCCAAGCCTGTCTTATTTGTCCCTTCTCATTGCTGGGAGAGAAGAGATATTTGAGCAGCTGCGTGGCGCTCTGTTGCCCTCTGAGCTCAAACCATGACAATGGCCAACAGCATCCTGGCTTGTATCAGTCATAGTGTGGCCAGCAGGACTAGGGAAGTGATTGTCCCCCTGTACTCTGCACTGGTGAGGCCGCACCTTGAATACTGTGTTCGTTTTTGAGCCCCTTGCTACGAGAAAGACATTGAGGTGCTGGAGTGTGTCCAAAGAAGGGCAACAAAGCTGGTGAAGGGTCTGGAGCACAAGTCCTGGCTAAGGGAACTGGGGTTGTTCAACCTGGAGAAAAGGATGCTCAGGGGAGACCTTATTGCTCTCTAGAGCTACCTGAAAGGATGTTGTAGTGAGGTGGGGGTTGGTCTCTTCTCCCAAGTAACAAGCGACAGGATGAAATGAAATGGCCTGAAGTTGTGCCAGGGGAGGTTTAGATTGGATATTAGGAAAGATTCCATCACTGAAAGCATCACTGTCAAGCATTGGAACAGGCTGCCCAGGGAAAGTGGTGGAGTCATCATCCCTGAGGTATTTAGAAGACTTGTAGGTGTGGCACATAGGGACATGGTTTAGTGGTGGACTTGGCAGTGTTGGATTTACCCTTGGACTCAATGATCATAACATAAATGAGTCTCGAGAAGTTGTTTTATGCTCCTCTATATGAATGGTCATTTTTCATTACTATTTAACACCAAAGGCAGAAACAAACCCAAACCCTTCTGTGTTTGTTTTCTCTCTGTTACAGAGACAGGAGGTTTGTGGAAACTTGACGTTACAGCATCACATGCTTGAACCAGTGCAAAGGATTCCTCGTTATGAGCTTCTCCTAAAGGATTATTTAAAGAAACTTCCAGAAGAGTCTCCAGACAGGAAAGATGCTGAAAGTAAGTGTAAATTCTTCTCTGTCTAATGAGAACAATACAGTCTTGGAGAATTTTTTCTTCACATGTTCAGATACTTTCAGCTACAGCTATGGTAGAGAGAATGAAGATTTGAATTAATCAAATTATTGCCAAAGATAGCACAAAGGGATTTTGAATGCTCTTAGATCAGAGAAGAAAAAAGTTGATATGTTAGCTCTAGGAGTGAAGGGAGCTTTAGCAAATAAACATTGACAAAATTCTGAAGTTTATGGTGGTAGAACATCTGGCATTTTTATTTAATCCATTATATGGCCAAGGACAAATACAGGAAGACATCCTTGCAATAGCCAGAGGAAGAAAATAAGAATGGCCTTAAATGTATATGCTTGCCTAGGAAAGCAGTTTAGACTCTAACAAACACAAAGAAACTGGAGAAATGGACTTCTGTTGGAAGTCTTGAGGAGTTTGTGATCTTGACCAAAACAGGATTCATGTTTCTGTAAGCACACAAGCCCTGGTTTAGGAAAACACTTAAAAACATTCTTGTGAAGACTTATGTGGGATTTAGGTTAACTTTTAGTAGGTTGATTCCAAGAAGTTGTGGTTTGGGTTTTTTTTTTGTCACTGTGATTTGGCTCACCTAAACTTTTAGGAGAGAAAGATTAGTTTAGATGCATGTGGACTGGCTGAACATGCAGAAGTGATTGTGTATATAGCTGCTTATAGGCATTCCTTTTACTTTATGGAAGGAAAAAATACACTTCTTGCTTTTGCAACAGCAGTTTGAAGGAAAAACACTAATCAGGGAGGTGAAAAAAAAACAAAAAAACAAACATAGTGCTATAAACAGATATAATCTGGAGAATGCATAACTGTTGCTACATTTATTGCAGAGTCACTGGAGCTCATATCTACAGCGGCGAACCATTCAAACGCAGCCATCCGAAAGATGGTGAGTAGAAATTGCATAATGGAACTGTAATCTGACTGAAACACTTGGCTGAACCAATGGGCCCCCATTGCAGTAGACTGGGGAGTATTTTCAAATATAGTGCATCAGGCTTGAAACATCAGTCGGATATCAGAGTTCTCTTATCATAAATTATCCTATTGTGGTTGCCATGGGTTGTTGGGCCTAAATTTCATTTTTCTTGTTCTTAAGGACCCAGTGGGTTGAAAAAGGAGGTCCTCATAAAACTCATTATTTGCTCATTGCTTTATCAACAAAAATGTTAAAAGTATTCCAATTAGGTCTGTTCATAACGTGTCCTTGCAGATTTTCACACTGTTTTTTCAGTCCTACAGGACTTCACTAGACTGGAGGTTGTTTTGGTTTGATTTTGGCTCATCTTAAATGCACAGTGTGCATTTAACTTGTATCAGTAGCTTTGGTAAGGTATATTTCTATAGCTGGGAAGTCTGAGACTGTAGAGGTTTTGAACATTGGCATGTGCTTTAGGTGCAGAACACCTAGTGCATTGCCATTAAAGCAAATGGACTTTATAGTTACAGATGTATCCTTTTTGTGCACCCAAGTGCCTGTCATGATTTAACCCCAGCTGTCAGCTAAGACCCACACAGCTACTCACTCACTCCCTGCAGTTGGAATAGGGGAGAGAATTGAAAAGATAAAAGTGAGAAAAATCATGGTTTGTGATAAAGACAGTTTAATAAGTAAAGCAAAAGCCACGCACACAAGCAAAGAAAAACAAGGAATCCATTCACTGCTTCCCATCAGCAGGCAGGTGCTCAGCTGTCTCCAACACAGCCGGGCTCCATCACACGTAACGGTGACTTGGGGAAGACAAACACTATCACTCCGAACATCCCCCCACTTCCTTCTTTTTACCCCAGTTTTATATTGCTGAGCATGACACCATAGGGTCTGGGATGTCCCTCAGGTCAGTTGGGGGCAGTTGGTGGGGTGGGTGAGAGGCAGAAAAGGCCTTGGCTCTGTGTAAGCACTGCTCAGCAATAACTAAATCATCCTTATGTTATCAACACTATTTTCAGCACAAATCCAAAATATAGCCCCATACTAGCTACCATAAAGAAAATTAACTCTATCCCAGCCAAAATCAGCATAGTACCTCAGGAGCTTTTGTATCTAATAGATCTGAAATGCTACATATCTGGATTAATACTCACTGACCATTTGTGGGTACAAAGTTTACATCCCCTTCTATATCAGACCCTTACTTTCTTCTCCTGGCTAGCTGTGACACCATGAGACTGTGTTTCCTGTGGCTGCTATGAGGAAGTAACCAGCTGATGTCTGTGTATTTTCAGTATGTCTCAGTGAAGACTAGTTTTGAAACCATCTGTTTCTATTTGGGTCTAGCATGTTCTCATGATAAGGATATATTTTGGTGGAAATTTTTCTGATTTGGGGCAACTATTTTGCTGGGGACTGTGTACAGTATCTCCACAGACAGCAGAAATACGAAGCCACCAGCTAGTTGCTTTATGTGTTAGATGCTTGTTCTGTTAATACATAAAAATATATTAGAAAAGGCTGCTGTAATAATTAATACTATAAATTATATATTTATTGCTGATAAGAACCTGAAGCCTCTGATTAGAGCTTCTTACTGCTTTGAATTCTTCTGTAGTTAATAGGTTTTGCCTGAGCAGAGACTCGAAGGAAAAATATCTGAGTAAGGATTTCAGGTTTGATCTCCTGTTTTCCCAACTCATGTGTCCCAGCAGAAGGTGCTGCAGGTGTGTTAGGGCAGTCGGCGAGGGCTGGGGGGGAGCAGTGCAGCTACAAAAGTCTCTGTGGAGCCCCATGGGATGGCACAAATGGCTGCACGAGGTCAGAGCCAAACCCAAAGAAGAGCAAGGGCTGTAGAAAAATCTCTGAAAGTTAGTGGGGGTTTGAATAATTGTTGGCTGCTTCATCCTATTTTGATGTAATAGAAGAAATAAATCAAAGCTGACTTTTCCTAGAAGTGCAGTTGTCCCTCAGGTTTTGGATCTGCTCTTTGTGTTCTAGTTTATCCTTTAAAAACAGAAAAATAGCTTGGTAAGTTCACTGGTTTTTGTTTGTTTTTAAATTAGTAGGATCTCTTGCTTATCTTCCAGTTTGGTGGGAAAAAACCTACTGCCTTTTAGGGCTTAGTTGATTTGCTTATTTGTTTTTAGTCCACAGCCCCCCTTCATTTGATGTTGCTTTGCAGTGTGTTTATTTTAATGGTTTGGTTCTGTTTGGGTTTTTGTGGTGGGGTGTTTTTGTTGTTCATTTGTTAATCATTGTTCAGAAGAATTGATTAGATCAGGAACTGTTGTGATGTATATTTGTGGAGAAAATTCTCAAGTCAAATGGGGGTAAACAAAGTGTGTAAAGACCTGAGATTCCAGCTTAACCTACAGATAGGTAGAGGTACGATTTAGAGATGTGTTTGGGCATATATTTGGGTGTAATAGCATAGATCACTGTCCTCACTTTCTGACCATTTGCTGACAGTGCCATTTTGAGCACATCAGTCCAGCTTGTGGATGAAAGCCAAACCGTTCCAAATGCTATAACTCAGTAGCAAGATTTACACACCTTTCTTATTTTGACTTGTTAAAGCTGCTGCAGTGGTTAACATAGCAGCTGCAAGTGGATAAGCTAGTTACCTTTATCCATCTGAATACTGTGTAGAGGGACTTAATATAAAGCAGAAACAGTTCTTTGCTGAAAAGGAAAAAGTAATCCCTTCATAAAGAATTTTGACCAAGACATAAGGATGCCTGGATGACATTAAAACTGTATTTTAAACATTTTGTCCTGGCCTATTTCAGAGGTACTTTTTGCCATGGAGGGCCCTGCATAGAACTGCAACATTCCCCATACAGCTAAGGTTTTAGACTTAGCTTAGAAATGCAGAGTATGACCATACTTCCTGATGGAGACCTACTTGCCATTCTATCAGCAACAATACAGGAGAAGAAGCTTGTCAGAGGCTGAGAAGTGATCATACTGCAGCAGAAATCTTTAGTCTGAGATGTGAGGTGCAAGCTGAGTTAATAAATTAAAACTTGGAAACAATTTGGCAACATACTAGTCTCCAACTTGGCCATTGATTTTACGGGACCTGATGCCATTGCTTCCGAAGATACTTATTGATTGTTGAATAGGAATATCTAAAAATATAAAATAGATTGATCTCAAAATATTAAAATGGTACAATCCAAGTATGACTCATGAGTGACTAATACAGACTGGGAAAGAGTACTGAAGAGTATGAAGCAGGTATTAATTAATTTGAAAATGCAAAGCTGTAGCAGAAGTGAAAGACTGTTTTCTCCCCTTCTTATTTATACTTAACACAGAAATGATACTGTGGGTAATAGACCAAATGGGATTTTTTTTTTTTTTTATTTAAAATGTTGGGGTTTTTGTACGTGCAGGAAAAGATGCACAAGCTTTTGGAAGTCTATGAGCGACTTGGTGGTGAAGAGGATATTGTTAACCCAGCCAATGAGCTCATTAAAGAAGGACACATTCAGAAACTTTCAGCAAAGAATGGCACAGCTCAGGATAGATATTTATTCCTGGTGAGTTTTTTTATTACTCTCATTTTCAGAGTTGTGCTGTGAAATGGTATGTTGCCATCTTCCTAATCTCAAATACAAAAAGCATGCACTGACTGAGCCCAGCTACTCCTTCCTCTAAGCTGCAGTTTTCTCTTGATACTTTTTGCTGGAAGATTTCCTTCCTTCTTCCATGCTTGTGCCTTTGCTGATGGCTTGTCAGGCTCAAAGGGGTCTCTCCCACCTCCCTCCTCAGAGGCTGTGTTTTTGCAAAGTGCCCAGGGAGGTGCGTTTCCTGCTGTACCAACTTGCTGTGTAAGATGGCCGGCTCTTGCTAACACTGAGAGAATTGCTCTTGTTTGCTTTCACGGTGGTCGAATTGGTACTGGGGAGAAGAGGGGAGGGGAAAGTGACTGGCTGACATGTGTCTGTCTGTCCGCTTCTTTCAAGTAATGATATGTGAGCCTTGCTTGCTTCTTAAATCTCTTCCTGTGAACTGCGTGTTAGAGTAAAACCCACCAGAGTCCTAAACTGTCAAAATGCAGGCTCTGTCCAGCATGTAATCCCTTAATTTGAAATCTTCCCTTGTTACAGTTTAACAGCATGGTGCTATACTGTGTGCCAAAACTGAGGCTTATAGGCCAGAAGTTCAGTGTTCGAGAGAAGATGGACATTGCAGGACTGCAGGTTTGCATCTCTTCTTTTCCCCCCTTTTAATACTTCCCTACTCAATAGCATCAGATCCTCTCTGAATCCAAAAATATAGCAGTATATGTATGTGAAAATATAATAAAATTCTAAAATCCAGCTTTGGATCTCTTCTTTTTTTGGAATTATTATGAGGTAATCTTCCAAAGGTGGGTGAGAAAATGGTAAATGTACGTGCTTTGACTGAAAGCCTTCCCTTGTCACCTAGCTCACACCGGAGCCACCTTTTCCCCCTAATACTGTAGAGGACAGTACGGTGTGATACAGATCCACACCAACCTGTTTTTAGCAAGACGAGTAATTATGGAAACAATCCTTTGTTTTTTCTCCCTTTTTTAACTGTATTCTGAGTGATCCTTTCAATGAAGTATTTAAAAAGAATTAATATATTTGCAAGTTATTAAAAATGATCAAAAGACAATGGAGACTAGTAAGAAGCTGGCATGTTCTTTTTACAGGTCCAAGAAATTGCCAAGCAAAACATGGCTCATACATTTTCAATAACAGGAAAAAAGAGATCGCTGGAACTACAAGCCAGGTACGATGCTTGTTCTGTGTTTCAATTTCTGTGAATATTGATGTCGAAATTTATGATCTAGGGGATATGCCTGTGCTAGTATGACATAGCTTTAAACCAGATGAGCATCAGAGATGTGTAACTTACATATGCAAGAGAATGTGTTGGTCCTAAGTCAGAGTGTGCTAAAGTGCTGTGTCAATTTGCTTTATTGAATGCTTGCAGTGTTTATAATACCACTTGTAGGTTCCACTGTATTAATAATTCAAACATTTTTGGCATTTGGCAACAATTGAGGTCATTAGTTGTTAATAATGTTTATAAAATAGTGGATAGTAAAGCTAAAATCTTGATGGATATAAAGCTGTGAAGATGTGAATTCAATTTCCTGAAAATATTGGAAGTAGAATTATGACATTTTCTGTATTTTTCTTTTGTTTAAACAGAACGGAAGAGGAGAAGAGGGAGTGGATTCAGGTTAATACAAAACCATTATGATATGGGTGGAAATCACTATGCAGTCAGCACCTTCTGCTTTTAATATTATCTTTTTGGGGGTCTGAATGAGTCTGTGCAAGGAAGCTGGGTAGTCCCGTCTGGTGAAGCTGTTTATGGAGAAATGTGGAGCCTCAGTCAGGGTCCCACTGCTGACCCACTGTCTCCAGGCAGCTTACAGGGGCTTCAAATGCATTCCCATCTCCTGTAGTCCTCGAGCCCAGTGAGAGAAGAGACTGAGATGTCAGAGATTAGCTTTGTATATTCTTGCAGTCTGACTTGAAGAGACACTGTCTGATAGCAGTCTTGGTTTTTAACTTAAACAGTAGTGAGTTAACACCACCACTCACAGTTATTAAGGTTTTTAAGTTTCCATTTCATTTATGCAAGTGTGAGGGTTTTTCACTAAAATGATAATCCTAACCAATCTTCCTATGAGAGAATTTTTCCAAGCCTCCTTTTGTGACGCTTCTCATCTTTGCGGGAATTTTTGTCTCAGGTCATTCAAGCAACAATTGAAAAGCACAAACAGAATAGTGAGACATTTAGAGCTTTCAATAGCTCTTTTTCTCAAGAGGAGGATCATCTTCCTGATTCCTCAGTAAGTACGAGTACTTAATTCTGCTTCTTTTTATAATAGTTTTACCAACAGTTTACTAGACTTACACAGCTAACTTTAAAATCATGTAGTCTTGTTCTTGATTTTCATATTACATTATAGTACAGTCAGTTCAATTCCTCAGGCTCTCAAATGCATATCAGTCATAGTTACTCAACCATGCAGGTATGGAATAAATTTTCCAGGGTAATTCAGTGCAAGAGAGCTATCAGTCATGTTTTCCAGACCAGTGGCTCATTTAGCATAACAGATGTAATACTTCAATGTTTTGAGTGGTTGGCTGTCTGGAATGATATTTGTGTGCCTGGGAGATTTTGTTCATTACCTTTCCCCATCTCCTCAGAGGTGCATTTTGGGATTATTTATTTTTTCTTGTTTTATTATTATTTAAGAAGTTCTAGAGTTAAAAGGAAATTAATGCATTTTAAAAGGATCTTAAAAATACTGTCTTATAGATAATAAATATATTTCAGAAACAATACTCTTCAACTAAATATACAAAAAAGTTTATTCTGTTCCTCTGCAATTCTAATGTGTTAGTCTATGCTGTGTTTGCTAAGAATTTTGTTTTGGAAATATTCACATGAGGATGACAGCAGTATCTTTTCATTTGACTTGAAAAGGTGGTGATAACCTTAGCCATGGTAATTTGCTACAAGCTAAAGAGAAGAGGGCCTGTGAGAGGGAAATTTTCAGGAATTTTGTGCAGAGCTGCCTGTGTGTTGGTGATGGTGGTCAAACATAGTAGATTTTGGAACACAGGGAGGGAAGGTCCATCTGCAGAGATTGAATTTGGGGATCTTTCTTTGTATCTTCCCTCTCCCCTGCCCTTCTAAACAGTCAGTTGGTTTATTTGCTTGTTGGTACCTAACCATTTTTGAAACCTCTCCTTTCCCAGATCTGAATCAGTGACTCAGTAATGCTGGATTTTTTTCTGACTGATTTCTCAGGGGGCTCAGGAGAGGTGTTAGATACTCCTTTCACCCCAGCATTAATCAGACTGACATCAGAAATCCACAAACCTCCACAGAGTCTAGGATCCTGTAGTAGCCAGCAATGAACCATTTTCAGAATATGGCATAGCTTACTGATCATGAACTCCATCAGCTAAAAATACGTGGGGGAAAAAAAGGAAAAATAATCAATACCTATATTCTTAAGTTAACTCATGGCTGCCTTCAGAACCAGCATGCTCTGATGGAAAAAAGTCTTCCGCTAATAAGCTAACTTCTTTCTATCCAATTAAATCACGATGTCTGTTCAACTTCAGTATTATTATCTTGCTTTGTAAATTCCATTTTATTTTATTTCTGTTTTAATGGTGTAGCCATATGTTTATACTCTACTGGTTCATAAAAATGAAGCAGAGCAGAAATCTGGTTTATCTCCTGACTGTGATATTAATGTAGTATGCACCTTAATTTCTTTTATGCCAGAACACTAACCTGCATTTTTAGGAGATTAGCTTATCTAGATAATCAGCTTTGAAAACTGTTGTCACGGCTAAATGTAGCAGAAATTGCACTCCCATTAAAAAGAGCTGAAGGTAGTTCTTTAAGAAAAACTGGTCAAATACCAACAGCATTCTTAGTAGCTATACGCTGCTTTAGGCAGCATCCACCATACATATCTCATCATCTTTATGGAATATTGGGCAGCATGCTTTAGAGGAAAAAATGACAATAATCTTCCTTTTTTGCTCTCATGATTCAAGAAATAGATATGCACTTGTGGATTCCAGGCTGGATCTGTAACAGCTACTAGAAATTGGACTCTGGTTCTAATAAGCCTGTAGAAAAATAACCAAATTGCTTTTCTCCCATCCTTGGCTATACATTTGATATGTTACAGTGCTTATGATTGATTTCAGTTGCATGAGCAGTGCATGCCTTTGCACACAATTCTCACCATGCTTTTGTTTTCCCTGCTGACTTACATAAGCTCATACAAGCATTAAGGGTTGATCTTCAGCCTGTAGTTTGCCTACAGAAGACTTGTGGTTTCTTGGAGGTGCAGAGATCTGACATTTGGCCCGATTCTTAAGTTTATGCCTCTGCAATAATCTATAGCAATTAATGAACTCCCACCTGTCAGGAGGTGAATATTCACTGTCATGGCTAGTCAGTCCCATGCAGGGTGACTGTAACAGTGGTCTTTTCAAGAAGTCTTCTCAGACAGATCTCAGGGTCCCTTTGTGGCTTAGTTCCTTCAGGAAGAGGATGTTCGTTTCCCTGTTTTCTATTTTCAACTGCAGCATTTCAAGGGTATGTGAAGGGGTTTTTTTAAAAGCCATCTAAAAATGTTCCCAAGGAAAAGGACCTCTTTTACCACTGCTTGATCTCTGAAGAGTTGGAGGCTTGTGGTGTGGAGGAAGGACCCAGTTTGTGCATTATTAGAAGGCTGGCGAGGAAAAGTGTTGCAGAGAGTTGAGCTCTGCGGAAGTGGCATCTCTAAGATGTGAGACTTGGGATTGCTTCTGTTAGTTAAATCGTGATTTTTAGATCCTGTTAAATCATAAATTCCCAATCCTGTTTCTGTGCCTCCCCCTAGCTCTGAGGTAGTTCTGACAAACATGTGAATAAGTGTCTTCCTCTATACCAAATCTTACACACTTTGAGTGGTAATGGGACCATAAGCGGAAGAAGCCTTTTTGAAATCTTTTCCAGGTTAAGAGTAGAAGGTATTTGATTTTTAGCACATTATTCCAAATAAATATTAAAATGGCATGGGAATTTGAACAGGCAACTAGAAAATTTACTCTTTTCCCTAAACTTGCTGGGGATTTTCTCGATCACTCCTTTAGCCCCCATTTTTCTCTCCACATCTTTCATTTCCTTTCCCAAGTGTCACAGCACACAGGTATCCTTTTACCAGTCAGAGAGATCTAAATACCTGGGTTGATTAGGATTCCAGTGGAAACTGGGAAATAAATGTTGTGAAGACCCTAAGGTTGCTGGGTTTTTGCAGAGGCAGAAATAGGAGGCTAGAGTTGAGTATATAATGCTTCCCTTTAATTAAGTTGCATTCCCTGAGGAAGTGCTTTTGGGATGGCACAGCTCTAGCCCCAGGGAGTGCATTTGCTTGTTCTCAAGAGTCAGTTGATTGAATTAGTATATAAATAGATACAACAAGGTATCAGAATGAATAGCTCCTCAATTTGGCTTCTTACTCAAAGCTACAGTTCAAGTTGTTTCTAATAACAGAGATTAAACCTTTTTGCTTTCAAATGGAATGAACCTAGAGTGCAAAAATTTGGAGATTTGGATAACCTCAAAATATGAGATGTTGCCTAATTGGCAAAGGAAGAATGATCTATGGGAATAACAGAATATTTTATCAAAAAGAGTCTAATATTTTGAGAACCCTCTGTAAACTAGCAAACTCCCTGCAAGTTGCTGACAGATCAGATGGTTTTCCTTTGAGGATGTAACCTATGGTTTTGGTGTAGATAAGCTTGTTAATTTCTCTCTGTATGTATTGAATGCATGTAGATGCCAGTTTGCATTTATTAAGAAATTAAGAGATGTGTTCCAATTAGGGAAAACATAACTGAATGCTATTTGAGTGGAATATTCTTCGTCCTCAGAATCCAGTGACTACAGAAGACATTTGCTTGCTTGGCTTGCAGGGCTCAAATGGAGTGGTACAATTCAAAATGTGGCCATCTGCTTTCTGCAGTGCTTACTGGGGACAGGCACACGCTGCAGTGAAAAGCAGGTTCAGCAATGCAGTGCCACTTCATAGTCCATGCTGTATTTGAGGGTGGCTGAGTGTGTGTGCAATTAATGTGTATTCACAAGCAAATAGTTGAGGGGCTAAAAGCAAATGATGCCATGTTTTATTTTTAGGAAGAATGTCCATGTTGAATTTGTTCTGTCCATTCCATTTCCCTCAGATAGCAAGCACCAGCTCAGTGGAATCGATGCCAGGAGCAGATGGTGGTGCTGCATTTGCAGGGGTAAGTAATTTGAAGCTAATACTTTTGGTAGACCAAGACGGGGGCAGGTTATGTTTCTCTTGTAGCCGGAAAGAAAATCAGAGACACTTCAGTATATTCTGCTGTCTGTTGCTGCAGCTGTGCTGTCTTTAACTTCTTGGCTAAGTTACACCCGCAGCTACTTGCAGAGTTTGCACCATCAGTGAATTTAAATCCTCCTGTTCCAGATACTTGCTTCACATGTGTGGGAACCTAGCTGGAGGGAAGTTGATTGTTACATCTGTAGCACTGGGGCTTTTGGGGGGGGATGAGGTGTTTGTTTTGAAATTCTAAAAGGGAGCTACACTGAATGCTTGGCGGGGAGGAGGGCAAAGAAAGACAAGGAAACCTGGCTGATTAATACTGTCATATTGTGTAACTCAGGATTTTGTCCCCAGAACCAAATTTTGATTAACACTTCTTTCATAATGTGCTTTTCATGTTTCTGCCAATACAGAGAAGGATATGATAGTACTTTCATACATCTCTGGCCTGTAAGTGATTGGCTGCTGCAAAAGCAAAATATACTTTTAAAGGTATTTTTTATTTTGCTCTGTATGATGTCTGTGACTGCTGCAGAGTCAAACCAGAGGTTTTGAGTCCTTAAGTTCTATTTTTTAGCGTTCTTATTTCTCTCTTCTAAAATGTCTTCTGAGAATATCAGATTTTCAGGAAATGCCTTAGGGTCAGCTGAGTTTACTGAAAAAAGCCCCAGCAGGAAGAAACAACAACCAAAGAAACCCCTTATCTGCTGAGAAATACTATAGGATATTATGTATTAGCATGTGCTTTTTAGTAACAAAGGAGCCACTTAGTAGGCTCTTCCAGACCTCTGGCCAAGCTTGTAACCTGATGGTAGTTTACAGAGTATCAATGAGAAGCTGTTAAACAAGCCAGCAGCCTGACCAGCACAAACAAGAGCCTATTAAAAATAAGTATTTGTAATTAGTGTACTCCTTGCTCTTTATTGTTTGTTCACACTTCATATTTTCCCTAAGCAATTTTTTATTTATTTGTAGTCAGTTTTGCAGTTAGTCCCCCTGTTCCTTGAGTTACAGATGCTATAGTGAGCTACCTTCTTAATGAAAGAGATGCTTTATAAAGTATTTAAAAGCACACATAAAAATTTCTGTTCGTCTTAAGATTCTTGGGGAAATGCAAGTTTCAGTTGTAATTAAATAACGGAAAATGTATATCTTTGTAGTTGATTGTAAATAATTGTCAGTGATTTGCACAGTGTATCTTGACACATTAAGTAATTTTCCTTAAGTTGTGAATTTAAATAAAAATTTAATTCCTGAGCTAGAAATAAAAACAGAGTTATCAACATCACAAAACTAAAAGTATCCAAAATTGTGTATTATTGATTCAGAGATGTCATTCTGCTGTATGTAGCAAATGGATAACATCAGCATGAGCAATGAATTCAGATGTTAGTTGCAGCTTTAGAACATATTAATTTTTAATTATGACAACCCATTAGAAACATCTCAGTGAGTGAGTGAGCAAGTACTTTCCATGCTTAAGAGCTTCCACATGCAAACCACTTGGTGGTAGTGGTGGTCAGCAAACTCCTTCCTGTGGTTCTGCTGAGTCTGCTGAAGAGACTGCTGGGGTTTTCTTCCGTGTTGCATCTTGGCATAACCAGGCAGTGGAAACGTGCTGCAGGAAGTACAGTCTGCTTGCTGGGCAGCATTGTGGTAACTACTGCATTGCTAGCACAGTTTATGCTCAGCCTTTTGCGTGCACAAGGAAAGTACAATTCAGTGGAAGATTGTCTTGTATGTAACCTTGCATGTATGACATTGGCATTATCATGGTTTCAGCTCAGAGGACCACTGAGCATCACACAGCCACTCCCCCACCACTCCCCCAGCACTGGGAAGGAGAAAATAAGGTAAAAGGCTTGGTGGTTTGAGCTCAGAGGGCAACTGAGTACCACGTAGCCACTCACTTCCACCTTCCTCTCCAGAGCTGAGAAGGAGGAATTAAGCCAAGTCTTGGGATTTGAGATAGGATAGGGAAGTTTGAATCACCCAGTTACAGTCACAGGCAAAAGACAGACTTGTTAGGGGAAGAAAAAAAATCAATTTAATACAGACATTAGCAACAACACTCAACAGACAGAGTAGGATGGTGAGAAGCATTACAACATCTTGAGAACACCTTCCCCACATCCCTCCCTTCTTCCCGGGCTCAGCTCTGCTCCCGATATCTCTACCTCCTCCCCCAGTGGCGCAGGGGCAGGGAATGGGGTTGCAGTCAGTGCTGCTGCTTCTTCCATCTTGAGGTGGAGGGGGACTTCTGGAACTTCCTTACCCTGCTCCAGCATGCTCCCCTCTCACAGCAGACAGTCCTCCACAAACTTTCTCCAACATGAGTCCCTCCCACGGGCCGCAGCGTTCCCCACACTGCTCCGGCGTGGGACACCAACTTTCTCCAACTAGAATCCCTCCCACGGCTGCAGCCCTTCCCGAGCTGCTCTGGCGTGGGACTCCCCCACATGCTGCAATCCTCCCAGTGCTGAACTACAACAGTGGGTGCTGCTTCTTCCCACAAGATCCAGCTGCCTTCAGGCACAGCCACCTTAAATGTCCATGTGGGGCCCCCCACAGGCCCTATATCAGAGTCTGCTCTACCATAGACCTCCATGGGTGGCAGAGGGAGCTGCCCTGCTGTCTCACCACAGGATACAGGGGGGGGTCTCTGTTCCAGCACAGCTCCCACCCCTTTCCTCTTCTGTTCCTCCACTGATTTTGGTGTTCACATAGATTTGTAATTCCTCCTCACAAGTCCAACTCCTCCTCCCAGGTCCTGTCATAAATACGTTACCACAGAGGCGCAGCTGATTGCCCTGGCCTTGGTGCAGAGGTGGGTATGACTTGGAGGTGGGGGAGCTTCAATAAGCTTCTCACAGGGGCCACACCTATAGCCCCCTCCCCTGCTACCCAAAAACCCTGCCACTCACTGAAATCCAGGACAGGCATATAGAGAAACAAACTAAACAGTTTTGCTGCATTACAAAGTACAAAACATATTATGTAATTTAAATTAATTTCTCACATATATTCAGCATTTCCAGAAGCACCTGCTGATGTTCTGTCCCACTGCAGGTGTCTCTAAATACGTCATTTGTAAATGGAAAATATGCAACTGTGTAAAACATAATGAGAAGACAAAGATTTGAAGCCCCTTTCTTTCTCATGCATCTGCCCATATAAGAGTCTCATCAGACTGTGCACATATTGCATCTACATCATTGAGGCTTAATTTCTACCTACTGGCCCAGACCAAATGAAAGATATGGCAAGTAATCAATAACATAGCAAGTCTCCTGTTTTCTTGCTGTCCCTACCAGCTCTTCAGTTTCTTCCCTACCAGTTTTTCAGAAGCAAATGGAGGCTCCAGTGGTTCACTAATGATGTGATGTCTGCTTTCTAAGCAGGCCAGCCACAGGCCTTCACCTTGGAGTCACTTAGCTCTAGGCATGAGTTGCGCATCTTGCTGGGCTATGCACTTTTTTTCCACCAAGATTTTAAAGTTGGAGGAAACTGTCAGATTTAGACAGTTATATGCAGTGGTAGAGTAAAAGCAAATTAGTGGTCAAAACAGCCCAGTCTGAAAGAATTCATTGTAGATCCTGGCTCTGAACAGATTTTTTGCAAGTGTTTTTTCCTGTAAGGCTCACCAGCTTCAAAACAGAGCTGAGTACACCAAGAAAGATGAGAAATATGAGAGTTATTCAAGTGCATTAGTATTAAGATATTCCAGTTGAAGCTAGAGCAGCTCTGTATTAGCTTCCCTCTTAACATACATCTTGTAATAAAGGACACAGTTGCAAAGTGACTGTTAAATTTATCTTTAATGAACAAGGTTTGTGAATTACAATGCACATCCTTGTTTTCTACAAAAACTTCTCTCTTTAGGTGGTGTATACTTGAGAGTATGTGGCAAGGTCAACCTCCTGAGCTATCGCCAGGTGGGTTAGGGGGACTGCCCATGCAGCAAAGTCTCATGGTTTTCACATGGATGGAAAGCAAAGGACTTCTTATTTCTTTCCCAGTGTCAGCAGTTAAATAAGATTATATTTAATAAGTCTTTGTTCTATAATTGCTCATTGGAATTTGCCAAATTGTAAAGAAAATACATTTTCATTTTTATTATCTTTTCTACAGCTGCAATAGCAATGCGTCAAACTCTTGTGTTCTTACTGTATTCTCGTAATGTTGAGAAATATGAAACATTGCTGGTATTGATCAAATACTTAAAGATCTCTTTATACAGGGCCTTTTTTATGAGTGAAATTAGTATTAAATGCTTGTTGTATGATACAGCGCAAGTTAAAATATAATGGTCTAAAATACATATAATAGTCTAAAATAAAAGCTCATGTGTAACTGTCATAACAAATCTTGCCCAAATCTTTCTGTTTTCTTTCCTTTGTCAAATGTATGAGTTGTGTTCCTGAAAGCAAGCAAACACTGTCCAGGCTGTTTCACATTGAGGAAGTAAAGTACGAAATCCATTAAAGGAAGTATTCAACTTGAGTCTTATCGGTGTTACAGAAACATGCACGTAGGTGATGATGGATATCCCTATTGAAGTACAGCTCGAATTAACCAATTTCCACATGAAACAGTCCATTCAATTCATGTTAGAGGAACTTCAGCATTTTTCCTATGCAGGCACATGTAGGTTTTGATTGAAAGCCAAAAACTGGTTTTGTTTAACATTTGTCAAGTTTATCTTCCAGTCACAGCTCACAAGGCTAAACGGTGCCATCATTTATGCTCTTGCCATTACAGTAACACTAGTGAAATTGTGGTTAACATAAAAATAAAAAGCTTGTTATGCTATATGCAAATTTTAACTATTAAGAGGAGGAAAAATAAGGTGACCAGTGAGGAAATGCTCTGATCTAAGAACTTAAAAGGAATCCATTCCTAGCCAGTGGAAGGAAAATCAGTCTTCTAAAACATTAAATAGCATTGTCATCAAAATCAGAGTGAGAAATGTCTGACTTTAGCCTATCTATATGGTACAAATGAAAAAGCAACTCTGTAGATTGCTACTGATTGGTAAAAGTTTTTCAAATTGCCTTAATTATATGCTTTACTTGGAGGGGTCTAATAGAGTCTGAAAGGAACATTTTTGCCAGTGATTCATCCAAGGCATTGTTTTGTTGGTATAATTCAATGTCATACTGGTTATATCTGGTTCTTCCCAAGAAAAGTGAAATACCATGCTCATGTGTGTGGGAGGACTTGGATTTACTAGGTACTCTGTTTCACCAAGCAATTAATATGTGTGTATATGAGAATATAATGATTTTCCTGAATAAACAAATTCGTATGACTGCTTCACCAAGCTGAGTTGCAAAACATCCTATGTACTTGTATACAAGTTTGAAATATTGCAGTTGTAGCTATAGAAATGATAATAAAAATTAAAAGACCCAATCCAATTAGAAGTAATTAGTTGTGGTTTTGTTGTGTAACTCCATTACAAGCCAGGGTGGTTTCAATAGCTCTGCTGAAAGACAGTATGCTTTCCTCTGTAACCAGGGAATGGCAGGCCAGAGACTCAAGGAGGCTGAAAGACGGGAGAGGGGTGTTAGCTTATAAAATTAGATTTTTTTCTTTTTCTGATTAGCCTGAAAACCTGTATTGGTGACTTCTGCAGGTTAGTCGTAACCACTAAGTTGAGATCTTAGGGTGAATGGCAGGATTTCCTTAGCGCTGGTGGCACTTGCCTGGTGATCCATGGGCAGCCTCTGATAATTGTATTTGCTGCTGCCTTTCCTCCCACCCCCACATGCCCACATCCTTGTGTTAAATACAGGCTTTGAAGAAGGGGAAATCTGTTGAGCCAATTGTTATCTCTCAAGAGGACTTAAGTTGTGACTTAGTATGCGTGTATGGTTTAAGGGGGAGTTGTCAAGTAGTCCAGAATCTGTGTAACCTACAGTACCTCTGCTCTTTTGATTTAGAGGAAATGTTTCTTTTCCCAGTAGTTTGTTAAATGATTGTGTCAAGCAAATGAAAATGAAGAGAGTTACCAAACTTGTTCTCATGAAAGAGCTGTGCCATAGGAACATGATACAGTCACGTTCTTCTGGCTTGGATCTCCATGGAGATGCTACCTGGCTCAGGGTGCCCCAGGCTTACCCCCAGGGAGCTGCTGTTCCCTTACACGTAGCCATCCTGACAAGGAAGGGAGAATAGTATTTATTTATTTAAAAAAAGAAAACAGGGCATCTACTTGAAGTTTTATGTGAAGCTGTATTTTTGTGAGCTGCACACTGTCATGTTAATGGTCTTCAGTTTATCAGAAAATTGTACGATTGGGTTTAATCATACCAAGTGACTTTATACACCAGCTTAAGTGCTTAGCTTAAGGGTCTAAACTTACTTGGCTGTCTGTACAGCTGATAGAAAGTATCTCCTGCCAAGAGCAATTGAGAGCAAGTCCCTGGTGTAGGTATTCCTGTCTTCCCAAGGAGCTCTATGTTTCATCATGGGCTGGGAGGGAGCCTGAGGAAACATCTAAATTAAGCATTTGAAGTTGGGTGGTGCAAAAACCACTGCCAGCACCTTTCACATCTTCAGTCAAACAATTTTTCCCAAAACCTTTACATCTTTTCTCCATGAACAGAAGAGTTTACAACACACTCACAAATTCAACATTTACCTTAACCAAGTCACGTTGCAGCAGGGAGGAAGAGGTGAGTGCCAGAAGGAAAGCTCTTCTTGAGAAGCCCACATTGCCAGCTCCTCTTCCTCTTTACCAACAGACGGTGAGATGTGGTCGCTCAGTGGCAGTAAAGGACAAGTGGGCAGAGAGGGAGTTGAGGAATTTGCTTTATCAATCTGAGATCACATAATGCCACACCAGAAACACCCGATGGCTGAGCCAGCTGTCCAACCGTAAGCCATCAGCAGAATTAAGCTGAATTGTTTTCTAAAATGGTGTGAAACCCAAAGAGGATCTTTGTCCGTAGGAGAACTCTATGAATTGTTTTTGCAATCTTTTGATCTTTTTTTTTTTTAATTAAAAAAAAAAAATCACATAATTGTACTTTTTATTTCAGAGTGATTCCTGTAGGAAGTCTTCCAAATCCAAGCGAGACAAGGAGAAACAGGCTTGCAAGAGCTGCAGTGAAAGCTTTAACTCCATCACTAAAAGGCGGCACCACTGTAAGCAGTGTGGGGCAGTAAGTATCAGAATGCACTGAGCTTTTTAGTTTCTTCTGCGCAGACCATCGAAGAGAATTTTTTATTTTTTCAGTGCAGGAACTAAAAGATGTTCTGGATCATCAGAGGTCATTGATAAAGCCAATCTTTCAACTTGCTTTACTCTCTGGGAATCAGGTGAAAAAGAGCAAAACTCTGGTACAAAGGGCCTAGTCTGTGCTGGTTTAAGGCAAATACAGTGCCTCAGTGGATAAAAAGAAAGGTGGTGCCTTCCCTGGCCATATGCATGTGTCTGAGGAGGGAGTTGTCCCCTATATTTTATTTGCAGAAACAAAATGGCCTTCTGACAGCCTTACTTCACATAGCAGCTCTTTCTAGGATGAGCAGCTGAACACATAGTATTAAAGACGGATGGGTGGTTCTTTCACTTTATCAGAGTTGTCAAGAATTTCTTGAGTCGAAGTGGTTTCCTTCTGCTTGAAAAGTCAAAAAAAAAAATCAGTCCTTGAGCTTCAAGACCAGGATACTGAAGGCACTTAACCACCCTTCCCCAGTGCCATTCACTGACACCTTAATTCTCAGATTTTTTTGTGAAAATCACAACTATAGCCAAGATGAGATTGATTTCTGTAATGACATGAAACCTGCCTTCTGTGACTTGAGTTTCACAGTTCAGTGTTTCTGGTATAACTAGTACAGAATAATGTTATTTAAATAATAGTATTCATTTGAAGTGGAGATAAATTTTCAGCTGAAGAGAGAGCTAAATGAATAGTTGAGATGTTTAAAGAAACCTCAGTCTCAGCATTTGAAATAAAATTACTGTGGAGGAGACACTTTTGCACTGGAGTTGGTATTTTCAACCTTCTGGGTTTGTTTTTATTAATAATTACTAAAATCATGAAATACATTTCTGGAGGTTTAAAATGTTCCATTGCAAAGCTCCTTACTAATTCTTGTTCTCTCTCTGTCCATGGGGGAAATCTATTATTTCATTTCCTGAATAATACTGAGCTTTGCAATGGAACATTTTAAACCTCCAGAAGTGTAAACTCTTCTGTTCATGGTTTTAGTAATTGTCAAACCACAACGCATCATTAATAATTTATTGTTAAACAGTTGTTGGTTATGCAATGTTTTGTGATGTGGCAATAGCATTCAAATTAAAGAAGTTAATGCATCTCAAGGAAAGACTGTCATGTTTCTAAAAATGATAGCTTGCCTTTTTTACATAACGTGGCAGAATGGTGCTTCACTTAACACTTGCTGAATTTGGCCAGTTAGTGTCACAGAGTAATTAACAATTTTCAGTGAAGTGTATAATAACATATACTTGTATTGAGGGGCATTTGCGGTGTATTATTGTACTGTAAATTCAGCATGGCTGTTGAGTCAGACTGACTGCTCCTGCCTTGCACCCCACGGGCCAGCTTCTTTCCCTGAAGCAGCTGTGCAACAGCAAATGGTGGAGTCGGATTTTAAGCATGAAAACGGTTTCCAGAGCTGCAGATCCATCACTCTTCACAAGCGCTGGTTTCATGGGACTGATACATCATTGTGTGCCCTTGGCAGCTGAGGAAAGGGAATCAAAAGTTGTTAATTTGGCATCAGACAGTTTTTAATGGATAATATGTTGGACTACGTTCTTAAAATGATCAGTGATTTTTGGTTTCCTCAGTTCTATCGGACTGAACTGCCTAACTGATGAGTAAGTGTCAGCCACCTTTACTCTGAAAATCAGTTCTTCCTAGACCATTTTATGATTGGCACCAAAAAGCACTAATTGCTTTGTCAACCCAAGCCTATTTTGACTCATAAAGACTTATAAGAAAAGTAAACTTGCATGATGTTATTCATAAAATATTTCCCAAAAGTCATATGTTTTCTTTAATTAGGTATATTGCTATACAGCGTGGGATCACAAAAATGTTAATTAATGGAGGTAAATGAAGTAAATATTAAATTGGTCATTTTATCTTAACACTTACATTAGTTTTCAGGATTTTACTTTACTAGCAACTGTTCTGCAAGTCACTTTCTTAGGAGATAGGTCACATTTTTATGATGGCTAATAAAGCACCATCTTTCTGATACAGGTAATCTGCGCAAAATGCTCTGAGTTTAAACCACTTGCAGATAATAGTCGTCATAATCGAGTGTGTAAAGAATGTTTTCTGCAGTTACCAGCAAGCCCATGCAGCCCTGGAGTGGAAGCAGTTGGAGAACAAAAGAAAAGACTAGCTGCAGAGGTACAGTATTTAGCTAAGAAACTTTTTGTGTGCTAGCTGCCCTTGTGAGTGTCTCCTTTTTTTTAAAAAAAAAAAAAAAGTATTTATTTAAAACAAATTAAATTGTTTGGTTGTCTTTTTTCCCACACTGTGATACTTAACCCTCTGGCCTATAACTTGTACTGAATGTGCACAAGCATGGCATCCTTCTGAAAGCCTATTCACTGAAACTTTCTCAAACCTGCTATATAGCAGACTCTTTTCTCCAAGACATGACTTCCACAAATTATACTTTGTAAACTACTGCATCACAGTTGCCACAGATGTCACCAAGCTTTATACCATGATGGCAGCACATCCTACCCTTATTTTTTACAAGAACAAGAAACGTTTTGGCAAACTGACTTGTTTTGTCCTCACTCACAATAACTGAACCTTCTCTTACCAATGGTTTTTTTTAGACTACAGGCAGAGCTGTGAGTACCATTACATGCCATGCTATTCATGGGCCACCTTGAAGAAAAGGTTTTTATTTATTTTACCTGTGAAATACAGCCAGAAGTCACTGCATGTGTAAAAGAGGACATTCATCTCAATTGAAAGTGGACCTACAGGGACATCAGATTCGTGAAAGAGCCACTTACACACTGAGAACTTAACTTAATTGCAAATTATCTTTCCCCCTGATAATGCTGACCTACACCATCCTGCTTTGAGCATTGCATGGAAAATTGTGGAACAGTTGCAGCCTATACTGAAAAACATCTTACCTTGAAAAACATCTTTCTGGAAGCCACTTGTCAGAGCCATCAGACTGCCTCCCAGCCTTGTTATACACCTTATCAGAACCAGCCTATGTGGAAAAGAGCTAGACTCTGAGCAAGAAACATAAACCTGCCAGTGCATATCCAGAGCTTCTGTAATAAGTGCTTCCTCAAATAGCTCTCTTAGATCCTGCCCTGCGCTGCTTCCCAGCATGTCATATATATTTCCAGGCTACTAAATATATCTACACAGGTAAAATTACACCAGCACAGTGTCCCAGAGTGAACTCTGCTGCTCAGGCGCTTTGTCAGCTTTGTATGCAAACACGTCCAGTGTCTCAGAAATACAAAGCAGGATAAAACTAAAAATGCACTCTGCCCTTCCCTGAATTACTATGTCTGCAGAGTGTGGAGAAGATTCGGGATCTGAGGCTTAATACCATCAAAAACTTGAGATACACACTGCAGCTATGCTTACAGATCATGAGCACTTAATATGCATCAGTAAAGTTTGTGGTATCTCATGATAAATTTTCTAACTCTTTCATCAGAGCTGTTCACCAGTAAAGTGAAAACCTACACCTACCCAGCCAAGAGCTTTATTAATCTGAAAAGCCAGAAAGCAGACCAGTGAAATGTGACCTATGGCTTTACTTTAGAAAGATTACAGCAGAAAGTTGTAAAAACCCAAAGAAAAGAATAATGTTTCCCTCATATGCTCAGGCTTCTAGCCTTCTGCTCAGTCTTCAAAGGATCAGGTAAAATGCAAGGAAGTATCTGTATAAAAGAAAGATCAGAGCTGGTCTTTTTCTTTCCCTCCTATTTACATTAGACTTTCTTAAGCTTAATAGCAGCTAAGGAGATTGCCACTTTACAAATGTTAATAGCAGATGCCAGAAATCCCCAGGAAACTTCTGTGCAAAGTCTGATGTGAACACGAACTTTGTTTTTCTTTGTTTTCTATCAGAAGACAAAAAATTTGTTTCAGTCTTCTTTTTGCCCTAGTGCTTTCTGATTTAGCTCACATCTCTCTGCATCCATACACAAGAGTGTCTGTTAATACACCTTTTCCATTAATTTGAAATCATCTCCCAGCCTACTTTGCTAAGCAAGAAACTAGCTACATCATCTTAATTACCATTCTCAATTTACTTGGTGGAGGTGGAATTTAACTTCATGTCTGCTGGGAGCAGTAGTTCAGCATCTGCCTCTATTACATGGAATTGTGCTATTTCTTTACGGTATATAATAATGATTAAAGTTTTGTTCAGTTTTGGGCTATCCAGCGTTTGCCCTACAGTATTATTTGACTCTGGACAACTTAAACTGAATATTAAGATAATAATAATACTTAAGTATTTTGCCCATGTAAGTATCACTGGAAAGAGATTTTTTTTTTTCTTCTTTCCCCTTCATCCAGAAGCAAAGCATTTTAGCAGCTGAAAACAGCCTCTTCAACAGCTACCTCCAGTTCCTTGAAAAAGGGAAGACTTGGTACAAAATGTGGGTGACCATCCCCAAGACTGAACCTCTTGTTCTGTATCTGCAAGGAAGTAGCCAGGTAAAAAGACACTCATGAGGGTTAACACACAGCAAAAAAAAAAAAAAAAAAAGGCATAAGTTTAAATATCTTAAGCTGAAAAATAGGTCAAATGATTTGGCTTGGTTTCAACAACAAAAATGAACTTGGTATTCTGAATACAGTGCAAAGCCTTGGAGATTTGAGATTTCCCTGTTATCTGCAGTTACTGCTGATATGGTTGTGAGTAAATATTTAAGCTCACACCTTTTCTTTTCCATTTTAAAAAAAAAAAGGATAAAACAAGGATAATTTGGGTTTTGGGTGTTTTTTTTTGAGATTTCAAACAAGTATATTCAAAGGTTTTATTACCCTGTCATTAGGGAAAGCACTTTCCTGTAAAATGTATAGAGCTGCAAAGCAGTCTGAGTATTGCAATTGCTAGTTCAAGATTTTCTTTTTTTTTTAAAACCAAGTTTGGGGTTGAGAGGGTGGAGGAATTTGTGGAAATGTAGACGTTCTTCAGCCTGAAAAATGGACTGTGTTCAGTAAAGCTCCTTGTCATAACATCATGTGATTTTATCTTTACTTGAAATAATTACTGTGGTAAGCATTTTTTTTTTTAAGTGGGCTGTTGAAGCTAACCAGCATTCATGTCTGATGAAAATTAAGTGATAGATATTATCTATATCCAAGATAGAATATATAAAATAGAAATATCAGTCATGCTTCCTTAGTGCTGCAGATAAAGAATGACAGTGTTGAAATGAGAACCCTCACATCCAATTTTGTATTTGGAGTTTGACACATTTATATACAGCTTTGTTTTATCTCCTGGGTGAAATGGAAGAAGAAATGGGTCCAAATTCAGCCTATTCCTGGAACTGTAGTGGTATGAAGGGTTTGCTTTTTATTAGCATCGGTTTGTATGGCTGTGGCTAGGACAGTCTGCGAACTAAGTATTGCCCATGACCTGATAAAGCTATTCAAAGTAAAGCTTACCCCATAGCAAATGTTCAACAAGAAGTACACGTTGTCTTTAGAAGTCTGTTTGTTTTGCTGATTGTCAGCAAGAACACCTCTGATTTTAAACAAGTGTGTGTAATGTTTTAAGCGTAGAGCCCAAGAGTCTGGAAGCTTGAATTTGGAGCTCCAGACACAGCCCACTTGGCTTTGTCTGGCATTCAGACACCACACTAGTTAAACTTCCAATTCATCCTATGGGCAGCGAGCTGCCTGGCTTCACTCCTAGTCAATAGGAGATGCATGACTATAATTCTGAGCTGAAAAAGCAAATGGCCTCAGGCAAAACACCAAAACAAATGCAACAAACCCAGTCTTTAGATCGCAGAGTCTGGGGAGAGTTAAAAAAAGAGACAGTCTTTGCTGCACAACTTTTCAACTGAGTGAAAGCTGTCTGCCGCGAAGGACCAGTGGAAGCTCTATATCCTGTTACAAACCAAGCTGGAGTGTCTCACACAGGCAAGCTTGGGGAAGGAGACTGGGAATAGAAGGAGAAAGGTCTAAATTCTTCGATCTATCTTACATTCAATAACCAAGCCAAAGATTTACAATCAGGAATCACCAGTTGCAGGCTAAGACTATAAACAACAAAATTTAATCCTTTCTTCAAGGGCCTATCATTCCCACTTGTATACTTCCTTCAATTTGCATCCAACTGAAGAAAAATATTATGAAGCGAATCCCATTTCTTGATATTAACCCAACATTCTTGCTAGTCTAGTTTACATAGTATACACTAGACTTCTGAGAAAAATCTCTTCCAGAACTTCTTTCCTGGTGCCTGAGTGGAATCAGTCTGGAACCACTCATGTGCTTGAATGTTATTTTCCCAGGCATTGTTCTGTTTTGTACAACCGCTTCAATGCACCTCACAAACCTCTTTAGTCCTGCAAAGAAGCATTTCAGTACCTAAAAAAAAAAGGTGCCTTTTGGGAATAATATTTCCAACAATGATATAATCTTGAAACACAGACCAAGTGAAGCATGACTGTAGGAGTTTGAAAGTTGGAGGATTATTTTTAAAAAGAACAGAAAGAATAGCTGCCTCTTGGGAAGAAGTAAGCCAAGCTGAATCTGGAGCTTCTAATACAGTAAAAGCCCTACAGAGCTTTTGTCCTCTCCACCCCGGCCCTCCCACCAAAGGAGGGATGCCAGTGCAGATGGAAATATTACTTTTGCTTTAGCTGGTTGTTCCAGGAGAACAAATAAATCCCCTGAGTGTTCACGGTTTAAGTCTTGCATAGGCCTTATGTGTGATGACAAAATTCACACCTTATTTAGGTATGGAAATCATACCAATTTTATCTGTCCTCAAACTGAGACAGAATTTGTGCAGCTGTTTGTCATGTTTATCTGTGTGGAATTATAAGAGTTTGCTTATAAGCAAAGAACACCTCAAGCTTAAGGATCAGCAGTTTTATAGAAATTTGTCTGTCTTACCAAGGGTTTCACCTGGAGCTTTGGCCCCTGTTGGCCTTGTAAAATGTGCAGCTACTTCCACAGTTCTGACATTAACTTACACCTGACTGAGAAATGCAGAGTTAAGGAGTCCCACCCAGCTAGAGAAGTAATGAATTTTGGAGAAGTACGGGGGGTAAATCTAGTATAATGAGAGCTAGTGTATATAATAATTACCAGGTTTGATCCAAGATAAAATTTTGCTTCATAAATTCGGAAGAAAAATCTTTTAATCGTCATGTAAATGTTATTTACTCCTAGAAAATAATGGAGTAGGTGAGTTTGAAGTTGAGCTCAGGGTTTTAGAGAAGTATTTTTGTGACTTGTCTGTTGACCCTGTTTAGGTGAATCTTTAATTGGCCCTGCATGAAACTCTGCCTTTCCTTTTTCATGGTCCTGCAGAGCTTTGCATCTTGGCATGCCGTTGTGCCACAGGAGTGCCTCAGTGATTTGTGCAAGGTTGGGATTAGATCATAAATTGGTAGAGAGTGGAACTTGGGTGGAAAAAACAGGGATTTTTTAAGCCTACTCAGAAGTAGTAGGAGAAAGTGATAGTGGTCTGTCAGTGGGTAACTGTTGTTCTGTGTATTTGTGCGAGAGACCTTTATATGTTCTGAAGAGATGTGCAGTGCAAGAGGGATGTCTGTATGGAGGGGTGTATGAAATAGAAGTGCCTGTATGGTGGAATTGAGCTATCTTTCCCAAACCTTAAACCCTGGGTGTTGTAATGGATGTAATAAAGAAATAAATAAATACTGCTGTAATTACCTAGATAAATAACCCATTAGTATTATGCTGCTTGGAGTCAGAATGAGTGCACAATGCTTGTGATTACTGACAATATTACACATCCAGTAGATTTCTGTGTATCACTCACTATCTCAGGAAAATGACTGAAATCAACCCTAAAGCAAAGCTCTTCTCAGCACTGCGTAGTTTGCTTTGATGAAATACTGATATCATGCAACCCTAGTATCTTGAATACAGAAATATTTTTTAAAAAGGACAATTCAACCAGCCAAATCCAGTTAGCTCTTAAAAACGAAATATGAAATTTATCTCTCTGTAAGTCCTGTAAATCCTACTTACGTGCTCGGTGTAGGGCCTGAATTCCTCATGGGTGCAGAATAGCCCCTGGATTTGCTGGACTCCAGGTAGGAGCAGAAGGGCTTAGTGGCAGAGGAAATACAGAGGTGCTCATGGTGCTGCAGAGAGATCTGGTTTGGTTGTGTGGTACGACTCGAGGCTGAGTGCTTCACCTTTATCTGTCAGTAGTGCAGCTTTTCAGAGATAATTTAAATCCCTTCCTTTTGGATCAGGCAGGTACAGAGAAAGTGGCAAAGGCACCATATTAAGAAAAGGGAGGAAGCAAGACCAAAGGCAGTCTGCTTAATTTGCCTGTGTCTGCACATGCTGGGTAGGTGTAACATGTACAATTCAAACATCAGTTTGCTTTTATGCTGCACTTCTTGGCTGCAAATGATACAATTTTTCATTGTCATGGGGAACCTCCAGTTGTACATGTGACAAGTTTGAGTATGTATTTTTCTTAAACAAGATCAGCGAAGCAGGCATGGATGAGCTTGCATGTGCTGTTGTGCATTTTGTGTTCATCTGTCCCATATTTGCTTGCTTTAGCACTGCCACGTATGCAGGGTTAGAGCTACTCTGTACATGCCAGTTCAAACTTCTGCATGTGCAAGACCTCCCTGCTCATACTGATGCAGCTGTGGTATCAGGGTCTAGAAGTTGTGTGCTGCTTTTAAGACAAACACACTCAAATAGGAACTGCATTCATTAGTGTTTGACCTAAAGCTGCCATAAATCTCCTTGAGTAGTGTTTGGTCTTCAAGCAGACAAACTGTGGCATTTTTGCATAACAATAGCAAGTAGATTAATAAATCAGGAAGCCTGTACTGATTTAATAAAATGTCTAGACACATTTTTGACTGTGTATTTTTTGCTCCTTTAGTTAATGTTTGTGTTTACATTTATGTGAGCAGTTCTGAAAATTGAATTACTTTAGTCTGTTAGAAAAGTAGACTTTTTTGCCATTCTGCTCAGAGCTGTGGTCCCCTTCCAGATTTACTAAGTCACCTGCAGTCATTGTGGGGTGATAAAAGAATGACTTTGCCACCTCTTTGTAGGATGTCTTGATAATTTTGTTATGAGGCTGCTACACAAGTAGCTGCTACAAGAGGTGACGGGTTCTTACAGATGCTTGATGCCTGTGTGGTTTTGGGAACCCGCCTTTGAAAATGCTTTGCTGGCATCAGTTGAAATGAGTTGGTTGGTCATGGCACACCCTGCCTTGCAAAGTATGCCTTTCCTCAGAGCTTAGTAGAGAAGTTGGTTGATGCTCAAGATGTGATGGTTAGAGAGCTGTATCACTCCATAGATCTGTGCGTTAATCTGGCCTTTAAAGGTTGTTCAGGAATCTGAGCTTCAACTTCCATGACAACTCTGAAGGGCATCATAAATAACCCAAGACCTTCTGAGAAGATTCACTGATTGATTTAAAATCTGAAATTCTCTTTTATTTCAAAGTCTCTTCCCTGGTAGTTGTCTTTGTGTGTCTCAGTGCCCCGCTCTGTTTATTTGCCTTCTTTTAACCAATCTTACAAATGTCCCATGAGGTTTGAAAGGTATTACACTGCACTATTCTCAGCTGGATCTGATTGCCAGTACCTAATGCAAAGATTTTTTTTGTAAAAGACAACATGTATAAGTTATATGAAATGGCATGAAGGTCCCCAGCCATGCCACTGCTGGATCTGTATTCTTACTGCTAAAGGGAATCTGCTAAAAAAGCAGAATAAAGCACCAATAAGTCATTGTCTTTTATTGTTTTCAGTTAAGCAGTCAATACTGCCTCTTCACTGTTTTCTACACTGTAGTACTGAACGAGGAGCCAAACATATGTGTCCTCTGGAACTGCATTTGTGTGCTTATCGAAGCGTGTACGTGCATGTTTGCTCTGTGGGCAGGGCTGACCCGCTGTGGCTGTAGCACGAAGGCGATGTCAGCCAGCGGCACACACCGAGACATCCCAGTTCGGTGAGAGTCATGGTGTAGTGCCTAGCCTGAGTGTGTGCCTGGTGACCGTGTCTTGGGTGTAGGGTGATGCATCTCCAATCATATCTTGCTACTTCAGAGCGAGTTTTAAGCTGTTTGAAACAGGCTTTTCTTTAATCCCATTGAGAGGAGATCTTTCTTCCCCATGCAGTACACCCCTGCTCCTCCCATTTCAAATATCTTTTGTTGCTGAATTTTTAAATTTGTTCTTTCTTCTTTAGGATGGACGGAGCCCACGTCCTATTCCTCTGCCTGGATATGAAGTCAGCTTACCAGGTTCTGGTGAGAAGTTTGAAGTGAAGCATGTTTTTAAGCTTTGCCAGTCTCAGCAAACTCTGTATTTCAGTGCGGAAGATGAAGAACTGCAGATGAAATGGATGGAAATTCTCACCAAAGCAGCCAAAGGGGAAACTGAAGATAACAGCTGAAGGGCTCAGCAACCCATAGAGCAAGTTCCACTTAGTTTCTTTCCTATGTGCTATAAACCATCACTTGAATTTGATATTCATGGCACTTTGGAATCTGTATGGCTTTATATTTTCATGTGTCTGCATAGGAAGTTCAGTGGTTTCTCTCCTTTTATTGTACATTTCTCACGTACAGTAGTTACCTGGCATATATTATGTTAAAGGTAGTTGTAGTTGTTGGTGGTGTCAATGCTGGTTTTAAAACAAAAGACAAGGAGAAAAGCATTAATTTTAACAAACGTAATGGAAAACCTTTGGTCTCTTGTTTTCCTAAATGTATATTTTCCAGTCCTTTTGATTGCTGTTCAGTACAGGATGTGTATAGTCTGTGATTAGTTCTATAAATGCTGCCTTTTAAGTTAAATGTTGTAAAGGCTTGTGCTGGCCACTGACATTCTGTTTTCTGTCCTTTCCCTCCTGGTAAAAGGTCTTTGTGAAGTGTGAGCAATGTACTAAATATTTTCCCTTTGCTAAAACTATGTCTCTGCTATTTTGAGATGACCTGTTCACAAGACAAATACTGTAGAAGGGACTTCTAAAAGTTACTGCAAACTGTGCAGAAAAGAACATTAAGAAGCCTCGTTGATTTTAAGCATTTTTAATATTGTTTTGTTTTCTTTTGAAACCAATACCTTCCTTCCTTCTATTTGAACCCATTTTGATGTAAGTGAACAAACATTTTATACTGCAAACTGGGTTATGATCAATAAACAAGAACATTTTTAGTACACACAGTACAAAAAGGTGACTTTTTTGTTGTATTTGTAAATTTAAAAGTGACCTAGGATTTATTTATATAATTTGTAAATAATGTTTCATAAGTATTTTAAGAATTTTTAAAATATCTCAGCTAATTAACAGGATTTAGTGCATAGAATAAGAGATATTTGTATGAACTGAATTTGTAATTTAATTTTCCTGTTCACTTGTATTTGTCTTATTTTCAAACTTAAGTGCTTATCTATTTAAATAAAAATTCATGTAGTTAACTCCTTAGCCAGATTTCCAAGGCACAGCAAGCTTTAGGTCAACATTTAATATAGGTTTCAAAAAAAAAAAAAAAAAAAAAAAGAAAAAACCAAACCAGACAAACAAAAAGGGCATGTCTGTTCCTAGTGTAGTAAGCAGTAAGCATGTAGTACTGATCAAAATGAAATAAAATTTGTCACAGTACTGTATTTTTAAATGGTTTGGTTTAACATTTGTTTCTTCTTCAGCCTTCTACATTTTCTGATATTGGTAGAAAGAAAGAGCTACTCCATAGAGCCAGAGTTTGTTAGGATTGTTGAAAATTAGTGATCTGCATCAGTATTTTTCCTACCTACAGAAAAGGATTTATTTGGGGGGGTTTGTTTTATATTTTGGGGTTTTTTTGTTTTGTTTTGTTTTTTTTAATTGATATTAATAAATCATATACCTGAAATCCATGATGCTAAAATTAGAGGCCATGTATTTAAGTAGCTACTGGTAAAATTTCATGAGACTTGCATCTTCTCTCTCTTCCTTACCCACTCCCTCAAATCAGTTGGCATGAAAAAGGTTTCTTGCGGAGTAATTTTTGTCATATAGTCCATGAAAAGGAATTTTTTCCAGTGTGTGTTATTTCCTCCCCCAAGATTTCCTGAAAATGTAATGATGTAGAATGCTTGCCTTGAGAATTTATTCATTTTGTAATAATTCTGGTTTAGGGGGTTTTTTTGGAGGGCTTTGGTGGGGGGGGGGGGGGTGTTGTTTGTGTTAGTTTTTTTTTTTTTTTAAGTTTTTCCTTTATTACTCCGCTTGCTTGGTTCTTTTTCTTTGTTACTGGAAGAGAAATGGGAAGAGAGAATGGTAAACCAAAACAAAATTAATGCATTTTACATCTTTCATTTTCTATTTTTATTAACCAAGAAACAAACTTTTTCATGTTTTTTGCAATTTTTCTCCATTTTTTCTTTTTTATATAACTAAATATGTCAAAATACACATCAAATGGTTTTATATTCCTCAGTTCACCTTCTTTAAAAAAAAAAAAATTACAGAAAATATTTGTAGTGCACCTGCGATGTTAACATACAATGGCAGTGGCAGGCATTTGTGTCACAGTTCTCATGCAGCAACTCTGTTTCCAGCGTGTCTTTCGACTTTCAGGGGGCATGTCAAGGAACAAGCATGGGGAATCTCTGCATTATGACTAAGCCCCAAATCATCAAGAGCTTTCATAGTTTAAAGCCAGCAACTTAAACCTTGTCTGGAAAACTAATACAAGTCCGTTGCAGATCCCAGAGCTCTGCTTGTTCAATACTGCATGAAACTACTCAGCCTAGGGACTAAAATGAAACTGCTAATGGTGTTAGAGATTGGGATCTCATTCCCTCAGTCACGGTTAACAATATGACTGTTGTCCAAATCAGTGGTACTCCTCCAGTAGACAGTATTATCTTCTTTCAAATCCTGATTTAGCTCCTGGTGAAGCTGAAGGAACAGTCTGTTGATCACAGTTGAGGCTACATTGTGCTGGAGCAAGCTAACTCATCCTTTTTGAGGCATTATTCAGGCTTTGGATTATTCTTTTCTGTTCTTGAGACAGGTATGCCATTTACATAAATGAATTCAGTGATATAAAAGTTGGGAGCATGATCCTGGGAGATGAATGCACATCTTTTAAGAATGCAGGAAATAATCACTTCAGACTTCCTTGAACCCTGGTTAATTCATGCATCCTGCCACAACAAGGAAATAAGCTGCTTTTTTTCTGGTTTCTTTTTTTGTTCTGTTCTGTTTTTTGTTTCTTAAACTTATGAACACACAAATAGAAGGCCTGAGATCATAGCAATCTAGTTCACATGATGATAAACAGGCATGCTGAAATTGCGATCAGGTAAGCCAAGCAGAGCTCCATGAAGACATAAAGAGCTATTACATTTTAGTAGAACTTATTCAGATGAAAGGCAGCAATACTTGTTTCTTGTTCTTTGGGATGAGGTAACAAACGGTTAGGGGTTTTCTTGCCTGTTTTTCATCCTAGCATAGTTTCCCAGAAACAGCTGCCCAGCAATACTAAAACTAGAATAAAGTTGGTGGTTAACCTATCTGTCAGCCACTTTATTTCCCTTGTTGTGTTTCACCAGCAGCATGGAACATTTAGCTGTTAAATATTTTCTGTTCTTCAATCCATAAGGGGCATTGCAAGGTTTTTCACTGGGCTTGTGCTTTGTCTGAGTTTTCACTTGGCTGGGCACTCTGCAGGCCCAGGGAAGCTTGGTGGAGTTCAGTGATTGCATTTTGCTGTAACGTTAGTGATAAAACAGGCTTTTCAGAAAGCAGTTGCTGTCTGTCCTTGCAGATACTGTGTGGTCTGTGACCAGAGGAGATTAGACTAGAGTAAGAGTTCTGTTTGTTGTCTGAAATAGTTTTGGAGAGCTATAACCAGCTTATGTTGGATGACTTGTTCAAATGCATCAAAATAAACTTGGCCTTCTTTGAATTGCTGCTAGCATCAACAGTGTAAAGGGCTGTTTCTTAGACGTGTCTTATCAAAGTGATTCAAAATTCAAGCAACAAATCCTCACCTGGAATAAATTATCTTAACATCATCAGTGCATTTAAATGAACCTATGATTTGGCCTGCAATGTTGATCTGTTTTTGACTGACAATAGATTTGAAAAAAGCCTTCCCTCTTCAGAGTATTTTTACCCCCTCTACACTGTCCCACCCCAAAGAAAGCTTATTTTAAAAGCTGGTTTCAGAGCAGCATGCGCATGCAATGTGCGCTGCTCAGTGTTGAGTCATGTTCAGCTTACTGCAGAAATTAATAGAAATCCCAACAATGTAAAGAGACTCCATGTTCCTGTGCCTAGACTAATCCTGCTGCCTTGCAAAGCTGTAGTTTCCAAGTCCCAAAATTTGTTTCTCAGGTGGACCTGTTCTTGCAAATGTCGAGTAATTTTCCTGTTTCAGGAAGATGCTCTGCAGAACTGGGCATTTCATAGTTCCCTAGTCAGATCAAAGAAATTTCTTTATGGTCTGTAGCTACTGTATTTAAATCTGAAAAGGAATAACGAGTTACTCCAGCATCGCAGAATGGGCAAGAATCTGACAAGACATTTACACTGTATTAAGAATTAACTGTTTGCTCTATAAGGTTTTGCAACATAGTGGTCTGTAACTTGCAAGAACAGGTTAAACTGGAACATACAGTGTTGTCCCGCTTGTAGTGCTGAAGAAGGTGCTTTCAAATTCCAAGCTGAAGATGTCAACATTTACTGTGAAACTGGTGGCAGCAAGTACCAGCTGACTTCTGAATTTGGTAAGAATAATTAAACATTGTGTATTGGCGTTATATGTGCACTATTAATTTCTCCACATTGGGCAGCATATTTTTGCTTTGATAAAAGGCCCAGTATTGGCTCAGATAGCCACAGAATCATAGAATGTTTTGGATTGTAAAGGACCTTAAAGATCATCCAGTCTCAATCCCCCTGCCTTGGGCAGGGACACTTTCCACTCGACCAGGGGGCTCCCAGCCCCGTCCATCCTGGCCTTGAACCCTTTCTGGGAGGGGGCAGCCACAGCTGCTCTGGGCACCCTGGGCCAGCATGTTACCACTCTCACAGGGAAGGATTTCATCCTTAATCTAATCTAAATCCACGCTCTGTCAGTTTTAAACTGTTACCTCTCGTCCTATCCCTTCACTCCTTGATAAAGAGTCCCTCCCCATCGTACTCGTATACACCTTTAAGTACTGGAAGGCCGCTACAAGGTCTCTGCGGAGCCTTTTCTTCTCCCAGCTCAACAGCCCCAACTCTCAACCTGTCCCCGTAAGGGAGGCTTATGATCCCTTGTAAGGGATCAGCCCCCTGATCATCTCCGTGGCCTCCTCTGGCCCCGCTCGAGCAGCTCCGGGTCCTTCTGCTGTTGGGGGCCCCCGAGCTGGCCCCGGCACTGCAGGGGGGTCTCCCCAGAGCGGAGCAGAGGGGGACAATCCCCCCCCTGGCCCTGCTGCCCCCCCTGCTCTGGCTGCAGCCCAGGGCACGGGTGGGTTCTGGGCTGCCAGCGCACAGTGCCAGCTCACAGCAGATTTCCATCCACCAATACCCTCAAGCGCTTCTCCGCAGGGCTGCTCTCAATCCATCCTCTACCCAGCCTGGGTTTGTGCTTGGGGTTGCCCCGACCCATGTGCAGGACCTTGCACTTGGCCTTGTTAAACTTCGTGAGGTTTGCCTGGGCCCACCTCTCCAGCTTATCCCTCTGGATGGCATCCCTGCCCTCCAGCATGTTGACTGCACCACACAGCTCGGTGTTGTCGGCAAATTTGCTGAGGGTGCACCCAATGTCACTGTCCATGTCGCCAACAAAGATGTTAAACGGCACGAGTCCCAGCAGCGACCCCTGAGGAATACCAGTCGTCACTGCTCTCCACTTGGACATTGACCACAACTCTTTGCGTGTGACCATCCAGCTAATCTCTTACCTACCTAATGGTCCATCCACCAAATCCATGTCTCTCCAATGCTGAAACAAGGATGTCATGTGGTACAGTGTCCAATGCTCTGCGCCGTTCCAGGTAGGTGATGTCAGTTCCTCTTCCCTTATCCAGCAGTGCTGTAAGCCTGGCAAAGAAGGCTACTGAATTAATCAGGCACGATTTGCCTGTACTGAAGCCATGTTGGCTGTCACAAATCACCTCCTTATTTTCCATATGGCCTAGTACAGTTTCTAGGAGGATCTGTTCCGTGATCTTGCTGAGCGGAGAGGTGAGACTGACTGACCTGTAGTTCCCCGGGTCTTCTTTTTTTCCCTTTTTCAAAATGGGGATTATATTTCCCTTTTTCCAGTCAGTGGAAACTTCACCAGCCTGCCATGACTTCTCAAATATCATGGCTAGTGGCTTAGCCACTTCATCCACCAGCTCCCTCGGGACTTGTGGCTGCATCTCCTCAGGTCCCATGGACTTGTGCACCTTCAGGTTCCTTAGATGGTACTGAAACTGATCTTCTCCTCCCATGGGTGGTTCTTCTTTCTCCCAGTGTTCTGTGTCTTGGGCAGTGGTGTGGCTGGAGCACTTGCTGGTGAAGACTGAGGCAAAAAAGTCATTGAGTACCTCAGCCTTCTCCGTGTCCCAGGTAACCAGGTCTTCCTTTTCCTTCTGGAGAAGGCCCACATTTTCCTGAGTCTTCCTTTTATCACCAACATGTCTATAGAAGCTTTTCTTGCTGCCCTTGACGTCCCTGTCCAGATTTGATTCTATCAGGCCTTTGGCCTTCCTAACCTGATCCCTAGCTACCTGGACAGTTTATCTGTATCCCTCCCAGTCTCCCCATCCTGTTGCTTCCACCCTCTGTAGGCTTCCTTTTCTGTGTTTGAGCTTGTCCAGGAACTCCTTGTTCATCCACGCAGGCCTCCTGGCATTCTTACCTGACTTCCTCTTTGTTGGGATGCATCGTTCCTGAGCTTGGAGGAGGTGATCCTTGAAGATTAACCAGCTTTCTTGTGCTCTTCTTCCGCCCAGGGCTTTATCCCATGCTACTCTGCCAAGCAGATCCCTAAAGAGGCCAAAGTCTGCTGTCCCGAATCCAGGGTAGCGAGCTTGCTGTGCACCCTCCTCATTGCCCTAAGGATCTTGAACTCCACCATTTCATGGTCACTGCAGCCAAGGCTGCCCTTGAGCTTCACACTCCCCACCAGTCCCTCCTTGTTGGTGAGAACAAGGTCCAGCATAGCACCTCTCCTCATTGGCTCCTCTATCACTTGGAGAAGAAAGTTATCACCAATGCGTTCCAGGAACATCCTGGGTTGCTTGTGCCCTGCTGTGTTGTCCCTCCAACAGATGTGGGGGTGGTTGAAGTCCCCCATGAGGACTAGGGTTTATGAACGTGAGGCTGCTCCTGTCTGTCTATAGAGGGCCTCATCCAATCGGTGTTCCTGGTCGGGTGGCCTGTAGCATTCCCCCACTATAATGTCACCTGTTCCTGCCCTCCCTTTAATCCTGACCCATAAGCTCTTGGCTGACTCCTCATCCATCCCCAGGCAGAGCTCCGTGCACTCCAGAGGATCACTGACATAGAGGCCAACCCCCTGCTCCTCGTCTCCCCTGCCTGTCCTTCCTAAAGAGCCTTCCATCCCAACACTCCAGTCATAGGAGCCATCTCACCGTGTCTCTGTGATGTCAGTAAGATCACAGCCCTGCAGGTGTGCCCACATCTCCAGCTCGTCTCGTTTATTCACCATGCTGTGTGCATTTGCATAGAGTCATTTAAGTTGGGCCCCTGATGAAGCTGACTTACTGGCTGGAATTCCTGTGTGCTGCTCTTCAGGTGCTCTGCTGCTGATCTGTGACCCCTCTCCAGGCTCTGGGCATCTCTTGCTGGCACTGGCATCAAACTGGTAGGAGTGGCATGGATTGAGGTTCCCCTCCTCCAGCAACTTTAGTGTAAAGTCCTCTTTCCCAGCTTGGCAAACCTATGACCTGAGATGTGCTTCCCCTTCTCTGACAGATAGAACATATCAGCTCCCAGTAGTCCATATACTGAAGCTGTAAAGGGAACTTGGGAAGTTTTAATTTTCAACACTCTGAAGTTGCCTATGATATGAAGTTATAGCAGTCTGGGTGCTTTGGGCAAATCTGGAAGTGTTGGGATGTGTCCACAGGCATCCATTGATAGGAAGGTGGTTTAGGAACTCAGGTGCCATTGTGCCGTTCATAGGGTGGACAGTCCCTTTAATTTTTTAACAAGAAAAATTGTACATTTGGTTTTTAGAAGTCTTTCTTAATTACAATAAATGCCGTTGAAACCACATCATGAAAAAGGGAATAACCCTGCAACAAAATTAAAACAGGAAAACCTTTGTACTGAAAACAATGTGAAAAGGAAAAAAACTTAATGTGTGTGTCGTTCAACTCTTAGAGCTATGTAGGACTGCAGGGGTGGTGTATCAACAGCTGGGGAGAAGGAGCAATAATGTACTAGTTTGGATAGTAAAATACTGTATTAAAAGAGAGAGAAAATCTGAAAGGTATTCCTTAGGCTGTGCCAGAGACACCCATTTCTAAAATAATGCCTGGTCCTCTGCACATCCAATTTGCTTGGGAAGAGCTAGACCTATTTGTAGAACTTGAGTGCCCAGAGAGAGGGTATGGACCACATACCACTTGACTGACCATTTGTCAATCCCTTTTGATAATCAAGCTCCAAATTCCTCTGTTAACCAGTGTCAAGAAGCATCAAATTTGTGGAGTTGGGTCGCCAAATGTCTCCTTGAAGTCATGGTAAGTGACAGTGTGAGATTGGATTGATTTAATCAACTATAGCAGGCATGTCTGTTCGGGTTTTTTAGTAGCGTATGGCACAGTACTGTGCCCATGTGTGCTGTTGCATATCAATAGAAAGGGGAGTTGCCATATTGCTTTTATTCCTAAAAGCAAAGCTTAAAGGTAAGTGGATGGTGCTCTCCTGTGAGCAAGTGAGGCAGTGGGACTTCTGACTGCATTTTGTACAAAAGCAATCAGTCTGTGTTGTCTCTCTTAGTGGAAAAGTTTATAGTGAAAGGGATATGGGACATACCTGTCAATACCTTAGTTATTGCACAGAATGAGACACTACAGAATAACTTCCTCGGTTATGTGGATCTGAATCCTCTCTGGAGCAGCTTCATCCTGTGCACTGAACGCATATTGGAGTACTCACAGAGAAGGGGGATCAAATTAAACATCTACAGACAATGGATACTCTGAACGTGACCCAATTCTTAAGTCGTTAGTTTTGCAGAGTAATGTTTTTCAAGTAATTTCAGGAAAGGTGGGGAGGGTTGAATGTTTTTTGCTTAAAAGGGTAATTTCATTTAAAAAAATGTATTGTCTTGCTTCCACTTTGGTTATCCAAAGAGTTGCAACAGCAAAGATTTCTGCTGTAAGTTAATAAATGGTATCATTATAGGATGTTATCAAATAAATTACAAGTAGGGATTTGAGAGAGAGGAGTAGTGTGAGTGGTTTTGCTGAATTAATGCTTATGGAACTGAGGAGTGACCGGGACCTGGTAACATACAGCCTATAGAGGAATTCTGTAATTCATGCCTGTTCAGGACTGTAGCTGCAATTCATGGGGCATAAAGAGGAGTAGGGTTACTCTGATAACTCTGCACTAGCAGCTCTCCTTCTCCTGTCCTTACTTTTTCCAGTTGTCATGCTGTGTCTAAAGGTATTGCAGTAGCTGGTGACTTTGTAAATAGACAACGAGAAGGGAAGAGCTCCCATGGAGCCGTTGTGTCCATAGTTAGGGCTTAAGGCAGTCAAAGGAGGGAAAGGGATAGAGCTAGTGATAACATATGACCCAAGACCCCAGATACACATTTTAGCATAACATTAGGGAATATATTGCAAGGTAAGAAACCACAGGGTGACTGTTTTTTCTTATAGTCTGGTGATCATCCACAATTACTAGAAGTTTGCGTGATTTTTAAAGCAGCAAGTCCTGGGGGATATGGAAGAAAGGTCAATAAATAATACACACAGAGAGAAATGTCTAGGGAAGAACTGAGTTAAGTTAAACAGGAAAAAAAAAAAAAAAAAAAAAAGATATCTGAAGGATAGATGCTTACTGAAAATAAAGAGTGTGTTTGCCCTGTGAAGAATCTTTTCCCCTTCGTTCCAGCCATTGTGAAGAGCCACTTCATCCCAGTCGTGCCCTGGGTGGAAGTGAGTAAATCTGGCCACAAGCAAGTTGTAAATCCCAGAGTAATCTTGTAAGAAGGTGTGTTTTAGTACCTGTTTCCATGCAGGGGTTTACTAAGGTGGTAGGCACCAATGAATGCAGTTGAAGGTTAATTAGACACACAAAACCACTTAGAGGAACAAGGCAGTTCCTGAATAATTTCCATTTTCCTTCTGTCTTCTTTCCTGTTCTACCCTTTGGATGTACCTAATAATAGCTTTTTTGTTTTTCAAGCTTATCCTTTTTCCTATGCTTGTGGATCACCTTTCTTGCCTTCAAAATTCTACTTTAAAGGAAATATGTTGTATAGCCTTATTTGCATGTTCAGTTGAAGGGAAAAATACCAGCTGGAAGTGGGAACAGGACATATTTACTCTGAGCTGGGGGCTCAATTTAAGTCTTCAGAAGTACACCACATTAAAACACTAATTTTCTTACAAAGTAGCATTGGATGTACAGTGGGCACACAAAGTCACATTAAAACGTGCGTAGACTCTGTGACTGCAGTATAGTGCGGGGAGATGCACCGTGCCTTCTGGTGGACAGTGGAGAAGATGCAGTAAATATCTTCAGAGTAAGCAGAAGCACACAGAAACAGAAGAATACTTCCATCCCCTTTGGGCCACCCACTTTTCTTCACTTTTACTTTCCCTCTGCTTTGCCTTAGCTCTTTCCCCCATCACTTCAGATGGTTTACTCCCCAAATGTCCTTTCTTGTTCTTTGCCCACTCCCTGTCTGTTAATTGCTTGGGTACCACTCCTGTACTTGCTGACAAGTGTCTGTCCTCACAGGTCTCCCAAAGCTCCCTTCCACCAGGTAGTGATTCCTCATCAGGTTGACTGATGCAAACAATAAACTGCTATGTGGTGCTGCTCTAGCGTCTTTAAAAAGAAATGAGCCCTGTTCATTAAATATGCTCTGTTGTTGCTAATGAGGTCGCAAATCAACATCTTGGTGACAAATACCTGATGCTGCTCCCTTCCTCATGCCAACACAATTGCTTAACCGTGTTGTGAAATGGGAACTCTTCCTGCTGAAAAATAACTTTTTTCTCTTTTAACCTGGGTTATTTTACGCCTGATTCTGCCACCAAGTGTTCTTCTATTTACTCCTACTCTCCCAGCAACACTAAGTAGGAAAGAGGAATGTATAGCTGAGCTCTGCAGGGTGTTAATAGTTTATGGGCCATAGTCAGCTGAGCTTTTTGTGGATCACAGTGCAATGTCTTAAAGTTTTACTTTCCAGCAGAGGACTATTACCCTCCTTGCAGCTACAGTGATGCAAAAGCCAGTAGTTAGACAAAACCTGTGTCCATCCCTACTCCAGCTGAGCCACTACACTTTTTAGACACTGGCTTAAATGAGGTCACAATGGTTTGGGGTTTATATTTTGAGGCTTTTTTCACTACTACCGTGAAGTGGCCCTGGAGATGGTAACCTTCCACTGTGATGGGCAGTGGTGGTAACTTCATCTGCTACAACCATGTGGTGTCTTCCTCAGATCTAAGTCTCCAGAGACTTAAAGTCAGTGCTAGTTCAATTCCCACATCTTTTGTGTTTACACCCACTAAATAATTGCTTGCAAATTGCTATGAGCTTGCCCTGGAAGACGGAGATGCTCAGCAGCACCTGGCTGAAGGAAGAGCCTCGACAGTGCCCTGACTTGAGTACCTGTGGCCCAAAGCAAGATGTGCTCATGGCAGCTTCTAACTGGTGCCACCTCAGTACTGTGATATTCACACCCATAGTTACAATAACTCTGAAGAATTTCCACTGGGTGCCTATAAATCGCTTATTATTCAGCAGTGTCATCCTTGAAAACAAGTGGTTGCTGGATTTTGTGGTTTGCGTTTTGACACTGTATTTATTTTCTCAAATTTATGGATTTATCCTACTTTGATCTAGTGAGAACCAACAACATGTTGTTTGAATATTAATCACAACCCTCTTACCATGCAAATTGTGACAGGCTGTTTAAGCTCAATCTCTCTTACTTTTATGTTTCAGTCACTGACATCTATAAAATAACATCTTCTACATGCCATTTCTGCAGAGTAAAGCAGAAGGTAACTAGCTGTAGTTCAGGGCTCCTGGTCAGCGCTGAAGGGCCCATGAATTAAGAGAAAATGAGAAGCCCTGGCTGCAACTGGGAATGGTGTGGGAGACAGACAGATGTGTAGGGGTAAGGATGTGCATCTCCTTTCTGTCTGCCTGGAGCATTTCCTGTGGCTCCTGCAATTCACATGCCCTATCAGTGACATTTACCTAACACCATTTATATACACCCACTCACCTCGGCTTATGTCCTTAAATTGTGTCCAATTTGGTCCACTAATTAAAACCACATTTGATGCAGCCAGTCATATTGTTGCTGGGTACCAGGAGCATCACCAGCACAGACTGACACAGATTGAGTAGGTTGTGCAGCCATCCTTGTCACTTGGCCATCACCTCTGTCCCATTGGCTAGAGAGGGTCATAGAGCAACTGTGCTCCCTCAGCAGGGGTTGTTTTAATGCTCACCTTCTGTGCACTGCTCTAGGGAAAGGAGACTCATCACAAAAGTAAATAACAAATTAAAAAATACAAGATTTCCAGCCTATTAGTCATTTATGAGTCATAAAGTAGTTTCAGGTGGTGGTATTTTCTTAATTTTGCACCACACTATGTTCTTGAATGTTGCTATCTTATGGGCTCACCGATAATGATAGCTCAGTACAGGAATTGCCAATAATCTAAGTGGTGATTTTTAGTAATTTTCAACCATTACTGCTTTCTTTAATGGCAGACTTAACAAAGAATTCCACATAAGCATCAGAAAAATTGAAAAGGAAAACAGGAGGTGGCAGTGGAAGGAAAATATAAAAAGTGTGAAGCTTTGTTCTGCAATCTCTTTCTAAAAGTTTTCTGTATACACTGTACGTAATGAAACCCTAATTTAGAACGCAACTTAGGTTGAATTTATTTTCAGTGGACTAGGAGAAATCAATACCATCTTTTCATGAACAGAGCTAGGATTCAGTCCATAGGTTAGCCTCACTAGTTTTGTAGCGTTTTTGTATTTGCTCAAAGAACAAGCTAATCTTGTCCACAGTGAGTCCTTGAATTTGGCACTCCAGTGTCTCTGTGCAAGTTTCCCTTTGTGCATAGAGGATGTTGTAAGGAGCTTTTTTGGTTTGGGTGGATTAGTTCACAGCTACAGTAACGTTTTGATAAAATCTATGAAGGCTGCCTTAATCACAGATAATCTGTATACTTCCAGAGAATGCTGCAAACGGTATGTTTAATAACATTTTTAATAGACTCGATTGCCTGTTAAGAAATGCATCAATAGAATGCTGCTTTTGGTTAATGCAGAATGCAGGGAGTTGTGCAGGCTGCTCACAGTCATAACAGGCTGGACTAGGAGAGAAAACAGTAATTCCAAACCCTGTGGTTCAGGTTAAAATAGTAGCTTTTTGGGGAGAAATGGAGGTATTTCCCTTACTTATCTTTTCACTGTTTGAAACCATATCCTAGCTGCTTAGAAATCCAGTGGTAAAATTCCTACTGAACTCTCCTTAGACCTTAGACAAAGGAAAAATCCTTTGTCAAATACAACTTTTTTGCTCCCTCAATCTGTGGAATTAGGTTTTGGGATGGTTTGGTTTTTGTTGGGCTGTTTTTTGGTTTTTTGGTTCATAGTATTCATTACACCTTTTAAATTCCCAGCCCAGTAAACTGTAAGGATAAATGTTCTCAGCCAACAGAATTGCTAACCTGCATAGGGTTAAACATACACTTCAGACTATCTGTGGAGCAGAGTACCAGTGTTGCCTATGAGCAAGCCTTAAGAGCAGCCCAAATATCTCTCTGCCCTTTTCAATCCCTTATACAACTTCGAATTAAATTCCATATTTACTTGTTTATTTGCAAACCCAGTGAATTGGTGTGGGGAGAGCAAATGCAGTGTGCTGGGCCCCCCAGCTGCTCCTGCCACCTTCTCTGGCCCCAGGAAGCACAGCGAGAATCTGCCTGGAGATGGTCTGAGCCAGGTGGAAGACTGAAGTGTGGTTTAGATAAACCCAGAAAACTCCAAATAGCTCTCCCTCTTCTTCATTTCCAAAGTTCTGTTCTGATGGAGTAAGTTGGGAACACCTTATTTTTTTTTTTCCCCACTTTTAAAAAGATAAAAAATCCACCTCACTTTCCTCATTGACAAGTTCTGGTGGTTTTTTTCCCCCACTGAGGAAAATAAAAGCATAAAATAAAAGCTAGTACATGTTTTCCCAGATCGTCTTTCAGAGCCTGAAGAGAAGCATAGAGCCAGTCATGTTCTCAGCTGGTTGACTGCAATTCTGGAAAATTCACAGTGGCAGTAAGAGCAGCCCAAATAATCCTGCAAATTTGTATGTGTCTGTAGTAACCAAGGAGATGTATGAAATTCAGTCTGAGGTTGAGCTGGTCTCCTTGGACAATTTGTCTTTCAAGTTCCTTTCACATATAAAACAAGAGCCCTGATCTCGGCCTTCTACATCCCACAGATTAACACCATCCTTAGGGACTGAATTTATTACCAGTTCAAACTAAAATATAGAAACACGAACTCAGAGGTATTTTCTCTCCAGTGCCTATCTAGAAGCCCCTCATTGAAACTGTCTCCAGGAGACACCCAGCTGCCCCTTTCCCTCTCATCTCCACTGGAAATAAAAGGTGAATTCGTAGAAGCAAGGTGGTTGGCTTTACGGGATCAGAGTGACCTGATGGCAGACCCTGGAGTCATGAAGCAGCGTAGCACCCAGCGTACATCCTTTCATGCCTTCATCTTGTACAGCTCTGGGACATGTGATTTGGGTTTGAATCAGTGACCTTTCTCAGCACACAACCTGCCAAGCATGTAATAAGTTGCTCAGTAAGGACAAAAGTCCTTTTTTTTCCCCTGGCGAATATGAGTTTATTTTACTGAACAAGAATAAGGGAGAGCATATGATCAAAAGGGAAAAAAATGCTGATGGAGGAATGAATAATACGATTCATTGTTTTACAAAGATGCTTCTGTGTAACTCTGGACTTAAAACTCTGAAATGACCAGTAAGAACTCATCTCCAGTGTCTTTCTGTAAGTGTGTGGGTTTTAGGAATTTTAGGTTTTATTTCTAATTCTCTGCAGCACTAAAATGGGCATTTTGTCACTTCCTTGCCAGCACTGGCAGTAGACATTTGCTGGCCAGGTTTGTTCAAATTGTTCAAATTATAATGTCAGGTTTTTTTCAGGAAGAAAAGTGGGCCAGCCAGATCTAGAAAAACGCAGGGGAATAGATCTTGTCCCCTACCTCTCTGTGCTGTACACAACAGCCTTACATCAGCAATCCCTACCTTGCCTTGTTGTGTGGCTTCATCCCAGCCTGGAGGTGCAGGAGGTCTTGTGAATTGCCCACCAGACGTTGCCCATGATGTGTATATTTGGCTCAGATCCTATGAACCTTACTCTTCAAGTACCTCTGGAGGGGTTTTTGAGGTTCCTCACACCTGTTCACATGGCAAGTTACAGAGCACCACACCACAATCTCGGCCTGAATTCACCCTGCCTCTCTTTCCAGTACAACCAAGTGATAGAAATGGTGCTTCCTCATCCAGCATACATGACAAACCAGACTTGATGAACAAGTTGTTTAACTCATCACCCCTCTCAGACCTTCGTCAGTGCAGCAGATGTAGTGGAGGGCACAATGATGGTTGGGGTTCTTTTTCATGTCATTTTTCTTTCCTTGACAATGCAGCTGTGCTCTGAAAAAATGAATGGCAGGTGGGGAGAAGGGGAAATTTCCCCTGTAGGTCTGTTCTCCGTGTGTGAACTCAAACTTCTGGCTTTAGCAACTCAAATAAGATTTTACTGCATTTACTCCTCATTCCCTCTCCTGAGTAGAGCTGCTGCTGCAGTGCTAGCGGGAGAGGGCTGTGGAAGAGCAGAGCTCCCAGGGGGTCTAGTCCTCCCCACCTGTGCACACCACCTGGTAACACTTTCTTTCTTTCTTTATAATAATTTTTGTTTCAACATCACTGCAGAAGGAAGAGGATCTTCTTTTGACTTCTAATCAAGCAAAGACCAATTCATCATAACAGCATCTGCTACATTTCCGTTTGCAGAAAACCCCAGTTTCATCTACCATTCGGACTACATGCAAGTGTGGAAGACTGTAAAGGGATTACAGGAGGACAAACATGATAGGAACAATAATACTGAAGTTTTCTTCACATAAACACAAGTTCTAGATTACAGAACTCTTATGTGTGATTTTTATTTGTATTTTTTATGACTGCTTTATTTTTACAGCTGGCTTTAAGCAGACATCTACATTTATAATTACAGATTTAAAGCAATTATTTTCTTTGGGGTAAACTTGAACTGAAGTGATGCATTTATATTTAAAATAAATACTAAATATTCAGAATCTTGTGGCAAACTGTTAGACAAGAGATTTGGTTTCACTTACGTTGTCATCTTCACCACTGTTAATAATGGCTCTTCTGTCTTCTCAAAGCCATGAGACTGAAATTGAACTGTATCACCAAATATATCTCATGTCAGTATGAGTCAAGCTGGGAAGTATAGGCAATGCACTTCTCATTAAACTTCCTACAATCTACTACGTTGTCAGGTTTTGGTTTTTTGTTTTTTTTTTTTTTTTTCCTTTTGTAAGGGTAGTTGTATCTTTTCAGAAAACTACTCCAAAGCAAGCAAATTAGTTTCAACAGTTTTCACAGGAGTTGACCAAGGTAGAGCATCGTTTCTGCTGCTTTGCTGATACAGAAAACTCAAACATTTTATAATTACAAACTAGAAGAAACAGCTTTTTTATAGTAGATTTTTCAGTTATTCCAAGTATTCAAAGCATTTAGGAGAGGGAAGTGCTTGATTATGAGCTAACTTTGATTTAGGTAATGTTTCTAGAAATAAATCCTTCTGATAACAGCACAAAGGCTTAAGGCAGGTCTAAAGAGGTCTTGTTCAACAGGAGGGTTGGCGTAGTGTAGCAGAGTGGGCTGGAGGAAGAGACCAGAGAGTGACAATTTCTCTACCTGTTTCCAGCCTGCTCAATGACTTGTGACAATTACTGTAGTCTTTACTTACTCTTCCTCCTTTTTCTTTGTTTTTGAACATGGACCTTCTGGTTTACCTCTGTCTCTAGGTTTTCTACCCTTATGTGCCTCAACAGCACCAAGCATGAATGGTCTAGGATCTTGGTTGGAGTCTTTTCGTGCTATTGCATATAAATTCAAATCTTGCCACAAATCCGAGTTAGATCATTAATGTAGAGGATGTGTAATACACTAAATTTCCTATTAAGAGTGCTGACAGTTCATCTAAAGGTGGGAGAGGAGCTTTTCCCTATGTTTACAGAAAGAAGACTGAGAGTTGTCCACTTATCTCATTGAAGAACTGTGGAAACCATGTCAGTTCACTCTGAAAATATCCAAATAATAAACCTTACTTTACGAAAACCTTTTATGGCTTCTTTTGTTTTTCTTTTAATCTTGTCATGAATCTCTCCAATCACTTGCTAGTAGGCAAAACCTGTTTCCTTGCTTAGCATCGCTGCTCTTGCAATCAAATGCATTGAGAAATGCAGCAGGAGACCTGGATCTCATTTACTGTGACTTCATGAATATAAATCCTTTGGCGAGGTGCATTCTAAACAAATCAAGGGAAATATGCTTAGTGAAAATGAACACCTTAACAAAGCAACATACAGTAATGCAATAGCAAAGCACCATCAGAGAAAGGACGCACACTGCAAAATGCTTCTGTGGTAGAATCTGTCTTGGTCTGCATTGATTTCCAAAGAAAACAGCACACGGCGCTGCCTTCCTCTGAGAAAATCACAGCAGTTCTCTGGAGACTTGTCATAAACCTACAGCAGTATCTAATGTTGTCCAGATAAAAGGGTGTAGGGTCAGGACCTTAGTTTCATTCTCTTTCTTCATCTCCTGTCATTTGGAAGGAAGTGGGAGCTTCCAAAGCTGATGAAGTAGGAGTTGCTGGCAGTATTTGTCATAAAATGTGTAAGCTTAAGCCTTTCCTTTGCCCTAAAATCTGTTCTTCTGAGTACAGCTTGTTTCTGTGCAGAGGGCTAGCACAGGGATTAAGCATCACAAAAGTCTTACTTATGCCTTCATATTAGTGCATAAATAAGATTTAAGCTGCTCATAGACCCTTTCTAGCTATCTGCATAGAGCTGAATTTTATATGCTAGCCATGATAAGACTAGAGAAAAAAAAAAATGTAGTTGTGGCAACAGCAGTCAAGTTTAAGCAGGGGACTGAAATTAAATGAAGTGGGGATTGGAAGTGTGATAGACATAGCTGTGATGTCCTGACATCAAACACATTTCAGAAATGATGCCAAAACCAGGCGATTAATCAACAGCCTTCTCTGTGTGAGAGGTAGATGGTCTGTTCAGCTGCACCAACAAACCATTTCCACTTTGCTGGTTGCAACCATAAAGTAAAACACATCAGGTCTTTGTGATACCATCTGACAGATCAAGGCCATCAGGCCCTACCTGACTCAGAGTCACAAAATACCTTTTCTGAACATGGTTGGTACAGAATGAAACCAAGTTGTGGCGTTCTGAGCTCTTAAGTACTGCAGGATCACAAAATACTGCTGTGCCTGGGAGCTAAACCACTTGAATTTGTGACGGCTCGCTCAGTTCTCAGCAGTGATTAGGTGAGCCTCTTCTTTGTTTAGCTGCTTAGCCAGTAATCACTGTCTCTGCCTGAGGTGCCCATCATCCCCCTTCTATGCTTAATTAAGACGATGTCTGTAATTTTTTTTTTCTTTTTTTTAAATTGAGAATCACAGACTGAGGGATTGAAACAAAACTGGTTTTGTTTCAGGAGACATTCATTAACAAATTAATTAAGTGTACTTAATATCATTCCAGTGCAATATTCAGTCTGAGTGTTTTTCTATTCTGCTAAACTGTAGTGTTATGCCAGCATAAAGATGATTTGGAAAAGGCAAAAACACAAACAAGGGAGCTGCCAAGTGCAAGGGTAAAAGGAAGTGCCAGTGCAAGCAAATGTGGTGAGTCTTCAATTATTTATTCCCATCCTTAGATATGGGATGGACTTTGGCAGGTGTCTAATTTGGGACATGATGAGAAGCACCATGACGAGGGTGAAGAGCAACATGTGCTCATGGCTTGGATAGTTACAGCATTCCAGGGATGAGCTGGCTCCAAATGGAATCTCTCTTCTCCACCTGCATTTGGGCCTTTCATACTGAACAAGTGATAACCAAGCTCTTTATACCTGCACTGTGATCTCTGCAGTCTGGACAAGACCCACTGTCGGTACCAAGGCTTCAGAAATGCAACCAGTCCCTTAAGAGGTTTTTTTCCAAATTACTGTCACCACTTAAAATGTTGAAGGAGGAATGAGAAATGGTCAGGGTAGAAGTTATGTTTTTGCTAAATGATGTGTGACCTTTTAATACGTCTGGCCCTGAATTACTTGAGGGTATCCATGCAATCTGTTCTATTGTGCCCAGGGTTCAGCAGGGCTTGGGCAGGTACAAATCTAATGAGAAATGGGAAACTGTAAGATGGATGGTCCTTGTCTGCTGTGCCTGCTGGGGATCATCAGCACAGGGTAATCTGGGCCAGGTTTTGATTGAGGCAAATGGGACTCATCCATTCATCTAGATATTTAGCATTCATCTTGATCTTTTATAAAATATCTAGATTTCAGCATGCTCATTTGTTTTATTTATTCTCCAGCCTCTGTGTTGACTACTAGGGGGCACACAAGGATCATTTGACATTTTTTTCAAAAAGAGAAGCATGAATCTTAGGTTTTAGGAGAACTACTGCCATCATTTCAGAGCTTCATTGTGAGCAAGTGAGAGCTCCTGCTCTCTGAGCAACACAAGGCCCCGGTCACATAACTGTAGTAGCCCCTGTATGTAAAACTGCTTCTGAAGGTGGCATGCAACAGGGGGAAATGTGAGTCCCAGAACAATTTTCATATGCTCATGGGTTGCCTTGTTACTGACAGATGCTTACAGCTGCTTCAGATAGGAAGATGACAAAGCTCTGAATTTCTTATTTGATGTTGAAGCTGTTTAGAGAGAGAAAATACTGTAAAGCAGTGAAAATGAGGAGTACGTCTTTATGTTCATTATAAACATCTTTACAGATGGAACAAAGTAATTACTGTACTGGAGTACATTGCTGCTGTGTTTGTGCCAGTCTCCCTTCTCTGAGAGTGACATGGAGATGTGTCTGGCAGATTTGAGAGGCAAGCACCAGTACCAGCCCAGGACACAAAGCACAGCCAGGTGAGGAACCTGTCTCCAGCCATGGCCAAGAGCAGATGTGCAGGAGCACTTAGGGGTGCACTCCACTGTGACTGCCAGCTGCCTGATGCTCAAAGACATCCCAAGCTAGAGGATGTACCCGGCCCTTAGGAGATTTTTGTCCTAGAACTTGCCTGGTGGGGTTTTTCTCACTGTTTTGTTTGTTTGTTTGTTTTTAATATCCACTATATCCTGTATAAAATAATCCTGTAGCTACACTCCATTTTAGGTAGAAGACACCTTCCTTGGTTTTGAGGCTGCCGCACTGGCACCTTTTAGGTCTTGCCTGGGGAGCAGCACTGAACAATACCCCCCCTTAACCTTCTCTGGGCCCCTGAGGTTGTACAGAGCTCTCTTGGATCTTCCCGGGTGTTTCTGGGGCTGAAGAGTCTGGCCTGTTTACTCATTCCTTGCTGGGTAGCTTTGATCACATTTGCTTCCCCTCTCTGAAGCTCCTTTCTTTGAAGCTGCCCCAGTTCACTAGTGCTCTTTCTGGAACAACGCAGGGCAGGGGCAGGGATGAGGAGAGAGGCAGGGGCAAGGTAAAGGGCAGGGGCATGAATTGGGGCAGGAGGTGGGGCTGGGGCAGGGGCAGGATCTGGGGCAGCTACATGTTTTTGCAGGTGGCTCATCACTGGTTTATAACCTGGAGTAATGTCTGTTTGGTTTGTTCTCCCCTCCTTTCCAGGAGATTTCTTGTATCCTGTTTGTAAATATAACCATCCCAACATTTGCTAACATTTCCGGCCTGACCTCAGTCACTCCATTTAAAGCAGGCACTGGTGTTTGTCAGGGGGATGAAGGGGGAAATGTTCATATCTTCATGACCCTTGCATGCAGCCTGCTGGCTGAGAGCTTGACAGGTACAACAAAGTCTGTTGATATGAGGAAAGAGAGTAAAAAAAAATGGCTCCTTTTGATGTTCTGCAGTGTATGGAGTGTGGGAAATACGTTAGAAGTATTCCCTGGAATAATCTCCCCAGGGAATTGATGGATCCCACAACATTGGACACTTTTAATATTCATCTGGACAGGGTGCTGGCCCATCTTGCCTAGACCATGCTTTTGCCAAGAAAGGTTTGACCAGATAATTCTTGGGGTCCCTTCCAACCTGTGATTCTGTAATTCTATGACTCTATGAATATTTTCCTGCCATCTGACTGTTGCGGTGGCCTGGGTGACTTTCTATTTTTGCGTTTCTTTCCCAGACTGCTTGTGTCAGTGGGGCAAAGTATATTTTCCCTCCTCAGCATCTTGTGACATTTTGACTGTCTTGATCAACAGTGATGTGTCAGAACTTTGCTGGTTGGCATTATTTCCTTTGTTCAGTCATTTTAACAACCTAGAAGAAGAAGTATTGACCAATATCAGCTTCAGGCTTTTTTGAAGTTGATAGTAGACTTGTGCTTGTGTATCCTTCAAGCACTGCCTCTTCCTAAATGAACAAATTGATGATGTTGCAGAACATCTCTGTAATTATGTTTGAATACACCATTTAGAGACTGTGACAAATCCATTGTATGAAATGAAAAGGGCAAAAGGATAAAATAAAAATGTCTTAATAAAATGAATCATTGCAATAATACATTTAAAACTGCACAAAGGGAAATGCAACACTGAAAAGCACTGAGAATTCACCATGAAAAAACAATTTTTATTTGTGAAAATAGACAGTGGGCAGTTCCTGGACTGGTACAAATAGATGGATTTAGTTACAACTCTATCTGTTAATTCAGCTGAGGATCTGACCATATACCTTTGTTTGATCTATAAACATGAGAACATTTCTGCCTCCTGCAAAGCCTTAGCTAATCAGGGATATACATCATGGCTTTTCTTGTCCCTAGATGTACAGGAGACTTGTGCAGTTGTTCAGTTTCACGATACTGCTTCCCTCTTACAGCAAAGCTTATGAGGCTTTATAATTTCAGGTATTTCCCCCCACTGCCCACTGAAAACTGATGTGAAACTCCTCCCACACTTCTGGCTACAGGCAAGCCTGCTTTCTGCCAGGAGTGGCTGGGGGTGAGCTAGTATCAGCAGCTCAGATGAGGGACCCCAACTGGCGCCAGTTTTTGCTGGAGTCAATATGCTTGCACAGCTTGAAGCAGCACTTTCTCCCACCCTGAGTTGGACAGTCACATTCCCACCAGCTCCAGTTAAAACACACACTGTAGTTGTGCTGTGGGCTATGGCTCAGTATCCCCAAACCTTATGCACTGTGGCTTCCACCAGCACAGAGAGCAGGTGAGCTGGCTCCGTGCTGGGCAGGGTAGGCAGATGGATTGCCGCTGACATCAGCCTTGTCATGGACGAAGAAGACCAGGGTGGGGTGGAATGCACTGTCTGGTTTCATCTCCACAGCCGTAAAGATAAACTCGTAGTCTTCGAAGGAAAGAAACCACATCTATGTTGTCAAATACAGCTACCAACATTGAAGACTTCCAAGCTGGGACTTAAAAATTTGTCTTTGTTTTTCATTCATAAGTAGCTGGGAAATGATTGTCTGTGCTGGCAGCTGCACTGTCCACAGCGCCGGTGCAACCCACACTTGGGTGGCCAGGGGTGGGGGTCCACTGCTCCCACAGCCCCTGCGAGGGGGCTGAGCCTGACCACAGCCGGCACGGAAAATCATAGAAGGGAGTCTTCCAAAAGAAAAGAAAACCCTATGTAAATCTAGTAGAAATTACTAGCTGATGTGATAGATAGTTTTGCATATTTTTAATCTATCTGGATGTTGGTTTTAAGCTCATGTCAGTCTGCCAAATTATCTTAAGGCAAGGGGAGATTGCATTACCTAGCCTATACAGTGAAATCATGGCTATTTGCACTTCACTTCTTGAGTTGAGTGTAATGGAGTGCTAAGTAAATCTGTGGGTGGATGCGAGAGTACCTGGCTATGAAGAAAAAACACATTTGAAAAAACTACTACTTCATTAAACTTTTTTTGTTTTTTTTTTTTTCAGAGGTTAATGATTGATTTGTGGTATTTGTGACATTCATATCAGAAAGACATAAAGAAATGATGCTCTGGTTGTCAGGTCATTAGGTACTGATAAAGGCTTGAGAGAACTGCCTTGATGTGGCTGGATGTGAATGTGAATTAGACTATTCACACCATGTACAGCCTAGGAAGGTGGCAAAAAAATGTTGCAAAGAAAAGTATTTTAGTTCCAGTTGGTACCTGGGACAGGAAAAGTAATTATTTCTCTTCAGTTAAGTTTGAGGACTCCCAGAATAAGAAACTGAGGTATCTTCAGGGTCTGTCACCAATTCCATATAAAAGTGTGTTAGGGACATGGTTACCCGTATGAGGATGTCATTCAGCCAGTTGATGGAGTCCTTGGAAATGGAGCTTTTGCAACTAATCTGAGCTAAAGTCAAGCTGAACTTAAACAGTGCTGCAACGTGTTTGTAGGGCAGAGGGAATTGTGTAGTTGCAGCAACAAAAAAAGTCAGCTCTGTGATTGAATTGCTCTTTATCTTCTCAAAGGGACCTTTAGTATTAAATTGGGAATAATAATTGGAAAGAAAATGTACCTGTGGCCCATAGGGTTTTCATTGGATGGAGGCAGGGGGGTCACTTCAGTTGTGTCTTACTCTCCAAACGGGAGCAGGTGCCTGGGAGCTGGCTGTGGAAATGTGCCACTGGGCAGGAGCAGACGTCCCCCACCTTCCTGCCCTCTTTGGCGCAGGGGGTGACTCCAGCAGCCGCAGCTGCCCCTTGGAGAGAGGAAGGCCCACTCCCCACAGAGTCTTTTGGAGACCAGGCTTCACCAGTTGTCCATTGATCTTTGCCTGCAAATAGCTCTTTAGTTAATTTTCTCCTTCTTCGGTGAATGTTCCCATTTCCATTAACACAGAGACAAGCAGATACTACAGTATTATTGTAATAGCCTCTATTTTTTTTTGCCTGAGAGATCATTTTTGTGTCAAATCTCTGGCATATTAGCACTTCTTCCCTGATTTCCAAAGTAAGCACTAAGCTTAGGATAATAGTGCATTACCATAAGTCTGTAATGGAGCCATCACTTAGGAACGATACATTAATGCTTTACTATATTTCTTAGAGATTACTTCCTGATGCTGTTTTGAAGGGACGAAGCAAATCCAGCAAGTATCTTGTGAAAGTTTCTAAATCAGGTGCTGCTATCACATGGGTTCCATCCTCTTCTGAGTTACACAGATCAGAATCCCCAGGACTCATTTGACCCAGGGACTTGGCAGTTGCATATGTACCAGCTTTGTTATACAAACATTACCCTGGTTCTGTGGTTTGGGACACACTTGTCCAGAGATGAAGCAGGTTCCACTCAGTGAATGGCATGTCTTTGAAAACAGGATGACTGACTGGATATTAGAGCAAGTTGCTACCCCAAAAACCTCCCCAAAACAGGGTAAAATTTATTTTAAAATTATGATTCTTACATAAAAGACAGGCTGTAAAAAAACCCTGAGCTCATGTAGCCTAACATTGGAACAATGCTTTGGTTAAGAATTTCTGACAAAATTAATATTAGTTTTCACCTGGAGGAGAAACTTCAGCCAGACACTATAGTTGGACAAGTTTTAGGAAGATAAAACCAGAATCTAATAACAGCCAGTGCCAGGGCCAGTAGCCTTTGCCTGTGAGAGCCAGAACATTGACTCTGGCAGTAAATGCCATGGGTCTGGTGGCTCTTAAGATGCTCTGAAGTTTTTTTCTAAAAGTATGAACAAAATATGGTGACCCTTGGAGTCTTTCACTAACCCAGGCCAAGAATAATATTAGTGGGAGCTAAGTGGAAATGTCAGCACGTGGAAGCAGTAGGGCACTGTCATAAATTTAGGGGTTTTTTTTCCTTATGGTCAATCCATCCAATTACTATTTGTAGAAACTCAGGCTGGATACAGAATTTTAAGCATATTGGTCCAAGAGCAAGAGAACATAGCCCATCTATTCTAAAAATAATAATTAAAAAAATTAACCTTTCTTATCAGCCATTGTGAGAATGGTTTATAAAGTGATGGACCATGGCTCTTTTTTTACAAGTTTGTTTACAAATTACAAGATGACAGCTTTCCTATATATTACCATTATAAAAGCACTCTGCAACTGAATTTCGGTGGAAGACAGGTTGCTTGAAGTTATCTGCATTTACTTTAGAAATGCAGCACTGTTTTAAAGGCTGCCTGCATTAATATGAAGAACCACATTTATGAAGGAAAATATCATCACCTCAGTATTAAGGGTCCATGGTGTCCTCATTCCTTATTCAAGGCAACACAAAAAGTGATTTTCAACTTTAGTAGCAAACATGTATGAAAACTGATATTAATGCTTCTAAAGTAGTACTCAAAACCCATAGAAATTGGAATCTAGGAAAATAAACAATTAATACTATGGTTTAGCAAGGTACAGGTGACCTATATCATGGCACTGCAGGATCACGGTGACAGGCAACTGTAAATATCTCAGTCGGGGTATGAGCACCCCAGCACAGTTAGTGCAGGACAGGATCAATATTCCCAATAAAATGCTGAGCAAGAGAAGCAATTATTTTAGCAGTAAAACTGTAACACCTGGGTGACCATTTGTGTAAGGATTCTCCTGGACTATGTTTAAAACCATAACTCTCCAGCTCTTTCAGCATCATTTATATGAAGTATTTAAATAGGGTGTCATGGTTTGAGCCTGGTTGGTCGCCAACCACCATGCAGCCACTCTCTCTCCCTTCTCATCCAGCAGTAAGAAGGGACAGAGAGCCAGGCTTGGGATTCAAGATAGGACTGGGATGGGGAAAAAATCCCCCTTTATGGTCAAGAGCAAAAGGCAGACTTATTAGGGGAAGTAAAAAAAGAACATACATTTATTACAGCCACTAACAACACGTAACAGAGTAGGACAGTGAGAAGCATTGCCACATCTTGAGAACACCTTCCCCCCACCCCTCCCTTCTTCCCAGGCTCAGCTCTGCTCCCGATATCTCCCCCAGCAACGCAGGGGCAGGGAATGGGGGGTGCAGTCAGCGCTGCCACTTTCTCCATCTTCAGTGGGGGCAGCTTCTGGAACTTCTCTGCCCTGCTCCATCGTGGTCCCCCTCTCACAGGAGACAGTCCTCCACAAACTTTCTCTGACTTGAATTCCTCCCATGGACCGCAGCGTTCCCCACACTGCTCCGTCATGGGTCACTAACTTCCTCCGACTGGATTCCCTCCCACGGCTGCAGCCGTTCCCGAGCTGCTCTGGCGTGAGACTCCCCCTCATGCTGCACTGAATCCCAGCACTGAATTACAGCAGCGGGGCTACCTTTTCCCATGAGACCCCGGCCTTCTTCGGGCACAGAACCTTGATCAGGCGAGCAGGAGCAACAGGCCGTAAATCAATGTCTGCTCCACCGTAGATCTTCATGGGTGGCAGGGGGGCCGCCCTGCCGTCTCACCACAGGATACAGGGGGGTCTCTGCTCCGGCACACCTCCCCCCTCCTTTCTTCCTCCGTTCCCCCACTGACCTTGGTGTTCATGCAGCTGCCCCAACTCCTCCTCACAAGTCCTGCTCCTCCTCCTCACGTCCCTTCTTAAATACGTTATCGCAGAGGCGCAGCCGATGGGCTCAGTTTCCAAACAGAAGTGGAGCTGACTTGGAGATGGGGGAGCTTCGAGAAGCTTCTCACAGGGGGCCGCCCCGATAGCCCCCTCCCCTGCCACCAAAAAACTCCACCACTCACTCAACCCAGGACATAGGGAAATAACAGAAGCATGGTCTCACAGTTTTGTAAGCCTAGAAGGGAGTATTATTGTCATCTACTGATGCAGACACTAACATCCCTAGACTTCCCTTAGTTAATTTCTTTTAGGAAGGCATTCACTCCTGATGTGGAGACTGCTAGGGGCTGCAAATTCACAACCACATTTGGAAAATCCTCACTTGATAGTCCCCATCTCAGAGAATGTGTTCAGGCTTTCTAACATTCATCCATGTGAGCTCAGCTTGAGCCATACTATGATGTAGTTAGTTCGTTAGACCAGTGAGCCAAATAAATGTTTCGTCCCTAACTTTAGGTATTTATAACCATCCATGAAGTAATCCCCTTACTCTTACATCCATCAAATCTATGAGATTGTATTTTTTTCTAGTATTTCTGCTGCACTTGCCCAAGTCCTTTCCAAACCAGTGGTCTGCCTCTCACATTGACACCAACACTAAGCACGGTACTTCGGAAGATGGCAAAAGTGCCAGTTACAGAAATAATAGGATTTTCCAGCTGTTTCTCAATATTTCTGACTCTCCAATCACAGGTGGTGTTCACCTTTTGGGCCCAACACAGTGCCGGGAATACAAGATCAGGTATTTCCCTATTTAGACACTCCAGCTGCCTTAATCCACAGCTTCCTGAAGTCCCCACTCTGTGATGCTCTTCGGTCACAGAGCTGACACTCCACATTTTGCTGTTTTACCACATTTTGCTGTTTTAAAGTGCTTGTTGTTAGCCTACATCCACTTTACCAAACGAACTGGATTTCTCTGCTCCAGTTACCCACTTTCTTCTATCTTTATGACATTAGCAAAGGGTGCTTGAATAAACTTTTGCTTTTGCCTTTGTTTCATTTAACTAGTGAAGCACTGGATTAACTCTAAAAGATTGATTTTTAGCAGAAAAATTAACCATACTTTCCAGAAGTGTGGTTACCCATGTTTCACAGATGGAGGACTGTAAACCTCAAATATTCAATCCCAGATCTGTGGAGGTGTTTACATATGTAGCTCCTACGTAATAAGGAATAAGGCATCCAAATGCCTTTGTAGAGCTAAGCCAGAATTCTCACCCTTGACTAGAGAAGGAAGGCTTTAGAGTGATAAAAAGTCAAACCTGTCTGTTCCCATAGCCTGAGCTGTTATCTCAGTCATTCAATATTCAGATATTACAGGCATGAGACACTGTCACACTTACAAGAGCCCAAAGAGTTTAAAAATAAAAAATCAAAAAAAAAAAAAAAAGAAAAAATTAAAAAAAAAAGGAGAGAATCTATAAGCAACAAATCTTTCTGATGTTTAAAAATGAACCCTAGAACTGCATCCCATAACAAATTAGAAAAGAGCAAGGAATGGATATCTCTTCTTTTTTTTTTTTTTTTTTTTTCATTTAATGTTATTTACATAATCTCAAAGTCCAGAAAACATTATGTGTTCCTATTGACTTCAGTGGAGTTTAGGAGCCACTCAGTTCTCTGCCCTGGGGTACCAGCTGTAGCATAGCATGGCACATAGCTCTGATTTCTAACTTCTTCACTTGACCAGAAATCTTAGTTTTGTTTGAGGTGAAATGTGAAACTAGAATATTTGGACCATATACCAACCCTTGAGTGCTTCTGTGGGACCCACCAGATACATCTCAAATGTTCTGAAAGATCTCTGCCTTAGTGAAATATTTTGTACATGTTATCAATGTTGTCCACTGCCCACACATTTACCCACATTAACTGAAATAATTGTTTCAGCCTGTGCCAAAAGTATTGCCTACTCACAAGGGGAAAAAAAAAGTGCATATGTATGTGTGTGTATATATATATTTTTTAAAAAAGTTAAATATATATACACACATAAATATGTGTAGAAATGTATGTGTCTAGTGGTCCGTGTGTGCATATATATTTTATGTATTTTATATATATTACATATACAGACATAATATGCACTCATTATATATAGAACATATATATTATATAATATGTATGCACAAGCACAGAGAGTGACAGATCGAGCTGATGTGCTAAATAGTTTTTGAAAGATTATCAAGCTCCTGAGCATGGTGCTCTAATGTCCGATAGAAATCAACCTTGTACAGAGCAGATGCAGCCATCTAGAACAAAAAGGGAGTTGAATTGTTCAGTGTCTGTTGGGACGGAAGGGAACCTGAAAGCTTCCGGTTCTTAGCCGAACTCCCTTATGTTCTCTAAGTGCAAGGAGGATGGGGATTTGTAAAATTGAAAATGCTTTTAAAATGTATTGTGAGGTGGTTCTGCTTTTTATAAGACCTTTTCTGAATTCCTGTGTTAAAAACACAAATGCAAAAGTCAACAACCTCCAAGATGACATGTTGTATAATACAAATATATTAGGGAAACATCTGTAGGATGAGTTAGAGTCCCATTGTATTTTGTGCTGTGTGGGAATGAAGAGCCTATGCCTGGAAGGGTTGTTATACTACATAGACAAGCTAGCAAATGAGAAGGCAAATGGAGACAAAAGAAGGCACATTAGTCTTTGTCTCTGCCATTTCCCTGATATTATCATGTTGTTTAGAGACTGGAAGCCTGAGAATCAATTGGAGTGTCTGTAGCTCTGTTTGACTGATACTTTACCAAGTAATCCTGAGGGTAACACACTTCTCTGGGTCAGACCAGGGCTTTTGGCTCAGTCAGAGTCTGAAAGAACATTTTCCAGCTATCCCAAGTAAAAACCTGGAGTTTGAGGCAAGTGAAAATGTAAATCACAACTGTACATTCATATACACTATGGCTATATAAACACTGAAATTTAATTTATTTTTTTTTTAAGAAAAAAAGGTCTTTTATTTTTTTAATGAAAAAAAAAAAAAAAGCGGGTTTTCTTTTTTAAAATAAAACTCCCCAGATGAAGTTTTGTTTAAGATTCGTTCAGGCTGGTCTTTAGCTGAATGGTCTCTTTGCTCAGGTTTTGCCTTATCACTTGTGTTAGGTGCAGACTGAGCCTGGATCTGAAAGCATTGCACATTGTGTGCTCTATTAGAGAAGATAAGCCACACCCGAGCATTTCTCTAATCAATCTATTGATGAAAGAGTGGACTTTGTAACTCCTGCTATTAAAAGCCAACCATCTGGGGCCCAGGGAAGGTGCCCAGTTTCCAAGTCACCGTCACAAGGACCTTGAAGTATGTCTGGCATAGCGAGGGGGATTCAGAGGGGCTACCTGAACCGCCCTGGCGTGAGGCCCCACCGAGGTTCCCCTGGGTTCTTACTCTTCCCTGGGGGCTACAGGAAAGCCAGAGCCATCCCTAAGGAGAACAGAGGGGGTGGATCAGAGCAGATGATGACAGGACACTTTTATTTATAGTTTAACTAAAGCAGTGAGAAGGAGCTGTTTGGTGTGTGAGAGGGGAGTGAAATCACACTCCCCCTCCTCAGTCCCTTCTTGCAGAGCAGTTGGAACTTGAAAGTTTGGCTCTGCAGAACTTACCTGTCACCTTAACGGTTCCTGATTGCCTTAGGAGACAGTTCCTACAATTCTGCCAAGGAAAACTCACAGCCAAGCCCTGTGGCTTGCTTCAAAAGTGCAATTTGCTCCTTCAGCCTGCTACTCATTTTTTTTTTTTTTTTTTTTTAGTATCATCCTCTGCCTGCCAATTGTGTTTTATTGCAGCGATTTGGAAATGGACTCTTTAATCTTTCACATTGTTAAGAGAATGATGGTAACTTCACTTCCCACTTCATAGAGAGCAAGGGGAAAGTGATTACTGCACCATAATGTGATACTTGCTAAATACGGACCAGATCAAACCCTTCTCAGCTAGCATTTCTGCTCTTGAGCTGAGGGAGTTGGGGAGACTGATGCTTTCTTAGCTGCTTTGTGATTGCTAGTAAGATTGCTAATATCTAAAACTATCACTGGCATTCAGAATATCCAGCGTGTCACTAAGCATAAAGAAAGCCTGTATCTGCTGGTGGACTGTGCAGAGCTCCTGAAGAAAATTGATGTGGAATTTAAATAATTGGACTCACTGTAATTCAGGTATGTCATTTGTTGGAGTGATGACATATCCAGTTGTAAGGAAAGGTAGTGATTTTGTAAGATACAAGAAAAATGTCCTCCTTTCCTTCCCCTCTCCACCTCAAACTTAGTCTACTACCAGTTGAGATTCCTGACCTGAAGTTATAGGTAGATTCCCAGATAACTGTCTCTGGTAATAAGAGAATAAAGATGAATCTTAAGCAAGTAATCAGAGCAAAGAACATGTTTAGGAAGAAATTTTGTCATTAGTGTCCTCATCCCATGTAGCAGGAAGGAGATGAGTGTATCCTGATGCTCTTGGGGATATTATTCTCTTTGGGATGCAGTCAAAAGCCTAGCTTCATCACCAGTAATTTGTTTTGTTGTTTTCTCAGGGATCTGCTGGTGCACATAAGCACCTCCATAGTGTGCTTGCAGGTTCATTAGCAGAATTTAACAGGGCCTTTTAAGGCAGAGGTGAGGTGTATGACTTGGACCACAGGGAGAGTAGGACCATTTATACCAGTTGTGAGCACTCTGGCTGTGGGATATATCGATTAAATGATACTGGGTTTTAGTAGCTGTAGTACATGATATTCAAGGTTTGGATTGGTTACGTTTCTCCTGGCTTCTGTATTTTTTTGCACTTTTCTTAGTTTCCTGTAGCACTTCATCCAGGTTTGGATGAAGGGAGTATAAGGTAGATGCTGATGAACTGGAGCAAAACCACTGGAGGACAAGCAAGAAGGTAAGGAATTTAGAAGAGTCATTCAACGGAACTGGCCTTGCTTAGGGGGGCCCTGATATCCACTTGCTGGCACCAATGAGGAAGAGCCAAGCTCTTAACTGAGGGGGACTGCAGAAGAATAACAGACAGTGAGCATAAATTGAAGAACCAGAGATAAGGAAAAATCTTTCTCATTTAGGGGATAATGAATCACAAGAACAGAAGCCCACAGCACTCCAAGGACATCACTGACCTTGGAGGTCTTCAGCTCCCATCTGGGTAAAGTGCTGAGGAATGTGGTCTGAAATCAGCATTCACCCTGCTCTGAAAGCAGGAAGACTGGAGATCTCTCAAGGCTCTTTGAAAGCTGGAAGATTTGCTGGTTCTATAATGGTTTTTATTTAATCTTGACTCTATTCAGCATCACTCAGGTTTAATTAGGACTGGGATCAGAGTTAGAGCAGAAGGGAAGGCAGAATAACAAATGCTGCTTCTTGCTGGATCTCCTAGGGCTTGAACTGTTAGCTATAGACTGGTTTTTAATACTAATACTATGTGTCTGCCAAAATAAAACAACTTAGGCCACTTTGCTTTAAAAACCTTATATGGGAGAATGCCTAGCTAAGGTTCCCACATCAGAATCGTTGTCCTTGTTTTGCTAATGGGTGACTGAAATGGCATGATGGAAATGTCATTATTGACTGTGTAAGCAAAGTTGTCTTGTTTTTAGAATAATAACTCAAATGAAAACTTACATATAAAATTCAGAATCAAGGTAACACACTGTGGGATGAGCAGTGTCAGTCCAGCTAGTTGACTTGGTAGAATTTATTTGAATCTCCCAAAGGGAGTAAAGAAGCTGGAAAAGTTTACCTGCAGCAATTTGGACAGAAGATCTACTCCTGACCTTGTGACCACTTTGCTGGGAGGCTTGGGTTATTCCCAGAGAGCCACACTGTCAGCATCAGTATAGTCTGGGACTTCATCTTTTATTTTCTATCTTCTCCAAGGTTGAGAGTCTCTTTCACGTGGACTCAGTGGAACAGACATACAAGAGTCATCTTCAAAGAACAAGCCTACCAGGAAGTAAGTTCCCCTTCTCATTCATTTAAATAAGGAATAAGAAGCAGAAGGTTCTGTATGCAGCTGGAGCTCAGATCTTTTCTGTCAGACTCTGTACTGCACACTTAATATTATATATATGAAAGTTTGATTCTAAAATATCAGATCTAGAAGAGATTTTATGACCATGAAAACTGCAGATGACTGTAGTTAACAGATAAACCTATGCTTGTGGTACCTAAATACTGCTGGAAAATTCTCAAACTCTGGGACATGGCAGAGAAAGTTTCCCACAGGACTGAATCCGTATCTGTGCAGAATACAGTGCTCTGGGGTATTGCCCTGAGCAAATTTTCTGCAAAAAGCACTCCAGAGCAATATCATGTTGAGTCTCCTTTACGTCCCATTTATTTTAATTTTTCAAGTAAACATAGTAAACAAGCTCTGCAAAGCTGCGTTGGCGTGTGCAGAAGGCCTGCAGTGCTCTTCCCTCTTGTAAGCAAGAAAAATTATTCTAAATATCCTGGTTTGTTCTTGCATCTTCTGGATGTGCTATCCTGCCATTCCCAGGTCTCTGGAGAAACTCTGCTGGATATAAAAAGCTCTCACAGAACTCACTTTAACATACTTCTTTGCTTTACTGAAGTGGATTAGTTAAAATCAAGAGAGCTCTTTTGGGGGAATACTCATTTTATGTTCTACTTGGTTTTAAAACAAAATATGAAATCATCTCATAGTTCTCTCCAGTTTATTGTTTCTTACAGGTATAGAACAGTGTCTTACCGAACATATTGTTTCTTACAGGTATAGAACAGTGTCTTACCGAACATTCATGCCAAAATGAGAGGAAATTTGCTTTTATTTTTTTAAAAACCTATCAAGCACAAACTGCCACCACACTTGAGCACTTAATCTAGATGTGAGTTTTGTATTTGATGATGCTATGTGAATATCTATTCGTATCCATGTGTGTGCATCTTTCTTTATAGAAAATTAATATTTATCCATTTATAATTGTAGTATTTCAAGCATATAGGAATGAAACTGATATGAAAGCTAAAATTACAAAAATAAATTGTCTGCTTAGATTTGGGATATAGATTGAACCTCCTAGTCTAGAGACACTTTGTTGATAAGGACTCTGATTTTGCTGTTATGGAAGCAACATGATTTCTAGCCCAGGATGATGGTCTCATACAGTGAACAAAGACTCTGTTTCTGTCTATAAAGAGAACCCTAAGATTTGTAATTTGGACATTTTTGCTGCCCTTCGTTTCATGCCAAATACTCAATACAGAGGTTAAAACTACTGCAGAAACTCCTAGGGGTAACATTGTTGTCAGACACAAGGAGACAGACTGGCTGCAGTCTGGAGTCAGCCTGGTTCTATCGAAAAGTTTGTGAGGTCAAGCTCCTGCCTGTGCTCAGTATTCAAGCGTTTGCAGATGGTGGTGAAGCCATATCATCTTGAAGGTTAAATGCTTCACCAGCCAATGAATCATCAATATTTCCAGAGTTCATTTACATTCATTGATCATTTGTGTAATCCTCTCAGACATTAAGATCCTTGCGTGGCAGCAAAGGGTGACAAATGCACCTGTCCAGTATAAGAAAATAGATTATGTTAGCTTGGGAACACTGTCAGTCTCTTCTATACCTTATTTTAGGTAAGATTCCTTACAAAGGCAGACCTCCCTGACTTCTGATGGTCAGGGCCCGTTTTCTCTCAGCTGTCTGTGAGTGTTGTACTCCTCAGTGCTGCCAGCTCTGACCTGACAGCATTGAGGAGCTGAGAATTTTACTGACAGCTCTGCTAATTTAGGAGATAAGGATCTTGGCCTGTGATCATAATCCATCCCAAGGAGAAGTCACTGGGCCAGTCAGTAGTTCTTTCCCTTCTAACTTCTGTTGGGGCAACACCTGAGGAGATTAACATATGGTAGCATTAGGTACCATCTACTTTGTTGGCAAAAGAATACTCTGGGATTCTTTTTTATGCCCAGCAGCTAGAACAGAATTTTCCTTCCAGCTGTGCTGAACGTGCAGCAGTCTATTACCTGTGGTGATGGTGTTATGATGGGACACCATGGTGAATTAACTCCTACACAGAGCAATGCGCATGGGGGCAATTTTTAGCAGAACACAGCCCACAGTGCAACTTAGTAAACAGATGCAGAAATAAGAAAGTGAACTTTGGATTCTCAGAGTTTTGTGATCTTGACATCAATAATTTTTAGACAGCATTTTTTTGGATTTAAGTTCTCATTTGCTGCTAATTTGGAGTCAGGTTTCTGAATTCCAGCAAGCTTGATTTTTTTTTTTTTTTTTTTCCAGCTTATTACTTGCTAGATTCCTGATTTAGAAGAACCATGGTTTATGGTTCACCTGTGTGAACCCAAATGGTTAATTTGTAGGAATGTATGAACACGTACAGTGTTTCCACATACTCCACTACCACAATGGCTCGGTCTGTAGACAACAAGTAATTGGTGACAAGAAACTCTTGCTACAATAGGAATTGTGGCATTGCCTTTACTGGGTGCAGGATCTCAGTACATAAAACTTCAGTTTTGTCATTCACATGTCTAAAGAACGAAAGAAAGATGAACGTGCTATTTCAACAGTACATGGCTTTTAAAATGAAAGTTTATAATTTTGACTGGGTAGCCTGAAATGTGTCCAGTTCATGGTATTTTTAGGGCATATTCTCTTACCGCTTATCTGTGAACACAGTCTCCAAAGATGTGACACAGTTGTATTGCTTTTTTTCCACGTAATGCTGGATATTAAATGCTAAAGCAATACAGACAACCAAGAAATTATGTGTTCTATTAACCAGATAGCTAACTGTGCTTAGAAAGCTCTGTTGCAAATTTAATATATCACAGAGTAAAAACAATCTGTAATTCATTTAAACTGATGTAAGTAATTTCCATTAAAGATCACAAATTGTACATGGGTGTGTTTCCCTTTCTCATTTTTTTTCTCCCTCATTTCAATAGTTACTAGAGCTAGTCTTATTAGTTGCTAATAAGATACCTTTTTTGTCAGTTAAGCTGCAATGACTGTTGACGGCATACACTGGACTACAATTTTCACTGGGAAAGGTTTCATACAATTTCAAGAACGCTGCACATATCTACAGGTACTTTCACAAAGTTCTGCTGTCTAGGGAAACCCTCACCAGCAGGAGTAGGAGCATTCTGCATGCTTCAGCCAGCTGAACTCTGTGCTCTTCATATTTAGGAAAATATTTTTATATTTGTTTGTGTACTTTGCTACTCAACCCACTCTGGCTGGCATTGGTCTCTATAGCAGAGTGTGGCTGGCCTGAACCTGAGTGTAGGAAATAAAATGGCAGACTGTACATAATCTCATTTCTTCCATTTCTCGCTCTTTGTGGCTAAATGACTGGGATCCCCCCATCTATGGAGCAGTTTACACATTTGCATACTCCATAGCTGTGTTGTCTGCTGTCCTTAATTACTGTGGAGAACTTTGATGAGTAACTTGTGCAATGACTTTTCATTTTCTTCATTACTGGTGTTGTCTGAAATTTAACTTTTCCTCCTTCCTGACAATTCTGTCATTTTGACAATGGCAGCACTATTTCTTAACCATTTTGGAACCTTGAGAGATGCCCAGAAGGAATTAGTCATTCCCTCTGGCTAATCAGTTTAGCAGGATGGCCTGGCTGCTTTTTGTGGGAAAAAAAATCAGCAAACAGTTTTAGTTTTCATTTTATTATTTTATTTTCTTAACCTATTTTTTTATGTATTATCTAACTCTGTTCACTCTTTTCTCTCTCATGTGCTGCTATCCTTTTAATGTTTAGATTGGAAGCATCTGAGATACTGTGGGTGGCTGGCAGGGGACTGCAGTCAAGAAAACCACACCGGATAAAGATGAGTATTCTAATGCTGCTTCCCTTGCAACTCAAGAACAATCTCCTGGAGGCTATGGAAAAGATTTTCCAGAGACTTTTTTCACCTTTTTCAGCTTTTAATATTTCATTCATGCCTGTGATACCACTTGCAGATCCACTTTTTGTATTGCTCTGGTATTAGCACGTTCCTGTTTGACTTCAGGGGCATCAGGGATCTGTTTTGTCAACTGTAATCAGAGGGCAAAAGAAACTGGCTGACCATGTACAAAGGGTCTTGTAGTGCTGCTAACAAGTTAAAAACTTGAATTTTCTCCTGACAAACAGATTAGATCTGCTGACAGTGCCGCCACACACTTATTTGAGAATGGAGCTGTTGGAGGGCTATAGCCAAAGCCCAGCAGTTCTCAATAAGCTCAAGTAAGCCATGATATCACTAGTAGAATGAAATATTTTCTGTAAACTGCACACCTGGTAGACTTGGGTCAGAAAGACTGCTGTTCTTTTTGTCTTTTTTATTAGAGGTAAGTTATTTCTTGCTTGATTCAGATGGACTTGAGACCATCTCACTTAACAGTCCTTGTTAATATAATTCAATATACAGGTAATTCTAACAACAGCGCACATCAGTAATAGCACAGGTTTTCATTTCAGGCCAAATATTTAAGATATAGTTTTTCTGTTCATGCTACTACAGGGTAGACTCTAACAAATGATTATTACAGAAAACTGCCTGCATAAAGCTTCCTGCATAAAGCATAACTGTGTTTTATAGATAGTAATAAACAGAGAGCAAGTAGATCCACCTGACTTACTCTAGCTACGAGCAAATGTATAGTTTGCACTTTCAGAAGTTGCTGTTGTCTCTCTTCATAACTCCTGTCAGGAATATATTTCCTTCATTGCTGTACTCTTTAAAAATAAGCACCTGAGGTTTCATGGAGACTCAGGGTACAAAGACTGAGTGGATACAAGGAAGTAAAAAGTACTAATTATGGGAGGGAAGTCACTGGGATTTGGAGTGCTGCCAGATCACACAATGTGTTTTGAATGCCTGTAACTCCAGGGGTTAGTTTGTGGTGGGAAAATAAAATTAACATAAATATCCTAAAAATTACTTTGTTTGTCTGTGAAATCAGATTGACAAGTCCTGCAGGGTGAAATAACTCCTTTAATGAGCCTTTGCAAAGGTGACGACTGCTGTGCTCATTCTTGCTGGTATAAATTTGAACTTCTGAGAGTCCATTGTGTCTGTCCTGGCTACTTCTTGTTTTCAAGAGAAAAATAACAGGACATAGAAGTGTGCATTTATTTATTATAGTTTAAGCAAAGTAAGTACATTCAGGAATACAATTCATACCTTTGCTCAGAATCCATCTTAGTGGAAAAATTCATTCTTAAGTAAGACATATAGGCTCAAACTCAGATGCAGTCAGAACCCAAGCTCTTGCTGGATTCAATATTTTTTCACTAATGTGTAATAGGAATGAACTTTGCCCATCTTCTTGGAGATAATTTAAAAATTATCTCTTGAACCTCAAGTTTATTTGTGAACTTGTCAGCATTCTCCTCTTTATATGCTCTAAAACAGGCCATCTTACTAATGCTGTTAACATTATGAACCTATATTAATCCCATCTGTGGCATCAGATTCAATATCCTGTTGGCCTTGCATATTGTGTCTTGCATATTCTCCGTCTTAAATTCTCTCTGCTCGTTATCTCAGCCCTGAGGCTGGATTTACAGCTCTGAGGAAGAAGCACCCCAGTGATGAGGGCTGGAAATGCGGAAACCCAAACTCATCTCTGAATATTTGAGTACAAGGTGTCATTGAGTATGGTCATTGTGATATCTTCTGCCTCGTTTTTGGTAGTCCACAAGGAGAGAAGGGTTCATCCTCTCTGAGAAATTAATCCCCTCCCCCCCAGACAGTGAATTCTGATACTTGTTGATAATGCTGGGAGACGTGCTTCTTCAGAAAGCTGCTTCTGTCCAAAATCAGCAGCGGTCTGATTTTCACAGCAGATCTACTTTCCAAGAGCTCTAGGTCTCAAGCAGAGAGGAAAATCCCACTGCTTACTCTCACTTTTATTTCACCATACAATCCCTGTACTTAATGCCTCACAGCATCTTTCCTGTGAAAGTGGCTCCTGATTTTTTGAACTGTTTTCACATTCAGATCTTGATTATAAGAGTAAAAAAAGAAAAGAAAAAAAGAAAAAAAAAAAAAAGAAAAAAATCTTGTTAGAGCAAGTCTCAGTATGAACAGTACCCTAATATCTGAATGTCGTATATTTTGGAACATTCATATCAAGGACACCTAATGTGAATCTAGGTCAGTTCCAAATATGTAGTTTCCTGTTTTGAAATGTCCATATTCCAGGGGATGGGAGTGAGGGAACCTGAAATTTATCCTTTTCTTCTTCAGGTTCTCTCTGCTGGATCCCCCCAGGCCTTGGTGTCCATGGGGCCTCCTATCTATTCTCCAAGTTTTGGAGAAATCTCTCCAAAATCTCTCCTCAGCTTTGCCATTTAGCTCTTCCTCAAACAACAGCCATCAGCTTCCAACACGTGTAACCCACTGGTTTTGAGCCTTTGCTGGTTTCTTATCTCTCGTTGAGGCACCATGTCATCCCCTGCAACCTGCTGTCATATTTTTTCATGGACTCTGACTTCTCTGTCCTGCTGGAAGCCTGGAATTGTCACACATGCACATTTGTTACTTCTTTATTTTTTAATGAGCCACTTGCTTTCTGTCTCTCCTTTACCAGTTCCTCCCATCATTCTTGATTATTTATTTCCCATTCTTTTATGTATATTATTTCCAATGCTGTGCCTCAAAAACATCTCTACCTGCTCAAAACCAGGTATCTAAGCTTTAACGGGGATTGTGAAAGCTGGGCAAAACAGAAGCTGCTTTGTGGCACACTCTCTCACATACATAGCAGGGTCCAGGGCTGTCAAACACCATGATGTGATGCAGCAATCATGTTTGTAATGTAGGTATTTGCATGTTTTTACCATTTGTTTTGTTTTCTTATTCCTATAATCAACACAATTTAAATGGGGAAATAGAATTATCATTATCTGTTTTCCATTATAACACTGAGAAATTAAGATGGAAAAGAAAGTGTGACATATGCCAGATTACCACAGGCACCAAATCCCAAACCAAATATGAATTTGTAAGGCCATGTCTGCTTAACTGTAACTGTGCTGATTAGCTCCAAACAGGGTTGGAGGAGATAGTTTGCATGCAAGTGTTCAGAGCAACATATTATCTTGGATTGAAGACATAAATGGTTGTTTTCAGAATGTTTGTTTTTCAAAGATACTGGCAAAATGGTATGTATATTGATGCCACTTGGCCTGTCATCCTGTATTTATTAATTTCTATTTCAGAGACAACAAAAATGTTCCCTCTTCAAACTAGCTTAACATTTTCAGACTCTGATGGGATAAACATCACTGCGTGTTGCTGTATTTTTCTATACTGTGGCACTGCACCATACTTAGTAGTAGTACAAGAAAATAGGTCCTGAGCTATGGCCCCATGGCGAGTGCACCACCTCCTTAACATTTGGCTACATTTCCTGGGGGAAAAAGTGTAGGGTCACTAGACAAAAGGAAAATACATTGGGTTTTTTTGCAGCACGTGAGCAAGTCACTTGTTATCAGACACAAGCTGTCACTACATGAACACAACAGAGCTCTGCATCCTTGATAGCCCAAGAAAGTCAGTGGAGGGGCCGAAATGGAGTTTGGCATGGGCATGAAGCTTGTTCCTGGCAGAAATGGACCTTCCAGGTTCCTGTGTGCAGTATTCCTTACTCCAAAACCAGATTGGTTTCCCCCACCCTGAGGAGTTCTCATCATCGCTCTTCTCTGTTGGGAAAAGCAGCCCTTTATTCCCATCTTTAATCACATTTTGAAACTGTGTGAGGTCCTTTCCTCTTGTGCCAGAGCTGTTCAAGGCCCTTTGAGAAGAGATTTTGCTGAAAGCCCTTTTATGAAAACTCTCATAGAAAATATCAACTAGATTTTCCCTATCTTATGGCCTGTTGACTCCTTTAAACATCTCCAGAGGATTTTTGAGGTATAACTTACTTCCTTTCATAAAATCCATGTTGACTTTTCCCTAGTATATGAAATGTATTAATGTGTTCACTTATTTGCTAAAACTTTTTCTTCTATTGTGGCTGGTACAGATTTCAGGTTTACCAACCAGTAGTTTCTGAAGTCTCATGTGAAAGAAATCCTTTTAAAAAGCTGGTGCCACATTTCCTCTATTTCAGACCTTGAGTAATCAGGAAGATTTTATGTGAGAGGTTATGCACCATTGTTAAAAATTAATTTGGTTATTTCATCTTGAATCTCTTTTTCATTCTTGCTGAATGCCACTTGCTCTTGTTCTTTGTCTGCATGTTCCACAGCATCCTTTGCCAACACACAGTCCATCCTGTGCATCCCCTCAAAGAAGGGCTCTGGCTTTCCTCTTTGCTTTCCTCCAGGGTAAGCAAAGAATTACTTTAGCCTTTCTGCTGTGAACCTAATGTCTTTCTTTCAGATCAGTGTTTCTTTCAGATGCTGATCAAGGACCCCACCAGATATCTGACAGAAAGACTGCAGGGCATCCAAAGACAAATTTACGATTCATTTTGATGATTTTTGCAAATTGTTCTTCCATTCTTTGGCCTGCTTCTTGTGCCTTTCATGTTTAATCTGTTAGATTTTCTGCTTTCCTCATTTGGGCACAGCTGCAGAGTTTCAAAGTGATACCTACTTGCTTCTAACAACCTTTTCTCTCTGCTGCTCAGTCCTGCCAGCTTTTCCTTTCTGATCCTTCTCAAGTCCTTGCTGACAAGCAGGTGTGTCCTGCACCTCCCGGCCAGGGGCCACCAACACTCTTCAGTCTGTTTGGGAGGATTTGACTCCCTTGGCTCTTCTTCAGGGGCTGTTTTCTAACAAGATCCTTTTACCCAGTTCTCTCTCTGAGGTCAGTACAATGGTGGCGAACTGTCTGGCTCCTGCTGCTCTTGCAAAGAGGTTGGATCTGGAATCTTGTGGTTTGTAACACAGAGGCTCAAATGCAGCAGTCTGAGCTAGATGGTGTGCTCTGGGTCATGCATCCTCTGAAAGGTTCTTTAAACAGCTGCTCCATGAAAGCAGTCCTTGATTGTGTCTGAAATTGCAGTCTCCCGGGCAGACCTTGAGCTGCACAGAGGTGGCTGAAGTCATCAGTAACTGTTGTAGCTTAAAGCAAAGGTGAGGGCTTCAGGTTCTAGTTTCACAAGGCCTGGGTTGGGCTAACAGCCCCCTGTCAAGACAAGAGGATAGAAGCTGCTTTCCTGCTCTGGTTTTGCTGGGTTAGCAGGTTTTGCTGGTACACCTTGCTGTCAGAGCCAGCAGAAGGACGAGGGTGAAACCTATGGCTGGGAGGAGGAGGAGAAGCCCGGGGGCGGGGGGGGGGGGTGGGCAGAATAAAGCCATCTCCTTTGGGTGTTAGCACACCATTGTTTCAGGAGTACCCGGGGGATGGGAACTGTTCTTACAACCCAACAGATTATTTCACTGTCACTTCTAAGGGTCTAGTTTTTCTTTCAGGTATCTAATTGCTGAGCCCAAAGAGGACTTTTAGCAATTACACCTATGTCTGTGTTATCTGACTAAATGGAACCCTGTGGCTGAGAGCTACTATCCTTTTCAAGAGTTATTGAATAAGCAACCTGGCCGCTCAAGGTGTCTAGGCAATGTAGGCACACCCAAGTTTTGTTGCCTGAGGGTTGAGGGACTGATGCAGCTCAAAGGGAGAAACGGGGTGAAGAGGAAGTAGCAGTGGGGCTGGCTGCAATGAAGGAGGAAGCCAGCCATCACCTTGCTGCTGCTAGAGGGCTGGAAAGCTGCCAGGGCCAGGCTGCTGGGAGCATGTCCCTGCCCTGCAGCCAAGGAGGCTCTGAAGCCTCTGGCTAAGCAGGCAGCGCAGGCATGGGGACTGTCGCTTCAGCAGTCTTGTGCCCTTGAGCCAGCCCTAATAACTGGGATTAGAAGAAAGACAATGCCTTAGGGCATCTTAGTGAAATCCGCCAGTTAAACAATCCCTGTGCAAAGGCAACAAGTGTCTAGCTGGGGTTGCACTGCTTCCGCTGATGCTGAAGGCAAAATAAGGGCCCCAGCAGAGGAAATCTGGGCTGCAGCATGGACACATTCATCATTTTTAAGATGCACTCTGTTCTTTTCCTTCTCTCTCATCTTTTTTTCTTGTGTTTGTTCCCACTATACCAATGAGGTTTTTTTTTTTACTAAACTCAAAATGTATTTGCGTGGGAGGGGTGGCTTTAAAAGTGAAATCATGTCACCATTGTTGATGATGTCAAATGACAGCACCTTACTTGGGCAAAATTCCCTTTTATTACAGATGGATTTGAGGTAAGGATTGCAATCATTGAGTCAGTGGAGTTGGCCACCTTCTCCATTAAAACCAACAGCAAGGCTTCCAGTGATGGGGAGCACTAAGTTCCCACAGCTTCCCCACACAAGCACACTCCCTGAAGCCAGGGAGATGAGTTACCTCCTGGGAGGTTACAGCCAGTGCAGAGCAGCTCTTTGCCTGTGGTGCTCCAGGGCATGCTAAGCAAAACCACCTCTGCTAGATTACACTTTCGCTTACAGAGAAAAACTAAATGTTGACATGATGTGAATGCAATCTGGATGCTGCTTCCGAACTTGCTTCTGTAAGTGCCTGTAGGAAAAGATTTGACTTGCAACACGGTTGTGTTCAACTTTTATTGTATAATAGCTGCTGCAGTAACAATGGAAAAAAAATCACCTGCCTTTGGTATTCCTCTGGCTTCTCAGACATGAAGGACTTGATTGCAGGAGCTACAGCTTCTTTTTGACTTAAATTAGATTTATGAGTATTTGGCATTACTGGGAATATAGACCTAAATCGTAAGCTGCAGCATTTTCACTTTTGCTATAGTGTGACCAACTATTACTTTTAAAATGTGTTGTCATTGTAGAGATGGAAATATCAGTCATTTACATATGCAATATTTCTATGGACTCTCTGTCAAATAAGTTGACAGGAAAGACTACTGTGCCCAGCTGCACAGAGTGGTTGTGTCACCACTACCCATGGGTACAATCTCACTCCACTTGATGTTGCCAGAAGAGCCTTTGGAGATTTTTCTCAGTCTGTTTGGGTTTGGTGCATCTTGGAATTTCATCTTGCCAATCTGCTCCTGCAGACTTTTTTTCCTCCTAATTCCATGTGGAAAAAAATATTGAGAGGGTAAGACAAGGAGAATGAGTGTTAATAGCCACAGTGCTTAGTGTGGGCCCCAGCCCATATGCTCAGCACCGGCAAGCAGAGCTCCTTCAGAAGAGCCTGCTGTTCTTCCTCTTGCTTGTCCTGGACACACAGTGAAAACCACTGAAGTACTTTCCGGAATCTACTGCCAGTATGATCTCACCGAACACTGCTGAGACCCAAACTCATCCGTCTGAGGGAATACCGCTAGGGTAATAAGTGACCGTGGGTGATACAGCCAGGGTGTGATAGGCACAGTATCACACACAAAATGAGTTCAAGGCACTTGCGTGTTGGTGTGCGCCATCCAGTTCCCAGGTAGGATGATGATGGACCTTGACACTATTCCAGTGAGTTCAGTTTCAGATCCCGGTGAAAATAAACACAACTTGGAAGACCATAAACTGCATGTGTGTGAGAGGTGCATCTCCTGTCCTGGCGTACACTGGCACAATGAGCAGTAGGCGGCATGTTTGGAATGAGAAGACCGGACACAGGAGCTGTGAGCACCAGCCCAGCCGCACTGGGGGCCGAGGGCAGGCACTGGGGGGGGGGGGGGGGGGGGGGGGGCAGGCAGGGCAGGCACTGGGGGGGCAGGCAGGGTAGGCGTTGGGGGGGAGGGGAGTCAGGCAGGAGGGGGGTCAGGCTGCCCCTCGCCCATCGCCGCCAGGCAGTGCCGCATCCCCACCAGGCCGCTCCGGGGGAGCTGCGCGGGTCGGGAAGGGACGGGCCAAGCCCCGGGGGGCGGGGGGGGGGGGGGGGGGGGCGGTGTCACAGCACGGTGCTGCCCGGTGCCCCGGAGCCGCAGCGGGCCGGGCATCCGCTCCGGCGGCGCCTCGGCTCCCGCCAGCTCCGACTATTCGCCGCCTCTCGCCTTCCTCCTCCCCTTCCTCCCGCTGCTCCCCGGGTGCCGGCGGAGGGGCAGCGAGAGGGGCTGGCGGGGCCGCGGCGGCGGCGGCTCCCGCGGGACGGCGGCCCCCCCGGCCCGGCCCCGGAGGGCGGGCGCGGGCTGCACCTGCCGGGAGGCGCCGGGCGCTCGGCGCGGCCGGGCTCGGCGGGGCCATGCCGGCAGCCACGGCGCCGGGGCTGGACGTGCCCAGGACGGACAGCGGCGTCCCCCGCGGATACGCAGGTACGGGCGCGGCCCCGACCCCGGCTTCGCGGGGTCCCTCATCGCCCCTCGCACGAGTTGCCTGCTGCGCCGCACTGGGGGGGGGGGGGGGGGGGGATGCTAGCGGGGGCAGCACTGGACCCCGGGCAGGGTGCGGGACCCACCCCCTGCGTAGGGATGCGGGGTACCCGAGGCGGGATGCGGGACCTCCCGGACAGAGATGTGTGTCCCTCCGGAAAGGGCGTGGGAATCCCGGACAGGGTTGCGTTAACCGCCCCCCCCCCCCCCCCCCCCGCTTCAGGTCCGGATCGCCCCCTCTCCAAGCAGGGCACCCTCCCCGTCCCCCTCTGTGTCCGCTCCGGGACCGGTCCCTGCGGCCGCGAAGGGCGTGCGAGCACCTCGCCCTCGCCCCGTAGCTCTCAGGAACACACAACGAGTGTCCCGGAGCAGCCTCGGGCACCGGAGGGGGCTCGGCGGGGCCCGGGCGGCGCTGAAGAGGCTTCTGCTGAGGCTGCGTTCCGGTGCCGAGGGGGGAACGGCGGCTCCCGCGGGCAGGGGCTGCGGCGGCAGCCCCCGGGGGCGCGGGGTCAGGCAGCGTGAGGGCCACCCCGGGCACCGCCAGGGGTGGGGGGGCCGAGCAGCGCTTCACACAGCAGCCCCCTCCCCAGAGCCACCTCGGCTGCCTCCCGAGCACCAGCAGCGACCTGAGGAAACAGCCCTACAGAGGGGATCGGGCGCGGGAGGGCCCGGCGGGGAGGCGGCCGGCCGCCTGGGCCTCCGGTGTGCCTTAATTGCTCGTCAATAGGAAGCGCAGCGGTTAATCGATGGGAGTTCGGGGTCGGCTCGCTTGAGGGAGTGCAGGGTGCCTCGGTGGCAAGTGGCTCCCGGCTGTGAGGGCTGCGCAAATGTGAAATTGAGGATACTTTTAAAGAGGAAAGGGGTATAGCACGTATCTTCTTGCAGCCTGTTGGAAGCTGATGGTCCTCAAAGAGAAATCATCTCAGGGCAGATGTAAATTGGCTGGGTAAAAAATGAAGATGTTGTTTTTTCAATAGAATAGGATAATACACTGAGAAGTGGAATTAGAAACCTATCAAAGCTTTTTTTTGCTTCCTTTTCTCTCTCTTCCTCCTCAGTTTTGTTATTCAGTTTGATCACATAGATCATAACATCCTTTCAAAACCTCTTCGACTCAAACGGGTCCGATTAACTTGATGGTGATGGGAGCTGCTAGGGGGTCTGGCCCTGTCACAGGCGGGATGTGCACACCCCACGGGGGCTGGCAGCCTCTGTGGGTTTCTGGGTGTGGGAGGGAGGCAGAGCCACGGCCCCCAGTGCTGCTGGCTCTGCCCACGGGAGCCCTCTGGTCTCAGCCCCCGTGAGCGCTGAAGCCAAGGAGCAAGGGCAGGTGGAAGGAGTCTGCAGGAGCTTGCTGTGGCTGCGGACGAGCTGTTTTCGGCACAGTGCTGCTCACCCAGGTTTCTCCCTACCCTACTGCAGATTGCAGGGTAGACAGGGTTTTTCCCTGGCTTCCATGAGAGCAGGGCTGAGTGCTCCTGAAATTCAGGGACCTCCTTCTCCTTCGCAGCCTGTCCCCATGTTTCCCTGTGATTTAATTTGCTCATGTGGTTCTAACAGACTTTATCAATGACCTGATTTTGTTGTGCTGATAGAAATAAGCAAATGTGTTTGGGCCAACAGTGTAGTAATGCTTTAAATTGCATCCACTAAATGCCCTTAATTGTGCATTGAATTTGAATTTAATAGAGCAGTTCATTTTAAAAATACAAAACAAGTTCTGGGAAATCTACTTAGAGAATTAACAACTCAAACACAAGTGTAGACCCTGTTGCTCTGGTTTGATGCTAATGTTACTAATTAATGACTTTTTTCTTTTGTAAAATCATGTATATTTGGCTGCTTTATTTGTTGTGTCAAATTGTCCTCTGGGCTGGGTTTGCCCACAGTTAAGGTGAGGTTTGGAAGTGGCATGTCCTGTGTTACAATCAGCCTTTCTGTTCCTGCCTAGTCTAACCCTGGCCTATGTAGATCTGTGGCAAAACCCCCAGAAATGCTGGATCCACAAAAGAAAAGTTTGACATTGAGACTGGAAATTCACCCTCAGTTAATCCCTGAGATATCTACAAACCTGGCTTCTCTCAGCCATGTCTCCAACTAGAACAACAAACTCCATTTTTTCCAAACCAGCTACACCAAAACCATGGAGCAGGAGTTCTCAGTAAGGTGCTGAATTGGCATAAAAAGGGAGTATGCAGTATCAGGGCTTGGCTATGTCTGCATGTACCTGCTGCATCTGTTGCAGGACCAGCAGAGGTGCTTGGGACACACAGGGCTTTGCCAGGCCTTTGCTAGGTGTCATGCTCCCTCGTCCCCTCTCCTCTCTTTGCCCTGCTGCTTTATGGAGGTTTGTCTTGGCCTTCACCATCTGTGCAGATTTCACCTTCGCCGAAAATCCGTTTGTTACTAGGAATGTTATTGAGTTAGGTGCTGCTGTTAAATCTGAGAGGCTTAGCTAAAATTATGACTACTTGTATAATTTTAAATTAAACTCTTGTTCAGGATGCTTAATTTAAATGCAACTATCTTATGCAGCAGTATTTGCTGGAGAGGTAACCTCTAGAGAAAGCTGATGACAAATGTTATACAGTATCTTTCATTGTATCGTGTTGTTATTGGTGATCACTTTTCATGCTGCTTTGGTTGAGTGCCCCCCTTGTAAAATTTCAGGCCATGAGCAGTAATAAAGAATTGCATGGACAAACTCCCTCACACATTCCTTTTGCAGAGGATGAAAAAAAAGATGTGGCAACATTTCCATTTGAATTAAAGCGTGAATGTGAGAGAGATTAGACAAAGTTCCTTGGCACAGTCTGATCCATGTAGCACTTAGAGGGTCTTACAGCTTCCTGAAACACAGCTGTGAAATTCAAACACCCTCTGCTTTTCTTGGTCTTGCCTGTTTTGAGGACTGGTTTCTCCCCCTGACAGTCTCCCATTGAGCAAGGAGAATGATAGCACCCTGAGCTTGAGGAGGTTCAGCAGTGCATTTGCAAAAGGAGCTGTGGGAGCCGGACTTACACTTGGGAAGGTCAGCGTGTTGCTTATATATTCTGAGTATCAGAAGGGCAAATGTGCAGAGCAGGAGCATGGGGTAGGGGAAGAGCACAGGAAACATCTTGAAGCTGAGGAGAAGCTTTCTTCAATTCAGCCTTACATTTTAAAATTATACAGATGCTTCTATGTGTTCCATATCATACAGTGGTTGTTTTGCTGTCACAGCAGCATTACAGTATTATTGCCTTTCTGCGGTAGTTTACTGTGGACAGATACTCATCGATCGTCTCTTGCCAGGCTCATTATACTTTCTGGAAAAGCCTCTGAAATTCTGAAATGCTCATGTCAGTGGTGACCTGAGCACTTTCCGGCGGGTTGCTGTCACCGGCCCAGCTGCTGCATTGCCACTGAGGTGCTGTTGCCTCTGAAGCAGCTCAACTTGTACTGGGGGCTCTTCGGGTGGAATAGGAGAAAGAGGAAGGAGTAATGAATGTGTGCCATTATTTTTAGTCTCCATGTTGCTGGCACTGGGGGCTCTGACCCTCTGTTTTTCCAGGGTGGTACCTGGGTTTTTGCTGTGATTCCTCCTTCGTTCCTCAATGCAATCCTGTAGCTCTTTCAGACCAGGTCAGCACATACTTCTATAAACATGTAGGTGCAGCTACAGAAAAAGGGACTGTAGTAAAGAAATACAGAACACAACAGAAACAGTTGTTATGCCAGGTTATAAATCAGTAAATCCCTTGCTGCTGGGTTGTTGTCTGTAGTTGTAGTTCTGCTTCGTCCATCTGCCTTCCCAAACTAGAGAATAAGAGAAGTTGCCTAAGGTAAGGTGGAATGTGCTACAGGATGCTGTGAATACTACCTCCAGACCAAGCAGTGGAAGAAATTATCTAGCAGACACCATTTAAGAGAAGAGACATGATCTCTGGCTTAGGACAGACACAAGCTGCAGTTTGCTGGAGGATGAAGAGATATCACCACGTATTTGCTTGGTTATAGTCTGGATGACTGTTAGTGGCCATGGTGGGATGTAGGTACCAGGCTGGATGTATCTCTGGCGTGCCTCAAGGTACTTGTTCTTTTGTTATGAGCAGCTTTTTCTTCTGAAGTGAGTTTCCTTGCCAGTGCAGAAACCGTGAAATCATGTCACTGAGAACTTACAGTTGCTCTTCCAGGAAAGCAAAAGCAAAGTTTTTCTTCAAAGCCAAGAGCACTGCTGCTCTGCAGAAAGGCTGCAAGGAGGTTTCTTGCCTTGTTCCTGTGATCCTGAGATGCAGCTCAGTTTTCAAGCTGAGGAAGAAAACCTTGATCCCAAATTTCTATTTCCACAGGGCAGAATGTGACACAACTTGGAATATATGGGCTTGTAATTTCTTCAGGGTTATTTCTCCTTCCTTTTTCTCCCATGAGATCAAAGTGAAGCCTTTTATTAAATAAGGTAAAATAAGTGACAATTGCAGAATTTCAGCTAATCTGTTTTATCTCCTGTACTGCAAGATGTTAATCTCAGTGCTTAGGCATTCGCACCAGGCATTGTTACTGCTTTGAGGGAGTGATTTTTGTGCTTGTCAGAAGAATCCTAGAATGGTAGAAAATAGAGAAGGAAAAGAGTTATTAGGTCTTTTGGCACAGCCTTCCATGGCACAAGATGGTCCCTACAGTATCCTCCAATACTTTGTCCTAGCTACTCTTATATTACCTACGTTATAAAGATGAATTATGTCTAGACTTCTGAATTTCAGCTAGGGAATGAAGTGAGCTGAATGTTTTGGGCCCAAAACATTGATCTATCAGAAGTCAGAAGTCAGCCTCAAAACACAGAAACAAAACCACACAAATGACAATATATAATCCAGCACTTTCTGGGTTAGTTTTGAGCAGAAATGTGGTCCATTTTCCAATTTGGCTGTTCCCACTGTGGCAGAACCAGGAAGCCTTTGGACCTTTCCCGTGAAAAAGCGGAACCTCCCAATGCACATCTGCAACTCTACAACAGAGAATTTTAACTGTGCTGAAAGTAGCACTACTTAGCTTATTTAGTCACGATTGCCACTGACTTTTTATGTGCCTGGCACTACAGAGTCTTGCCTTCAATAACTTGATTGGGACAAGCCAACATGTAGGACAGTTGCTAGTTTTCATTTAGGCATTTTATTGACACGCTCTTTCAAATGCTGTCACAGATAAGCCAGCATGTTATTCTGAAGAGCAGTTTTGACCAGTGGATCAAAAGATTGACAGAGAGATGATTTTGCAGTCTTGGTGGAAGTCTGCCTCTCTTGTGTTTTGTTTTATTTTGTTTTGTTTTAAGATGACAGTGAGAAATGCAGAAGTTGCAGAATGAGCAACTGCTCACCAAAATAAATCCATTCCTGAATCTGTTGAGGGTCCTGGAGATGGGGTTGAGCTAGTGCCTGGTTTACATACAAGCTTTTGCCAGCAGAGCAGAGCTCCTATGGTGGGTGCAGAGGTGCTGGCCCAACAGCCCCCAAGGCTACTTGGAGAGGCAGCGCTCACCGCTGTGGCAGTGAGAATTGGAGCAGCAGTGGCTGGTAGAAACACTTGGAGGGGAAGAGGACAGGTTAACTGCTTGCTTGTCTTCTGACACAGCTGGAAGTGATTATTAAGTTATTTCTGGGATGAAACAAACACAATGCTGCTCACACGTACAAGTCTCCTAAGCAGAGGGCCTTTGATTGGGGAGTGATCTTATGGAAGGGTGAAAATGGGGACAGAAGCTGGGTTAGGTGAAGTGAAGAAATGTTGTACAAAACCTGAGAGCATGCATGGGCTAGGAAATAGTGTTTGAGAAGATGTCTTGGGCTGGTGTGGCTGAAGGAGGTGCAAGGGGTGTGTTTTCTTGTTTGATTCCTCCTGTTCAGGAGAGCAGAAATTTGTGCCTTCATGTAAAAGAGCAGAATTATATACCCAGGAGAGTTTCTGCTCAGAACTGCAGTAATCCCCAAGACTATGACCTTTGCTAGTTGATTGGGTCAAAAGAGGCATTTGGACTGGACACACAGGTTTTGCTTTGCTCTAAAAAAGACATGCCCTATGAAGCCCATGGCAGTTTTGCATAAGCAAGAGAGCGCTCTGGTGTTTGGCCTGTTATCATTAATAAATACAGAAATATAGATTGGGACTAAGTTTTTCACTCATTTTAAATATGAATTGCCCTGTATTCTGATCATCCAAAAGCTGCCAATGATTTAGCTGAATTATCTGATGGAGAGCTTAGGTTCTTAGAGATGTGTGGTGGAAGAAAGTGAAGGGCATGGGGCTGCTGTCCTTTGGTCTACTCACTTAAGCTACTTGTCATTCTGCATATAACTCACTTGCAATTATTGACTTTTTTAATGGGAAAAGGTAAACGCAGTGGACTGTTTCCCTGTCCTTAGATTGGCATCTCTGTCAATCTTCATGCCATCTTTCACTAATTCCGATGGCCAGGGAGGCCAAAAGCAGATGTGCTTATTGACTCATGCTGTTACTCATTGCCATGCTTGAATGGTTTCTGGCAGGGTGCTGTGTGACTTTCACACATTACAGTTATGCAGGTTGCTTTTCTGTCAGTGGCCAGGCTCCTGGCTGCATGCCCCTCTGCTGACCTGGGTTTAGCCCAGGAACAGGAAAGCTGAACCTAGCAGTAAAAAAAAAAAAAATAAAATGGAGAGAAGAAGAATTAAAAGTGATAAAACTGCAGAGGAGGTTTTAAATCTGGCTGTTAGTTTCTCAGTCCATGATTGATTTCTATCACCATAATAAATTGCATGCTATTGCTAACTCTTTCAGACTGGTGTCTAAAAAATCAATTATTCACAGAAATTTTTGCTGACAGTTATGAATGCAGCTCTGTGGTGTGCATTTAGCAGCTTAACACAGGAAACCAAGTGCAGGAATGGCTTCAGTTTGCTGTCAGGAAGGAAAAAGGACTTGCACATGCCAAAACAGGCCACCCAGGGGGAGCAAATGCAGGTAAGGTCTCTATCATTCAGCTTGGTTTTGTTTAACAGGACGGTTGGAAATTCCCCTAGAAAACTAAGAAACCTGTATTTAATAATCCATTTTAGAACAAGAAAGTAGTTTCAAGAGAAAAGGTTGAAAAGATTCTATATTCTTTACAAATTAGTGCTCTGTGTAAATGCAATTCCTATGTTTCAGGGCCTTTTGGCCAAAAAGGAACGTGTAACCATCAAGTAGCAAGCATTTCTAGTCCACCTAAAATTTCTTGTAGGGGGTGAATTTTCTGGTGCCTGAAGTGGTTTTTGACCAACTCTGGACCCTTCCCACACAAGCATTTTTCAGTCAAAGATAGTGCTAGTGCAGTGCTCACCTTGTGTCCCTGCTACTGGCAAGGATTTTTGGCATCCACAGAGGTTGTGCTCAGTCTGGCAAACACCACACAAAAGCAAGAGGCCACCAGCCTCATCATCAGGGGACATCTGCTCTTATCAGCAATGTTCATTACCCCAAGCATGCTTGCATGCTGCTGTACATAAACCAGACCAAACAGTTGCTGCCAGCAGATAACCTGGAGCCATTGCAGGCTGTACAGGGGCCAACCATACAGCTGGACTGAGCTCCATTTCCCCACGATGCCCAGGTTAGAGGTGAGGAGTGGGAATGTGACAGGGTGCAGCCGATAGATGCGCAGGGATGCTGCCTGCCTTCCCGGGGCGTGTGGCAGGAGGGATCCCTAAAGGGCAGCTGAGCAGGCGGCAGCACAAGGGGCTACGGCGGGGCATAAGCAGCAGCCTCTGCCCTGTAGAATTGTCTGGTAGGGCATCCTTCATCCTTCCTCTGTCTATGGCTCTTAACAGGTATGTGCTTTCCCTGTGAAAATAGATGTGAGGTTTTCGTTTGGCTTCTCCGGTGGCTAGCTGAATTTCTACCCTGTCTATTGCAAATTAAATACACTACTGAAAACCATGTTAAAAACAGATGTCTGACGTTGCCAAGGACATTGTAGTCAGACTCATTTTTCCGTCAGATGTGTTCAGTTAATAATTTTCTATCTTTTATCCTTTAATTCCTGAGATTGTCATTTAGCTCTGCCCGGCTCTCCTCCTCACCTCTGCAGTCCACTGGGGGTCACCAGAAGCACCAGTGATTTATATATTGAATCTGTGGATCCAGAGCTTAATGGACAACATTGCTGCTGATTTCTCTCTGCTTTAGTTTCCTCATCTGCAAAAAGCTGTAAAATCCGAATCTTGCTCAGTTTACTAAAGATCTATTAAAATGTTGAATGTTGGTGACAATATGATAATCATCAAAGGAAAGCAGGAAATATTGGATTTGTTGTTAAATGGTGCTCAGGTTAAATATAAAATTGATCCATTTGGATGTAAAAATAAATTGTCTGCTCTGTAGAGAAAAGGCTGAAGGGTTTTGCAGAGATCCTTAGATATTCTAAACCCTTTTGTAGGTGAAAAGCCACAGAGCTGAAACTTTTTGGACAGCAAGCCCTTTTCTTGGGCCCATTGATAGGATGAGTGCTGATAAGGTATTCGTATTAGAACTGGCCAGACAAGGTGGTTTTCATGTTTTTCTTTCTGAATTTTAAAGGGAACAAAAGTAAGAGAGTGGATTCTGTCAGAGCATCATCCCCTTTCAAACAAAAGTGTCAGGTTTTCCAATTCAGGTTCCTAGAAGAGAGCACTGGCAGCCTTCTCCAGACCCGCAGAAATGCCCGTCATCATCATCTGTGAAGGGAGAGTGCTGAAACAGTTTTGCTCTCGTAAGAGGTTGTTGGTTCTGTCTCATGTCAGGCTTCCATATGAGCATAGAGAAGGGCTCGCCAAAGACAGACTGTTAGTAAAACCTGTCTGGTTTCCTCTTGATATCCGATCCATCTTAGCAAGGTGCTAAATCTGGATTTCCCAAAATCATTTGCCTTCTGTAGTGTATTTGTTTGACTTTTATTTCTTTTGTGGTGATTGTTTTCTTGCATTTATTGTGATGATGAAAAATGCTTTGAGCATTGGTCCAAGATAATCTCTTATCTCAACCATGGACAAGAGAAGATTTTAACATTTCTGGTCAGCATAGTTTCCTTTGGAAAATAGACAGGGTCTGGTTAACAGAGCCCATGTATGGCTTAGCACTGTCTGCAGAAATGTTACAGCTGACTGCACAGATTTAACAAATGAGAGGTTTTTCATGAGCACTGGGGAAAAATAATGATGCAAGTTGAAAATATAAACCTATAGACTTCACCAGCCTGATGTTTCATGAAGAACACTTCCACCATCAAGAATGTGCCTCTCAACCTGGCCAAGAACAGGGAGGGACCTGGCAGCAGATGGAAGGTGCGAGGATGCTCCTACTCTTTGTTATTCCCTGGAGAGGAAGACAGTTATACAGAAACAGATTCCTGACCTGCAAATTTCAGATTTCAGAGTAGATTCATTTGTCTTGGTTTATGTTTCTCATGTCCCTGATTCTGCTTGGATTTCTCTAAAGATGGAGTGACAGATCCTGGGGTAACACTTGCATCTTGCTTATGATTTGAACCTCTCCAGAGACTGTGGATGTAGAGATGTATGGAGGAGGCTGAGGACCATTTGTAGAAGACTGTGGTACTGTGTAACCAGTTACTCCTGTTCTTCCTGTAAATATCAATGTTTATTATGCAAGAAGCAGTGCTAGAAGCCTTTGGAGGCAAGCAGAGCAAGGGCTGGTGTGGACAGTGTGCTAGGACTCAGCTCTCTACAGCAGTGGATTTTGGTTGCATCCTGGTGAGACCACCTGCCCATCAGGTCTGTCTGCTCCAGGACATTTGATACATTCAGGGTCTCAGCTGAAGTGCCAGTGAAAAGGTCATTCCAAGTTATTCCTCTTAATTTTATTCTCATTAGGATCTTTCTTTTAAAAGCTGGGCCACAAACTCTGCATTGTGCAAATATGTAATTTATTATTTTATTTAGAATGACAAAGAGGGGAGACCATCAGCAGTATTAGCTCCACTCACTAAACAATCAGTCACAACAGCAACTGTAGGCATCACTTGATTGGGTAATTTTTAATTAGGAACAATTTGCTTTAGGGTGTAATTCTCATGTGTTCCATAGTGGAGACATAGATAGATAAACATAGATATAAGATTAGTATTTTTATTTTAATATGGAAGTAATGGTGAAAAGATAAATAAATGAATGCTGCTTATACACTTGAGGTTTAACGGATCCTTCCTGTTCTCAAAAGTTGCACTATTATTATCTTTTCAGAAGTATCAGAACCTATTTTTTCAATTCTGCTCGTAAACAGACTAATAAAGTACAGAAACCCCATCTGTTCTTGCTTTACTGAGGACTTCATCAAATACCTAATTTTTCATTTAGTTCTTATTTCTCATTTAATTGTTCCCATAAGAAGAAATACTCAGTATTGCCTTTGTTGCTAGATCCAAGAGTAAAATCTACAGATTAGAATAACCTGACTAATGTAAACTGAAAAAAAAAAAATGAGTCATGAGGTATGGAGGTATGGTCACCGGAACAAATCCTCTCTTAAAAAAGTAGCAAAAAAGACATGAATGAGAATAATTATACAACAATCTTACACATTATTTATATTTGAAATAGGAGTGGATTGCACACGTCATCAAACCCTGATCTAGCACTTGGGAGATACGTAGCTTTGGATTTTACATGGATTAAAATTGCTTGCAGCCCTCTACTATCACAGAATCATAGAATGGTTTGGATTGTAAAGGACCTTAAAGATCATCCAGTCTCAATCCCCCTGCCTTGGGCAGGGACACTTTCCACTCGACCAGGGGGCTCCCAGCCCCGTCCATCCTGGCCTTGAACCCTTTCTGGGAGGGGGCAGCCACAGCTGCTCTGGGCACCCTGGGCCAGCATGTTACCACTCTCACAGGGAAGGATTTCATCCTTAATCTAATCTAAATCCACCCTCTGTCAGTTTTAAACTGTTACCTCTCGTCCTATCCCTTCACTCCTTGATAAAGAGTCCCTCCCCATCGTACTCGTAGCCCCCTTTAAGTACTGGAAGGCCGCTACAAGGTCTCTGCGGAGCCTTTTCTTCTCCCGGCTCAACAGCCCCAACTCTCAACCTGTCCCCGTAAGGGAGGCTTATGATCCCTTGTAAGGGATCAGCCCCCTGATCATCTCCGTGGCCTCCTCTGGCCCCGCTCGAGCAGCTCCGGGTCCTTCTGCTGTTGGGGGCCCCCGAGCTGGCCCCAGCACTGCAGGGGGGGCTCCCCAGAGCGGAGCAGAGGGGGAGAATCCCCTCCCTGGCCCTGCTGCCCCCCCTGCTCTGGCTGCAGCCCAGGGCACGGGTGGGTTCTGGGCTGCCAGCGCACAGTGCCAGCTCATAGCAGATTTCCATCCACCAATACCCTCAAGCGCTTCTCCGCAGGGCTGCTCTCAATCCATCCTCTACCCAGCCTGGGTTTGTGCTTGGGGTTGCCCCGACCCATGTGCAGGACCTTGCGCTTGGCCTTGTTAAACTTCATGAGGTTTGCCTGGGCCCACCTCTCCAGCTTATCCCTCTGGATGGCATCCCTGCCCTCCAGCATGTTGACTGCACCACACAGCTCGGAGTTGTCGGCAAATTTGCTGAGGATGCACCCAATGTCACTGTCCATGTCGCCAACAAAGATGTTAAACGGCACGAGTCCCAGCAGCGACCCCTGAGGAATACCAGTCGTCACTGCTCTCCACTTGGACATTGACCACAACTCTTTGCGTGTGACCATCCAGCTAATCTCTTACCTACCTAATGGTCCATCCACCAAATCCATGTCTCTCCAATGCTGAAACAAGGATGTCATGTGGGACAGTGTCCAATGCTCTGCGCCGTTCCAGGTAGGTGATGTCAGTTCCTCTTCCCTTATCCAGCAGTGCTGTAAGCCTGGCAAAGAAGGCTATTGAATTTATCAGGCACGATTTGCCTGTAGTGAAGCCATGTTGGCTGTCACAAATCACCTCCATATTTTCCATATGGCCTAGTACAGTTTCTAGGAGGATCTGTTCCATGATCTTGCTGAGCGGAGAGGTGAGACTGACTGACCTGTAGTTCCCCGGGTGTCGTGGTTTAGGCCTGGTTGGCAGCCAACCACAATGCAGCAGCTCTCTCTCCCTTCCCCTCCGGCAATGAGAAGGGACAGAGAGCCAGGCATGGGGTTCAAGATAGGACTGGGATGGGGGAAAATCCCCCTTTTATGATCACGAGCAAAAGGCAGACTCGTTAGGGGAAGGAAAAAAAGAACATACATTTATTACAGCCACTAACAACATGTAACAGAGTGGGACAGTGAGAAGCATTGCCACATCTTGAGAACACCTTCCCCCCACCCCTCCTTTCTTCCCAGGCTCAGCTCTGCTCCCGATATCTCTACCTCCTCCCCCAGGGGCGCAGGGGCAGGGAATGGGGGATGCAGTCAGCTCTGCCACTTCCTTCATCTTCAGTGAGGGGAGTGTCCGAAACTTGTTCCTCCTGCTCCATCGTGGTCCCCCTCTCACAGCAGACAGTCCTCCACAAACTTTCTCCGACCTGAATTCCTCCCATGGACCGCAGCGTTCCCCACACTGCTCCGTCATGGGTCACTAACTTCCTCCGACTGGAGTCCCTCCCACGGCTGCAGCCCTTCCCGAGCTGCTCTGGCGTGGGACACCCCTGCATGCTGCAATCCTCCCAGCACTGAATTACAGCAGCGGGGCTGCCTTTTCCCATGAGACCCCGGCCTTCTTCGGGCACAGAACCTTGATCAGGTGAGCAGGAGCAACAGGCCATAAATCAATGTCTGCTCCACCGTAGATCTTCATGGGTGGCAGGGGGGGCCGCCCTGCCGTCTCAACACAGGATACAGGGGGGTCTCTGCTCCGGCACACCTCCCCCCCCCTTTCTTCCTCCGTTCTTCCACTGACCTTGGTGTTCACACAGCTGCAGCAACTTCTCCTCACCAGTCCGACTGCACGTCACAACGTCCCTTCTTAAATATGTTATCACAGAGGCGCAGCTGATTGGCTCAATTTTCCAAACAGAAGTGGAGCTGACTTGGAGATGGGGGAGCTTTGAGAAGCTTCTCACAGGGGGCCACCCCAATAGCCCCCTCCCCTGCCACCAAAAATCTCCACCACTCACTCAACTCAGGACACCATGTCTTCTTTTTTTCCCTTTTTCAAAATGGGGATTATGTTTCCCTTTTTCCAGTCAGTGGAAACTTCACCAGCCTGCCATGACTTCTCAAATATCATGGCTAGTGGCTTAGCCACTTCATCCACCAGCTCCCTCGGGACCTGTGGCTGCATCTCCTCAGGTCCCATGGACTTGTGCACCTTCAGGTTCCTTAGATGGTCCTGAAACTGATCTTCTCCTCCCATGGGTGGTTCTTCTTTCTCCCAGTGTTCTGTGTCTTGGGCAGTGGTGTGGCTGGAGCACTTGCTGGTGAAGACTGAGGCAAAAAAGTCATTGAGTACCTCAGCCTTCTCCGTGTCCCAGGTAACCAGGTCTTCCTTTTCCTTCTGGAGAAGGCCCACATTTTCCTGAGTCTTCCTTTTATCACCAACATGTCTATAGAAGCTTTTCTTGCTGCCCTTGACGTCCCTGTCCAGATTTGATTCTATCAGGCCTTTGGCCTTCCTAACCTGATCCCTAGCTACCTGGACAGTTTATCTGTATCCCTCCCAGTCTCCCCATCCTGTTGCTTCCACCCTCTGTAGGCTTCCTTTTCTGTGTTTGAGCTTGTCCAGGAACTCCTTGTTCATCCACGCAGGCCTCCTGGCATTCTTACCTGACTTCCTCTTTGTTGGGATGCATCGTTCCTGAGCTTGGAGGAGGTGATCCTTGAAGATTAACCAGCTTTCTTGTGCTCTTCTTCCGCCCAGGGCTTTATCCCATGCTACTCTGCCAAGCAGATCCCTAAAGAGGCCAAAGTCTGCTGTCCCGAATCCAGGGTAGCGAGCTTGCTGTGCACCCTCCTCATTGCCCTAAGGATCTTGAACTCCACCATTTCATGGTCACTGCAGCCAAGCCCTTGAGCTTCACACTCCCCACCAGTCCCTCCTTGTTGGTGAGAACAAGGTCCAGCATAGCACCTCTCCTCATTGGCTCCTCTATCACTCGGAGAAGAAAGTTGTCATCATGGTTTGATCCCAGAGGTCAACTGAGCACTCTGTAGCCACTCGCTCATCCCTTCCACCTCCAGACTGGGAATAAGAAAAATAAACCAAAAGTCTTGGGAATCAAGATAAGGACAGGGGTGGTGACTCAGTTATTACGATCATGGCCAGAAGACAGACTTTTTAGGGGAAGAAGAACATAGATTTAATTCAGACACCACCAACAACAATTAACAGAGAGAGTAGGACAATGAGAAGCATTGCCACATCTTAAAAACACCTTCCCCCCACTCCTCCCTTCTTCCTGTGTTCAGCTTTGCCCCCGGTTTCTCTACCTCCTCCCCCACCAGTGGCGCTGGGGGGCAGGGAATGGGGGGTGCAGTTAGTCCCACTGTTTCTTCCTCCTCAAAGGGTGGGAACTCCTCACATTCTTTCCCTGCACCAGTGTGGTGTCCCTCTGACAGGAGACAGTTCTCCATTCCCTTTTTCTGACTTGAGTCCTTCCCATAGGCCACAGACCTTCCTGAGCTGCTCCGGTGTGGATCCCTCCCACACGTTGCAGTCCTCCCAGTGCTGAACTACAGAGTCCCAAACTTCTTCAGTATCAGTCACCTGCTGTAGTGTGGAGTCCTCTACAGGCTGCAGGTTGGCATCTACTCCACCATGGACCTCCATGGGTGGCAGATGAGTGGACCTCCGTGGGTGGCAGCCCTGCCACCTTGCCATGGGCTGCAGGGGACTCTCTGCACCAGCACACCTCCCTGATAAGAACCTTCTGGGTTGCTTGTGCCCTGCTGTGTTGTCCCTCCAACAGATGTGGGGGTGGTTGAAGTCCCCCATGACGACTAGGGTTTATGAACGTGAGGCTGCTCCTGTCTGTCTATAGAGGGCCTCATCCAATCGGTGTTCCTGGTTGGGTGGCCTGTAGCATTCCCCCACTATAATGTCACCTGTTCCTGCCCTCCCTTTAGTTCTGACCCATAAGCTCTTGGCTGACTCCTCATCCATCCCCAGGCAGAGCTCCGTGCACTCCAGAGGATCACTGACATAGAGGCCAACCCCCTGCTCCTCATCTCCCCTGCCTGTCCTTCCTAAAGAGCCTTCCATCCCAACACTCCAGTCATAGGAGCCATCTCACCGTGTCTCTGTGATGTCAATAAGATCACAGCCCTGCAGGTGTGCCCACATCTCCAGCTCGTCTCGTTTATTCACCATGCTGTGTGCATTTGCATAGAGTCATTTAAGTTGGGCCCCTGATGAAGCTGACTTACTGGCTGGAATTCCTGTGTGCTGCTCTTCAGGTGCTCTGCTGCTGATTTGTGACCCCTCTCCAGGCTCTGGGCATCTCTTGCTGGCACTGGCATCAAACTGGTAGGAGTGGCATGGATTGAGGTTCCCCTCCTCCAGCAACTTTAGTGTAAAGTCCTCTTTCCCAGCTTGGCAAACCTATGACCTGAGATGTGCTTCCTCTTCTCTGACAGAGGGACCCCATCAGCCTCCAGTAGACCAGGCTTCTCAAAGGAAGTCATATATTCTAAGTAGCCCAACCTCTGCCTGTGACATCAGTCCTGTAACCAACTGTTGATTTGCCAGATTTGATTGGCCCTTCCAAAGCCATTCCCTTTGACCAGGAGGATTGATGAAAAAAACTACCCGTGCTCCAGAGTCCCTTACCGACACTCCCAGGGCTCTGTGATCCTTCTTGGTACTCCTCAGATTGCTCCTGGCTGTATCCCTGGTGCCGATCTGAGAAAACAGCAGTGGATAATAGTCAGTGGAGCGTACAAGGTTCAGCAGTCTCTTGGTGACATCCCTGATACGAGCCCCAGTAAGCAGCACACCTCTCTAAGGTATGTCAGATCAGCAGATTGCTATTTCAGAGGAGAGTTGGGAAGCGTTTAGTGCTGACTCCTAAATCTTGCTACATCTTGTTCACTACACTGAGCAGCTCAAAAGCCAGATGAAAATTCTGGGAGGGGAAAAAAAAGAAGGCTCAGTATCATGAAGAGAGATGAACTGAATTTGTCTGCTTCAGATTTGGATGTAAGATTTTGCAGCAGCACAGCACAAGGTTTTCTTTTGCAGATAGGCATGAAAAGATCTTGACTTAGGCTTTTCCATCCTTCATACACCAAAGAGCACTATGAATTGTCAAGGACCACGCAGCAGTCATTACATTACTATATATTTTCCTATCTGGATGTAAGGATCACTGCTCTGTAGAGTGAGTAACCAGCAGCCCTGCACTAAGTGGGTGCAGCCATCCAGCAGCTCTGCATTGCACAGGGGACAGTACCAGAGCCTGCTGTGCCTCAGCCATGTTGACGAAGTGATTGAAGCATTGACCATGACTTCTCTTCTTGCTGACTTTACACCAGCGTTGTCCGGTTGGAGGATGAGATTTAGGAGGACCAGATTACCCCAGAAGTGTCCCCAGCATCCAACAGCAGCTGGGTCTGGGCTTTTGTTCACTTATCTGAAAAGGTCATGTTGGTGAGCACTCCTGCCCCTCTTGTGTTTCAGAGTCGCTTGGCATTTCACACTGTGCTGTTTCTCTCTTTTGTCTGGATGCATTTGCTTCTCTGTTCTTCTGTACATGCACCCTTCCCTGCTTCAAGCCAGGAAGGATCCTGTTCTGTCCGATAGCAGCTGCTGCCCAAACTCTGCCATGGCTGAACTGAAATCACAGATGCACCCCTGATGTAAACTAGTCACACATGAGGAAGCACCGGGGATGGCGAGATGTGCTCACTTGTCCTGGGGGCTCCCTCCTCTCTGGTGTCCCTGAGCATGGTGAGAAAGAAAGCAGTGCTGCCTGATGTGCCACCAATGAGTCTCAGCCTGGCACTGGAGTCCCAGCACGCGTTCACGCTGCAGGATTACTGCATGTTGTTAATTACATTGCAAACAATGTGTTGAAAAATCAGTTTTAGCTACTAACTAGACCACAGAAAAAAAATGAGGGAAGTTGGTAGGAGCAAGCCTAAGGTATCTGCTATAATAGAGGTGTGAGCAGAGAGTTCATTTTAGTATGGATGTGTAAGCACAGAAACTCGCTTCAAATACCTTTTTTCTCCCCTTCCCTCCTTCTCTCTTAATTTCATGGAAATTCCTTATCAATGGGAAAGTAAGCTTTTTTGAAAAAGCATTTCCACAAGTGTTTGATCATCTCCTGTGAGAATGATCAGAAATTGGGTTCCTTCTTTCACAAGTTTAAAATAAATTTTTCAGTAGAAACCCAGAATGTTTTATAGAAAGTGTTTTCATTTGGAAATGGTGAAATTGGGCAGATGCAAGACCCACGTATTGTTCACAAGCTGCGTTTTTTCAGACTATGTGCTCTTACAGATGTCTTCTGTAGATACCCTCAAGTTTTACTGTGTGCAGTTGTCCGGATGGTTCCTCCACAGAAGTGACCCCAGGCAGCATGGCTGCTGTTGCAGTTCTTCCATGTCTCCATCAGACTCCAGAGTGTGAAGCTTCCCTGGACAGCGGTGGCCAAGCCTGGCCCTGCCCACTGAAGGTGGCCTTACAGCGATGTGCATGCAGAGGGTTGTGGTTTGGTGCATGTAGTTTCTACTACACCTGAACCCCCAAAACCTCCCCCCAGGGGAATAACTTTGTAAGGCCCTACCCGCGTGTTGGAAGGCAGACAGGTCTGTGAGAGCTTTCCAGCGTCTTGGCTTTATAATGAATCTCGGAAACCAGTGAAATAATAGGTAAGAAAAATCAAACCATGCCATTTCTGATGTGTGCTTTTGTTAGAAAAGGTTGAAGTAGATCATTACCTGGTGCCACCAAGCTGTAGGAGGTCTCCGTAGCACGCTTCCTGGTGGCTGCGGCACAGCTGGAGACCTTCTTCAAGCTCTGCATATTCAAGAGCCTACACCTCCCTCCTCTTTTACGGCTGGGTTGGTTTAACATGATTAACACTACTTTCCTAAAAAGCCATGCCGTGTCTGAATTTCCCAGTGGGAGGATATGCTCCTCCTGGTACCCATTTGTTGTTGCAGCACTTCGTGCAACTAAGAGCCCAGACCTGTCAGGATTCATGGCCAACTCTGTGAGGGGGTAAAGGCATGGTTGCAAGGGGACTGATGCCAGGCCCAGGCAGTTTCATTCACACAAGATGCTTTACTACATCTGCTTTATTTCATATTTCACTTCTAGCTGCTTTTCTTTTGTTTTTTGATATTGCAAGCTCTTCCAAAAGAGCTCTTCTGTGAGCCTGCTGTGGATGTTCAACATTATGCCTGTGACTTCAGGGACACTAATTTCTAAGGCGTGCTTCTGTAGAAAAATAGACTTGCACAAATAATATCAGCATGTTTGTTTTCTGCAGGGTTTATAGAACCTAATGTTCTGTTTCTTTCTGGCATCTGGTTATTCCAGCATGTTTTAGTTGAATTAAATAGTCAACAAGAAGCAATGCAAAGGCTTGAGTTACATGTGTATGGGAATAATGAGGTGGAGTCATGGATTGCTCCCTTTCTGCATAAGGAGCGAGAGGCAATCTTGATAACATTCTTTCAGATAATTATTGCTGTGTTTTAGATCATTTTAGTATATACTTGCATGATATATTTGATTTTTAGTCTCTATGTTTCACTATGTAAGGAGCACAGGAAATGTTTAATGGGCAAGCATTTGGGCACTCTCATGAGAGAAGTTGCTCTCTCATTTCTGTTTTCTTATCAGCACAACATAAATCCGCAGGTTGCTGACAATGAAACCATATGATAGCTCTTTCTGACAAATCAATTTTGCAATACAGATAATCTTGGCTGTGTATGAGAAGAGATATTTTGGACTGTTTTGTCTTAATTCTTGCATTACTCTGTTTTTTCAATGTCTGGAAATTATGTATATGGCTATTTCTGACCTCAGAGGTTTGGGTAAATTAAGAATTTATGGTATATGCTACACTTCAGTGTCTTTACTTTGAGGACAGTTATTTGTCATATGAAATAATCTGTTTATTTGCTATAGCCAGTGCCCTTCTCCTGTCTTGTCAGACAGTAGCAGCAGATTCAGATACTTTTGAAACAATGGATATCCTCTTAGTGTGAAGCCAAACTAAGAAATGCATTTGTATAAAGCTGCTCTTGCTTTACAGGAAGCTGCAGAAGCAGCTGCAGGAACTTGAAGGTCTTTGGCTCTTTGAGCCCTGAAGGGAATCGGCCAGCTGATGACTGATGGTCATCCCGGTGCACCAGAGCTGATGTACGCTGGCATGGTACACAGAGCGGGCAAGGCAGTTTGTTAATCCTTTTCAATGAGTAAAATGAACAAGCTAGAGTCTTCACAACTTCTGTTGGACTTCAGAATAAATTACAACCAATAAATATTTCCAGCCTTTGCTTTATAGGTCTGTATCAGCAAGTGAGTTTTCTGCTTGAGCATGGAAGTAGTAGCCAGGATCTGGAAGTGTAAGCAGTGCATGAGCCTGGGAGTGGAGAACAACAGTGAGGAGTAATGGGAACTAGGCGCTGGAGACATGTATCAAGTCTAAGAATAGTGTCATGAAGCTAGTCAAAACTAAACAACACATCATGAATTTTCATGTTTATAATAAACTCCATAGAAATGGCTAATAGGCTGTTAATTCCTCAAGTGTTCCTCCTGGCTTTAGGTGCTGGCTGTCATGCATGAATCTGTGGGGTCTGTGATGCAGCTATTGCAAAAATCACGTGGGCCATAATTAGGGTTTTTATTCAATTTTAATTTCTGGATGCTAAGAGTTACTGCAAACCAAGGCCTTGAACATGGTGTTTTCTAGGTATTTAGAAAAGAAATATAAACCAAGATGTGAATACGGTCATCACAAATGTTTAGGCAGTATTTGTGTTTTAGTTCAGGAGACAATGCAGCCTCAAACACCAACCTTAGCTGAAAACAAAAATATAAATATTATATATTTCAAAAAAATAATAACATTTTTGATTGTAGTAGATGTAGTCAGATAAACATGCTTGAAGAGTATTCAAATAGTAAGTCTATGTGGAACATCTGCTTTTATAAATATGAGTATGGAAGCTTACCTAAATAATAATTTTCTGGAGATGGAAGGGTAAAATTAATCTAGCAGAAAAGTGAATGCAACAAGTAACCACAAAAACATTATAGATCATTAATAGCAAAGGATGCTAGAGTTTACAGGAGAGATTTTACAAATGAGTTATTAGAAGACTATTGCTGATGAAAATTAGGGCAAATTTTATCCAGAGATATTAAATCCAAACTTGGATGAAATTCACAGTCATACTGGCAAAAATCCATCTATACTTTTCAATAAAAGCATTTTTAAAAAGCAAAAAGTAGTGCCACATTTAATGTTTTGACTTTGGTGGGAAGTAATCATGTTGAAAAGCTCTTAGAATCTTAGAAGAAGAAGAAATGGTATTTCTACTCTTGCCAAATGAGGGTACACGAAATGCAGTTGATGAACTTTCAGCTCAGCATCTGTGTAAAGCCATGTATAGAAGCTTTCAAAAGTTTAGCTCTAGTTAGCTGTCATTAAGATGAGCCTCTGGGGTTCTTGACCCAATTACATTCACATGGGAATGACACCCTCAGGGGATGACATAATGCTGTTACAGCCCTTGTCAAAGCAAGGAAATATCCATGGTTTCAAGGGATATTGGCTGTTAGAAATCTTTGTAGTGCTCAAATGAAGAAAAATATTTGAAAATCCATGGCTAAGGAATAATGCTGACAAGGTCACTGATATTCAGAGGTTTTAATCACTCAGCATATACCATCATGGGCAAGGACAGTGCAGGAAAGGGTCAAGAGCACTTGAACCAGCTACAGCTGCACATATTACTCAGGATGGTCAAAGCTGGATTAAATGAAATATGTCCTTAAAGAAAGGTTCCAGTGCCAAATGATCTATTCTTTGGAGAACAGGGGCTGAATAATGAGTCCAGAGAAACTGGCAAGTCTCCTGAAAGCATCTAGTGAGGGCTGCTATGGTGGCTAGCAGATGTACTTTGAATCAAATTTGGCTCTGAATTACTTTTCTGCTTCTTGTGCAGCTAGAAGTGTCACTGACGTGAACTGTAGTATTTGATCCAGTATCTAAAAATAGCCTTGAAAGTGTAAAATGTAAAAAGGTAGATATTTTGCAGCTTAGGACAATGGTTTTTCATGGTAAGTCTCTGAGCGATTAAGGTAAAAAGAAAAGCCCAAACTCATAATGCTCATCTGGAATGAGGAAGATCGTGGTCCAGTGCACACATCCCATGTGTTCCAGTAATGGGATGTTGGAGAGAAGGACAAGAGATGAAACTACCCTCTAGAAAATATTTGCTCTCATTGAGGCAAATTGCTGCCATAGTAAGAGGCTGAAAGAAGCAGGAAAACAAACAGAAATAATCTGCATGGAATTAAAACAGGCATGTTTTTAAAAGCTAGTCCTCAGTACATATTTACTTAGTAGATTAGACCACTAATTGTCACTTTGTTTTTTGTTTGGTCTTTTGCTGAGATTTCTTTGTGTTTGTTTTCCAGGGGACTGGGGGTTTTAAGAGCATAAATTGAAGATAGGTGGTAAGCCTGTCTGCTGCGGTTTGATCGCAGGAGCTTAACATTAATTAATGACCGGGGGGGAGTTTTAGTATTAAAAATAAAATAGATTTGCTATCAACATGTGATTCTGTCAAGATGTTCTCAAGGACACTAATAAACCTCTACATTTCTTTTTAAGTGTGGGAAGCATATTTTCTTTTTAATTTTTTTGGTGACATCATAGTGCTTGCAACTCTGGACTTGCAACTGCAAAGCAGTTGCCTCTGAGTCTGCAGAAATAATTTGGAAATCCTGTGAAAGACAGGGAACTTGGGCTCTGATGCAGAGGCAGTTCTGGTATTTAGTAAATGTTAAAAAAATATATATATATATATATTTAAACAGTTTCCAGATTCTGTCAGTGCACATGTACGAAACCAGAAAAATTATTTCTTGTTATCTCTGAAGTATATATGGGTATTATATGTTGTCTTAATGACTGATCATTAAAATTTGTGCTTAAAATGAGTGCGAAACAATGAATGTTGTGATAATAAAACTCAGTGTATAAAGTTAGTGACTGACATTAGATGGCCTAGAGGAGAACAGCTCCATAACTCAAAGAACAGATGTATGAACAACAAAGAAAGAGAAAAGCTGAATGAACAAAAATGTAATAAAAATGAATGATATACTATAAAGCAGAGTTTATCGCTTAAAAATGGAGATAAGTTGAATGTAGTTGTGCTGTGCATGTATGTTTTTGTCCCCTCCCTGTGGCTTTTGAATCCCCTGGCTCATTTCAGCCAGGACTAACAGAGGTGTGGTGCTCTTGAAAGATAGAAAGTTTTTGTAGGATCATGAGAAGATGCTGAAATATGTGATCAGTCCATTAGATCTTGGAAAGTTTGCATGGGGATGATGTGTTATGAATAATCCCAACATGGAAAAAGTGTAAGTCTGAGTACTTAAACACAGAGAGTGCAACAAGACAGGAATCTGTAGGAGACCATGCCACACACAGAATGACCCTTTTTTTTTTTTTTTTTTTTTATGTTTAATATGTACCAGTCTAAGCAGATAATGTTGCAACACGTGTAAAACCCTCCTTTGCTCTGGGGCTCAGGGCAGTGAGCTGTTAAGTGGCACCAAAGGGGGTTTGGCCTTGGGCTGGTACTTGGCAGGGCAGTCAGAATTGCCCACCCCAAGGTTCTGTTGTTTGTTTTGACCATTAACTCGGACTCGGATTTACAATCTGATCACAATAAAATTTAAGTGGACCTTTGCTTTTGGTGCTGGCACTGCATTGTCTTGCTTTGGTTTCGTTCTGCAGGGCAGTGCAGCCGTGTCTTCCCTCCACAGCTCGGCACACTACAGATCATTCATGGCAACGGCACAGCTGTGGGGACAGTGGTAACGTTCCAGTGCTCTGCCGAGCACCAGCTGGAGGGACCGGGTGTCATCACCTGCATTTGGAAAGGGAACAGTACCCAGTGGACAGCTGGAGTGCCTTCCTGCAAGCGTAAGGTCCTTTCCAAACCATTCTCAGTCCTCTTGGGCTCCATTATGTTTATTTAGCCCCACCTATCTTGTAGAATGCTAGGATTAATTCTAGACATCTGTGCAAGGAAAAAGACAAATTCAATTTCCTTCAAAATTGCCCCCACTGACTGTAATTGTGCTCTGTATGTGTTCTGACATCATTTATTATCATGACATAGAAAAGACTCAGTCTGATTTATGCCTGATTTCATGTTGCTGACTCTGGTAGTGTTGCATACAGAATAACTGAAGCTGTACCCTTCTTTAGAAAATGTATAGATACCATCAACTAATGTGCAAGCATATTTGCACACCTTCTAATCTCCTGGATTTCTTTTCTGAAGATACTTTTGCTGTAAAAGAAACACAGGGTTTGGTTTTTTTTTTAACAATCCTAGGTTGTGGCCTGGAGGGAGCCACATGGGAAAGTTACCATATTGACAAATTGTGTTTGAATGGCAACAACATTAGACTACCTTTCACGCTGTATTCCTTCTTATTTATTATAAGGTTGTTAGCAATTTGACAGGAAGTAGGCCCAAGCAAAACATGGTACATCTGAGCTTTGTCTGTGTCTCAGACCTTGTATAATATTAGATAATAAGTAGATGGATGGCTCTTTTAGACACTTACTGCCCTCTCACAAACTCAGCTATTCTCATCTCTCATTTGAGAGATTCCATTACAGAAAAATGCAAGAAATCCTTCTCTCCAGAGGCTGCAGAAATACAATGCTTTGTGTGGAGCTCAGCTGAACCATTTCTGATGCTGATCATTGTGATGTTGGAAGAATTATATGAGTTCTGAACGCTTAGTGCTCCAAATGAGATGGTAGAGATCTATGTTACCTGTGCCACACCACATTCCCACTCCTCTTTTTGTCTGGATAATTCACTTCCAGCATCAGATGACTGTGAACACCCAGCCCTGCAGATACTGTCCCTTCTTAATCCTGCATCCTTCCCCAAACAGAGGAAGACCTGTTGTTCGTTCCCTGCCAAATAGAATGTAATTATATGGAACTGTCTCCACTCTAAAGAGCTTCTTTAAACCCATTTACCCTTGTCAGTATTTGTTTTTGCAGCTCCAGTCCTTGTTAATAATTGCTTATAGGAGTCTGCTAGCTCATCTGCATTTGATATACTGACAAAGTTGTGCTTTCTAGCTACTGCAGCACTAAAAGCATTGTGTTTAATTAATTGCAGTGGTGAAAGACTTGTGAACAATTCATTAGTAGGTTATAAACAGGAGATTTTTAAATAGTCCAATTTGAGTCTTGTGTAGCTCTAAGCTGAAGCCAAGATACTCTGGTATCTTGACACATACTAACGTGAAAGTCCTCCATGAGCTATTATTAGCAGAAGTGTGAAGCAGGTAGGTTTCAGCAATGAAAATATGAAAGATAAATTCATGGTTTGACCTTAGAAACATGCTTCTGTGTTTGCTTTGCTGCAGCCATATCAAAATATGAGACTTTTGGATTTAAGGTCGCAGTGATTGCCTCTATCGTGAGCTGTGCTGTCATTCTGCTGATGTCCATGGCTTTTTTAACTTGTTGTCTTATCAAGTGTGTGAAGAAAAGTGAAAGGAGAAGGACTCAAAGGTATGTCAAGAAAATATTTTTAAAACCAGCCTAAGACTGAACATCGTATGGAACCAATTGCTGTAATAGCAGAGCTTCAAAGGACTTGATGTTTGCAACACCGCAATTATGTTAATTACTTAAAATCCTTAACTTGTAGGTCAGGATTTAGGCATAGTAGGACTTGGAATTCAATAGCATTTAGGCACCTCATGTCTGTTAATATCAGATGACCTCAGCGGGCCTGGGCAGATCTGGATTTACCCAGGATTATACAGAAACTGAACTTACAAGCCCTTTTTGCTGTCCCAGTCGTTCCCTCCTTTAATTATTTAAGATTATTTAAGTTTTCTCTTCTTCTCTCTCTCTTTCTTTTTTTCCCTTTGCTTTCCTTGAACACTGCTGGGAAAATTAATCTACCTGTGCTGAAACCATCAAAGCCCTCAATGTCTGCAAAGCATACTTGAGGCTGACACAATGCTGTGCTGGAAGGACGCAGGATTTTGTCTTCTGTCTTGAAGTGCAAGTCAGTGGGCAGGATTACAAACAGGCATGGGAAGAAGTAAAATTTACCAATCCAGTCCCTTATAAAAACTCAGTGTGAAGGGTGGCTGTGTGGCCATATCTGGCTGTACACTAAAGCTGAGCCACTCTTGTTCATGAGAGCGTCCACCCGAAGTCACCTGCTGCAGAAGCCTTTCCTCAAGCACCTCTTTTTCATTTCCTGCTCTTTTTCCCTGCTCGTTGCACGTAGCTCGGTGGTTTGGCTGTACCCTGACCTGCTGATGCCTGCCATGAAGACAGTAAGCTGCACTTCAGGTTGATCTGAAGCCTCTTCTTGCTTCGGAAAGGTGTTTGGAGTGAGGCAGGGTAGCAGTGAAGTAGAGGGAGACTGGGGAGGACACGAATTAAGGTGTCTCTGCTCCAAGCTGTGTTTTATCTAGAGCTGTGTGGGAACCAGCTTAAGGGGGAAATTCTGTGATTTCAAAATCTGGTTGTAACCAGAATACAGATTTTCTATTTCCCTTTAAAGGATTTTGTGAGGCAAAAAAAAATGTCTTTGGTGTTGTTCGTAATACTATGTTTTCACTGATAGCATGAAATAAATTTTGAAACGAAAGGGTTGATTGGCATTTTTGGAACTTTTCTTTTTATAAGACTTTTCATATAAAAATCCTTGGGTTTCATTTATTTTAAATGAAGTTTTGTCAGAATTAGCCATTCACATGACTTTGATGACTTGATATTTTTCTCTTATGAAAGAAAAGCCCTTCACACTGGATGTTTTGACCTGGTTGTATCATCAGGACAAAAATTATTCCCTTTGCTGGAAGCTTCTCAGTTCCATGCTGCTTTCTGTCCTCCCTTCATTGCCAAGAAGCTACTCCAACCCAGACCATCCACAACTGAGCCGTGCTCCTGGGGGGAGAAACCTGGGGGCACTGTAGACACTGTGGCTTGGCCCCACTGCCAGAAAGCAACTGAGATGATGTAGAAACTGTCCACGTCATGTGAGAAAGAGTAACTCATCCCTGTATGAAACTTGCTCAACCTGCAGTCTGTGCTGCAGAGTGCCAGATGCGGTATAGCTTTTCTTTTGTTGATGTAGTTGGAAAATGTGGATTGACTTTTGGACGCACAAAGCATTAATCTGAGGAGAAGCTGCAGGCTTGGTAACTTAATACAAAATGAGAATACTTGGTAGGGGATTAGTGAAATAAGTGTCTCTTAGACCATCTCTGAAAGAAAAGGTAGTCTGTGCCTGTGGAGTAGGAATGATGTCCTCATCTTGCCTTTAGATTTGAAGTCTGCCTGCCTACATTTCTTTGGCTCTTTTAATTGGTCTAATAGAAGAAACCAAGCCTGCCTACAAACCTGTTTTGCAAGGTATCTGTGTGATGATCTTTGAACTGCCATCTTGTGTGTTATCCTTGCATTTGGAGAGAAAAAGGACAAAGGCTGCTGAAAATCCACACATAATATAGCCTTCTCACAGACCTTGTCCCATTGCATGAGCAGAGCTGCCATTTTCTTTGGTAGGAGCAGGACTGCATCTTGAGAGGACAGAAATGACATCAAAATCAGCATCACCAGCCCTCCCAGTTTAATCCTGTCCCATCAGCTAGTGTGAATGTCTGTAATTATGTGAATCTTAGACTTATTTTAAAAACAGGAAAAGAAATCGTGATTTTTTTTTTTTGCCCCAGAGTTGTAGAGAGCAGCATGAAAAGCGCCTTGAGCGTTTCGAAAAGGAAATCCCGAAGGCAACTGAATAAACCCTGCTCTTAACAAAGACAACATTACCCAGCTCCTCCATTTTTAAGTTAATTCATATTTTCAACCTGCCTGGTGATTTTTGAACCCTTAGGAATGGAAATGCTGCAGAAATTCACATAAAAATCTTCTTTTTCTGAAATAAATTATTCCATAAAATGGGGATGGTCTGTAGTCTTTTCACATACAACAAGATCTGGCCTGATGTGTGTCACTGATGAAGATTCATGAGTGACACAACATCATACCTTAAGTGACTTTCCCTATTACCTGTAGTCTCAAAATCCACAGAATCAAATTGACATAATTATTGGGGTGTTGTCCCTTTGAACTATCCACAGGTGCTCATAAGAAAATTGCTCTTTTTTTGTTGTTGTTTGTTTGCTTGTTTTTTGAGAAGTGTTGAATAATACTTAACACTATTTTACAGAATAATATTTATGCTATTTAAGAACCCCCTACCTTAAGGTATTTAAGCAGGTATTTAAGCCTCTGGAAATTTGGCTTATGCTTGAAGTTCAGCATGTGTTTAAGTGCTGTCTTCAGTAAACCTGGATTTAGATTTAAACTCTAGTGAGTCCGGGCTGTGATCAGATCAAAACTCAGATATGCAGCTGTGTATCACAGTAATGTATTTTACCCCTTGTTTTATTCACAGAGATATGCAGCTGTGGTACCAGCTCAGAACTGAAGAACTAGAGCACATGCAAGCTACTTACTTTGGTTTTAAGGGAAGAAACAATAACAATAACAATAAGAAACTCAGGAATAAATCCGTATTTGACAATGTGACTAAAATGGCATATGATAACCAAGGCTTCTACAGGTAAGGCTATTAAAATAAGAGTGGGTTGGAATAACTTTGTTGAACAAATTTTAGAAAAAGGACTCCTCAAAAATGCATTTTAAAGCGATGCCCCTTAAGAGGATGTAATGCCAGTGGATTGTTGGGGCTTGCCCTTGAACTTGCCCGTCTTGTCGGGAATTAACATTGCCAGAAGATGAGACAGAAGAGAAGCTGAGTGTGACCAACCTCCTTACAGCTTCTTTCATCTATCCCTGGTAGTGCTTGGTTAAACCTGGTCTGCAGGGGAGGTTGCACCAGATTATCTGGAGAGAGGTTTTAAACTGGCTTTCTTAAATGGATGCTAAACTGCAGCAGGAAAGGCACTGCTCTGTACTGGTTAGTGGTATCAAGGTGCCAGCTTGCCTAAGAGCCTTAGGAGAGGAGGCAGCCAGGGACACCTGGGGCTGTGGTTCGGCTCAAGATGAGCATCAAGTATTACCGTTTATCCCTTGGTGACTGTGAAAGCTCCCTTGAGAAAAATTGTTTTGTTATCAGGGTGTGCAGAGCAAACACAATGAGATCCTTATCCACAAGGCAGTGTGAATGCCCACAGCGTGGGAACTCTGACCCTCAGTTAGTCCAAAGAAATGTCCATGCTGAAATAAATTGCATCATATGCTGTGGGTGGTGGGCACAGGTATTTTTTGTCAGTTCAAAATCACATCTGAAAGTGTCCAGATATGTTACGGCTGGCTGTGTTGTTGCCATCAAAAGAAAAACAGCAAAATGAATACATGTTGCATTCTAATGCTGTTTTGCTGTTACCATTCCTGTAAACAGACGTCATTGTGTCTTTTATATCTTTTGGGTTCTGCTTCGTCATCATATATGATAATATATATCACAGCCCCAGTTTGCTTTTAATTCACTACTCACTTGCACAGCTTTTATGTACAGCAGTATCGGTGATTTGCAGTGGTTACCTGCAGAAAACAATTTTATGCAGATTATAAATCTACTTCCATGTCACAGTGCAGCTGGAAATTATATTCAAATGGAGCACTTGAACAAAAGTCTGATGGCTGCTTAATCAATTCCTAGCTTTGGGTGATTTCAGAAAGATGTATAAACCTAATTAAATTCTGATTATAACCTAAACTGTTTTTAGAAGACTCAGGATGCAATTTTTATTTTTTGGGCAATTTCAATCTGCTACGATGCTAACGTTTTGTGTAAGTATAATCTGCCTTTAAAATATCATGGATAAACTTACAAAGGTCTGCAAAGAGTGGTTAGTGCTCTGCTGGAGTCTTGGGCTTCTTCTGGGTTCTTACCTGCACCATTCCACGGAGCGGAAACTGCTATATTATGTTTACCAAACTCGACACCTTTTCTTAACTCGAAGTAGCAGGGTATATACAATTCCTCTGGATAAGCAGCTTCTCTGAGGTCAGAAAACAACAAGTTTATTATTTCTTTAGAAAACTGGAGAATTTATAAACTTCAGTGGGGAATTGCAGAGGGCAGGAGGAGGAAAGCCTCTGAGCTCATTTTTTTTTTTTTCCTATGTAGAACAATACACATGCCATGTTAAATACTGGTGTACATGCCCACCTCCTGATGCATGAGGTCCACTATTAATCAAGGTCTACTGTATTTCCACCACGCAGAGATAATGTGATCCTGGCTAATCACTAGCTAGAGCAAAAATCAGCTAGGAGAGCAGTCTGTGCACCCCAGAGTCAAAAATCTGGCTGTTTCACACGTGGAGAACGGGCACTGCTTCTAATCAGAGATTGAAATGGCATTGAAGCTATTGCAGACTCTGAATAAAACTGTCTTGGAATTGCTCTAGGAACAGGTGTGACCATTAATTTGTACCTTTCTTCACTCAGAAAAGATCTATTTAATCAAAGTTAGTAAAAGATGTTAATTTCTAATGTTTAATTCCATTAAACGTATTTCATCCCAGCTCTTGAAAACAACAAATGATCTGTCAGCTTTGTGCTTCACTTGTAAGACTTATTTTATATGTGTAGCGAATTAGGCTGTTTCATCATCCTGTGCACATCCAGTTTACAGGGAACAGCAGGGCAGTGTAGGCAAATCCCTGGGGAGGTACAAACATGAAGCTGGCTTATGCTGGGAACACCAGTGTGAAAGGACATGTTCACTACCTGGGTTATGTCTGCAGAACCTTTCTCCATTTAACATGAAGTGAACATGTTGGCAGCCTATACTTGCGGGAAATCTCTAACCATGTGGGTGTTGCTACAGTGGTGAAGCTGTTATAGCATTGATTGTCCAAGGAAATAAAGGCAGGCAGGCATCATGGTTGGAAAAAAAGCAGCAGAACTGAGGGCAAGCAAGCCCAAAGGAAAGAGTCTATATATTGCTGCATACATGTTAACCAAAGTGTGTGTCCACGGTCACAAACAAGCCAAAATATAATTTAACCAAGGCTCCTCAAGGAAGGTTCAGACTTGATATTAGGAAGCATTTATTTACCAAGAGAACAGGCTTCCTGGAGAGGTAGTCAATGCCCCAAATCTGCCAGTGTTTAAGAGGCATTTGGACAAAGCCCTTAATAATTTAAGTTTTAGTCAGCCCTGAAGTGGTCAGGCAGTTGGACTAGATGGTTGTAGGTCCCTTACAACTAAAATATTCTATTCTAGTCTATTCTATTCTAGCCTAGCCTAGTCTAGTCTAGTCTAGTCTATTCTGTTCTGTTCTTGTGTTAATGTTTCAGACATTTGGAGGAATTAATGCATTGCAATGCTAGACATCTGAGCAAATCAGAAATCCTACTTTGTTTTTCTAATAAGGAAGTGTCCTAAGAAGCACAGGAGGCTCATCATTTTCTCCCTGCCTTTTTCAGGGCTGTGGTATGTGTTGTTCTCTGTGATACAGCCATGGGAACTGGCTCTGCAACCCACTTAGAAGGGGAAGGCTGAGAGATGAGTGTTGCCCATCTGAGAAAGGAGTGGGTGGAGGCTTGGCAATTTAAGTAGTTTTTACGATAGCATTTCCTTTTCTTAAAGAAAACTGTTCTCCTGCTTCTTCATGTAACATATGAAGTATCTGGAAGAGTGAGAACTCCTCCACCCTTGAAGAAGACCCTCTTGAATATATCTTAGCCTATTTTTCACTTGAAAAGGATGTAGGTCATGCTGCTTTTCAGACTTAATTGAAATAGATTTAGAGATTAACTAGAAATTAACATTTTGGTTCGCCACTTTAAGGATCAAAAATACTGTAAGAACAAATAAAATAAAAAGCCATTTTTTTCAGGTAAGCCAATATAAAATAAAACAAAAAGCCAATTCTTTCAGACAGATAAGGTATATTTTATGGTTTACAGAGTAATTTAGGATTAAAAAACTATCATCTGTTAAAGCAGTGCCTTAGTGTGCCGATGAGATAATTTTGGCTGTAACAAGGTGACATAATGTGGATACAGAATGCCGATGTATAGAAGTTATAAATAATGTAGAAGCCCAGCTGTTGGACAGTAGAGGCTCAAGTGTGCTGTTTTGGACTTGTCTGCCACAAAATGAGATCTTTTTCCTCTCATGTTTGAAGCATGGAACAAATGTGATGAATATAAAGTTTTGCAGGGAAAGATTGAATTTTAGTGACAGTTGCTCCAATTATAATGAGTCTCATTCTGGCTTCTTAGCTGCTTGAACAAATTGCCTTGAAATGCTGAGAAACATGTCTACAAATACCTGGGATTGTTAACTACAGAATGCACTCACTGTTGATGCCACCTCTTTCATTTGGATGTAATACGGAATCCTAATGAGGATAAAAAAAATCAATTTTCAGCAGGAAGTCTTATATGCAGCAGCTGCAAGCATTTACAGCGTATTTGTTCTTTTATAATATATGAAGAGCTAGCTAATGTTGAGCAGGGAAAGACAAGTTACAAGGCATGGGGCCACTGTGAGGGACATGTTTTCCCCAGTATTGCTTCCCAGAAGTTTAGAGCATAGAGCAGAGATAGCAGGTTGCTGCATGATGCAGAGGTTTGAGACAGATTAGCTGAAGCAAAGGGTCTGCCACCTATGTGAGGGAGATTAGCTGTAGTTCTGGGCCATGTAGTTAGAGGAGAACAATGTGCATGAACCTCCAAATCAGCCCCCCTGGGAGGATTGCTAGGCAGAGACAGGGCTTGTCAACACGGAGATATACTGGGAACAGCTCTCACAGCCTGACCACAGTATGTGTCGGGAGAAAAACCTAAATTCAGTAAAATATATTCTGCTCTCTTTAACATTTGAAGATTTAAAAGTCCTCCCAATTCTGCATGAGAATGAAACCCGGACTGTTGGTGTCATTCATACAAAGTGAGAGAACTTCCCTAAAGCAACAGAGAACACCACATCTGCTTGGGGTTAGACAGGCACTGTGGGTCTCCCAGGGAAGAGCCCTGAGCACCAGGGACATTTGGTTTTGCAGAGCAACTTGCATTTGAAACACCATGCTGGGTTTAAGATGTCTTTTGAAATCGGCATGTTCCTGAGCAGGATATGTTATTTTTGAGTCAGTTGTTTTCTGATGAAGAGTAATAGGACTCTGCAGTAATCCTTCTCTGGAATACTTGCTTGGAATACTTACACCACCCAAGATGAAGAGTCCTCTTCCATCCCCAGCAAACAGCCATGTGGGAGAGCTTGGACTTAGTCAGCTGCCTAGTCAGGCAGGTTATCTTCTGCTCTGACAGGCACAGGGTAAAATATCAGTAAAGAGAAGCTTAATGACAGCTGTCCTTCCTCTGTGACAGCTACTGGTAATATTTGAGAGATGGAGGTGAATGTCAGTAAGAGATGACCTTAAAGCAACTGGCGTGGAGAAGAGTGGGCACAGCCTAATGAGGGCACGGGGGGGTGCTCACCCACTGCCATGGGCCAGCTGTAGCTGTTCCCCAAGGGAATGGTTGGTACAGGTCACCTGAGGCAAGTTTGGCTTTGGGATCCCATGCCTGGAGTAAGGCGGAGAAACTCCAGCAGCTTGCTTGTGACTCCCAAACTGAAATAGCAGCCTCCTCTTCTCCATTAAGTAGTCCTAGCCATGCCTCTAGGAGAAATAATAAAAATATGCACAATCTAGCGTAACCATTGTGAGAACATACAGCAAACCCTTTTTGGCATGTGAAGACATTAACGAACTGAGCACTTCACTTTTCGAGCCACAGTATATTTATACATCAGCGTGCACAGAAAGATAGTGTCCCAGGAGAAATACAGATAGCTAGTAATAAGAAAAAGCTGAGAGAGCTCTTTTCAGTTTGCATCAGCTTCCTGTTTGTGGTAAGAAATAGCCACACCTAGGGAAGCCTCTATTTTCTTTGCTTTTTCAGCATAACAGTCCTGTAACCTGTCTTGGAATAGGTGCTCCCTTGACTCAGGGATGTGCTGTTGTTTTGCAAGGGACAACTGATGCTCCAGTGTTTTCCACACTCAGGGAGAGCTGAATTTAGCTGTACACTAACTCCCTTTCCTCCTCTGTCAGCTAAGATGACAATCAGAAAGAAACTAGTCCAGGTCAAAAATATATCTAAAAAGCAGAAAAGAAATTTGGTGGGTTTTTTTCCTGGCATTTGGAAGAAGTTGTGCATTCCACATTTGGACGGTTTTGAGGTGAATTATTTTACACAGCTCTAGGCCAAGTTATAAAACATTCTCTATGAAGTAGCTGATCTGACTGCAGGAGTGAGTCAAATGGAAAAGCCCATGTCTCAGTAGGTTTAAAGTTCTCCTTTCATATACCCACTACAGCTGGGAGCATATTATCAGGAAGAAAAAATCTCATCTGCCGAGAAACAGGCTAGTATATGCTCTCACAGAAGATATTTTTAGTACCTGAAATTTTTGTACCAGTGTATCTGGCAAAAAGCAAATAAGGACGATCCAACAACAAGATGCCCACATGAAAAGGTTTTGCAAAAAAAACAAAGCCAGCATGCTCTTAAGAAAGGCAACTCGGCATTTTCAGTCAGTCCAAGAAGTGATATGCAAGGTTGGCGAAATTAGCTCATGGCTTTGGCCTCCACAGTAAAATGAAATGTGTTTTCTTTTTCTCTTTGATTTAGTGGCTATAATGGTTGAAGTTTTCCACTACCTTGTGTAAGAGGCTGCAAGGAAGGCGCAGATCAGAAATTCAGGTTGCTCTAAAAAATGTTCCTGTCTGCCCAGGCTTGCTGAGGAGCATGGCTGTAAGCCAAAGGACCTTCTAGAAATATGGGCAGGATGAGATGGGACTCTTGTCCGCATTCCTACCTAGACCTCTGCCCTCTTGAGGGCACTTTCCCAGCTGATTTTCCCTTCTGAACACCCAAGTAGGAGAGATTAAAAAGCTGAAGGACCTGAAGGAAGAAGGGTAGTGTGGTGTAGATTTACCGCAGTGAAAGGGGACAACACTTGAAAAAATACCAATGTGGAGGGACAGACTTCTGCAAATCTTGTTGGAAAACAGTGTGTGCACAGCTGCTATTATTGTCTTCATAACACTTCCATGATTACCCCAGGGTCTTGCACAGTCACCAGACATACAGCAACAAAAAAAATCCCCTCCTGTCCTCCAGTATAAAAATATCTTTTCAGAGCCAGTGCCAGCACCAGGCAGCAATGTGGCAGCCCCACTGCTCTGAGTTTTCGTGCTTCTTAACTGTCCTGTTAACAGCAGTTTCCCCTCTAGCTGGGAAGAGCTCTCAAGTCACACAAAACAAAATTCTTGTGAATCCTTTAAAACCCATTGACAAATGCTGTAGTGGCTGTTCTTCTTCCCAGATGGGAGCTCGGACTGTAAAATGAAAGACTGCCCTTCTCAAATGTATTGTGAATCTAGCTAGACTGTTCAGCACCTAGCATCATTGAGTGGGTTTGCATTTCCAGGTAAGAGTACAGGGGGGTCTTCTAATCTTCTTACTGTGATGTTTTGAAGTATCACATCTGGAAACTGGAGTTAAGGAAAGTTGACGCACTTGAAAAAAAGTCACACTTATTTGGGATGAAGTACAGAGCTCACAAGGATGAGAGTGCAGTCTGAAGGCCACATCTGACAGATAGCCATGCATGCAGAGGAGAGCCCGCTGCGTGCACATTTATCTGTCCTTTGTCAGCACTGCAGCCCTCTTAGTAACTCTTCTCAGCCTCTGCTTAGGTGGAGCTCTACTGACTTCCCTGTCCCTCTGATGTCCACAGGGTTTGATGTACTGCAGTGAATGGAGGGTGCCTACTGTCTGCTCATCCTAGACTTACTTCAGTCAATGGAAGTTTAATAGTTCCCCAAATGGGAGGAAGAAGTTGCTTAGCCAGTTGTCCAAGTACAGTTTTAGCCAGTTTGGCTTTCTGAGTTGGTGTTGGACTGTGGGTAATAGCAGAGCTTCACAATGCAGAGCTTTATAGGAGAAAATGTCAGAATGGAATGAATTCTGCCCAGGTGAACTATATTTATTGCAAAATAACCAGAATAGCTAGATTTGAACTATACGCCTGGCAGGGCTATTTGCAAAGGCTGTGGCTACCCCATGCAAAACTTTAGCCCAGTTCTTTTCCCTGTACATGCTCTTTTGATTCATTCTGTAACACTGACTACCACCTCAAGAAGATGGAATTGAATTCCTCATGCTATTAAAAAAAAAAAAAAAAAAAAAAAAGCACAAAAGAGCACAATAGCAAGTATCTCAGAAGATTTTTATTTCATCAGTGAGATCTGCAGCATTACTCCATGTAGCTTCTGTTCCCTGACGGCAAGCCACAGGGGTACTCAAATAGGTGTTTTGGTGTCCAGCACAAAGATACTTGAGGACTTGTTGATGCACCAAAATTAAAAGGCAGTTAAAACAGTACAGGTCCGTAAAAAGTGGGTAAAATTACCATGCTGTTTTTTTGAGAAGTAGATGAGTTTGTTGTCCAAATTAGAGGTGCATAAATTCTGCTTATCTGGACTCCTCCTTGATGAGTATATTCTGACTACACTGATACAGTGCCTTCTCACATCAAAGGCCGAAGTACTTTAAGATGCCCTTACCCTACCTGACTGTAAGTCATGCCCCAAATAGTTTTGTAATATAGCTTTCCAGTGAAGAGCAATATTTACTCTCCTTTACAGGAAAGATGTATCTGCAGTATCTCTGTACCAGAACAGCAAGAACTCAGTCATCTGGTTTTATTTTCTGTTATTCTCCTGTGGTTCCTATATGTATGCATGTTTTGTGTATGAGCATTTCTGCTGGCTTTCTGCAACTGATAACTGCAGAATGCAGCTTCTGTTTCCTGACCAGCTTTTCATGTACAAAAGGGTAAGACCATGTTGTCCTGGATGTGGGTGTGCAGGCTGCTGCTATCAGGGGCCAGCACCCACAGCTTCAGAGGAAGCTAGAGGAGCAACGTGAGCTAGCTCCCCTGCAGTGAATGTGGAGCACGCAACCTCAGCAACTGCCCTGTGTGTAAGCAGCTGCCATGGAGTAACTGATGTTTTACAGAAGCCCACACACTCAGACTACAGTAATTTGCCACAAACCCAAAAGGGCTGTGTTTTACCTGCTTCTGGTTCACAGATCTGTGTGTTTAAATCCTGTTGCATCCATCCCGCCTCTTGCAGCAGAGTTCAAGAACAAGCTGATCCCACCTACCCATTTTCCTGACCGAGTTGTGTGTAGTTTACTGAGCATCTGTTCAGCAGCTCCACCATCTCTGTCTGCCACTGCTGCTGCTCTGCTGACACCATCCAGTGCCGGGTTATTTGCTGTCTGGGTCAGTAGCCTGTGCTCCTGTGCTGAGTTACCCCATAGCTGAGCAAACGCTCCTTTGCTGGTGTGGAGAGGTGGGGTGCAGGATGGATCAGTGCTGCATTCACACACAGCTGGCAAATACAGAGTCCCAGCCTGGGTCCCTCCTGGGCGCCTGGCTCCTGGTAGCCAGGTTGGGCAGTCAAAGGCTAGCACAAGCCACGACGCGACTGGGCTGCATCACCATCACTGGCAGCTCTGCAAATAACACCTCCAATCCCACTGAGCACAACTGGCTCTTGTGCTCCCAACAGCGCTCCGCTAACCAAGCAAGGACTTTCCTTCTGCATCAGTCTCAGCATTCAAATATTCTTAGTAATATTCTTCAGATAGCGTAGCATTAGATTGAAGCTGGGGACTCATTTGATGGAAAGCGAGCAAGTAACATCTGCCCCAACCCCGAATAAAACCAACCTCACAAGTCTTTCCATCAGTTTTGACAGAGACACCGTTATTTGCCCCACTGCTGCCAAGGGGTTTAATGCTAGGAGAAGTGAGTCCGTATGTTACAGCACAAGCTGTTTGCAAAGTGCCTGATGTGCAAATAAAATGCATTAGAAAGTTCTGTACCCTTACCAGAGCAAATGAAACAGAAATAACTTTTTCCTTCATGCTTACAGGTTCCAGGAAGAGTGGACTCGTGACATCATAGCTCCTGAGTGCTGCAAAGACAACAATCATTTGCCTGAGTTAACCAAGAGCAGTAGTGCACCTGTGAAACAAGTTGTACCAGGACACAACACTGCGGTACAGGCAGTGAATTCAATGCATGTCGTTGAAGTCTATGGACATAAGGATAGTTATAACAAACCGAGCTATCAGATACCTGGATAGCTGGTGTCTGAAATGCAATTGCTTTTCTGGACCAAAATGAAATTTGGATAGAAATATGTGCCTTAAAGACAGAATCGAAAGTTAATTATTCATATGAATTTGAAAGTTTTCTATATTACAAGATGGTTATTTAACAGAAATGCTTCAAGGTCTGATACAAATAAAAAAAAAATAATATCGAGGCTGGTAGTCCTTAGCCATTCTCTATGGTGTGCTATGTATTGTGACCATGACAAAAGCATAATATCATTCTTCTGTGCATCTAGAGAGAAATGGTAGGCAGTTTGTATATTTGCCCTATACAAAGTCACTGATGATAATTACATATTCATAAGATTGCAACCTTCTTTTAACAAGTGGTTTTTGTAAGCATTTCAGAATGACAAATCCCCCATATTTTTACACAATAGTATGATAGAACCGCAATAAAATTGTAATTAAAAGCCCCTGTTGTTTTGTATCAGGAAGGCCTTCTTGTTTAATTCATCTGCTCTGCGTTTAGAGACCGTGTGAGACTGGGTGCACTGGAGGCACATTCTCAGACCCATCAGCCTGTTGAAGAGGGGAGAGCGGATGGAGGGATGTGCTGCCTTCCCACGGCACACTGCCCTGTGAGGGAGCAAACCACTCAGCACCTGTCGCTGGTGTACGGGTCCCAGTGCGAGAGAGCAGCTGGTGTGCAGGTTCATGGGTGGGGAAGGCGGTGCAGCCCTCCTGGAGCAATGTGTCTCAGGTGATTGTGGCAGCATCCCTGTGAGAGCATGCTAAACAAAGGGGTGATGCAGTTTTTTGGAAACGTGCCTTCTTTTCCTATTATTAATCTGTTCACGGTGCGAGGAAACAAGGTATATTTTTTTATTGTTTTGTCCATTTTAAATAGTTGAGTAACCAATATGTCTCTTAATCTGCTGTTTATATGCACACAGAAGTATATCTTATAGTCACAGTATGGTTATTTTTGTTCAAGTTTAAGCCTTATTCTCCTGTCATCAGCTGTCTAATGGGTATCGTCACATTTCTGTCATGATGGAAATATGATCTTGTAGCAAGCTCCAGTAATCGTTTTATTGTATATCTCGCTTGTTATGAATCAGGTATTCTCTTAAGGCCTTCAGTTCTGAAGTTTCAGTTTTGAAATTCAAATTATTGTAGCTTGCCGGCAGGCCTAGAAATGCCCTGTTCTGTCCTGGTCATACTCAGCATAGATCAAAACCACATGCTTGAACTTCAGCTATGTGGAAGTTGCAGCAAAGGAGCTTTTTTTCTGTTTCCAATAAGCTCCGTTCTTCTATACATACAGCAGGCTGCACCCCTGCAATGCACTTCTTAATATGTGCTGCAAGAAGGAGAATGGATATATCTCTCAACACTCATTCCAATTAAGTTCTCCGTTCATTAAATTAATACTAGCCAGTGTTTATCAGGACATATTCGTGCTCTGAACCATTTTGCCTGCAATTTTTCAGTACCCTGCCAGACCCAGCCAGCTCCTGTATCCAGGTGCGCTCTTGCATCCCACGTGCAGCCTTTGCTTCTGGCCGTGTGCATGGCTGGGGCCGGCTCTGCTGCCTGTCCTGTCGGCTGCAGGCACCACCAATCTGGCTGCAGCTGTGCCAGGCAGCTTGCAGGAGCACTGTCAATGGTTGGGAGGATGACAAGAGGTCAGAAAGATTTTGAGAAGATGCGTTAGAAACTCTATGTGTGAGGCAGTCCCTAAGAGAGGCCAGCTGGAGGCCCTAGCAGGGGGCTTTCAAGTGGAAAATGAGATGCTAGGATGTGAAATCTCAGCACAAAGCTATGCACACAGCTGTCACAGCGGCAGCTCTGCCTCACTGCTGGTGTGGGGCTCTCTGGCAGGACATCTAGGAGTGGCTGGGCTCCATCTGCCAGAGGAAAGTACTTCCAGGTCCCATTTGAGAGCGGAGGCTTGAATAGCATCAGTGGTGAAAGTCCGCAGGTGGATGAATATAAAAACAAAATGTGTGAAAGAAGCACAGAGAGGAACAAAGGCTGGAAAAAACAGCCAAACATTTGAAGCGCTCCTCCTATACATGTGGCTGATACATTAGAATTAAACACAAAGAAGTTAAAGACTTTCCACTTAATAAAAGGTACAACCTCAAAAGAATTACTAATGCTTGTGGGACAAATGATAGGACTAGGATCTCAGCATGGTAAATGATAGCTTGTTCCAGGTAGGGCACATGAGAAGAAAGGTCTATACATTCTCTGAAGTTCAGAATGAGGTGAAACACTCATTACATAATGCCTGTGGCTGGAGAGCAATGGGTGAAGGTGGCACATGGGCTGCTGGTCATTCAGCACTGACTCTGCAGTTAGGAGAAGGAGCTGGCAGAAGTTTACTTGGAGAAATAACAGAACTGTCTTTGATCTTAGGTGACTTTATTTGTCTAATTCTCTGCTGGTAAAGTGTACAACCATCAGGAGTTCGAACATACGTCTTGGTTATTGCTTTATTTCTGAAGGTGGGGTGGCAGTTCCTTCTAACTATAGCAGGGAAAAACTTGTTAAAAATCAAGTGACACTTGAGTGAATGTGAAAATAAATGACATCACGTTTTTAAGAAAAGGAGGAAGACCATCAGAATAAGGAATATTGACTTCAAAAAGGTAAACTTTGACATACTGAAATAACAAGTAACAAAGGATCTATGCAGAAACAATCTGATAGATGATGTGCAGGAGAGCTGGCAGTCACTAGCGGAGACTTTTTAAAGGCATGCCAGACAAACCCAGTGCAGAAGACAGCAAAAATCTGATACAGCTGCCTCGGGAACTCTGAGGACATGAAAATCAGAGTGGAAAAACTCAAAAACTGGAAATGTGACAGATGACTGAGGAGCAGCACAAAAAACAGTGAGTAGAGCTGTTCAGAAAAGTAAGAGGTAATGTGAGTTACAGCAAGCAAGGGAAGTGAAAGAAGAGAAAAAATACGGTAGAAGAAACAGAGTAGAATGTCAGGTAAGGTATTTCTAGGGAAAAGCAAAAGTGGACCCAGAGATGACAACCCCCTAATGTCTACTTTAGATCAGGCATCACTGAAAAGTTCACTGGCTAATGTAATGAATTTTCACACGGGACTAGGTTTGCAGACAAGAATAAAGCAAGAAATAGATCTCAAATATTAAGATAAATTTGGTTCCATGATATAATTCATCCTAAAGCACTAAGGAATTAGCTGACCAATACATGAACCATCATTGATACAGCTTCAGGAAACTGTGAAGGGATGAGGGAGGTCTCACAAGATGGGAAAGGGCAAATCTAACTTTAATAAGGTGAGAGCAGAGAACGTCAAGAAGTACCAGAATGAAGGTGCATCTCTAATACCCAGAAAGAGTGTAGGACAGATGATTAAATGATCAATTTACAAAGAAGGCATGTCTCAGGGTAGGATGGGAGGGAACTGTTCTGTTCTACTAATAATATCATGCCTGATTTTTTAAAAGCAGATAAGGTACACATGTGAAGGGTGGCCTAGTTATGCTTGATCTTGACTCTCTGCAGCTCTTTTGAATTTTCTTTCATTTCCACATCTCTGCGATTATGTTAATTAGATTTCATGATTTAGCTCCCTGGCGTTTTTAAGATGTGATAATATGATTGCAAGTCACTGAGTGAAATAAATTCACTTTTTGGGATGTCCGAGTCACCAGAAGGCAAAGGGAGCCCAGTTACCCTGTTCTACAGGCAAGGCCAGTCTGTGTAATGTTTGATGGGGGAAAATAAAACCTTGAGATGACAAGGACATCAGTAGCCATGGGAAGCAACAAAGAAGGTGGGTAAATTTACTGTCTCTGTGCCAGAGCACTGGATTACTATCATTTATTTAGGTGTCTAATACAAGAGGCAGCAAAGTTGCAACAAGATAAGGAAACAATACCCATACTGTTTTTATAAGATTTGTGGCTTGGTTTCCTCTGGGACTGTGCTTAGTTTATGATGACTGCACCCCCTGGAGTTAGCTTTATTGCTCATGTAAACATTATTTATTGTCAGAAGGAAAATAAGTGCTGTGCAGGAAGAAGATGAAAGCAGCTGAGAATCCAAAATAGACATTTTAAAACTTGTATTTATTAAGTTAACCCTTAAATATTTGCCAGCCAGTGGTTTCAAATGGATTCAGGCTCCCATTTCTGCTACAGAAAGCTTGCATTTCCTTGTGTATTTTATGGAACTGATGTCTTGCACTTAAAGAACAAGTTAAAATGCTACAGACTACATAAACAAGCACTAAACAGCCCCCTCCATGCATGGATGCTTATCATTTAGTTGATGTATATTACAATATGACAGGATAATTCTTCACAGTTTTAAAAACTGGTAACAATATTTATGAGAGCAATTGCTTGTTTGCATTCCCTCACCCTGTATTTTAAAGCTGTTTTCCTAGAGCAGGCAACTCTGCTGAGGCTGTTGCACTGGTCTGTTGTTAAGTTTTGACTGCTTGCAGAAAACCAAGATCTTATATTAAATACTAAACTGGGAATGTTTTTTAAGGCATCTGACATACTATTTGCTATAGCAGGGCATCTGTTTTTTACTTCCTTTTAAATGAAAATTCATTCTTTGAAACAAAGGAAAGAATGCATTTGCCATGCTGGAAACCTGGAGTCCCTGAGCCTGGGAAGTGCCGGGTGCTCTGCCCGGGAATGCACTGAACCCCATACCTGCAGCAGTGAGTCCTTACAGAAGTATCTCCTGTGAGGAACACCCACTTATATTTGTAGGATATCACAGAGTATAGTGCTGCCTGATCCTGTGATTTTTGTCACAAGTCTCATGATATTTCTTACTTTCTTAAGCCACAAATGGTAGGGTTGAATGAATATGTGAAAATCACAGCTTCTATTTAAAAATAAATGTGTCTCACACTTATATTTGAAGGGAGAAGTTTCAGTCCTGAAGTGTCAAACAACAGAAAATACACAAAAGTCTCTTAAGTTTCTTTCATGGTAACGACATGATTTGGGGAGGCCTGACTCATGATTCAGGAATATTTGAAGCTGTCAAATGTATGTTTGACCTTGACACATCTTCTGTGATTGAAAGAAAGAGAAGTACTACATTTTGATCTGAACGGAACAATGAAGTTTGAGATGGACACCAGAGTATCTGCCCTAGAGTTAACATTGCTTTCCTGGAGCCTTCCACATGGATTTTTGGCCATGCAGGCTTTCTCCTGGACACCTTCCCCTTGGGTTTTATCCTGGAAGTCTCCAAAGATGCTAGTTACCTCAGCGTGCTCTGCTGCTGTCAGTCTAACTTTTGGTTACATGCTAGCGTAATTCAAGGTTTCCATGTGAAGCCTATGACCCAGAAAAGAGGCAGGACTGCAAGTGTTGGAATGTGACAACCTGCAGGAGGAGCTGGTCTGAAATGTCATGGCATGGGCAAGCAGGAGCCCTCTGGGTACACCAGACAGCAGCTGTAAGAACTGGATGTAAATGACTGATTGTTTGGGGTGGAGAGGAGGCGGAGGTCTCTAACAATTTTGTATCCCAGTCATCAGTGATGATTTGGAAACAGAGTAACTAAATGAAGCTGCTATAACTTGTTGTCAGATTTAAATAGCCTTTGAAACTTTTTTTTTTTTTCTTGACAATGTCACACAGCACAACTTTTTTAATAAATTTAATTAAATGGTAGATGTAATTGAATCTTCTGTTTGGAAGGACCAAGAAGATTTGCAAAACATGCCCGGTTTTGAGATGACCTACAGGTACAGCCTTTCATAATGTTGATAGCTCAGCAAGAAGCTGTTAAACTGTGATACATAATTTATTTTCTTTAGGGATTTCTTAACTGTTCTTTGGAAGTTTCAGGGAAGATCCACCTAAATGCTACCTAATGACATCTGATGTGGTTTACAAGTTATCTGCAGAATGTACACTGTATTTAAGTACTGTAGTGCAGTAGTTCTTGTGCCCAGAAAAAAGGGCTCTTTCCTCTTCACCCAAGGAAAGAATAGAAAGCAACGTCACAATGAACACCTTGCAGGTGGAGGACCTCCAGCCAGAGCTGGGGCTTGCATGCTCCTCTGGCTTGCTTCAGAAAGGTGCCTATACTTGACTGCATCTATAGGACTGTTTCATCTTCAGCACATTTTGTAACTGTTGATTTTTTATTTGGGAATAGGGTAGGGTAACTCATAGATAAGCAAAAGTCCAGAAAAGCTAGTGGTGTATGTTTAAAATATCCTTGGGACTTGTTCCACCTCATCTTGTGTTCGTTTCCCCCGACGATACAGCTCAACAAGTCAGACCACAGGCAAGATCCAGATAACATCCCCCAACAGGGGTAAAGCAAGGCTCCTCTATGACATTTTAATAAACTCTTGCTATGTGCTAGAGCAGTACCTTTCAGCTTTAGGTTGGTATTTTGAGTTACACTTCATAACACATGACTATGTAAAATCTGATCAAATCCTGTCCCCCTAAAAGTGATTCAAGGAACCTCGTTTTCTTCTTCCTTCAGTAAGAGGAGCAGATGATCTTTTCGACTTATTTTATAAGGACTGTTATGAAGAGAGATATAATTGACGGACCCACTGTTGAAAGGCTCTTCTACAATTATTCCACAACCAGTAGCCATTTCTACTGTCACTGCGCCCAGAACATACCAGCTGGTGGGAGAACTGGGTAGGCCCCAGCTCCCTCCACATCAAGATGTTTCAAAAGCCAGTCTCCATTCCTGGTAGCTAACGCTAATGCAATGATGGAAACCTGAAACTCCTCTGGCACAGCACCAAGTGAGGCAGTGAAAGTTTATCTGGTGTAAAGCAGGGCAGAAGCAGCTTGTTCCCTGGATCCCTGACGCTGTACTTAAGCATGTGTGTGTTCAGACTGCTCATGTGTTTCAAGGTCAAGGTTATGTGGAAATCCTCACACTAGTGTTTCCCATAGGAGGTATGTTGCATCTATGAGCTGGAGTCTGCAGTGGCTTCTAATCCATTCCCAGATGCTGGCCTTTAATTCATAAAATGCCTGCACCCCATCCTTTCTGTCTTTCCTGGCCTGCGATGGCCAGGTGAGGCACTCAGCTGGCAGGGTGATAACTTCCATGTGAGGGCAAAGTGAGACAAAGTGGCTTTGTTGTCTTCCTGGAGCTCTGCTGAATGTCAGTTTGCCAAATCTGTCAGTTGTTTGTTTATACACCTGTTTTAAGGGGAGGATGCTCAAATGGCTTTATGTGCTTCCTGCCTTCAAAGTATTTTAATGTTTTCGGTTTCTTAGAAAAAAAGAAAATAACATTAGTTGAGTATTTTTTCTGGTATATAATTCGATTTGAACTTTATAAGGGATCAGATATTGAGCTAAGTGTGGCTTTGAACATGTATGTGAAACTGGCTGTTCATTATCCCATGTACAACCTAACAGCCAACACAGTAACTTCTGTAATATTTATCAAGTTGATTTATTATCAGAATACAAGGTCTTATTCTACATGCTGGTTTTTCCATTGTGCCAGGAAAAATAAGTACTTGATTTTCCCATTATCTGCATCATCTTCTTGTTTTACTAACACCGTCAAAATTTCCAAGGATATGGTGTCATACAGTAGAATCAAGGTGCATGTAACTCACTCATGAAATGAATACAAGAAGTTAAAACTGACCAGGGATTTACAGCCCAGTGAATGCTCCAGCCTATGCTTTCACCCAAGTCCATTCTGTTCACATCTAATAGTTCAGCTTAACTGGTTGGGAATAAAGACCTAAGAACTTGCGGCACAGCTTCTGCCCTTGTGTTTGGAGTCAAAGTATTGTTTTTCTACATCTCCTTCCAACCAGTGAAGAAATAAAAGGTGATTATACCAATAATAATAGTATGACTATATAAATAAGACTGGAAAATTACCCATTCTATATGCAAAGCAATCCTAGCACACACACACAAAAAAATAAAATAAATAAAATCCCATAACTTTGAGTAAACAAACATCTCGGGTTTTAGAGCTCATTACACGTCCCTTAAAATGAACAGCAAACTGCAGCTGGCTGGCAGGGCCGACGGAGCAGCCCCGCATGCACAGTGCCGGGGCTGTGCTCCCGGCAGCATGACCTGCACCCTCCCGGGAAGCCTCTGCTGGCTGCGCACAGCCGGACCCGCTCCCTCCCTGGGCACTTTTGCTTCTCCAGCTTGCCAGTGACCTCTGCTCAGGCAGGCAAGGAGGACGGCACTCCGGCTGCCCCGCTGCTGTACGGGTACTGGGCACAGTGCAGAGCCGTGAAACCTATGGATGATGCTCTACAAGACATGTAAGTGCATATTTGTAACGAGAACTTGGACAAAAGGACCGGTCTGAAAAGTCCGAATATGCAGGAACGAAAGCGCAGAGCTGGGAGGGGCAGCGGCTCTGATCCGAGGGGCCAGCTGGTTGCTGCCTTCCCATTTTTTTTAACTTCTTAGGGTCTGTTTTTATAAATGATTAGCTAAAACTTGCTAAAGGGAGCCTAGTGTGCAATCTGAGCTTTTAAGAAATATTTAATTCTGTTTTCTTAAACACAAAGAAAGACTTTGTTAAAGGAGCTCCCTGCTCTATCTGGATTTAATTTGTTCCTAAAGAGATCCAGTCCTTTTCAGCTGTGGGAAAATAAGAAACCATATTGTGATTTAACGGTTAACAGATAAAACAAGAAGACACTACATGATGATGCTGCCAGGATGAGGATAATATTTAGTAAATCAAATAATTCACTCAAATAAACAAACCAGTCGGTTCAGCAGGGAGGAAATGGCAACGGCTTTTGAAATGAGCTAACCAGGAAATACATCTGTTGTCCTTTAGTCTCTGGGAAATGCAGTATCGTGAGGCAGGCCACTTAGCTTAGCTACTAAATTAGGAGACCGAAATCTGCAGTGCATCACAGAGTTTCGGAAGCAAGCTGGGCTCTGTTGCTGCGGCACGCGGGCCGGCAGCGGGAGGCGAGGGCGAGGGCGAGGGCGAGGGCGAGGGCGAGGGCGAGGGCTCTGCCCCGCGCCGCCTGCGCTGGGGGCCGCTCGAAGCCCGGCGCTGCTTTGCTCAGAGCGCCGGAGGGGGTTGTAGCACCGTGGCTGTCAGCAGCACCGGGCGTCCCCCCTGGCCGGGCCCGCCGAAAGGCACGGACCACGCTGTGGGTGGGCGCTGGGGGCCCCCCAGGGACAGGCCCCACGCGCGCGGCAGGGTGTCCCTCGGCGCTGGCTCTGCCACGGCCGCGCGGCGCTCCCAGGCCCGCAACCCCGACAGCGGCACGGCGGCAGAAGGCTGGCGTGCCACGGGCGTGAGGAGGAGATATATTTAACCCTTGAGTCTTGTATCATTTTCCGAGCCTATAGGACAAAAATATCTCCAGGCGATTTGGCGCTGTACACCACAGCACTCCTGAATGGCTGACTTTCGCTTCCATTTCAGTCACAGTGCTCAGAAACACTGCCTGCTGAAAACCATTTTAAGATTTATATAAGAAGTTTCAGTCTATGTCACATTAAGACCACTGTGTTTTCAGTTTTGTGGTTTAGATTCTAGTAGAGATTCCAGGGAAACTTATTAGCAGAGCACAAAATGCAGTGAGTTAACAACGGTATAAAATGGTCGTAAAAACAAATCCTCAGCATGCCATGCTACCACTGCTTCTTAGTTCTAGGCAACACCTTGTGCTGTAATATTTTAATATACATATGAAATAGTCTTAAAAGTATATGATGAAAGGACTCATAAAATTACAGTTTCCTTTCCACAAGCTGCCTGTTTCTGTTACCACAATACATTGCCAAAAATCACTCTGATACAGGCATGATCAGGGTCTCCATGTGCGATAACAACAATTTTAAAATTTTCATGCTGTTCAGAAGATCTGGATTCCTGAGGGTAAATGGAATAAACTCAGGATATTTCTACTCTATTCATCTTCCCTAGGACACACACCATAAACATCACAGCATTTGACAATACTAAAAATATTTCAAGGAGGGTTTTTTTCCCATGTTGTTACAGTTACTAGAGATAAAGAAGCTGCTTTAATTTGTAGCAGGGTGGTATAGGCCAACATTTTCAAGTCTAAACATGGGAATGCAGGTATCTCGTTTGTTAACAGAGGTGCGTATAATGGCGTGGATCAGAGCAGCTCTACCTGTGCTCACCAGGAAGGTCTCCGGGGTGAGCTCCTCGGAGCGTGGCACAGAAAGCGCAGGGGTGTGCAGTGCGGTGCTGGGGTAGGACACCGCTCTCTTTGGAGAGTTGTGCCAGTCTAGAAACTGCATCCTGGCAAGGAAGGCACTGCCAAAAAAGGCGAGCACATAAGAAAAAGGAATTACCTGGAAGAAAGCTTCTGGACTGTGTGGCTAACCCTGCCAGGCAAATTGCTGCCCCAGGACATGCCAGGAGCGCCCCGATGTGACCCCGAGCCCCATCTCTGGGGTTGTGCTGGGCATGACACTTCCCCCCTGGGGCCACGGAGCGGCAGCACTCACAAACGTCCAGCAAACTTGTCATTTCTTTCAGCTCCCAGGCTAGCTGGAGCTGTCTCTCACAAGAGGGTGTACAGCATGTATCCAAGTGCGGAGTCAAGTCCTCATTAAATCCTTTCCTACCCCCACTTGGCAACTCGTGCCTGCCCTGTCGGCTTCTGCAGTCCCAGCCTGTCAGTTGGAACATGCCAACTTCCATCGTCAGCGCTGCAAGTTCTCAGCATGCCACAGCCCTCAAAAGCATGGGGCCGTACGCTTTATTATCTCGCCGGCTATCCAGTCCTGGTATATTGGTATAGCTTTTCCCCATGCTTGGGCCAAGGTGGCACAGAGGCAAAACAGGGCAAATCTTTCAGGATCTTGTGGTCACCCACGTCATGTTTCTGTTTCCTGGGTAAGGGTGTGTCTTGGTGCTCAGGGACGTGATACTTAAGAGAAGCAAACTTTTTTAATGAGAGGTGTCTGTGCAAGGGCAGTTGAGTGCTTGAAGCATTTTATGTGCCAGTCTGGAGACAGCTTTGCCTACTGTGTTTTTAATCCCTCTGGAAGATTTTTGTCCCCGTTCAACATAAACATTTTCTTCACGGTTTCAACACAAGTCATAATTACAAATCACCTTGTGTCTTTACCATACTAGAAATCCATCTTTTCCAATACATTACAAAAATATCAGATTTTGCAGTAAAAAAAAAAAAAAAAAATCTGCAGTAATAAATAACGTATCCCTTTCTTTATTACAATTTGCAAAGCTAAGGTCCGGCTTTGCTCCTTTGCAGCATTTATACCTAGGAAGGCATATTGTCCTCCAGAACTTGCTGGCTAATAAAACGCTGATGAAATTTTGTGCAAACAGGGGTTTTTAAAATGCACAGATTTCCATGTACTTCTTCCCTCACGAAGTTAATAGATCCCAATTAATTCGATGCTTCACTGCAAGCTTTTCTCTGAGAGTTGTCCCACCTATCTGTCAAATTTGATTTACACAGCGTAGCTGCACTTAAACGTGTACAGTGCTGCGGCACAAGGAAAGGAAAAAAAATATAAATTGCATATGGATGTTATGAAAATGTAGACATGGTACTTTGAACAGTTAAATTACTTGTGGAAAATCGCGTCATTACCAACCGTGCAATGAATCGTTTCACACCTGACAGTGGTGCAAGCAGAAACTCCCGCTTGCACACCGCGCCGCGCGCTGGGCGCACTGCAGCTCGGCCGCCGCCGCCATTACAGACGGGCGCGTGTTACCCCTGGGGGCGGGCAGGGCGATGGGACACGGGCCCGACTCCGGGCCCGGCGCTTCCCCGCCCCGCCCCGCCTCCGGCCGCTCCGGGCCCGCCCCGGCCCGCCCCGGCCCGCCCCCACCGTCGGCAGGAAGGCCCAGAGCCCGCCGGCGGGCTGGGCACGGCCGCGGCCGCCATGGCCGGTGAGTGCGGGGCGGGCAGAGCCCCGGGGGGGCGGCGGGCGCTCGCTCGCTCGCTCGCCGAGGCGGCGCCGCCGCTTCGCTCCGGGCGGTCGCGGCTGAGGCCACCGGGCCGCCGCGAGGGCGAGTGTTTGGGGGCCCTCAGCGCCCCGCGCCCGGCCCGCCGCGCCGCCGGCTGCGGGGGAGGCTGTAGCGGCGGGGGTCGCGGCTCCTCGGGGCGGGGCGCTGGGCTCACGGGGACGCTTCGCCGTGGCCCTGCCGGCCGCGGGCGGCAGCTGCGCCTGGCAGCCGGGCCCGGCGGCCCGGGCTTCGCGGCGCAGCGGCGGGTGGGCGTCGGTGCTGGGGTCTGTGGCCCGCAAGCGTGCTGCGGCGCGCGTCTGAAACGGGGCGTTTGTGGTACCCCGCCGAGAGCAGGCGCCGGGGCTGTGCCGGAGTTTGCACCGTGGCGTGCCAGCCGCACGCGGTGCGGCGGGGAAGGGGAGCCTGCCGCTGACGCCCGGCCTCCCGCTTTCCCCGGGGAGGATTCTGCATCGCCACCTGCGGTTTCCCGGTTACTGAAGGGCCCCGTTGTTTCGGCCTTTCTATGAAGTTTGGAGGACTGGTAACATGTAGGAACTATTGCCACGCTCAAGCATCAAGAGCATTTTAATATTTTGATCACCGTTTTATTATTTTTTCTCTTATATTTTTAAAAGATATTTCAGATAAAGATAGGTTACAGAATGTGCTGTCAGAGACTCTTGACCTTGGTTGCTGACTTGCCAATAGCCCCAGCATGTGGCAGTAGGTGGGAGGTAGCGAGCGTGATGTTGTCGTTCACCTCTGTATCGCCGCTCCCAGCCCAGAGGATCAGACCAGTTGCTCTTCATCAAGGGTGCGTTTGGTAACCAGTGCAATCTGATCATCTCAGACCATTTCTCTGCAGCCAGATTCCTTCTGAAATCCTCAGCATCTCTGTCTCGGGCTCTTGAAAAGGAAAAGCCAAAACCTAAATTAGTGTTAAGCTAACATTTTGTGGAGAGACTTTTTCAGCTCTTTCCTGAGATTCTTCATCAGGGAGTTTGCATGGACACATAGAAATGGCAGGTCATGTGCCTTCAGTGTTTTGGTTGTCGGCTTTGCCTTTATAAAGTTTATGAAAATCATCCAGGAGTTTTACAGGAAGTTGTGACTTGTGTTTACATTGCACAGCAGATACCACTGAGGTTCCTGGAATGGAGGTTTACAAATTATGTGTGTTGTTATGCAGAATGTCAGAGAGATGTGTTGGGGTTTTTCTGTTTGTTGTATTTAAATTTATCTGCTTGTGATTAACCTGTCTGTCTGCTTGGTAAGTTGAAGGAGGCTTTTAAGGGGAAAATAAACAAAAGATGGAACCATAATAAAGATACAGTGGTGTCAAGACCATATCAAAAGTCCTTCTGTAAACACTGATGGAGTTATTAATTGGAAATACCTACTTGGCAGCATTTATGCTCTTGGGGCCCAAGCATGGATGAGAGCAGTTAGGTGATTTTATTCATTTACTGTGATAAACATGAGGTGGCAATGCAGACCTAAGCCTAAGGTGGCAGGTCCCTAGGGCCACGTGGTTTTATCCAGAAGGGCAGTGAAAGTAGTTTGTAGAGGAGTGCATGTAGGGGACTGTGAGAGAGAAAATCTCATCTGATACTTCTTGTACAGAAAACAACATGGGGTCTTTTATGGTAAGAATAATTAAGCAGAGTCAAAATTACAGAGGGTGTTTGACAGCCACTGTAAACAGAAAGTTATGTTTTATGTTATCAGTGTGTTGTGCCAGCGGCTAGTATCACTTTGGAGGGACTGGGTGGCTCACCACAGGCATATTAGAGCAAGAGACCCAACACCACAGCTCTTCTCTGACATCCTGGCTGCTGCCTAGGTTGGGAGTTGTCTCTGAAAATCCCTCTTTGAAAACACTCTGCTAGTGTATTAGGAAGAGCTTTGGGAAGGGTGGCTCTGTCACCTGTGATGTTTTTCCTGCTGGTGCTGTAAAAGACAGTCTGGCATATTACAGTTGCATAGGATCAGATTTTTTTTTAATGAGCCTTGTTCCTTCCAAGACCAACATGTATTTCAGTGGCCTTCAAATGCCAGCACCTAGTATAATGGCTGGGTCATTGTGTAGCTACTGCCAGAAACCTAATTGCCCATTTGGAAGGAAGAATAGAGATGTGTCATTTTATCAAGAGTTGCAAAGGAAGTGATTTTTACCTGCAGGTGAAAAGTGATGAGTGTGTTGCTTTGTTACTGTCATTTGCTGCTTGTGAATTTATCATCACTGATTTTATGTATTTTATTGTCTGTTTGAGGAGCTGCTGGCTACAAATAACCGGTAATCTCCTGCTTTCCTCTGATATCTCTTAATTATATATGCACTTCCTTCCGTGTGTGGTCAGGTTCAGACTGTGTATGTTAGCGTGGTGTGGGTATTCTGTATGCCAGAGGCCTTCTGTACTTTGGGTAAGAGAAAACAGTGGTTGTGTATGATGTGTCATGGGCTTACAGTAATTATAAGTCAGTGACATGAAATTATTAGTCTTACTTTCTTCTCAACTGTCAAAGACAGTTCCTGAGTTTCCTGTCAGTCTCTTTGACAAGTTTGTTTCTCCGAGTAAGGAAAATACTGACCTTTTTTTAAGCAACCTTTAGGTCAGCTTCAGTGATGTGGTATCCACTCTCAGCTGTATTTGCTGCTCCTCTCCAGTGAGGCTGAGCCCAGTATGCTGCCAGCCCTCCAGCTGTGTCGAAGCCTGCAGGCTCCTCCACTGCAGCCGCATGCTTGAGCAAACCTGTGGCTGGGTCCAAAGCCTGTGGACAGGATTAAGCCCAGTTAGATTAATGTTCTGGTTGTGGAGAAGGTGTAACTGCAATAACATCAAATTACGGATTTGGAGTTAGATGCAATCCTTGTGCAATCTGAAGGTGTTAAAATGCCTGACTGCCACACCTGTGCTGGAAACTGGGGTTATTTGACCTGTTCTCCCAATTTTGCTGCTCTGAACTTTCTAGGCAAGTACTGGCTAACAGCACAACTGTCTTTTTAATGCTGGCGGGACTCTTGCTTCAAGTCTTCTTAACACAGAGATTTTAAAATTTCCTTGTGATAACTATCGTTTCTTTGAGACAATGAGATAAAAGGTAGATATGAAAAATATGCCAAACAAGTGCTCTTTAAATTCTTAAGACCTGACAGCACATCAGTAGCCTTGCTGCAGTCGTGAAGTTACCTGGTTTGGGGTTTCTGTTGCTTTAAAATGTAAATAATGGGCATGTTTAATATTAAAAGGCTGTTGCTCATGTACAGTGATTATAAAACCTCACAGCATGGATATGTTTATACACCCCAAACTGGGCCATGACTGGCAGTGCATGGGAGCAAGTCCATGCCATAACAAAGCTGCCAGAGCTCCTGGGGCAAGCTGGGCCCAGGAGCATCGTGTGGTGGCTTCACATGCACACGTGTGCTTTCCAGATACACTTATCGCTCCAAAGCAGGGTGCCATGATCCAGCTGCTAGGATTGGTGGGGCTTTTTTTTGTTTGTTTTCTTTAAATTTAGTAGTTGGGGCACAGTTCTGAACTGGTAGTTGGTGTTGGTGGGCAGAGAAGACCACTTCTCTGGTCTACCAGGAGCCTGAAGGCAGTTCCTTGAGTAGCTTGGGCAGAGATTTCTCAGAGGAGAGCTGAAAGATTTTGAAAGAGAGAGGTGAGATACTGGAAGGGTGAGATGCTTCTGCTCTGCTTTTATTGAGCTAGTGTTTAGCCTGATAACTGCTCTTCAGGAAATTTTAAACATTGCACCCCATCCTAAATACTGAACTGGAGGAATTTGGAGGAGGTGAGGGTGAAGGCAGGTGAAACATCTCAGTGGGGTCGGGGAGGAAGCAGACTGCTTCATGGGTGCTTCTTAAAAATGGAGCATCCGATAGGATAGGAGAAGCATCTTGCAGATGCCTGATCCAGGCCTAAAACCTGTCCTTGGCAGGCACAGTTTAGCAGTAGTCAGAGGTGCCAGGAGCATTTCTCATTCTCCTCTCCTGCCTTTTGGCTTAGATGGGAAGAAAACACCCTGAAATCTCAGAGAGGCTTATGCCCTGTAGTACAGTGCCCCAGCGTGCAGGTTTCAGGTGGCAACAAAAAGCCCTCAGTGAGAATGGTGATGGTTTAATCAGTGTATGTAAATGAAGAGTGCTGCAATGCAGTGCTCCTGACTGCTGAGAAAATGATCTTGGGTTAAATTCGATCTTCAGTTGGTCACAGTTAACTTCATTGGTGTAATTGCTGCATGCTGCCTGTGCAGGGATCGGTAATGACAAGGCAGCAACAAGGCAAGAGGCATGATTTTATTTTACTTTGTATACTCTGCTGGATCCTTGTCATGCTTTTAGCACTTGCTGCGGTTTGTTGTTTGAATGTCAGTGTTGTTTGAAGTTTAATTGCTCTGCTAGCTTTAAGACCCTGGTTTAATGCATGTTTTTTGTAAGTTTGCAGAAGGCACAGAGTTGTTGGTGACACTGAGAATCACTGCAAATCATGTAGCTGAGGCAGAAGAAGGAGAAACCTACAGGGAGCATGGCGCTTCATTCCCCAAAAGTATTTGCATGAACAGACACAACTTCACAGTCTCCTGGTCCTTGCATCAGCCTTTTGTGCATACCAATGAGTTGATTTGAAGAGAAGTTTGATCTCAACCCTGCATCAGATAATGTGGAACTTCTTGCAAAAAAAAGGGAGTTGCACAAGCAAGTATGGCAGGGCAATATGTTTCTGACAGTACACTAAAAAGCTGCCTTGACAGTGAACCATGGAAAAAGGGAGGCATTAGAAACACATGGAAATAATACAGTGTTTGCATAAAAAGTAAGAATGTAACTGAAATCCTGTTGTGCCTGTAGAATCACAGCTCTCTGTGCAGTATCAAATGCTGTATGTTCTTGTTTGAATAGGAGTGACACACTAATAATTTCTCCAGTGCCAGTGTGATGGTCACACTGGGAGGTTTTCCTGAACCCTTTCTTGTAAATATTGCTAGTGCTATGCAGATACAGAAAAAGGACAGTGTAATAAAAAACAAACAAACAAACAAACAAAAAAAAAAATCATGATATAGAAAGGGCAAGGGTTGTGTGTAGGTGCCAAGTTTTATGGCTCTTTTCCTTCATTCTTTTCTTTATCTTCTCTGAATTGCAGGGTACAAAGGACTGATGGTTATGTATTTTTCTGGTAGCCAAAATACCATAAAACCTTAAAGCATTTGGTTTAAGTGGGGAATGTGGTGGGGGTGTAGTATTTTGGGTTTGTTTTCTATGCTGCTCAGTTATGAAGTGCTGTACTGACATTTTAACGCTTATTTCAGACGTGGTCATAGATGTTCTCTTTCTATATCTGATAAAGGCACAGTAACCTGTGGAACCCCTCTGAGCCTGGACCTTAATCTGGGGACTATAGACAAGCAGCTATAGGGAAAGATATGTTTCTGCAAAATCTGTTGCAGTCAAATTGGAAATGGTACCTAAAACAACAGCAAGTCTGGATTTGTGTATTTGCAGATGTGTGGGTTAACAGAAAAAGATGTGTTTTATTTGTATGTGTGTTTGACTGTACTTCCATGGTAAAAATATATTGCTTTTTGAATGCACTTTCTCCCCACTCCTACGTGACGTGAAGACAGAAGTCATTCCCTAAAAAACTTCATGGCTCTTTGACAGAGATGCTGTTCCTGATGTTCCAGTTCTGTTTCAGTCTGGGCAATTTCTTCTGGACAAGTCTCCCATTAGACCAGAAGCAGCAAGAAACTCTTGAGGGGTTGGGTGAAGTTAGAGCCAAATCACTCCAACCCCCAGTTTTGCCTAGCTTTCTGCGTCCTACCCCATGCTGTGCTGCAGTTGTCAGGTGCTAAGCAGCAGGCAAAGACCAGCCTTATGCTGTATACCATCAACAGGGATGTATATAATTTGAAGACAAATTGATGTCCTTCTACCATTCTACATCAGAGAGGACCTCTCTCTATGAAATACATATTTACATCAAAAAATTTTTAGAACACATTAGTTTTAAACTTCACAATCTGCCTTCATAAATGATAGAAAATTTATCCTCAGTGATTTAACAACTTCAGGACTGCATTTGATTAAATATCCATCACTGCTTGACATCTAGGTAATTTAGAACCTTTTCCATTTAGAAAGAGAGAGGCAGCACAAGGTACCAGCCAGGAGTTCAGATGTGTGTAGTTTTAAGTGGATGGGTCTTTGACAGTAGATGGCTATGCTTCCCTAATAGATAGTTTGGTTTTCTAAAATTATGTGATGGTGGTAATTTTATTTTAGCTATTTAATCACTGTTAGGAAAATTAAATGTACAGAATTTAAAAATGGCTTGCTAATTAACCGCTGTGGTTTGTTCTTTGTATTATTTTATCTCCAGATCAGTCGTATTGTCATCGGCTGCAGCACGACATGTACTTTCTTACAAGCAATAGTCGACTGAATGAGCAAGTGGTTGATAAAATTATTCTTCAGCTTAACAGAGTCTACCCCCAAATTCTTACCAATGCAGAAGCAGAAAAGGTAATTTGATGACTATACCTCTGAATGTTGCATTGTGTTTGCGGGTCAGTAGCTCAGCTGCCTTCTTCCTGACTTGACTCTTGGTTCCACATGCAGCCAATCTTCCTCACCTCTTACTTGCTGACCAGTTGTATCTGGGATCTCATATCAGAGGAGAAGTCACAGGGCTGGCACGTTCCCTGTGCCAAGTGGTTATGAGAGATGGCACTCTCTTCAGCAGCAGCTTAATGCCACGGTCCCTGCCATGATGTTTGATGCTGTGCGTGCAGAAGCACACTATCTTATAACTGTTCTGTGGTCAGGATTGCACCCATCCTGTGACCAAATGCCCTGCATGCCTGCCTCCTCACGTAAGTCTGTGTGGAGTGTCGTGTCAGATGATCTGTGCAGCATCCAGCTGTGTACACAAAATCATCTATATTAGTTTAATTGGGTTTAGTTGCTGATTAATGTGACTAATAACTGAGTATTGGTAGAGAAGGGAGGCATTAGTCCCATCTATAAGTGTGGAAGCTGTGGGAAGTGGATGGAGATGGTAACATCTTCCAGTGGTGCTGCTCTGGTATGAAGGAAAGCTGCCCTCCCTGGCATGAAGCTTTCAAAAATAAGGAGCTGTTTCTGGGAAGAAAGGTATTTTAAACTTACGTGGAGTGAAAGTTAAAGTCCCTTAAAAGCTTCCCAAATGCTACCTGTAACAGTTTGTACTTGCCCTTTGCTGACTTGATTGTCTGCACAAGGCTCAGGGTTTTGGCATATTGGTATTTCATCATTAGGAAGAATAGGTCTAATGCTGTCATGATCAGACTCCATGGGGATGAATAGTGTTTTGGTGGTGTAAAGCAGTGCTAGATCATCAGCTTAGCCAGTCTAGCCACTCGGCTATGATAAACAGTGTGACATGCACAATTAAAGATCATCTCATTCCCTCGAGAGGTTCAAAATAAATGCATAAAGAATCTGTGAAATGTAATTTGCGACTTCTGCACTCAGCAGAGAGAAATTAACTGCTTTTGCATAGGTGCAGGCAAGTTCCTGTCAACTCTATTGAGTGTTTAGGAAGTTTACAATCTCAGCTATATCTAGTAGGCCTTGTAGGAATTTTGTCAGAATAAGGAGTGTTGTATAAGGTATGTCACATTCCTGTCTCCCTAGAGCAGGAATTGATCCTAAGTATACTACAAAGGCTATCTGCTGTGATGGTCTGAAATATAATGCTTTGCTGAGAATGACTTTGGACATTTTCCAAATAAGCTGAAATCAATTTGATGTGTGTAAGGCTAGATACATGTTTTCATTCTCTTTGTAAGGTCTCCTAATACTCAGCACATTTTGGACTATAGGAAAAAAGTACTTTCTTTTGCAGCTGCTTGTCATGTTGCCTGAGTGATGAGAATTTGTACATGTTGCACTGGGTACACAGCAGTTAATTGTGCTGGAAACAATGAAACATGTAATCTTGGGATGATGAACACTCCAATATTGGGATTAATGTAAGCAGTATAAACTACGTTTTTGGGTGATCATTACTAGGCAACTAAGGGAAAACTTGAAAATATGAAATTTTATTGTAAGATTTGTTGGTGTTTTCTAACAGCTCTAAGAATCAAATTGTAGAACAGCAAGTACCATGTTAGGTTGAGTGCAGGGAAAACATCAGAGTAGCTGTCACTTTATCAGGACAGAAAAAAAAATGAGGGAAGGCAGAGACAGTATGTTCTCCATCGAGCAGTGCTGACCAGATGGAGCTTAGTGTCTTGAAGACTGCCGTGCACTGCATGTATGACCTTTTTAGGTTCCCCTCATTTTTTTGGCCCATTCTTTCAGCAAATGTAAAACAGGCTCCATATCTTCACTCCTTGGCATACTGTAAAGTGGTGTAAAATTGATCTCCAGCTATTGTAATCTCTCTTCTGATGAGTGCTTTTCTCTTACAGTTCAGGAATCCAAAGGCATCACTCCATACCAGACTTTCAGATTTGATAAAGCACCTTCAAAAGAAAGGAGACAGACACTGTCAAGAGTTTTACAGGGCTCTACAGATCAATGCTGAACAGCTGTATAATGACCTGCCAAGCAGGAAAATCTTGAGTAAGTTGATTTGTAAGTTGATTGAGTTGTGGATTTCCCCGTCAGTGTATTATAAAACCTCACTTCAGATGAGGTTTAGGTTATTTAAAAACTTTTGGGGGTATACTTTAATTCCTTCTGTCTGGCATTTTCCAGAAGCCATAAGGGGATTTGACTGCATAGTTCTTGTTACTTGTTGACTGGTGTGGGCAGTCCAAAACTCTGATTGTTTTGAAATATGTACTTCAGAAGGGCTGAGGCTCAAACTGATTTGATTCTGTACTGCAAAGGAGCTCATTTATTTAAGGAGAAGTATAAAGTCCGACTTGCCAACCTGGGTTAATGCTTGCTACGTGTTGGTGGTTTTTTTTAAATTATTTTTATTTTTTTCCCATTTAACAAACTGGAGAAAATAAAAATGTTCCAAATGGATGGGAAATACGTTCAGGCATTCTGCATACTGAAATGACTTGAGGAGCTTCACTGGTCAGTTGTTTTCTAGTTGTAAGAAATTCCACAGTTAGGTACCAGGGGTAATTTTAGACATGCGGGTCAAACTCCAGTGAGATTCAAACCCTTACATCAAAAAAAAAACCTAAAACAAACAAACAAAACAACAACAACAAAACACAACCACAAAACCAAAACAGTTAGACCTCTTTTATTTCTGGAGTGAAAATGGTATGTAAAATTTTAATTACCCTTGGAGATACTGCATTGTCTAGCCTCTTTTCACCTTTAATTTTGAAGGAAAAGGTTTGTATCTACCCAGAACAAATACATACCAGTGGAAGACTGCACCATTTTCCTGCCTGCACAGGGAGGCTGCAAAGTTACCTCAGGTCTCCACATCCATACCCAAACCCTCTTGAGCTGGGAAAGTCTGGACCCATCCCTGCCTCAGAATCTCAGATGAGCATGAATCCCAACTGATTCAGCCCTGCAGCAGCTTTAGGGCAGTGCTTTCGATCTGATATTCACCTTGCAGAAGTCATGCCTTTTGAGGGAACAGGCTCTTAAATCAAGTGCTCTTGGTTCTATCGCTTTTATTCAGCAGAGCTCAAGAGCGACAGGTTTTTCTGACTAGAAGGCATCTGACAGCCTTTATTAATTAAAAGGAACTTATTAAGTTTTAGTGTAGTCACTAAGAATAAAATTTGAAGAGTGTGTTGATGGTTTGAGAGTTTAAGCTCTGTTAATGTTCAATAACACCTTCTATAAGCCATTTCTGAAAAAGTATGTTAACATACATGTACACAGAGTAGCCGAGGCCTGACTGCATCCCGTATAGATGATCTGAATTCACTTGGGTACTAGAAATAGCATAGTTGTGACCACGTTAATCCGTACCCATAAAACTCACATTGGAAATTGTGCAGATACTGTGAAGATACTCTCGTGCTGTTGTCACAAACCAGCCGAAAGGAAACTTGCAGAGGGTGTCTGTGTGATGTTTTCCCTTTTAGCTAGAGTGTAATCATGCTCATCCTTGCACCTGATTTACATGGTTGCTTCTGAGAGCTTTTACATGGGTAGCCACATGAGTATGCAGGGTTAGGGCTTCTCATGTTCAGACTGTGCACAACAAGTACCTGTACTAGAAGTTCTTTGCAGAAAAAAGAGCTGTTTGTGGTGCCTCAAAACTGTTTTGCGTTATGCAAAGGGGCTCCAGTAACCATCATAAGTCATTAAATTCTGTGTGTCTTGGTACACTCTCTTATGTTACCATCCTCAGAACGGTAAGAATAATTTAAATAACTGAGTTAAAATTACTACTGCATGCTGAGATTCTGCAGTTTCATTATATTGACCTGCGAAGGAAATAATGATATGATTGTATTAATATGTTTGATGCTTCTTATGAGTTCTGTAACTAAAACAAATGTCTGCATTCTGGATTGAATAGTCGATAAACATCTGTGCAGCATTTTAAGCTAAAACAGCAAATAATTTTATTCTTCAGGAAAAAGAATATGAGGTGTTTTTTTTCATTTAAGTGAACATGGACATTTTCAATGAGGTGTTATTTCTCATTTAAGTGAACGTGGACATTTTGAATATTAAAGGCATTATCCTTCAGACCTCTAACATGCAGTTTTATGTTACTCAAATGTTACTCATAGCAGTAATTGTTAAATTTGTCAAATTTAGCACAAAGCATTTACAGAATTGACCGTAGAGTTTGTAAATGGGAAGAAAAAAAGGGAATCCCTAACATGGGGACTTCATTCTAAATGCAGATTGAACTGAAACAAGTAGCATTTTAAATACTTGGAGAAATTATTGGTGAGGACACTGATGAACTATGGACAGGACAGACTTTTGTAATAGATTACCTGCAGCAGTACATATGAAAAATGTTTTGTACAGAGGAAATCCTTTCATGGATTTCTTTTGCATTTTTAAAAGAACTTTAAAATTTGTGCTAGAACAAAATTTCTTTGCCTCAAGTATAATATATTGCAAGAGAAATGTTTAGTAATGTCTCAGAATTCCCACTAGAGGGTGGGTAAGGTGCACAGCATGGGCAACTTTGGAGCTATTGAAGCCAAACAGGATCTTCCAGGTGACTCAGAAAATGTTTGTATTTCTCTCAGGGCTGACATAGACGAGAAAGATAAAAGATCACATCAGCCCCGCACAGTGATAGCCTGGCACAAGTGCGGAGATTTGGCTGTGCTCTCCTGTGAAGTGTGAGGATTTCTTAGCTACAGTACTTAGGGAGGACATGCCTCCAAACAGGCAGGCTATGTAACATTGCCATTGATATTGAGTGCTCCACGGAGGCTTTGAAGCAATCCTTTCTGCTTCAGCGACTCTCAAGCTTTTCAGCAAAGTGCTTCAGATGTTTCTGTTCTGCTTGAATGCCATGCCCTGTCGCCCCACCAAGAGGGACTGACTTAGCGTGGGAGACGGATGTTCACCATCTAATGTTGGCTGGCAGGAGGTCCCCTTTGCTGACTTGGTGTACTGGGCAGTTTTCCAAGGCACCTCACCCAGGTCCAGATTGTCACATAGAAGAAGGAAATCAGTTGAAACCAGTCTCAAATTCTTTCCTATTGACAACCATATTTTGAGTTCTCACTTTTTTTTTCTTTTCTTTTTTTTTTTTTTTTTAACCCTCTTCACCACAAAGAGTTTTGACTAAAAAAGTTGTTTTGTAGCTTCATGATGCATTAAAGGAGAGTCATTCCTCTGCCATTTATGGTGACAGCAGTGTTCTTTTGGTGTTGCCCACATGTTCTGTAGACAATGTCGGCTCCACATATGTATGGCAAAGACACTTCTAAAAGAGCTGCTGATCTTTCTGCCCAAAGCAGAAGCTGCTTTATTGCTGCTGGCTACTGAACATCTTGTCTTAAGCTCAACCTCCTTTTCTAATAGAATTTGCAGAAAGATAGAGGCCAAAATTATTTGCACCAAATGGTGGCATGTAATACCTACACACTTTCAAAAAAGATGTATATGTCTTTAGCTGAGACCAGAATTTAAATAAATAATCTGTGCCAAGCAGGTTGTTTCAAGTGCTCCATCTGCCAGATACATTAATGCCCAGAGATTTACTCAAGAACAGAAGGAATGGGGTTGTATTAAATTACAGGGGTGTTTTCAGATTAGCACATATATTAACAAATAGTTTGTATTTATTACAATGAAAATTTCTGGCATTATGGAAGGATTAGCTCCTGCTTTCCTCACTTGTGAAACAACTGTAATGTTACTTAAGTCATCAGTGCTTAACCAAATCAGAGATGTTGCTGCAGCTATTTATGGTTCCATTCAGATGACTATGTGCCTGTGTCTTTTGATCAACGTATATCCAGATGTCACTGTAGCAATGATTTACCTTTGGAGGGGTTAATATTTTATGTCAAAATTGGATATGTTTCTGAAATGTGTTGTTTTGCACAATTTTGCATGTGCTGAGTATGTTTGTTTGCTTGAGCTGAGTACTAACGTTTCATGTGTTGCTTTTATTTCTAGAAACCACAGATTCCACAGAGATAGACACTGACAAGGAGAAATATATGCTAAATGACAGGGGTAAATAAATGCATACAGTGTCACCGGATGGAATGGCTTTTCAGATTAAGATGCAATTTATTTTATCATGTAATTCGCATTTCATGTAACGAATTGTTTTATGATGTCTTGACTGTCACAAGTTAAGTGAAATTAATGGAGGAAAATGTACTGAACTGCTGTTGAGGAAACCAGTGCCAGGAAATTCAAGAGACTGTAGAGTTTGATCAATATTTACAATGGTATTTTTACTTACACTGTTATAGCTAAACTCTTCATTTCCTATGTTTCAATGCTTGAATGCAATTCAGTGCTTGAATAGTAAGGTCTATTCAGCTGCTGCTGCTGTCATTTTGCATAAGGCCATCAATAATTTTTTTATATCACTTGCACATTTTTTCAGGTTTTTTTTAAGCTTTCAATTTAAGTACAAATCTGTGTTTTCAAATACAAAGACAGACAGGAAGATGGGCGAGAGTGAACTTAAATATATTTTCTTTAGGAAAACATGTTAATTTTTTTACCCTTTCTCTGTTCAATGCCCGGATTACAGAGGCAAATATTTTATTCGCTGGAAGATATTTTGAAAAGAAAATGCAGATCTGAAAGAAAGATGAAGAATTTTCAAAATTTATAATGAACTACTTTGTAATTTAAGTTTAACTGATATTTTATTTAGAAATCTGGATGCAATTATGGGAGAATAAAAGCACCTTCTATGAACAATGCCTTTTTGCTGGTTTTACCCTAAGAGAAAACTGAGAACAGAGAAAACTGAAACGAGGGGCAGAATCACAGTTTAACTCCATGTATATTTTTGCTTGTGGTGTTGTTACTTTGAATATTGAACCAAATTGCTATTCAGATTTTTCACATCGCAATTGCTGACTGCAGCATAGCAGTACAGGAAGAACAGAGGAAGTGCTTGGAAATAAGAAAATAAAATAATTTCTACTTTTACTTATGCTGATGAAAGAGCTGGCCTGAGACAGGAGGTTGTCTGGCTGCTAGCCACCCTCAGTGGGAGACTACAGCCAAAGGAGCAGCCAAGTCCTTGCTCCATTGCTCTTTCTCCAGTGTGCTTGCCCGCGCAGTCAGCTCCACTCATTTGTCAGTCTGCAGTACCTTTGCCCTTAAATTGACAGGTGCAGTTTAATTGTAGCTATATTCACAGTGAAGTAATAAATGCAAATAGAATATTAGATAATTAAGAAGCCGATATAAACTTCTACGAGGTTTTATCTGTGCGTAAGTATGAATTAGAAAGGTTTTATTGAACATCAGTACTGACCATCAGTATTAAACTGCATGTAATTCCAGGCAGGCACACAAAGGAAACGTTTCAAGTGGGAGATTTGTTTTAAGTGTGTATGCAGCTCTGCATTTCAGCTCTCAGCAGAATTGTAAACAGGAACAAGAATACTTGCTCTTGTCATGCAAATGGAATTTATGGAACATCTGTAGGGAAAAATCAAAACCCTAGAAATCTGCTTCTGTGGGACTACATTCTCATATAATGTACTCTTACCTGCAAGCAGTGCGTTGGTCCAGTGAGGGCTCTTTGTGAAGTAAAACGTTACACTGTGTAGGGAGGTCCCAGTAGTGCGATCTGTATTTTGCTGTAGTGTTTAAAGGGGTTTTTGCACAAAGTTTTAACAGTGAGAAGGCATCTAAGGGAGCTTTCACTTAAATTTCATAGGATATATCTAGATGAACAGAGGTGAACAGTGAATGGTGTCAAAGCAACCGTAGTAGAAATTAATTAGTATAGTAAATGTGCTTCATAGTAGATTAGCTACAGAGCATACATAATTACAAATGTTTTAGCTTCATTTGAATATACTTAATTATGCATATTAATAGGAATTGATGATTTATGAACTGAGCTAAATTTCCCCTGCTCTGTTCTGCCTTAATGTGTTTTCTCTCTTGTTTTCTTTAGGTCCAGTGTTTTTCGTTGCTTGTTTCAGCGTTGCTGCAGGATTTGCATTATTTTGGTATTGCTGTAACTCAGGTAATCTACTCCAATATTTTTTCTCTTGATTTCCCGACTTTAGCATGGGACAGGAGTGTGCCTCTTGATCTACCATGGCTTACTTAATAGAGCAGGTCAAGGCGTCATCATTCATTAATGAGGCTGGGATACAAATTGCACTTCAGACATGCTGAGATATAAATAATGGATAGTTTGCTTACAGAAGATGCCACAAATAGGGGCTCTTTTTAAAGACAGTAGTCATGTGAGCTCCTGTTGCTATAGCAGTGGGTCATGATTCCCAGTAGTCATGAGACATACCCAAACCTTCTGGCTTCCACGTCCCTTGGGAGCTGGTTGAAGCATGACCAGTGCCAGGGCTGGAGGACACTGGCTGGATTTGCGTAGCCTGAGCAACTAAAAACTGTTACCCCTGCTGCTGGCTCTGGGCATTAGCTCCCCTTGTCAGCTGAAAGTCACCTTCACAGCAGCTGGCAGAGCGGAGCTCCTGCTCCCCTTCACAGTCCTACCTTCCACTAACCTACCGTTGCTGTGAGAGCAGCAGCTCTTGGCAGAAAGCGTGTTGATGTGGCCACATGAATCGGCTTCCGTGAAGCGGTGAGTCACTGCTAGTGGGAGAAATCCAGGGGGAGAGAGTAGCTGATGCAGAGGTGTCGCTTTCAAGTCTTCGCACGGTGCTGTGGGAAGTGCCAGTCCTCACATGGTAGATGGGGAGCAGAATCTAAACTCCGTTTTGGTTTAGTGCCTTCTGCTCCTCATACCCTGGTCACAGCAGTTACAGTTGGACATTGTTCTTTACTGCTTTTTTTTTCCCAGAGCTATAGGCTACGATAGCACCAGTTCATGATATTTCAGGTGATGTGGGAGTCTGGGCTGTGTTACCCTTCATTCCCAGATCGGAGTCCATCAGCTGGACTGTCCATGGAGTCAGGGTTTAAGGCTAAAAGGGAACCATTAGACCTTCGAGGCTAACCCCTGTGTTTCCTTAGCTGCCATCACTTCATCAGGTTCAGTCACCACCATTTAATAGAAGCATTTTCAGAAAAGCATTCAAGGACTGATACCAAAAATCCCAGAGAATCCCTCACTTCCCTTGATCCCAGTTAGTTGTCCATAGTATTAGAAGTGTGTGTTCTATTCTCAGTTTGAACTGGTTTCAGCTCCAGCCTATCATTTTTGTTAAGCCTTTATCTGCCACTCTGCAGAGCCCCTTAGCCCCTTGTTTCTGTGCCAGGTCACATTTCATGTTTTCTCTCTGTGGATGTCCTTGTGCCTCAAGTCAGCTCTCTGTCTTTATTTTTGCTAAAATTACCAACTAGTCTCTCCAAGTCTTTTGTTCCAAGGCTCGTTTTTTTCCAGTTTTTAGCATCTTTCCTCTACCTATGCAGTATGTCAATGCCCCATATGTAACAGGGCCACCAGACCTGGATGTGGTGTTTCAGGCTTGCACCGTGCGGTGCCGTGCTCAGATGTAAAGCTGCCCCCTCACCTAGCTCAGTAATCCCCCCTTCGTATCTCTGAACGTGCAGCAATGAATCCTAACAGAGTCATCGTTATCCTGTCTTCACAGCTGATATATACAGTATTGAGGGAAATGGGCTTTCCTGTAAAGTAACTTTTTTACATTGTTTTTTATTTTTTGTAGATGCTGCTTACTATCTAGAATGATACTTGACTGTGTTCACTTTCTCTTTTTCATCCTGTCTTTATTCTGTTTTAGATACGAAAGTCATAGGAAGAGCCAGGAGAATCTTGGGCTTTTCTCCTATTATTATAGGAAGACATGTTAGAAATATTTGTATGTTGTATTTGGAAGACATACCAAGAAATTAAGGAAAAGCTGCCTCTTCATTTGTCTATACAGTATACCTGCCAAGGGAAGACAGCGGTGCATGAATATTAATGTACTATACTCTCATACCAAAGATTTTATTAACTCGCATCATTAATAATTGTGTTGCCTCAAGATGTATTCAGAATTTCAGCTATGTATGTCCTTCCTGATGGGAATGGACCATTTATTTTTGTAAATGCTTATTTTAAAATATTTATCATTTGGAGAAAAAATATTTTTAATACAAACTTTAAAATGATATCCTAAGTGACCGTGGGTCTTAAGCCATGTTTGCGTATGTGTTTTATACTGGAATGAAGGATCACAACTGTTTCAAGAATACTAGCCTGTCTTTTGTGATAATTCATTTAAAAAAAGCACTTAAAAGAAGACGTGCACTCAAAGCCTTACTAAGAAGTGGATCTCCATCTCAGGATTGTCTGTTTTGTCTAGATCCTTTGTATTTACTGCCTGAGCTCAGGTGGGTGCTGGCACCTACGAAGTTTATCAGTGCCAGTTAACTCTGTGTATGCCTAGTACTTGCCGTGTTTTGTAACTCTCCTGTTCGTGCCTCATCCCAGCCTGCCTTGTTCATGTTCACACTCAGCTGTTGGCTGTGGTTTGCATGCACTGGAGCTCGTGCAGACTGGCTCCCAGCCTGTGGAGGGTCCCAGGGGCTGGAATGTCTGATCTGAAACACGTCAAACTACCAGGAAGATTTTTCAGATTTGTTTCGCTTTTCCTTTTCCAGTGAAGTGTTTTGCAGTCTGTCTATCTAAGAAACTGAAGTAATCGTAAGATACTTTGCAGGGACTTAAGTACCACGACATGGGGCTTTTTTTATGGCCAAAAATGTGTATGCTTACTAGAAGAGCCTGAGGTTGTTCCTAATGTCATTTGATGTTATGTTTTCATTCGGTGAGTTGAAACCTGAAAGACTTGCACAAACCATTGTAATTCTTGAGAGAGATGCAGGGAGCTGGGGCTGCAGGTGAAGCAGTTTGGGGTTTCTTAGCTTGGTCCTGCCTAGCTCAGTACAAATGGCAGTAGTTCTGAACTGGCTGTAAGAAACGACATTTTAAGTGGATAGTTCTTCAGTTAGCTGCTCCAGAGTGTAAGGAGCTTGGGGAGACCATGTCCCTGTACTTGGTGAGAAAGATGCTTTGTGGCTCTTCATTCACTGACTGAATGAAGAGATTTCCAGATCAAATCAAATATCACCTGAATAAAAATTGCAGCTACATTACAAGTTACCATGCACTGGAGGATCCCATGTGAAATTTTCAGTCATTTGGAGTTGTTTTTCTCAGAACAGTCAGACTGAAAATTGTCTTCCAGCTTTAAACTTTATTCATGCTATAAAAATGTCACCGTCTTCTCCAAAGCAAATCATCTTGTAGTAATTGTATGTCCTTCCAGGACAGCATACACCTGATACAGTAATAAGCATATAGTCCAGAGGAGGAATTGGGTACAGGGCTAAATTTTCAAATAAAAGACCCCAAGAGTATTTGTGGGAAATGTCTTGAGAGATGAAAAAGGGCTCAGAGGATGCTGATTTTACTCTTCTGATAAAATGTTTTTACCTAAGGCATTGGTGTGTGGTTGGGACGTGAGGCAACCCCATGTAGAGGTAGCCACAGCCTTCATTAGGTCGAATCTCAAGAACAGATGTTGTGTCTTTGGGGCCATCGCTCGTGGGAGTGCAGCTCATCTCGAAAGACCCAGGTGGAATCAGATGGGCTGCAGGGATAACCCTACAGCCACGTTGTAAGTCAGCACAAGCTGTTTGGTTCAGTATTTATTCCAGCTCTGGGAAGACGAGCTCCCAGGTGCCGGGTTGACACTGTGAACAGTGCCTTTGCCAGCCACGCAGCTGCAGCCTGCTCCTTGGACTGTAGAGCTGGCCGTTCCCTGACCGACAGCTCCCCTGGTGTAACTGTGCAGAATCTACAGAAGAGTTTTCTGTGGAGACAGGTAGACATACCCCGGGATCAGCAGTGGCCTGAGAGATATTATAAGCCTGACTGCTGCAGTGTAAAATGTGGAATGAGACAAATGCCGTGTGAACAAAGTACCACCCAGCAGGGCTGTTTGTTTAGACCTCTTTGCCCCTGTTTCCACCCCACCAGCTCTTGCGTCTCTTCAATCTAATCTCCACGGGGACTCATTAGTGAGAAAATGCTGATGGAACTGAGCATGTTTCCTACAAAACTAGCTAATCGCAAGGCTCTGCTGCCCTTGTTACACAATGATCTGCTGTTGTGCTGCCTTCCATCTTGGGAAGTGCTTTAATTCTGTTGTTTTTGTCTCTGCCTTGCCTTGTGTTCAAGGTGACAACAGGTTTTGGGTCTTTTTCCTCCGGGAAAACAGCTCTAATTTATAACATTTGAACTGAAATGCTCCTTTCCTCACAGATGCTTACCTCCTATAGCAGCCCCTTAAGGGACTAGAAAAACTACACCTGAAATCTAAAGGGGTTTTAAATCTTTGCCTTGAAGCCAACTTTGAAACCTCATTAGATGAACAATATTCCATTTTACAGAAAAAAAAAAAATTCTTCAAAGTAATCACAGAAGCCACATCTCATTTTGAAACAGAAACAGAGGCCTTATTTCTGCTAGGCAGATTCTTCTGTTTAGATTAGCCACCGTGTTACCTTTTGAATAACAGATTGCAAATTGTGAGCTGTTACTGAAACCTACAGAAGTTACCAGTGCCTTATTTAATCTGAAGGTGAGAATCTGCTATACTTACTGGGTCAAGGATGCCTTGCAGTGCAAGGAACCTTCTCAGGTTGATAAAATTGCCCCAGGAGTACACTGGCTGTGCATTAGGACACGGTCCTCCCAGTTCCTTAAACCCAGGGGCTTTCTTGAGCCTTGTTAACCACAGGGAATAGGAAAGCTTACTAAAGGCTATGGCTGTATTTCTTCCCTTTCTGAGGTTGCTTGAGATGAAGATGCCTTTCAGGGGAAAAAAAAAAAATCCAGGATGAGCTATGCCCAGTGTTAGGACTGGGAAGAGAGAGGAAAAATGAGTCTTGGTTTATCCCAGTGTTGTTAGTTAAAGGACGCAACAGCAAAGAGTAGGAAATAATCTGTTCCTTTATTATTGCTAGTTTTTAATTTAAAAAGTAAAAGTGAGGGTAGCTGTAAAATTGTCACGTGCATAAGCTGGGAGACATTCTTTCTCTTGGAAGATTTTTCTTTAGGGAACAAAAAGTGAGGTTTAATACACTTCTCTGCAAGCACATCTATGCAGCACATGCAGACAGCAGATGAAGTGATAATTCCATCTTCAGTTCCTTAAGGAAGCTTGTATGTACCTGTGTGGGAGTCAGGTCCTTCTAGGCAAGCAGTGTTATTTACTCTGAAATAAATCACATGGGGCCTTGGATGAGCTTGTGTTGCTGCAGAATGCCAGCTTCCCTGTCGAGTCAAGAATAGCTTGGCGTTTGCTGCTGAAACTGTACTGGTATTTAGGAATGTGCTTTACTTTATGTGCAGGGAAGTTGTCCTGGCTGTGCAAAATTCAGCAGGTGATTACATGTGCAGAGGATAGAGGCTATTCTTGTGAATGCTGTGGTTCTTGTGCTGTAGACAGTAAACATACAGGAGCTAATAAAAAGCAGACATATTTTCAACATACCCTCTCTCACCTTGTGCAACTCTCGTTGAAAAAGTAAAGTGTTTTCTTTTCCCTACAGCATAAACAGCACTGTCCTTTAGCGGCGCTGTGGGCTGAGGAGTCAAATGGCTATTGCATGAGGGATGCTGTCCTGGCGGGCTGATCGTGGCTCTCGGGAAAGAGATGAGCAAGGAGAAGCTGTGGGCTCTGGAGGGTGGGAGCGTGCAGATTGTCAAACAGTTGGTGTCCCTGCCAGCTTAGACTCTGCTCTGCAGCGAGCACCTTGCACATGGAGTTGCTGCAGCTCCCACCAGGGACTGTCCCCCTTTGCTGCTTTGTGACTTGGGTGTGAATCCTGAGGGGAGGGAAGGGGGGATGAGCTCCACACTCTTCAGCCTGGAGGACTCCTGATACCTAGCCATAAACCATCTTCCCTCCTTGTCTTTTTCTTATGAATGGGCTTTTTGATTTAAAGTAAAGCTGAACTGCCTCTGTCTTGGTGGTAATTTTGAGGCTATCTGGATTCAAGGACAAGAGTTCGCCAGTGTGATAAGCCCTCAGCAGAGCATGCAGGCAGCTGGCCCAAGCCATATAAACAGTTAAGGCAAGAGTGTCTGCATGCAGAGAGCGCTAGGAAGCAAAGTGACAGATCATGCAATTAATTTTCACAGTTCCATTTAAAGACAGACTGCTATTTAAAGTACTTCAGTGAAGTATGATGTGCCTGCAAGCCAGAGCTGGAATAAAGTGATAATTCATTCTGGGACATACTGGGCTACTTCATAGCTGCTGGCTAGAGTTTTCAAAGCTGCTGAGGCAAAGTTACTCTTTTTGTTTCTTTCACTTGTGATTTTTTTTTCTCATACTGTAATAAATTGAAAACAGATTTGGTCAAAGTTTGCAGTTGTGGATGCTTTTCAATGCTGTTCTGTATGCACAAATGTTATTCCCGAGAGATGCCATGCCATAGCTGCATAATCAGCGTTGATGTTACACTAAGAAATGCAGTTTGCTGTATTTCATAGGTCCTGTGTTTTGTAATAATTTCTCCTAATGTATGTCTTCTTGAATTCTGTAGACATTAATGGAATTTGGTTTTTAATGAGGTGAAGCTGGCAATTAAATTGAAATAAAATCTGTACTGAGAAAAAAAATGCTGCTGTTTTTCTTGTAGTTAATGCTTTGCACTTCCTTGTAGAACTGCTCCTCAATGTGTTGCCCTCCTGTGGCTGCTGTCTGCCAACTGACTCCCTCCTCATCTCTGCTCTGTCATGGTTAAATTTTTATTTTGGTTATTTGTGGCAAGATTTTTAACATTTTCATCTGCTTTCAGAAATCTTTGCAGTTTTTCTGCTTAACTTGTTTAGTGACCTGAAGTTAAACAGAACACATCAATGCAAAGACTGAGTGACTTCTGGATAAGCCTTGACTTTGTGTCATTTTGGTAGTCCAATGAATCATTGCCTATCAAAACTTGTGTGGAGCCCTGCCTCTTCTTGGTAGAAAGTGATTTTGATACGAGATTTATTTTAAGGGCTACTTTGGCCACCCAAATAGGGACTTTGGGTAAGAAAAATATACAGAAAAATCTATTACTGGCCTGTTCTTTTGGGTAAACTTTGAAGGAGGATCTGCTGGCCCACATGCTACTACAGGCAGCATTAAGGATCCTACCAAAGCAATGTGTTGCTGTAGCAGGAGAAGCTTCAGGGGCAGTCACTGACCTGCAGCCTGTATTTCATCCCCGGCTGCAACACTTCCCTTGAGGTCCAAGAGGACCCCCGGAGCCTTGCCACCTTCCCGTCGGACATGAAACGCTGATAACAGGGGTTGGGTTGTCAGTGTCAATGGAACACGGTCTCTTGTTGAGGTTACTTGATCAGCAAGAGAGAGTGTCTTCACCCTTTGCCCTCCCTTGGAGCGTCTCTGTCCGATGAGCTGGAATGAGAGTCTCTCCCCACCTTTCCTACTGACTGGTGTGTGGCTCTTCAGAGGAAGAGCGAGGGGAGCAGCTCTATTACCAGGAGGCCATGCTTCAATCTGTGCTGAGCAGACACGCGGTGCCCTGGCGCGCCTGGTGCCAGGAGAAGGGACTGGTGCAGAGCTTTTCTTCATGGATGTCACCAGGGTTTTGATGTGAGTGAAAAAATAGCCTGATTAAGCTACAAACCTGTAGGATTTGGGGGAGGGGGGTTAATTTTCATTATAGCTTCAACTCATCTACTACATAGGGCTATTATTAATGCCAAATGCAAAAGAAACCAGTGGCTAGAGATGAGACAGGTATGCAGCAGCATCGCCCTGTTTAATTCAGTGTAGCTGCTTTGGCATAAAAGAGCATTTCAGGTGAATCCTGACCTGCCCTTTCTATTTTGGAGCACAGGCCGCTATACACTGCAGTTGCAAGGAAAACCTTTCTGCCATGTTGCTGCCATTAATTTTTACTAACATTGTGCCTAGTAAAGCAAAAACCTTTCAGACTTGCTCTGCGCTTCATGAACTGATAACAGGGGAAATCAGGTGCCAGCAGCCGGAGTGCCACAGCACCTGAAGCCAGCTGGCAAGATGTGTCCTTATACCAAGTCCCCTCCTTTCAGTAGCAAAATACTTCATCACACACACTCAGCGGGGGTCCCTTTTCTTTTAGGCCACAGTTTTAGCTACCCTGGGGGTTTTGCAGCACCCAAGCCCCCTAGCCCCCATCTGGATGATGCTCTGTGCCATGCAGCAGCTGTCTCACACGCAGCACCAGCTCCAGCAATGGCCTTGGATGACAGCCCTGCCTGGTCCCTGCGGCTACCTCCCTGCTGAATGCCACAGCACTGCGTTAACAGAAAGGGAGAGATCGAAGATTATTTTTCCTTTGTCTGCTCTGAGCTAATTAATTTTAAAATCTCCTAGCAGAAGTTGAAAATAGGATGCCCGTGCCTCTTAAATATTCCTGATCCGTAATGGTTGCACACAGCTGGGTTACGCTTCTCATCTGTAGAGGAAGAAAACCACCCACTGAGACTAAGATCTCCAAATCTACCTGGGGCTGAGAAGCACACTGTAAATCTCTGGAAGAGGTGTGTTACCCTGCTCCCACGACTGCCTGGGAAGAGCTCAGCCCTCTGTCCCTCTCCCACCCATCTTGTGCCCTGGGGTGACCTTTCCACTTGCCTAGGTGTTTCACTTTTAATAAAGATTTATTAAGAACATTCCCAAGCACAAAGTGGATTCTGGGTATTTTCTGGGAGGGAGAAGAGGCAAAAATATCAGTGCTCTCCATTCTACCAATTCCAGCTTAGGGCTTGTCCTGACTGGGAAGGACAATACATTCTTTAATATTCACAGTTCTCCAAACCAAAGGGTTGCTCCTGAGCAGAGCTGGTGCTTCCTGCCCCTTTCTCCTGCCATACAGGCTGGCGGGGGGGCACAGAGCTGCCCAGCCCCACTTTGGTGGGATACAGTAACCCAGGCCCTGGGGTGGTGCTCGGGATGCTGGCGCAGGGGAAACAAAGGGTGGCACAAGGGAGACAGGCGCCGTGCTGCAGTAACCAGCCCTGACTGGCGACAGCTCTACTCCCATGCTTTTTCCTGCACACCAAGAGAGAAAAATCCAGAATTCATCACTACTTTCACATGCAAAATTCAACCCATTGTGCACAGATGAGCACTGACTGGTCAGAGGCTGTGCTGGATGCTTCTAGATGTGTTACAGACTCCAAATGGACACCTTCATATGCTCCTGGTAAATTTTGCTTGCTGCCCTACACCTTACAAAAGCTGGCTGTGTTCTGGAGGATTAGGGTCCTGCAGAGGGGATGTTCTTGTCCCATCACTGTGAGCAGGGGACTGGACCCGCTTCTGGATCTCTCACCTACAGGGTTTATAAGACAAGTGCAGGAGCTTGTTCTCCCACCCTTACATCATATAACACTCTGTGCCTGCTTTGTTTTAGTTTTTTGCTGGTTTATGGTTATGCAGCAAGTTGCAGTTAGAGCAAATAAAGCTCATCCTTCACTCTGAGGTCCCGTGTGTGCTTCTTGGAGCTAGCTTGAGTCACCCTGATTTATCACTGCTGCTTTTCACGGCTCTGGAAGAACTCCATCCTTCCAGGAAGATAGTTTATAGTAGGTAGGAACCAAATTCAAAGTCCAGGTATAACAGGTAAAATGATAACAGAAAACAGTAATTATTCATAATAATAATAATTTAGATAGCATTTTTCTGTGAAAGAGCTGCAAGGGCATCTTTCTGGGTATTCCCAGGCAGGGAGCATTGTGGAGCACAGGTGAAACTTGCATTGACTAGCATGGAGCCATTAAGAAACAAAGTAGGAAGGAAATTCGCCATTCAGAGCAGGATGAAGTTCAGCCCTGGATGAGTCCAGACTGGTCCTGACTCTGGAAACACAAACAGGAAGATTCCTTATTCCATCACGGCCTCTCTGCAAGCGAAGGGGATGTGCAAACTAAACAAAACAATAACAGTGACATCTGGTTTAAAGATGTCGGCATCTCTATTTGATAACCATGGTCCCTTCACGACCCCGACGAGATCTACCAATGGGGCTGCGGGAATTGGGGCTTTCAAACCTGATTTTTATCCGCACAGAGAAAAAAGAGCTTTTACGGAGTGTGAAGGAGACTACTGACCAACAGAGGCCCGTCGTAGCTTGTTCTCACACTGCTCCATTTAGTGCACTTCTTACAGGTTGATTTTGTTAAGTCACATTCCCAGAATTTTAATCTCCATGAGCCATGGAGAGGCCCAGGGGGGAAATACAGGGATTTCTTTCTGGAATGGTGCTCTCCCTGGCATGCCTGATGAATCATATTTTCTGACACAGAAAAAAATAAATCCTGTTTCAGGGTGAAGACACATAGCTGTCTCCCTCCATAGTTGCCACAAGTCCAACACAAATGTGAAATGTAAGACCTTTCCAATGCTTTAAATTATTGTCATCCTTGATGTCAGAAAACTGGGGTAATGTTAGGTGGTGATGAAACTGGTTTATTCTCAAATATTTTTGGCACCAGCAAAAATGGTTGGCAACGTTTCAGGAGTCCTGGTATGGCTCTTTGTACCATGGTACCAGATTTACTTACATTTAAAACCTGTACTGTAAAAAGAGGGTTGGGACTGGCTCTGAGCTGGAATATTGGAAAAAGGAGGAGGAGGAGGAGTGGAAAGCATCATGAAGGAGGCTGGAAGAAAAAGTAACCAGAATTTTTGCAGTTCCCATTTCTGACAAAGCCCGACTTGCCTGATGATCAGGCATTGGAAAGTGTCTGTTGTCTGTTCGGGAGCTGTGGCACTCCCCTTGTGAAGGCAGGCAGGCTATTAAATAGTTTTCATTAGAACAGTGGGGCTGAGGCCGTGTGTGCTTTTAACACAGAGTAAAGAATTCAATCAGCGTGAAAATGTGAAAATTTTCCTTGCAGAAGAAGCCTTTGAACACCACATTCTTTCATGTCAGTCTTTTTGCAGTGTGTGTCCTTACCATGGCTGGTGTTTGCTCCCTGACACAGCCAAGAGCCACCTCCTAGCAGTGTGAACATTTCCATTAGCTCTGTCCATGTTCCTGCCCTCCCAGTGCTGTTCAATGTGTTCAAACGGCAGGATGTGACTAAACGATGGGGGGGATAAGGGTAAAACTCTGGGTACAGCTGGCACATCACCCTGCAGCGTCTGGGCTCTGCTCAAAGAGCCTGCTGTGGCCATGCAGTTATTTATCTCTTCCTCAAATGCTTTATCCCATTTATTTCTTGCTCTAGTAATGTCTTCTCTTAGCTTTTGACTCCGGCCCAGCCTTGTTGATCACCTGAGAACATTAAAGGGCTGCAGCAAGACCCCTACGTGACACCAGGGTGAATGGGGTTCTCCCTTCAAGGAGCTGAGAGTGGCTCCTATCTTGCTCCTTATATATTGCAGTTGTAAAACAGCAACCCCTCCTTTTTTCCAGGGGAGAAAGACAGCCTGCTCCTCAGACATGTAGCTTTCCAAGAAAAAGGTGGTGGGAATTTGGAACACAGCAAACTTTGTTCTCTTTTGCATGCCTCCAAATGGGTATTTAGCTTGAGCTTAGTAATAGTCCTGAGACAGATTCTGCATACTTTCCAAGACTTTTGACCATGGTGCTTTGTGCTGTTGTATGTGAAAGCTTCTAAAATAAAAATGGAAAGCTGAAGCGTTATTTCCCAAAGGAGAACATCATCTCATTTCCCATCACTGTGGGAGGTTTCTTCCAAGATACATACTGTCCTCTGGGGTAGTTCCTTGGGGCAAAATCTGCATCTGAGCATACTGGTGTGGTGGTCTTTACAATACATTAACTTCATTTCAAGATCATTAAATTTGTATATATTTAAGTGATGTTATCCATGTTTAGAAAAAAAGTATTTACAAATAGCTACCATCTGGTGATAGCTGGGGTACCACTGTTTCCGGACTTATTCTAAGGGAAATGCAGTATCTATGCTATTCTTCTGTAGTAGCCTTTCCTGAATATTGGTTTAATAGTGATAATACCAAATGTGTTGTCTTAAGAACTAAACAGGAGTACGTCTGCTCTGCTAGATCATTTCCCTACAGACAGCGTAACAAAACTGCTGGGAGTATTCAGAAGCTCTCTGTTTATTACTTTTTAATTTCTTAATGGAAGTGTAGGGTTTGTGGGGATTGCCATGCAAAGATGGGGGGCTCCACATCTCACATGTGGATATTATGCTTATGTAAATAACCTGCAAATCATTTATTTAAAAGCAAAACACTGCCATTTAGCAGCAATGTGGTTTTTCTTGCACGCAAACAACTATGGAGAGCCTGCTTCTTTCCAGGCTCACTGCTTCTACATGCTCTATGCTGCCTCTAATATTATGGGAGATGTGGTGATTCATTTTTAAGGAGTGCTATGTTTAAATATGCAGGTTAACAAAGATATGTTATACATACGAAAACGTATCATAATTTTTCTTCTAAATGTTCCCACTGCCCTACAGTAAGTAAATACACTTTCAGTAGTCTGTTCTCCTGTAGTTTGACAAAATGAAATTGTAAGTTTTTGGGGATTTTTTTGAAAACAAACTGTAAAACAGTGCATAAATTGGTACCACACGTGGCATTTCCTGAACCAGATAAAACTTATAATGGCAATACCTTTGGTAAGCTAGGAAAAGAGCAGACCCCAGCATTTGGATTCTGTCACTCATTTCTGATAACTCTTTTGTAAATATTTGAATGATCAAGATGATCATGTTTCTTCCAGCTGTTAACAATGAAGGAGCATCCAAGCTTTTCAGGTAACACATAGTCAGAAGCCTGTGCCCTGGACCAAGGAGATGTGCACATGGCACCAGTACCTTTGGTACAGGGCAGTGAGCTCCAGTCAACCAGTACCTGTGCCAAAAAGTGGTTGGCAGGGCTCAGTGCAACTTGCGGGAAGACATGGCAGAAAACAAGATAAAGCATTGGTTACAATAAATTAAAAGGAGTTATCAAACCCTCTCTAGTTCAGCCCGTTTTATGTAATGCTCAGCTGTAGAATAAGCTTCAGCAGTGACCTAGTTTAGAAGACAAATACTTACAAGTCAGTTCCAGTAAATATAGTTGTTGTCACCTGCTCCAGTAAATACAGCTACACGGAAAATTTCAACCCAGACAGTCCTAGATGCTGAAGGGACTAACAAGAATGACCAGAGCAGCATGTGTAATTCTAGCTCTGCTCAGCAGCTTATGAAACAGAAGTAAACGGATGACCTGGCATGAACCGTTTCCCACGACAGCCTGTAAAAATTCATCTCGCTTCATTATTGATGACCTCTTCTTAAGTGAAATGTTTGCCTGCAACCAAGACCTCTGGAGAAGCACAGCAAACGAAAGAACCATCTAAACCAATGCTTTTGTTTGCCACCCCCAGGAAATATTCACTAGGATTTTAAATAAGTACCTGACTTAAAAGAATAATAATCACGTGATTAAATTATTTATACTCGAAATCAACTTGCAGATGCTTTTGTCTTTTAAAAAATACATGATCTCGGAAGGTTTCAGAGACTTAAAACACAGATTGCATGCTTGAAGACATTTTGCAAATCTTACTTAATCGCAATAAACGACACAGTAATAAACCAGCATCCTTTTTATTTAAAAAAGAGACATTCAGTTACAAGTTGAATACTGCTGATGCCCAGTACAGTCTTGTAGTCAGATGGATGCTTTCAGTTCAGATTTTCGTGTGTTTAGAACCAAAAGAGACCAGGCTCTTTGAAGTTGCACGTATCTCTTTTGCGATGTTGCAGTCACGCTGTCAGGAGCTCGGGAGGCAGAAGGATTCGTAGGGGGATTTTTGTTGTTGTTCTGAGCCTGGATATGGCAGACTTGAAGTGAGCAGACACCTCCTCCCCTAACGCAGATCTCCACATCCAGCTCTTGGCACCCAACAATGTGTTCGAGCTTGAAGTACTTTTCCTTTCTCTCCTGGACGTCCCCAAACCTGTGCCTTGCAAAGTCCATCGGAATCTGCCGTTGACAAGTCACTGCCTGGTGAGCGTCCACTACCCTACTGCTCTGCAGCCAGTCAGTTCCACAAGCCACTGGGAGTCTTGGTAGTTTCTGTTGGACAACAGCTTATCAGCGAAGATGCTGTAAGAAGAGCTATTACCTTTTTCAGAAGAAACCTACTGTAACAGCTTGTTTGCTTGAGTGACCTGAAAATTTATGATCCAATAATGAGCGGAATAAAATGGGAAAAGACTTGGTACATCTGTACTGCAGCCACCCTCAGCCCTCCTTTCAAGTGGTTCAGTTAAGACAAACATGCTCATGCTCATAAGAAGGGGCCATGGCAGTAAGTGGCACAGGAATGGAAAACTACATTCCAAATTGGGCCAAATCACCACCAAGTATATATATGTAAGCATCAGTAGAGCCTGAGCATCTGTTTGCATCTGCCTTTAGGGTAGTATGGACAAGTCAAGAAGTGTGAGGATTAGCTAGGTCCAGAAACACATTTTCTTCCTATTTTTGTGCCTTGCTTAAAAGCAGAAAGATGAAAATCTGGCAATGAAAAATACCTAATATTCATATCTAAGTTAAAAGTAACTATCTTTTGGATGGGTAATGGTTTTAGGACAACACAAAGCAACTACTTCAGATATCTAACTTAGGTGCAAAGTTTCCTGTACAGAACAGAGGTAGCTGCATCCAGAGAGCCGCTCCAGACTGAATGAGAGGCACAGATGGGAAAATACTCCAGTGAGTAAAAAGGTGAAAGGTAACAAAGGTGGTACAGTCAAGAATCTTATCAAAATTACTGCCCGATGTTAAGCCACAGATAAGTTTGGAAGGACTGTGCCTACAGTTACCTATTTTCTCCAAAAGAAAGGTTTGGGTTTTTTTTTAACATTTTCAGCACTGCTATTTGGCTGGCCAATTCCCTACACCAGAGCATCAAAACTGTAACAGCACAAATATGTAGGAATAGTCCTTCAACAGTTTGCTGGTTTATAAAAAATACATAAGGAAAAATGTCCTGAGTACCTTATTCAGAACTTATTCTGAGCTACGTTAATTTAGTACAACACATACAATTAAAATCCTTGCTTGCTAGATATTGGTTAAATACATGTTAAGTAGCAACAAAAGACAAATTAAAAATCAAAAAATAATGTTTATTCCATGACTAATCACAAAAGCTTCTGATTTGTTTTCTGTTAGTAATTCTTCCAGAACATGTAAATGAAGATACGGTACATCAACGGGCCTTGAGAGATAACTGAAGAGAAATGTGATCAATAAAAATTGGAAATGAGGTGAGACCCTTGAAAGTCAAACTTCTATTAATATTTGCAAGGTAACATTTAAAAAATAAGAGTAAGGAAATGTATTAGTACAAATCTGCATCTACAAGTAAGCACAATCTAGAAAACTAGGATTTTTCTGATTGCAGATGTGATACTTTGGAAATAAAATTACTGAAATGTTTCCATTGTAGAAATTTTTATAACCTACACCATTACTAGCAATAGTGTATTTAGAAAAAGTGTCAGTCCCTGAGCCAGCAGGTAAGAAACTAGAAGATATTTATATGTCTCTGTATATATTTAAAAATAAAAATTAAAAAATCAGTTATGCTTTTAGCCATAAACTCATAAGAATAACACAACTGCAGCAATCAGTCTTGGGAAGAGAAGAGGGAAAGTAAGTTATAGAGGGATAAACTTCTCTAAATTTACTACTTGAATTGCTGACAGGCACTCAGTACCAGCTTAGCAGGTAAAGTTCACCCTATAGTCTCTATTTTTCCAGTTGGGCCTAGAACAGGTAGTGCTTCTAATACAGTTTCCAGAAATATATGTAATGCACAGAATATGGATCATAGCAGTTAATAGTAAGAAACTATAAGCAACTAGGTTATTTGTGTGTCTGTGCAGAAAAGAGGGGAAATTTTCAGGGTGGTCCAGAGATGAAGAAACAGGACAAATGAGTACCTGTGAGCACAAGTGGACAAAAGATAACCTGCTGTTTCTGCTTGTCTCATCTTTGCTTTAGCTAGAGTGGAAAAAAAAAAGAGAAAACCAAGGCACAGATGGATTTCCACACTGCACAGGAAGACCTCTGCTGAGCTACGGGGTACATAGGTTTGGTGCCAAGCGAGTGAAATGAAGGACACCGTTACCATGCCAGAACTGCAGGCCTGCCATTTCTTACCACAGTGGAAATGACAAACTGCCACACAAGCAAAAGGCACAGAAAGTGGGAAGTCCTGTAAAGTGCCTCCAGTTGATATGACCTTGTTTGATGAGCTTATGCCACTTCTCTGAGAAACAATTAGTTTCTACAGAAATTGAAATGCCAATATTCCAGAAAAACAATGTCCCTGGGTCAAAATCAACCTTTCCTTAGATGCCAAACAGTTTAAATATTAACACATGGGAAAATTTTAGGTACACAAATGCACTGGTTCTTGGAAACTTGAGAAAGCTGCTTGGTATGTCCAGCTTCTTCAGATTTTTTTCCCCCACTGTGTGCAAGTGTAACTGGCTCAAGTGCAAATGGCATCTGGAATGAATGCTTCAGGTCTCTGAAATACAAAAAAAAAAAAAAAATATTAAGATGTTAGTGGTACAGGAAGTCTAGTAAAGGAGAAACTTGCCTTAAAGGGGAAATGAAATTTTCTTTGAAAAAGTGTGTATAATAATAGTAAAGGTGAAGCCAGAAAATGGTGGGCACTCACTTCTCTCAGGGCTTTGAGAAGACTGTGGCAGCCGGCTGGAGAAGACTTATCAATTTTAAGTTACGTTCAGGCAACCAGGTGCTTTTAGCAAGAGCAGAATGTACAAATGAGCAAACAACAGATGTAATGTTCCAAAGCAATAAAGAACTTCCACACTTAACAAGTCTGGAGCAAAAAGACCCAGGTCCCACACACTGCATTTGGCCATTTTATTAGGGAACTGCACGTGTGAACAGCAAGAAGGCAGGATGATACAGCTGCGGGTTTTGTACAGATGTAAACTTGCTTTGAACACGGTTTGGTCCTGCCTCTGCCTGAGGTTACACGAACCAGCCGCTTCTCCTTTACTGAGGCACTGCAAGCCCATTAAACGAATTTCAGCAGTAGATACCAATCATGTTTAGGCATGTGAACTCGGGCTGTGCATAGCCATAGGTGATATGTGATATACAGCTCTATGAGATATTACCATCCACGAGGCAGACCTGTGTTTCACACTCTCATGACGATCTCAGAGAAGTTACATGTGAACTGGTTTCTCATTTAAGACCTAGCTTTCTAACTAGGGACTCCACAATCCTAGTCATAATTAAGCCACAAAACCCTTTGGCTTGACAGTTAATGGAGAGCAGAAGGAATAGTAGAGGAGAAACTCCAAGATAAATGCTGTGAAGAGCCCCTTCTTGCCAGATGGTGCCAGCTAAGCAGAAAGACATTGCACAAAACCACTGATGTCTCCATAAGTTAGCCACATATGTGTGTGAAGGAAGGGGAAAGAAGACGAAGTCCATGGATGAGTGGGGGGAAATCTGCAGAGAGATGCACTTCACATGTGTGAAGAGCACAGTAACGTTCAGAAGCCAAACTGGCACGTTAGTGCTGTCCAGACCTGAACTCCATTGTAACACACAGAACTCATGTCCTGCAAACTCTGTAACAGCTGCAGGGTTCACCAAAATACTTCGGCATTGAGTTCTGCTGTAAAGAAATACAGCAGGCATGTTTGGGAAACACTGCAGAAGCAGCATCTCCTAAAAGCCAGCAAGAGATCATAAAGGGAGCCGAGCTAGCGCTGATACTGAGGAGAATCAGTAAGGTACCTCATTAGAGAACACGGTAGTAAGTAGAGAAATAGCAGATGAAATGTGGGTGACCTCACCCATCCAGTATCCTGGCAAGGGTGTGTCATACCTACGTTCTGGATATTAGCTGACTTCTCCATATAACATTATATTAATGCACGAACTGGCTTGGGACTGGACTGTCAACCCATCTTCCTCTCAGCATTCATCAGTGTGATAAGCTAAAACTGCTTCTCCTCTCTTCCCTCTTAAGTTTTCCTTTCACTGTATCAAAAAGAGGCACAGCTGGGATTCTGGTATGTCCATTATTTTAATTTCTTGATGCTTATTTCATATTCTTGTCTCTGCCTCTGTTCCTGGTGATTGTGCGTGTTTTTTTCCCGTGAAGACAACTAAAATTCCAATAATCCTCTATTTAGTTCTCTTGGCTTTGCCAGTGCAATTTTGTGCTTAGTGTTCCAGTATTGTTTTAATACATGCTACTGAGATGCACGTTCTACCTATAATTCTGATATTATCTCAGATAATCTATGCACTCAATGCTGATAAAATGAAATATTTTTTAGTTTATTTATATAGACTATGACCAGAAAAAAACAATAAAACTATTTTGTTTCACTGCCAGAATTTCACAGGTTTTGGTTAAAACAGACAATTCTGCCCACACCCCAAAATAAATTAATTTCATTCTTCATCTACCTAGTAATTTGTTGCACTGATTTTCCCCACGTGCTCTTTAGAGTCCTGATAAATTTTGGTCTAGTTTCCATTCTTGTTACAGATTTCTGTTGCACCATCCAACTTCAGAGTAGGTGTCTAAAGGCCTTTTTCATGGAGAAAGGGTTTCATATAGATGCTGACTCAAACTGATAATGTTACATGTATAGGCTGTCTGCAGAGTAGCCAGTGTACCGTTAGCTTGCCAGGAAAGTCAAATAATTCCTTCTTCAGTAGGTCTTCTGAACAGGATTTGAGATTTGGAAGATAAAGAGCCAGAGCAACGTTGGCACACACAGACTTTAGCAGTGCTATTTTAAAGGCAGATGTTGGACTACAGTGCTTCTTGGGCTACAAGCCTACAATTTAGTTTTATTTCCTCCCAAATTGTTCATCATAGCTATGGTGCTAGGCAGATACCCATTTTCATTCCCACAATTCCTATATTTATCCTTCTGTATAAGTAAATAATGAACTTCAAGATGCAGGTAGAGCAAACAATATTGTTCTAAATGACCGCACAGATCAAGTAAAGTGATAGTGCACATCTTTGCAGGCTGTCTCCCACAAAGCAAAATCCCTGCAGCTTGGGAGGACAGAAAAGCCGCAGTATCTGCATATGAACTGAAGGGCTTCAGTGATGTATAGGATTATATGTTGGATTTAACAGCCCTAGTTACTTGGATAAAAGATTAAGTCTTCAGTATTCGTAACAGACTGGATGCAGTATACTGCAAACCTTTCTTAAAGAAAGAAGAGGCATGTGGAGGAAGCAAAACAATATTATTTCTCTTCTTGTCTTAGTCAGCAATAAGGAAAAGGAGTGGCTAAGCCAGATGGACAACTTTACACTTCCTATGTGTGACACATGCAAGGGGCGCCTGACAAGGTAAGATGGTGCCATCAACTTTTGAACTCTATATTTACAAATACACTGTAATGACTTAGCAGTTCCTAGTAGCTTCTGCTTTTGCAGTAGTCTGAAGTAAACTCACTTACAGGCAAAGGCTAGAACTGTACAGATAAGCCTGTGGCTATTTTTAAAGCTATACCCTAGTGTGCACTACACTCATGTATGCTATGCCCTACTATAGTATGGTGCAGAGAGACCACACTCACCTTGTACTTAGTGTCTTGATGTTGGCTCAGCAACTGGCTTCTGCACTCCAAAGGCAGTGATAAAAATATTCACAACTACTATAATGAATACTAGTCCTGTTGCAAGGTTGTTGAGGAAATCCAGCTTTCCATGTTTTGCAGGGTTGTTAAGGTCATATTTTACTTCAAAGGGAAAAAAAAAAAAAGTTTTAATTACACGTACATTTCAAAATCCAGCATAAAAATCTTCACTAGTCACATAGTTCAAGAATTTCTCTTACACTGAGCTATTTGCATCAGTCATATTTAAAAGGGAAGTAAGATTCTGCAGTTTCAGGAAAAATGTTAAGGAGAAGACCTTTAACTACAAGGAGCCTATCAGCTTCCAGTAATTCGCATCTAATCTCTGTGGCTGCACATGGGATACACAGTCATTACTAGAAATCTTCTGAGTTATTGATCTTTTGAAATCTAGTTTTGTTGCAGACTTTAAGCATTTAAAAATTATTTCAGTCTTGAATACATGAAGCTTGAAGCCCTGACAGGATGGAATGAAGTTAAATCTACTACAGTTAAATGCTACGGGTTCTTCACAGACAGCTCCATCTCTTTATCAGTGCTGGATTTTCTTCTGTATTGGTGCCCTTCCCCAGCTGTACTCCCTGCTTTTGCACTGATTCTGTTTTTAGAAAGCATGGGCATTATATCTCTTAAACAGAGGAAGATGTCAAAGCAATGTAGCTGCAGTTCTTTTTATAGAGAGCATCAGCTGTGTAAACATTTTCTTTTGTTTCTTGCCACTGTTCTTTGGTTGAACTGCTAATGGGAGTGAGGGAGGAACACACAAGGGAGATACTATTAACTCAGTTTAAGCTTTGATTCCAGGCCTTGTGAAAACTTAGTTTCATTGGACTGCTAGTAGACTTGATGACAGAGCAAAGCATGTGCTTGTACAGGACAGTAAGAAGTCTGGGAGTGCTTGCCTGGCAGCATGTGGAAACCCAAGATTTTCCTGTCTCTGTTCTCTTGCCGTAAGGGCTCTGCAACTCAGACTCTCTGCTAAATTTCTTTAATGCTGGTGGAATGAGTGTTGATGAATTCTGGAGAGTGTTTTGAGAATGGTTTTTGTCTATTAAAACTCCTAGTTCTTAAATGCGTAGCTTGCTGGAGTTTACATGTGTGTGTACAGGACAAGTTTTTACAGCAACATAAATAAAACTTTGAGCTCCTTCTGACAGGCACATACATAGATGCATAGCTTATGACTCTACTGCATGAGATAAACTTTGGCATTTGCTCTTAACATAATGATCCTGTCAACACTGCAGAATCTAACCACAGAACCAAGATTCACTTGCTTCTTGAAGCAGTTAGGTAGAAGTGGTGGCAAACACATCTGTGATGCTGAAGCATTAAAAAACAGGTTCATTTGGTGTCCCTAATTAGGAAGTCTAATGCTGTTTTTGTTTCAAGAAATTCTGGGCTCTTGCTCAAGTCCTATTCGCTAAAGCAGTATAGTCAAACATCAGAGGCCAGCCAAAGCACTGAAGGACAGCATGGGTAAACTATCTGAAAAGCTGAAGCTACTGCACACCTGTGTAGGCATAATTTAAGCTCAGTAGTACTTAACCCTGAAAATTAGTTTATACATGTCTGTAAAGCATCTGGAGCTATGTGGATGCTTTCATCTCAACAGTACCTAGAAGGACTCTAGCAGTCATGTGAATGAAGCGGAATAAATGAAAGGGAATAATTAATCCTGAAGTATGGGAGAAAAGCATTCCAGGTGCTTGGTTTAAAAAAGAAAAGGCAATAATGGCCTAATGTTTTCTGAGTTAAAAGAAATTACGCTCAAAGGAGAATTGACACTTTCAGAGCTGTCCCTTTGTCCAAATAAGGGTCAGAGAGGACAAGTATTGCTTTTCAGTTTAGGCAGTGTTCTAAATTTTGAAGTAGAACTGCAGTAATCCTATCTTTGTGATTATAGTATGTAAAATGAGGGTGTTTGTGAAAATGTTCTTAAGAACAGTTATACTTCAAGTATCTCATTATAGTGAGATTAGATTACTATGATTTCATGCCACTTAAGCTATTTCAAAACATTCTTTTCTCTTCTAAAAAGTTAAGTTTACCAAATCACTTTCAAGGACAAGTTTGCTGAACATTTTTAAAAATGTTTTTTGTGAAAGGCTCTTCTGAAGGAGGAAAAGCTTTTAATTCCTAGCAGAGAACTGTGAGAACTGGTAGCTCCTGGGATAAAACTCTTTCTCAAGGAAAGAAACTGGATAGTTGTACATACTTTTGTCTGGACTTGTGAGAGTTTGTAAGAGGCAGAATTTTGTGGCTGGTCAGAAAGGAAAACTGTTCCTGCAGGCCAAAACTACCAATGTGAAAAGCAAGTTCCTGCTATGATGCCTGTATCTTTGTACCTTCATGTGTTATTTCCTATCTTCAGTACTTTTGACCTCAGCATGCCAGCATCACTCCAACAGCATACCGCCATAAGCCGAGGGCTTTGTCACCCTTGGTACTCCAAACCTACAGCCACTGCTGACTGCAGAGTGCAGGCTGAACTCCTGATGAATCTCACTGTTTTCTCAGTGGTCTTTGAACTCTACCTCAGCCCAACTTCAGAGTTGGGATTGCTGGGTACTCTCTTTACTCTCAGTGTGACAAAGATAAAAATTATAGACCTGGAAGCCACTTTGGCAATGTCTGGAAGAAACAAGCATTAAAAAGCAATGTCTCAGCATATACTGAGAAATTATTGCCCAACAAAAATCAAGGAACTTGTTTACAGCCTCAAAGCCTGCTTAACTGAAGCAACCACCAGGGAGATGCCTTCAACCAAGAAACGTGTAAGTGTTTTGCTGATTTTCCCATGACTCTCTTCCCACATCCCCCAGTATCATCAGGTTGCTTTTTCCCTTTCTGGAATCTCCTCTGAGCCAGGACCTGGCTTTTGCTCCTGTACCAACTCCACCAAACTCAGAGACAGCTGTATTCTGTCTCTTTCATAAGAAAGAAAAAAACTGCATCAGCTGAGTATCAACATTACAAGCTTTATGTATCCTGGTTTCCTAGGAACTTATTCCTTGAACACAAAGTTGTATTTTCAGCTGTGCTAAAAAACAGAATGTTGAAAGGCAAACAGAGATGCGAAAGTTGGCACCTATAACTTAGTAAATGCCATGTGTGAACTCTGGCTATCACCAGAAGTGATCCACACCTGCTTCCTACCAGTGAAGGCATCATTTATTTCAGTGAATAATGGGGTTCAACTGATGCTGAAACCTACACATTTCCTCTGATTTCCACAGGTATCTTTGACTGACTCTCCAAAGTTATGGTCTAGGGTTTTGGGTGTTGCTAATGAATGTTACAGGTTTTCAACAACTTTGCAAAGTGCCATTGGATTCCTTTACATTTTGCCTTGCAAAATCAAGGGGGAAAATATCACAGTAGGCAAAGATAGCAAAGAGAAATACTGAAGACTCGGTCAAAATAGAAAACTTGGGACTGCCAAAAGAGTGCTGTCTCTTCACTCTCTGTGGAGTTTTAGTTGGGCTTTTTTGGGTAATTCATGCCCACTTGGTGATGACTGATTTAGAAATGAGTCTAGTTCTATAGCTACTTAGATCGATATTCTGCCTGACGGAGTAAGGCAGAGGGTGTAGGATGTATGTGTGCTACCAATCTAGCAATACTAAAATACCTAGTTTTTAGTGATAAGTACTGGTTATTGTGCCTCATAGCATTGTACCACTGATTAGAGGAACCTCTATTTTTGAGAACAGCAAAGACACTTCACTGAACTTCTAGGAATGTGAAGGTCCATAATTCAAAAAATAAGACAGAAAGTAGAGAGGGGCAAAGGCAGGAAGCAGGGAACTAATTCTAGAGCTGTCTCATTAAATGTGTCCAAAACACACTCTAACACAACTCCTGTTTGAACTCATTCTCTTGAAATGATTTCTAGAATATGTTAAATATATTGCATCACATTTCTCTGGCAGATAGTAGAAAAGGTTTCCCTACTGATAAGCAGAATTCAAGACAATCTATTTGTAGCCACAGAATGCAACTCGGGCTGTGTTTTCGCATTGTACATAATTTCAAATTTTTGTGCTGAAGTCATATTATGAGGATAATATATGAGATATGTTCTTACAGTGAAATCTTGCTCCAACTAGCCTATTTTTCTTTTAAGCTTTAATTTCAAATTAGCACAGGTTTGAAAATTAACAAGTACATTTCTAACATTCCCTACATAGAGATTTAGGATGCTTTGAATATTTGCTAAATGTAAAACTAAGGGATTTTTCTCATTATTGTCAAGCCTTTACTATCAAACATCTGATTTGATTGCAGAAACACAAACAAACTGAAGACAATATGCCACACCAACATGAAGATGGACATTTCAACCTTCACTTTTGTTTCATAGTTCTATGTTTGCAAGATATTCTTATAATATTACTTATGATATGACTGATACAGGACAAATACATTTCAGTCATATGATTAAGTAACAGGTCTTGCCAAAAACAGTCTTATGAAACTGGGCAGGCTGCGTGATCCTATCTGGCCTGTTAATGTTTCTTTTACAGTATTTCATAATTTTCCTTCCTCCTCAGGCCTTCTGAAAAGAAAAATATTCATGCTTTGGGCAAATGAGTATGAGGAAGTTGATCAAAAGCTAAGCCTCCACATGAAAGTTACCCTTAGTCCTTTCCTTGCAACATTTCTATGATCTTAAGAGACAGCTTTAATCAGTTCTGAGGTAAAGACTTTCAAATATAACAGCTTTTTTAAAAATAAAAAGAGAGTCTATATACCATCTTATAGGTTGCATCCTGTAAGAAAAATACATGTCAATGGTTCTTGCTGTTGCTACATACCAAGGAATATCAGGAGCACCCCCACCATAACTTGCAGTGTGAGCGACAGGCTGATAAGAATAATAAGTGGGATGTAGAAGGAAAAGGAAGGTCCTTGCTCCATCACAGCTTTCAGCTGGGATGCATTGGCCATCAGTAGGGCAATGTCCAACATGCTCTCTGCAGCACTCTTCTTATTTGCATAGTGATTGATATTCATAGGTCCATTTCTTTGAAACCACTGTGATGTTCTGCGCTAAAATTGAGAGAAGGGAAAAAGGTTATTCATACCTCTTTTAATCGGCATAGTGAGCAAGAGATGGCTTGGCCCATCAACCGATTTCTGTAATCATACTGATAGAATCATGGTGGTACTGAGACTATCAGTGTATCTTTTTCACTGTTACCACTGTCCTTCACCTGATAAGAGAGCAGTAAATGGTGTCTGTACTGTACTTTGGCAGAAACACTTTTTCCAGCTTGTAGGATCAGTCTAAATAGTCAGTATGTTTCTACTCTGAGAAAAGGAAAAATAGAAAAATCTGGAAAGTTTGCACTGAGAAAAGTTGGGAGGGAAAAAACACTTAAAAACAATCAAGCAAACACCAAGTTGTTGCAACTAATTTACTCTTAAAGGTATACTTGAAAATACAAATATTTATTAAATTCACCACCTGACATCACACATCTACATAGTTTCTTAATTGCTCATGAGTCGTCTCTTGAGGATTTATGTGGAAGTTGGCCACTGTATGAGCTTTGCTTGACCTCTTTCCCTGCTGCTTCTTACTCCACCATGCCACTGTCCAGGTCCATCCATACAAAGTGAACTGTTTTTCCAGTTAAATATTATATGATCTGTGAATGCTGAGCACTGCCCCATTACAAGGACACTTTTCTTTCCGTCTTTGCATCAGCAGTTGTTTGTTTGATTGTTTGTTTTAAACTCCCCTGCAAACAAACAGGAAAATAGAGACTAGCTGCAAGGCAAAACCAGAGCTAGTTAACCCTGCAGGATGAATAAAGTGTTTTTACTGACGACAATTCATGTGACTCAGCTTGGAATTTGATATCTCATCTCCCAGGGGTGCCTATTTCTCTACAGATTAGATGCATTTTAGGGTAACTTGGTTAGGCTTAGATGCTTAACTATGAGATGAAGAAAGAGTAGGTAACACTCTTTTCTGCAGTCTCTGAACAGATTAGGAACTTCATCCTCGCTGCTCGTCTAGACTTTATTTTCAAAAATAATACACAAATATATTAAGAGTAAGCTTATTCCAGGAGACTTTAAAGCTACTTCTTAGAGACCTTTTTACTGCACAAATGTGTTCCTGCTTGCAAGAAAATACTGAGAGGAAAGTCTCTCTTTGAAAGTTAGTTCAAATGCAGAAAACATCCTCTGATTACTCTATTCAGCAGCACTAATAACTAACAAATTTCCAACTCCAAAGCCAGGTTTGCCACTGTCCAAACTTAAAAGTGTCCATTTAAATAGGATAGTTATTAATGCACACAGCAAACACACTGCCAGTTTTTCCAGTGCATCCAAATACCAAACTTGACCTATTTTCACCAGACATGTTTGTAATCAACCACAGGCTAAATATTTTAGCGAGAGAAAAATGTTATGGGGCAGCAGCAGACTCTTTTTCTGCAAAGAGAAGGAAGCCATATAATTGTAGCTCCATGCAGATGGCTTCTTTACTGAGAACTAGCTCCCAGGAAGAAAATGGCTCTGAGGTGGATATTGACTTCAGTCAGGAAGAACTCAAAATTAATTTGGTTTTGTCTATAATCCCACAATCTAAAAACGCAGTTTGACTGGGGAATCTGTCCCATGTTCGTTACCTTTTCTCTCACCAAGAAGAGTCTCCTCTTCCCCTGCCTCATTAAACCACTACAGCATTGGGATGCTTCAGAAAAAATACTGTGATTCCAGTATACCATCTACCAGAAGCACTAAACCAGGTGTGGATGTTCATTTCCTTATGGAAAGCAGCATGGAATATACGCTGGCAGTATTCAGTAGAAAAACCCAGACTAACATTTGTCACTGTTTATTGTACAGTAAAAAGCCAAACACACATTTAGCTCTTGGTTACCTAATGCTAGCAGTGTAAGAGGGGATGGGGAACTACATGTGTAATAGCAAATTCAATTTCAGGGAATGGATTTAAAAGAAACTCTTCTCAATAGTCTGTAGAAGTAATATGATCTATTTTGTCACAAGTTCATAATAGAGAAAATTTTTTCCTATGTCTAGTAGCTAATTAACTCCTTCCTGCCAAAAATACTGACTTTGAAATTGGGTCTACAAGGCAGCAGTGTGTAATGCAGGCAAAAACCACACATGTAGTTGTGACTCAGGGGACTGCAATGAAAACATGACAACCGGTTTCTTTGTTTTCACTTGATGTAGGAACGTAATCATGTTTGACATGGCTTCTTCTTTTTTTTTTTTTTTTTTTAGCTATACAAAAGAGTAAATAGTCTGGGCTACATCGTCCTTTCTACATCTGTGACTACATGATGCAAGGCAGTTTCTATGTAAACAACAGAATAATCTTTCATTTTTCCGGGGCAAATGTACTGCTGCACTTCTAGGACCTTGCTGTTTGATAATTTTCTGTATGGTTAAGTTGCAGGTCGAAACAGAAGGCTATGGCGCTTGAACTGCAGTGGAAGTAAAGTTTTTGAGTCACTTCTGAACTCCAATAAATGGAGAAGACTTTCAAAGTAGGGTGCTGCTAAGGCGAACTAGGGCAAAACTTCTTATTCCTGGAGTCACAACTCAGCTATTTACTATGTCTAGATTCTAAAAAAATGGCATTTTGCTCTGTTAAGAGGCTTTCAGCTACCACTCCTGAAAGCAGACCAGTTCAGAATTGGAACTTGGCATATGGAGAACTGAAACGTTGGTTCTACTGTACAGAGTTTTTCTCAGCCTCTGATCTTGCCTTCTGCCAGGAAAAAGGATCTGTAATCATGAAAGCCCCAGAAACAATAATTTCCCGTCTCCTGATTGAGAAATGAAACCTTCTGACTCATGCTGGAAAACCATAAAGCAACAACAACAAAAAAGAAAATTAGCCTTGCCTCTGGAAGCAAGTCAAAGGCAATTGCCAAAAGTATTGAAACAAATGCAGTCAGTACTATGGTGGCAATTTTAAAGATCAGACTACATGTTACACAGCAATATATAGACGGGCAATGAAAGGAGAGTTGTTGCCTTGACCTCAGTATAATGACAGTCATGTACAACAGAAATTATATGCAAACATTGCTATGTGGCTTTATGGTTTCAGGGAGATTCCAAGCATGTAGCAACACGTGCAGCCCACAGCACCAAACGACATGTATTATGCTGTTATCACCTGCAGGGCTGCAGAGAGGGAAAGTGAAACTTCTGAAGATTTTTGAGGATGCATGTAAAGTAAGGCTTTTCCTGCAGGTGCTACTTGGCAAGAGAACAGTATGTATTCCACACAATCTCCTTCAGTCTCAATGTAATCAAAACACCGTATTACACACTTTCAATATACAAATTATCTGGTACAGACAAGCTGATCCCTTCAGTTGGTGTCACCAAATGAGTATGAGGAGAACCAGCACGAGTATTCACACATGTGTACATATGAGCCAGGTGTATCTGGAACTGCTGTATCTTCCTTTTCCTGTCAGTAACAGCCTGCCCTCAGGTCTCCCATTGCCCACAAAGCATCAACCTCTGAGCAGAACAACCCGCCATGCTAGTCTATGCACAGTTATAAAAAGGACAGGAGTAAAAAGTCTCCCCCTCTTGCTCAGTCTGTGACTGGAAGAATGTCCTGTGAAAGAGCTTATTTTCACCGTCAGACGATGCTGTCCTCACAAACAGTACCACTCCGCATTTCCGCACGGCAGCAGGGTCTGTTTGCTTGCCCAGAACACTGCAGTTTGAAAGAATAAAGCTATGATGCTGCATCAGAAGCTGGTATATTTTGCTTCTGTAAGACCAAACCTTCACACTAGAAATTAAAGGTGTTGGTACAGACTTTGCCACTGCTTTGCTTCATTCGTCATTTCAACAGTACACCCAGAAGAACTGAATCCTTTTGAAATACAGAAAGGATTTATTCATTGCATTTATTAAAAATAAAAGTGACACTGAGGCAAACGTCCTTAGATGCTGAGTTTCATGAATCACATCTAACACCCATCTGGTGATTCAACAGGATGGAAACAGCACTGAAAATGGAAACATCTGAAAACAAATAATAAAGTATCTTTGCTAAAAACTGTAACTTGCTACAGTGAGGATTTCTGCTCCTATTACAGCATTAAATCACTACTTGTAATTAAATTTATGTGGTGTTTGTTCAAAAGAGTATTTATCAAACACTAGTGACTGCTGAAGTAGTCAAATTAACATGCTGGTAGTCTGACTGAAAAAAAGGAAAGCCCAAAAGTAATTTTTTTTTTTTTTTAATTCTCTAACTTGACCCAAGTTTCCCAAAATATACCAGTTACTCTAACCAGAGAAGACAGGTGGAGTTTTTGACATGCCAGTCATCTGTAATCCACAGAGAAGAAAAAAAAAAGACTAGTGAAAATTATGCCTATTTTGTACTTGTATTTAGAACTCAGTTATGCACATTTCTGTCACCCTGTTCTATGAATGCAGGAAGAAAGAAATAATTTGGATTTTGAATGTAAGCTTTCAGGATTTACTCCTTCTCTTTTGGTGTGTTTTTATGTACTTTACTCAGCTTCTTGAATGTCTTCCACCATATACATGTTACCCTATCTCTTGATTGTTTTAAGAAAATCTAAAAAAATAGCCAGAACAAAAGCTCCACAAAAACTGTAAAAGGCAAATATTTCTTGAACCAATAGGACCTTGAAATTTCCAAGTTAAGAGTCAGATATGTTATGAACACTGAATTTACTGTTCTTGTAATGAAGTTAACAGATACTTGCAGTAGCACAATACTGGTTACTGTTTTCTTCTTAAATCCCAGTAGAAAAACAGTATTTTGCAGTTAGCAAGGTGAACTTCCAATTCCCAAAATGAATACTTAGAACCAGAAACTGCAAAGTATAAGCCAGAACTACAGCCTGGGTCATTCTAATTTTGATTTGCAATTTGTAATTGCAAGTATCAGCTGGGACTGCAGGACCCAGAGCTCAATGTGTGTTGCATGTCAGGCTCAGGGTCTCATATTTGTGCGCTGAAAACACACGAATACTTATTGGTACAGTATTAGCACAAAATATTTCCATGGTATTCTAACTTTAAATCATTATGCATTAGAATGCTTTTATTAAATACAGGAGACCCACAGTTTGCCATGGGATAATTGGGAAAACAATGCTGATTATTATTTCTATATTCCAAACAACGCTTCTAAGAACAGTGCTTCTGATTAATAACACCTTCCTCAAGCTGTCAGAAGGTTCTTTGCCTTCAAGTACATTGACTCTGAAATACAGTCTTCATAGTCTTTGGTTTGCTCTAACTTTGCATACAGTTTTCTTTCTATTTTAGGTTAGTGATTACTGCAATTTTATGACAGCTTTTGGACTCTTTTAATAGCCAAACAGTCTTGATTCAAACTGAGATCAGACAAACTTGTTGATCAATATGACCTCTGGGTTTGTAATGTCATGGAGCAAGCTTCCTTAAATTCTTGTGTTTAGGGACAGACCTAATTTTAAAATAATTGAAAGGCTGAGTCATACTGATCTTACAGTGGATGGTTCTGTACTGCGTTTTGCAATAGTCTTTCTAATCAAAACTGCTAAAAAGATGCTAAAGAGCCCTTTTGTTTAAAAAAGTAATTTTCTAAGCTTTTGAAGTATTCACCTTTAAGAAATATACTGCACAGCAATCTTTTCCAGATCTTTTAGCGGTAATTTCATGTTCAGGAAAAATTCCAAGTTATATCAAAACAGAGAAAGATCAGACACAAATGAAATAATACAAGACTAAATCTGAACACAAATTCAGACCTTTATTTTTACTTTTTCTAAGATCGACCCTATAATTACAGAATTGTATCACTAACTTTATACAACTATTTAATAATCCTCCTAGATGTGAAATTTCTGTCCACGTCTCCATCACCTGCATACTGAAAATATAATGGGCCATACATGACTACTCTGAAATAATTGGACTTCCCTTCTGTCTCAGAGATCTTGCTGACCCCCAAAAATAGGGAAAACATTCTACAAAGAAAATAAAAATTCTTCCAACAAAAATTTTTAGTGCTATATCAGTTATGTAATGGATTATTAGATCCTTCGTACACCTCCTTAGAAGATATTTCTTTTCCCCCAATAAAACATTAGATCACTTGTTCAGCTCAGCACTGACTCAGAGAGAAAAACCCCTACATCCGGACTGAATCATCATTTATATTTCCTGTAGGAATTTCACTGGGGGGGGGGGGGAAACCTGTCCATCAAAGTACCAACGTAGCATAACACTAACTACCTTGTGAAGACTTCTGCAATCACATCTTGAGACAGTATGGTTGCAAGCAACTAAAAATAAAAAAAAAAAAAGGAAGGGGGAAAGCTCAGCCTGTGTTCATATTTCATAGACAGTATCAATTTTCTAGCATCTTTAAAAGCCTATACTTAAGAAAAGCCACTCTTTATACAGTCACACAGAAAATGCAAGTATGACTACATTAAGATAAAGAGAGTGGTAACCATGCCAATTCCCGAGAGCTAAAAAGTTAGCATGAAAAAAAGGGAACAGTACAGTCATGTTAACTCAGGGCAGAGCACTCTTTTCCTAAAGCTATACTGGTTCTAGGACCAAGAATATTTTACTCCTTAAATGACTTAAAAATAATCAGCACAGCTGATGACTAACTTTGTGAAATGAAGCAGTAACTTAAAATTGTTCGTACAGCTATTTAGATGGAAGCTTTCTCCTTTATGATTATTTTTCTGTCTTGCATTACTACTGCTCATTCCAATGACTTGGTCTTACAATAGTATTTCTCATAACTGGACTGTGAGCTGCCTATTTTGTATTGTTAAAGCACTGTTTGTTTATTCTAGCTACTTAAAAAAACAAGCAAACAAAAACTTATCACCAGTAATTTCAATATTTGGAGTATATCAAATATTCCAAATTCAGTTTCATATAAGCAATGCTTTAGAACATGCCATTTTATTCTATATGGTGTAAAATAAAGTTCCACAAATTTGAAGTTTTTTACTTGCAGTATGATGTCAAGAAACTACCATGTCCCCAAACTACTTACGAATTAATATACAATCTTGAATACATTTTTAGTAACATGACTATAATAGAAACCAACTATTCCAGAGCTGTTCTCTTCTGCTATCCTTGTTCACCTTTTTCATAGTTCTTCTTTAGCTCTTTCAACTAGCATTTTCTGTTATCTCAGAAACATTAAACTAGATTTTACAACACAGTGAATCTAGGCTGTTTCAATATGGACCATGAACAAGGAAAGCAAATAGAAGATGGAAAAACAGCTACCATCTTTATTTGTACTAATAGATCCTTTGCAGAAGCAGCCAGACACATCTGTCAAGTGTAATTATTCACATTAGTCAGTGAGGTGTGCCAGGCCAACCCAGTATTAGAAGCAAGGAATTTCTTGCTTCTGAAAACTTGACAGCTGCTGAAAAAAAAAAATCCAAATTAATGATGGAGTTAAAATAAACCGAATTAAAGCATTGTGTAACAACTCATTCGGACTTACAGTGGGCTTAACTAGTCTTTTTTTTAATTTGTGTGCTTTGAATGCTTTGAAGGTAAAACTGTATCTGCATTTCATGTCAGCTCTTCTGTAAGAGAAGGCAGCAGTCTATTGCTGGAGATGTGCAACAGAGTCTATTTTGAGGAGAGGGCAGATGTTAGGATGGGCAGTAAGCAAACCAGAGTGGTCCAAGTTGCGATGCTTGTGAGCATTCCTAAAAGCAGACACTTATGCACTTTTGACTCTAATACTGAAGATTTTGGCACCTGTGGATTTGTGCTCTCTCCAGGTTTAGCTGGCTGCTGAGTTGGGGTGTTCTTTTGTTTGTGTGAATTGTGAACCTCGTCAGATTTTTAAAGGTATCTCCTATTCAGACTGTTTTTTAAAAAATCTGTCCCCATCTGTTTCACCTCATATATGCCTTTTTTTTGTTGTTGTTGAGAAAATGAAAAAAGTGTCTGTAAAGTTCTCTGAAATGCTATTACATACCTATAATAGAATATAATAGTACATCTCACCGTTTATGCCTTATATGGCACTCAGAAAAAACTTGAAGTTTCTATGGGAAAGATGTAACAAAATGATGACCGCATGCAACTGAAGATGAAGTAAAACAGGAAAGTTGCAGAAAAATTCTTGGAGCAGATCAAGGTAAAATAAAAAAAATCCCCATGACTAGTAGGTGTGATGCAATCACAACTCTATGTTAATAAAAAAAGAAAATTGCTGAAAGGTCAGTGGCCTAAAGGAAATCCCTTCATGCTGCCAGTTTGACCCACGTATCCCACACTTGATTCTGTTTAGGTACATTCCAGGATTTATTAAAACCAGATTTTTTATTTTTTCCTTTGGTATGACATTCCTTACTACAAGGGTTTGTCAGGAAGGGAGGAAGGACAGATCTGCTACACAATCAGTCCAGTCTGTCTGCAACCAGAAAGTTTTACCAGTGACGTAGAAGGTGGTTTAGTACAACTGTTTCTATGTGGCAGAGTCTTAGGTTGGAATAAGAGCTGCTTTTTAGAGTTCAGTCCTTTCCAAAACAACATAAAAGAGTCTCTTTTACCAGTCTAGCTTTTCAGATTAGTGGCATGCTTGGAAAACATCCTTTATGTGTAAACAGAATATGGGATGAAATGCTTTCCAGTGAAGATTTCTGGTCATGTTTTAACTACAGGGAGTAGCAAAAAGCTGGGTATTTCTCTTGTTTTTATTTGGATTACTGTATGGGGGAAAAAAAAAAAACCAAACAAACAACAACATAGAGACCCCACCCTTTAATTCCTCCTACTTTTGTGCTCACTTATCTCCTGTGCAGATACCCCTGAGTAACTTTTCCATCTTCTCCTAAATCATCTGGGTGGAAAACTGCTCGCAGACTCACAGCAGTGCTGCTGTGCTGTAAGCAGAGATTTCTGGCTGGGAGGACATCCGCCGGCCTTTTGGTTGACATGGGTAGGAATTAAGAGGTCAGTGTGCCAAGGACTAAAAAGGATTTTCTTTTCAGCCCTCCACTGGCACTCTCCTATCTTTGAAAGCGGGCAAAATGGGATGCTTGCAACCAGCATCCCATAATAATAATAATAATAATAATAATAATAATAATAATAATAATAATAATAATAATAATAATAATAATAATAATAGAAGACGCGTAACAAAAATGATGCTAATTGGGAAGTAGGGATTACAGCTGCAGCCAGCACACACCGCGCCCCCGGCGCTCCCTCCCGGCCTGACTCCGCGGGCGGCTCCGCTGCCGCTGCCCCGGGGCGGCGATGGGCCCCGTCCCGCCCGCGGCCCCGTCCCGCCCGCGGCCCCGTCCCGCCGCTCCCGCGGCCCGTTCCCAGCGGGCCCCGCCGCCTCCTCACGCCTCGCTCCCGCCCGCTGTGCCCCGGCGCCGCGGCAGCCGAGCCCGCCCCCGCAGCCGGCGGGAAGCGGCCCCCGGGCCCTACCCGCTCGGCGGCCGCCGGCTCCACGCCCTCCACCTGCCCGTTGAGCTCGAGGTTCTCGGTGCCGGAGTCCATCGCCGCGCAAGTGAGGCCGGCGCAGCCCGGGCGCGGGCCCCGGCCCCGGCGGAGGCGGGGAGCCCCTTCTGTCCCGGCCGGGCCTGGCGCGGCGGGTCGGGGCGGGAAGGGCCGCTGCCCGCTGAGGGGAGAGTTGCCAATGAGGCGGCGATTGGCGGGGCTGCCGCGGCGGCCCCCTCGGCCCCGTCCCTCCCTCCCCTCACACACGCCGCCCCGGGAGCTGTTTCCAGCCCGCCCCGGGGAGGTTCCCCGCCCGGCCCCCCCCGCCGGTGAAGGTTTCCGTGCAGGGCGGAGGGGGGCCCGGCAGCCGCCCCCGCAGCGGCGGCCTCTTTCCTGCCGAAAACCCGGTGTGGGGCGAAGCTTCTCTGGCTCCGGCTGAGACTGGGGCTGAGCAGGGTCTGGGGGCCGGAGCAGCTGCCTCCCGCCGTCAGCTTGGGTTTCAGGCCAAACAGCCTGGTCTTAACTGGAAATTAACGTTAATTTTCAGTGTTGGCCAAGAGTAACAGTTCGTGCTGTTCTGGAGAGGAGTAGAGACAATTGGTCTGTATGCAAATGTTTCATTTTAGAAAGCTATCTGGACAAAATTAAAGTTGAAGGCTAGGTTTTCATTTTAAGAGTGCTCCCATCAGTGTTTTCAGTTTCATTATCCTATTTTTTTTTTTTTTCTCCCTAGACTTATTTTCCCACCTGTACCATGGCAGAGGACACACAAAAACGATTTTTCTCGTGATGGAACATCAGAGGAGCACTTGGATGCACAGAAACAACACAACTGGCAGCAAGAGTAGTAAAGTAAGCCTAGAGGATGGAACAAAGCAAAACAATTTAAATTAGATTTAAAAATGTAATTATTACAAGCAAACCTTCTGCTACTTATATTAAACAGTGTTCAGAGTAAAAAATAAATTAAAAAATATGTCTTATATGACAACATGTAATCTCTTTTAAGACTAGTAGTGAACTGCTCATTTGCACTGAAAATGTTCTTGAGTAGTTGTTCAGTGAACCTGTTCCTATGTGTGGTGTCCAAACATGTATTCTTCAGGTTAATTCCTACAAAATCTTCTGTGTTAGGAATCACTTTTCTCACCACTAAACAGAATGAAAAGGCAGTAATAGAATGTAAACAAACAGACAGAATGTAAATATAAATAAATATAAATTGAATTTTCAAAATTAGGTATAAATGAGTGTGGGTGTCTACCTATTTCACTGGATCCGAATATTTCTGTCTCTCTGTGTGTGTATGTTTTGTGTTTATACATACATATTTTTTGATTTAGAATACCTTGTAGTAAGTTAGTGTGAATCTTGTCATTCTGTAATCTGTAATTAAGTCGCTATTTTAATCATAACATATTCTACCTAATCACCTTGTTAATCTTTAAATTGGTCAGTCATTAAGTGCTGTTAAAATTCAACTTTTGGTCCAGCTCACACCATTAATAAAACTTGAATTTTTGCTAAATCATAACCGTGTAAAATATGAGGTCATATGTCACATGAGGTCTCGAACTGCCCTCATACCTTACAAAGTGGCTGTGCCTGAAAACGGAAACTCAGGCTTAAGGACTGTGACACATTGAATAAAAGTCTCTGCCATATGTCATATCACTGCAGCTTTTTCCAGGCAGCAGATGAGCACACCTCTAACAGGCAGTAGTTACTGAGTGGGTATGAGAGCAGAACTGTGGCAACCACCTTAAAATTTCATGAGGCTCTGTGTCCGTTTTGTCCTTCGAAGTTTCTCCAGTGGGGTTTGATGAAAATTCATATTCACCTTGGTACTACACTGAACTGACTTCTTATAACTGACTTTTGGTTTTGAGTTCACAGTGATTTTTTGCTAAAGCAGATTTAATTGGTGACTGAATCCATTTTTAGAGTCCATGCAAAAGCTTATGGACAACCAGATGTGGCTAAGCACAAATTAAGCACACGTTAGGCTTCCATTTTTAATGCTAGAAGTCACTGATGATTACATTTCACTGTACTCAGGAGTGTGTTGAATCAATCATTAACTTTCGTCTCATAAAATCACCTTGATGCAGTATACCCTTGCAAGTTGCTGTCTGCACAAACTGCACAGGAAACATTTATTTTATTAGACTTTATAGGAAATCCTCATCTATCTGGATTCCTAGTGGCCTTCTCTGCCTCTCTTTAGTACAGTGGGCTAGAAAACACTTATTCAGAGAGAAAAATAAAGTTTGGTTATTACAGTCCGTAGAAAATGGAAAAAAAAATATGTATTTTGAGAGCAGATATATTTGTATCTTTTCTTATGCTGAGAAGAATATACAGTAAAAGGAGAAGAATGGACATAAATTGAAAAAACTGTCAGTTGCATTATTTTGAAGCAGTGCAAAGCTGAACCCTCACCTGAGATGTTTCCAGTGGATGGGAATATCGTATTAATTGCTCTGGTGGTATTATGACTTTCCAGGGTGGGCACAAATATTTTGTTAAAGAGGAAGCAGGGTAAGGGAACAAGCGGCCCCACTTTGAAGCAAAGCTATGAGCCACACTGTGTTGTCAGTTCTTAACAAGTCCGAGGCTTGAAAAAGCACAATGCTTTCCTTAGTTTTAGGGTTTGCAGTAACTGAACTTCAGTAATGCACTCAGCTAGGCTAGCCTTTATCAGATGCAGTACCAGTTAATTTTACAGTTATCAAATATGTTTTCACTGTAACTGCCATGGTATTTGGACCCCAAGAAAGCTGGTCAGAATACTCTGGCTGCCAGTGTCCAGTGACGTTTTCAGAGATACTGCTATATTTATAATTGCCCTTTTTCATCTTCTGTAGCTCTTTGCAAATGCATTTTGATAAACTTGTTTGACAGCTGTAAAGGTTTGATTTGCCCTAGTGAAAATATTTTGCCCTTAATCCTAAAAATTAGAGATCTACTATTTGTAGATGACACTTAGGAGTTATAGTGCTGAGTTATTCCTTCTCTGTGCTAACCCACATTTGTACTGCCCAGTCACATGCCAAAGAGATATGTGAGAATAGGACCTGTTGTTAATCTTATGGGAAATCAGTGTAATTTCAGTGGAACTGAGAAACAGCTTAGTCTGAGTCTGTGAAATGGCCTGTGAGCCAGTATTCACATATGGTCTGAAACAGTCACTTCTCTGTTGCATGTTTTTATTGTTGCGCTTGTCAGCCTTATATCAATTTTTTAACAATAATGTTTCCTGATATCCAGCCTTTGAGTTAGTTCTGCTGGGTGAATCTGGGGGGAAAAAAAAAAAATAATTGCTACTTATGAAAAGGACCCTGTGCTCCCTGTAGTAAAATAGCTGCAGATTGAGGCTGGTGGTAAGAGAGGTAATAGATGGGTGATGTGGTCAGTCTGCAGCCGTGTAATGAAGCAACAAGGCAATACTGTGTGGTAGGTCAGTCTTGTTTGTGTGTGAATTTGAGCACAGTCATTATAAAATGTGAAATCTACAAGTGTTATCACATGAGTCTGAGTCCTGATTTTTGGTGAGTGTTATTCAGAGCTGATATTGGAGGATGCAGATAGGGTTCTTGGGGTCACTGTCAAAACAGTCATTGAAACCTGGGTGGAAATACTCAAGACAAAAAAGACCCGTTGCACTGCGTCTTTACATCTTATCCTTGAAACAAATTTGCAGTCTGTATTACACTCTCAAGCCATTAATTGTTATTAATTGTTTTGGGTTTCTTTTTCCCTCAAAATTGCTGTGATGACTATGTGACAGGCACAGAATGACCCTAGAACTCTAACTAGAAAGGACAATGTTCTGCATTTTCACTAAAATTTAAAGGTTTTTTTGGTTTGATTTGGTTTTGGGGAAGGATTTTTTGTTTGTTTGTTTGTTTAAATATTATTGTGTGTGTGTGTGTGTGTGTTTTGTTTTGGGTTTGTTTTGTTTTGTTTTTTTAATCTAGGGATTAATTTTCTCTGAGTGAATACTATTTATGTGGCCAAAGAGACAATCTGAAGAAGCTCAAAATAAAAAGTACATGGTGCTACCTGGCATTTGTGGTCACTATAAAAACAAGTCATTATGCAAACTGGTACTTCCTAACTAGAGCACAAGTTTAAGTAAACAAAATGACATTTGGTATAATCTCTCTGGGAAAAACAGATCCGTCATTCAAAAACATAGAATGAGGGAAGGATCAAAGGAGGAGGCTATTGGTGATGAAGAAACGAGATTGCTTGAGCTATTTAACAAGGATACAGACGTCGCAGTTCCCAAGCTGGTACTTCGTATCAGTTACGACTACATCGCCTTTTATAATCTCCTCCTACCTCCCTCAGCACACCCTACATTTTTTTGTTGTTGTCATCTAGATTTACATAAACAAAAGCTTAGTTTCTTGCCCTGGCAGCTATTCTCAAAAACAAAACAAAACAAAACAAAAAATTCCAACAAAAAAACAACAAAAATCTTTCTATCCAGCGTAAGATATGTGTAGTTTGATTATTTATTTATTTTGAAAAAAGGTGAACATGTGTCATATCATTGAAATTACTCGAAGTGAAAGCACATTATTTTTTGTGCTGTTTCTTCCTCTTTTGGTTTCCTGTTATTCCTTCAAGACTTGCATTATACCCTGCAGAAAATCACAGCGTTTTAGAAATAATTTTAAAGGTAAATACTTAATTTAAGCAGTTTTAGCTCCAAATGCCTGGCAGATTTTAATGAAAATAACATTTTTAAAAATAGCTAGCTGTTAACATCTGATATCTTCTTAGTTCATGACTCCTGATAGGTGTGAACTATAGGAAAGAAACTGACTTTTTTATTTCATTTGAATTATGCATTTAGTTATTTTCTTGTGGTCTCTTGTCATAATTTTCTGCTTGATGCTTGCTCTTTGTGTTTATGTGAACTACTTGGGAGTTGGGAAAAGATAGACAAAAAGGAGTTTCCATGATGTTCTCTGTGAATGGCGGGACAGGATGCAGTAGAGATACTCTCCACCTAAGAGCAAGAGACCTGTTCCACTTTCCCTTTAAAAAAAAAAAAATATTCTGTGGGTAAAAAAAATCAAAGCAATGATTTAGAGAAAGAGCAAAGGAGATTTGAAGGGCCTGACAAACATCTAGCCTACCAGCAGAACTGCAAAATTCCCTGCATCTTCCATTCATCTCTCTAAAATCAATCTTTGCTTCATGTGCTTCTCTCTGATAGATCCCAGCAAGGCACCCTGTTTAAACCAACTTCCTCGTGTGTATGAAAATGGTGCTGTTTTCTATTATGAATGGTGCCTGTATGGAATTACTGCTCTGCAGCTGGACATATCCAGTGATGTAACTGACACTGCAAGATAATCTCCTGTAGTTCTTTTTGTGTCCGGGGGTCATGATACATAATTTAGATATGACTTGTTGCATACCCTCGTTCTTTAGTAGATCTATATTTAAATGGCACTATTAATTCCATAGAGACATAAGGTATTTTGCAATACTGATGTTACAAAATTACTGACTTCCCACAAAAGGCAACTTAGGATGGAGCACTATAGGGCAGGTAAGGCTGAGAATGTCTGATGTGATCATGGCTATCGAGCACATTGACACTGCAAAAAAATTTAAATTGTCTATCTGGAGGCTGTGCATTGGAGGGAAAGAGGAAGAAACAGACAAAACTGGTTTGGGTTAAGCCTACGGCCGTCTAATATTAGAGATGGTTGTGGATGGAGAAGTTGGTTGGGCACGCTCACTGAAAGATATTTAGATAAGCCAAAGCTTGTAAAAGTAAAATTTTGATTTGACAATTAGTTATAGCCGTACATCTACTATGGCCACACAATCAGAGAAGCAGGCCATCAGAATATTTAAGGACTGTAACAAGTGTCTGGGAATGAGGGGTTTGCACTTGTGGGTGTATAATATCGGTATGACAGAGCAGCTTTCTGCATTGTAGGCAGATAACTAATTCTCTGTCACTTCAGAAACCATTTTGCAAATGATTACCATTGCATAAGGGGTGAGGAGGCATATTGAATCCACTTGCATTGCAAGTGGCTGGAATTGCTCCAGGATAACCGAAGTTGTAGGTCTGTCTGGCAGCCCCCAGAAATTGAGCTGCATGGATAGTCATGACAATATGAATGTTCTGAAAGGGAACTGAATATATTTACTCTCAGCTTTCATGAACAGGCAGTGATCAAGGCAAGTGATGGTGCCCTTCACTTCTAGTCAAGAGGTTCTGGAAAAACATTCTGCCTTTTCACACCGAACTGGTTGTGGGCTTAATGAATGAAGCACGTAGGGAAATCTCTGGCCTCTGTTATTCAGAAGATCAGATTCAGCAATCACAATTGCCATTTTGGGTTTAAAATCTGTGAAACTACTGATTAAAAATATTCTTTTGCTTAAGATGTGATGGTTTGCTTGGAACACACATACTTGAAACAGACTTTTTGAGAAAGAGGAGGTTTCAAGCAGCACTGGATTCATGCCAGAAAGAAATGAGTAAGCTCCTCCCTAGAAATATGCAGAAACATATACGCAAATGATTTATCATTAAAATAGGGACATCTGGAGTTTGTGAAGATGATCTGATCCAGGATATACAATTTAACAATGCCCTTTTGGATTCATTTTTGATGCATTTAGAAGTGTTAAAGCAGTTAAATTTCTCAGTAAATGACTCTTCCATGATTTAGTGCTTCCTTCCCTTCTGCTTGCCGTCCTTCACACACTAACACGTTTCCCTACAGTGCTCTCTGTTCACAGCACACATCGAATTAGCTGTACACCGTATTCTGCATTGTGCAGACAGATGTTCACATAGTACAACGTGCTTGGTATTGTTTATTTAAGCAGCTAACACGACTGTAGTACAGACGATAGCTAGACTGTGCCTGACGGGATGGGCTTTAGGGAGGAGAGGACCCTGGCTGCCTTGGGGCCCCAGGGAAAGGAGGTGCCCGGGGTGCTGTGCTGCACTGACCAAGTGTCCAGAAGTGGCTGCAACTCAGCTGAATGTGGAGTCCAAAGCAGTGGCACGGCCACACATCATCTGGAAAACAGAGAGATCTGCATAGGGTTGACACAGCACGTCAGCATGCTGTCTAATTACAAACCATGCGTACGCAGATAACTGTGTGGTCCCCTAGCCTGGCCTGTTACACAAAAACCTGGGCTTTATAGCTTTGTAAGGAGTCTGTTGGGTTTTGGGTTTTTTTGTTTTTTTTGTTTTTTTTTTTTAATAGATGATGACAGCCAGCCAGGTTGTCAGATGGTTCTGCTGTTCTCTAATTCCGGAGCACACTTCCTGAGGAGATCTGGCACTGTTGGCTTAAGCTCTCTCTTAACTCCATCCTGGAAAGACTACTTCAGTGTGTGCTTACATTGCTGCATCTGCCTTTCCTGTAAGGGACAGTATTCACTTTTCCAGAGGTGTTACCACACAATGCTGACTGAGAAACTAGTTTCAGCCTTTTACTTAAAATAGGAAATAAATGTCAAGAGTATGGATAGAAGAGACTCAATAAGAGGAAATAAAGCTCCTGTTTTTATCCTCAGTCTCAAGGACTTCATAACGCTTACATTTTCAGGCTGAGTTACATTAGCTTAGTCTATTTCTATGTATTAATGTCTCCTTTTTGAAGTCTCAGTTAAATCACTACATCTTTTTTTAACCACAGTATATATGTGTGTGTGTATTTTTATACTTCTACAATTAGAGAATGATTTTTCTGCAAAAATTGTGAAAAATCGTACAGCTGAAACAAGACGGGATATAAATTTGCAAGTTTGGAATCATGAGACTGGTGTAAAAGTTCTGGTGAGCTTGAACATTGTCTTTATTAAAACTGTTTGTGAAATGTACTGTCATGTGCATTAATGATTTGTCTTAGCTGGTAAAGTACCTAGCTAAGAAAAGCACATTTGCATGTGTCTGAAGCTGCATAACTTAGCTGTATGCTGCAAAGTATACAAATAACTTACAGATTTAAGAGGTGGTGGTGTGTTTTTAGAGGCTACACTGGTAATTGACTTTAGAGGTCCTGAATTTACATCGAGTTAATGAATGTGAGATAAGGAATCAGTTGCATCTAGATTTCCAAATTGTGTTGTCATTGTTTTATTCTAGCCAACAGAATCTTCTTCTTATCATTGAATTCTTTTTATAGATTTAATTACATAAAATAGATGGAGAATGATTTAAAAATCAGCACATGCAAACTCTGGAAAATAATGTTTACTTTTGAAAGGTTAATTTTAACTTTTTTCTTCAAATGTATACTCAGTGATAGGTCAGATATGACACATTACCAGTAATACATTCCAAAACAATGAATTTAAAGAAAAAGCATGCCTAATGTGTTTTCCAAATGTTGTCAGCAGAGGTGGTGCAGTGATCTGGAAGAGAGAGTGGCAGGAGGTTCTCTGTAAAAATGAGTAAAGAATACTTCTGTTTAAAATGCCATGTCTTTGTACAGGTATGAATCTGAATTTTATGCCCTCACATAGCTTGTCAACAATGGGGTAAATAAGAGAAGAATCAGGCCCTAGAGCTACTATTAGCAAAGTATGATTTAATGAAAGGAATAATCCAGTTAAGTTAAAAGATCTCTATATATGGAATTAGTCCCAAACTCATAGAACAGTACATGCCATTGAAATGTAGGGTTATTTTGTTTGTTTGGTTGTTTTTTTTTTTTTAAAAAAAAAAAAAAAAAGAATAAAAGGATAAAAAAAAAAAAAAAAAAAAAAAAAAAGAGCTGTTCAAGGGGTTCTTTTGTATCACAGACTCAAGCTTTTAGGAGTAGTTACCAGCTCACAAGAGGTGGGAGAGTAGGAGGGAGGGAGGAAGCAAGGAGAAAAGAAAACTTTCCCACAAGGTAGAGCACCAGCTCCACGGGTGCTGTAGCAGTGGTGAGGTTCCCAAGGTACCGAAGCACCTACCCTGCAATGGGCCAGAGGAAAGAAATGAAGAGCAGAAAAGTAGACCTCATTGCCAAGGTCTAGCTCATCCCCATTCATTATAAATATTATTAATTTTATTGTCTCAAAAAAAAAAAAAAAAAAGAGAGAGAGAAAGTGATCCTGCTAAATATCACAGTCTTGCAGAAGGCAGGCAAAGTTTTTAGAGCTCTTGTGTTGTACTAGGATTGTGACCACGTGCAGGGCTGCACAGGCTGTAGGGTCTGAACCTGTTTGGTTTTGTTTGGACTCTCCCAAGACTGAGCTCAGGTTCCACTGTGTGTAATGGGATTAAGTTTATGTGCATTACATGTGTACTTAAATACCGCAAAAGAAGTTTGTTGTGTGACTAATGTATGCAACAAGAGAGACCATGTATCTTGAGTATGCAAGTGGCGAGGCTGTTTTCATTGTGCAGTTGAATGGCTACTTAAGGTTGTTTTTTCCAGAATTTCTGGCAATTGTATGTTCCTAGATTCTTAGGATAATTCAGGTTGAAAGACACATCAGGCGGCCAGCTAGCCTAACCTTTTGCTCAAAGTAGGATCAGCTGTGAGGTCAGACCAGGTAACTTAGGTCTTTACCCCAGCCTGGTTTTGAAAACCTCTAAAATTGGAGACTCTCTGGGTGACCCATTCAATGGCTTGTCCTCATAGTGAAAAAAATATTTTTACTGTCCAGTCTGAATCTTTCTTGTTTCAGCTAATGTCTATTATCTCCATCCTCCCATAAGACACCACTGTGAAGAGCATGGCTCTGCCTCCTTGGTGGGCTCTTTGTAGGCTGCTACAAGGTCCTCTCAAACCTTCATGTTGAACAATAATATAATTTTTTGTTTGTTTGAGGAAATCACATGAAATCATTAAGCCTGGATCATTTAAAATCATAGCTGTACAATTTGATTGTGTTCATTACTGAGACACGATTTAAAATAGCAAGAGGAAATCCAATATCAAATGTATATTTCAAGGCCAGAAATCGCTATTGTGATCATTCTGCTTGAATTTCACTCAGCACCACTTACAATTTACGCAGCTACTTGTGGTTGAACCAAAGCATATATTTTAGAAAGACAGTTGGTCTTGTTTAAGTCCTTGGAATTGCTTTTAAAACTGACATTGAAGGTACTTGACAGCTTTGGGATGTGGTAAACAATCAGCCTATAGACTAGTCTGGACTGAAACCATTAAATATGACACAAGAAATTTTTAAAATCGACTTAGACCTGAAAGTGCTGAGTGCATTTGGCAGAACTTGTAGACATTTTCATTCCACCTGCAATCTTCATTCCCCTCTGCAGTTACACTGAGTGTTATTGGCTGTCAGTGGAAACACAGATTTTTGTTGCAAATGGTTTTGTTTTTTTTTTTTTTTTTTGGTTCCTATCTTCAAGAATAGATATACATGTAAGCGATTTGTTCTTTAGAGACCTATTGCCTAAAGAAAGCAGCGCCATCTGGCTTTTTGTTTTTTATTATTGACTGAATATTTGATGCAGTATATAAAAAAAATCTCCAGTATAGCTGACTTACTAGCATTGTGCTGCTATGTTTTCACTTCATTAGGTGCTTATGTTTGCAATTACTTCCCATCATTGACTCTTCTTCTTTTATTTATCGTCTATTATATTCTAATTAAATCTTGATGGTTGTACCAGTTGTGAGTAACCTTCCCTGACTTAGAATATAATAATCAGGAAATGAAACTCTAAGTCATTAATAGGTCATAAAATAAATAAAAAAGCTACCCAGAATATAATAATGTCAGTTACACAGCCCACAGATTCAAAAACATCATTGTGTTTACAGGGTATTTGTTGTAATTAATTCATATCTGATTCTGTTGTGAACTTTGTGGGGAGCTTACATGGAATGTGAGTTTAGGGCAACTGCCACATTAAGATGCATATTTTACTTTTTAAACTTTGTCTGCTGTGTTGGTTTCTGCCACCTGCTGAACTGTGCTGCAAACATCTCTGTTCAATGCTCGCATTACTCATACAAAGATGTTGAGCATTGGGCCAGTGTTACAAACTGAAATACTGAAGTATGAAAGAAATGAACCATAACTTATAAATAATGTTTTAAATGGAGCATCGATAGATGGGGTTTAGATCCCCAAAATGTGATTTTTAAAACCCCTGTCTAGTTGGAGATTAAAATAAATAGTTGTGCTTCTGCCTAGAGTCCAGAACTGCTCACATAATGCTGAAGCTGAACTGAAATCTAAAGGCTGGTTAATTCATCTTTCCGAGGACTATGGGATGGAGCCCTGTTCCCCATCTACCCCAAGGCACGTGCATTTTGTGTTGACAAGACTGGGATCACTCTAGAGTGCAGCAGAAGATGCTACTTTAGTTTAAAACGTGGTCCTTAGATGAGGAAAGCTGGTAGTTCTAGACAAAAATTTGGAGTTATGCCCAGAAGTGAGAGGTCCAAGGTCTCAGCCCAGCATGGAGCTGCTCAGTGGATGTTTTGGGGAGCATAAGGAAAGCCAACCCAACATCACATTTGCCCCAATCCAGCAATTTTTTCCAGGAGGGGTGGCATGACTTCAGCGTGGGAGGTGCTGAACACCCTGACTAGCATTGTATAAAAGGCACTTCAGGGCACAGGTTTGAATCATTCTTCCTAGGAAAGGAATTCAGCATCGCTAAGTACTCTAACAACTACACTGCTACAATGTAGAAGGGAAACACTGTTGCTTCTTTACTTTAGAAGAACGAATATCACCCATATCTGGGGGGGTGTGTGCTGGGGAAGTCATTCTGGTGTCTAGACTACGCATCTTAAACGAAATTGAGTGACTTTTTACACTGTCTGAGGATAGAAGGAGGAAAAGCTGCTAGTTCAAAACATTTCCAAGCCAGGCATACTAATGAAAGTGGGCTTCAAAAGGAAATCTGGCATGCCAGCTACTTCAAATCCCATTTTGATAGACCAGTTAGATACCAAAGAAAGAATTCCCAGATTTGCTTTGGGATCAGATGTTTCAGGGCGAGGTATTCTGAGTGCAAGTTCTGTACTGGATCTGGTTCCTATGGGACCTTCAAGTGACCAAACACAGACTACATCTGTGCTTGGAGCGTGATCCAGGTGTCCTCCTCTCAGGCCTGTGCCCCTATGCCGGCAGGTGAGGGCTCTGCTGGCCATCACAGTTCCAGGGAAGGCTGTTTTTAGGGCATGGGTGCAGGCAGAATTCAGTCTTTTGGGCTAGAACCGTCTCTGCTGTAGGACTGTATGTGAATCACTTCTGCAGTGCAGCTGGTTGCCAGGAGGTGTAACTGTGAAGCCCTAAATCTACCAGTCGGTGTGAGGGATTGTAAAAGGGTTACAATAAAAGGGGAAGTCATCGGTCCCTTCTAAGGATTTCCTTCTTGAGCACCACCAAATCATTTTTCTGACCTCCTAAGTAGGCAGGAGTGAGATATGAGTTTATCTTTCTCTCTGGCATTGATTTTCTGCAGGATTGATATACAAACAAGAGGTAATCAATGACTGAGAGACAGGAAACACTCTAATGCTGGGGCCAGGGCAACTGTGGTTTGAATATTACTTCATGCTGCATTTCTAGGCATTTGAGTTTTATTTCAGAAGATAAACTCTAATGGTAGTGTGTAAGAATAATGGTTGCTTACACCAATATATTGAGCAATCTCAGAACCTTTATAAAGGCATTGCTACTAGAGACTCAAAGTACAGAACAGGAATTTTGAAATGGTTAAAAAAGTTTGACCAAGTATGGGTTTCTGGGTGAAGACAGAAATAACCACCTTCACATTTTTTCAGAAAAGAAAATGCAGAGTCTCATCCTAGCTTAGAAACACTGCATTTTTTTCATTACCTGTGGCCTATAAAGATGAATCAGGAGGATGAGAAGGAAATCTGTATCTGCACTCCTTAATTTGTCTGAACCATGCACTAGTTGCCGTGTTCTAAAGCCCTACTTTATACTATGGTGTAAATACTTAAATTATTGTCAGCAATTGTGGTTAATCACTTTCTTGGTATGTAACACTACAAATTTGCTCAGCAAATGCTTTTGCAGTGGTGCTGGCTATATGGGAAGTGAAACATTATTTATTACTCTGAACATATACCTTCTTAAAAAACTGCTGTCAGGATAAATACAAAATGTGAGAAATAAAACTGCTCTGATGTACTTGATTGTTACTGGTGTGTCACTTACCCACATAAAAATGTATTATTCTAAAACCTAGCAAACCCAGCACGAAGATGAAAAGTAAGTGCTTAAAACTGGAGGTGTTTTCCAAACAAATTGACTGGAAATATTGTAGGAAAATTAAGAATTCAAATTTAGCCCCATTTGAGAGATATCAATTTCTGATTATAAGTGTGTTCCAAACAATTATTGACTTAATGCATAAAAAAAAACAACCAAAAAAAAAAAACAACCAAAAAAAAAAAACAACCAAAAAAAAAAAAAAAACAAAAAAACACCACAGTATTTAAATTCCAGAAAGCTTCGGCTTTGCCACCTTTATGTCAGATCCATTTGCAGTATCAAAGACTACATAATTCAGACACTGAGATGGATTTAATATCCTGGTTTTAAAAAGCACTAAATTTTTAAGTGTTCTTAACCATTTTCCAGACTAGAGATATTCAAGTACCTTTGTTTATTTTGGTGGAGGCTTAAAAGTGGCTATATAATAGGATAAAATATAAGAGGTATGTGCATGAACTAGCAGGTGAAGAGATCCATCTCGTTCTTTTCCTCCAGAACAACAAGGTCATGAGGAAACTAAATGAGACATTTATGTCTGTTTTCACTGAGAGAGGTGGGACCAGTGTGTTCTCAAAGAGGCTTTCCAGGAATTGAACATTCTTTGGTAACCTTAGGGCAGAGTCTGAAGACGAGTTCACAGTTTTCATCCTTCCAACACTGGCAACACCCTGCTGCCAGATGGTATTTATCCAAACCATAAAGAAAACAGTACAAAATAGAGATTGCCACTATTATATGTGATGAATTATTGGAAACCAGCTTCTAGAATTTTATTATCGTTGTTGTAACAGGTCCAATTTATGAAAGGAAATTTAATCCAATAAGTATATTCAAAGCTTCTGCCAGTTTATCTGACTATCTACCCCACAATATATTTTCTCCTTTTTTTTTTTTTTTTTTTTTTTTTAATAAATCTGTCATAAGTAGGAAGGAAAGGGCATCTTTGGTCAGTGGTCTGAGTAACTTTGTCCTGATGCTGTTCAGGATACAAAATACATGCTTATATTACCATGTTGTAGTAATGATCCTGATAAATTATTTGCTTTGCTTTTAAGTGGTGTACCTCACTGTAGACAGTAATATTGTCCATTCAGAAAATTAATTGAAAGTATAATTAAGGACAGTTACATAAGGCTTGAAAAAAAAATACAGACCCATAGAGCCAAAACAACACAACCAAGAACATGTTCACAGTTCCTTAACCTGGTTTGGTTCTTTGAAAGGATTTGAAAGTGACTGATGTGTTTAACACATTTTTTACAAAGCTTTTAGCAAAGATACCTCTTAAAGCTCTCAAATAATTGAAGGAAGGAACCGAATTGCGTTGCAAATTAAACCCTGGTTAAGCAGCTGGAAACAAAGAAAGTCATAAGACAGTTTCTATAAGTAATACTGTGTCAGTGCCGAGGTCCAGGATATTTGCAGTTTTGGGAAGGGTGTCAGGGAAGCTGCTGCTTTCTGCATCCCTCAGCGTGGGAGCAGGGGCTGGCAGTGGGCAGAGCTGGCGGCCACAGCCTGCCGGCTGTGAGACAAGGGATGCCTGGTGCAGCAGGGTGTATAAGGCTTTCCCTCCAGCAGGACCTTCTGTGTGATCGATTCAGGTGGGCTGTGGATAACAAGCACAATAAGCTGCTTGTATGCAGAGGCCATCAGATACCTTGATATTCCTGCCCCTGCTGAAGAGTCTGGATCTGCACCGAAACAAAAAAGCTACTCTCAGTGTTTCCAGTATGAGTTAGAAGCCAGAAATAAAGAGAATGCTGAAACCTGTCTTCAGAAATTACTCAAAGGATACAAAAGGCTTCTTAATAAAGGTAAAGCAGGCCTGTAGGCAGTACATTTGAGGATACTTTGGGTTAGTCTCTCGAAGTATGATTCTAGCATACAATTGTAGGATTTTGGACAGGTTTTCCTGTTATGCAGCTGTAGAGCCAGCAACAGAATTCAAGGAAAGACAGTAAGATTTTAAAAGTGTTCTATCTCTCCATGCTCAGGTTTAAAGATACAGCTTTCTTTGCTTTAGAAGCTTAAGTGTATCTACAGCCTTTCTCTTCAAACACAATTCAGCATAAATTTGCTGTGAAAACCAGTTACACGTTACTGGAAAGACCAACAGTTAGGCAAAGGAAAAGGTTCTGAGTAAGTGCAGCTGTATTTAACTTTTACAACACTGTTTCTCATTTTGGTATTTTTTCATGGTGACAGTGATTTGAGAAGCAACCAGGCACACAGCTGTGTATTATCCCTCTAATATACATAGTGAGATATACCAAGGAGAGAGACATAAACTGTGTCCCCCACCCAATATTTATATCCTAGCTAGATAACACTGTAATACAGAAAATAGCTGTGTATTCTGGCTGCCAGACAATATTCCTGTATCTGCTAATGCAATCCCACTGAAGCGGAGCAATTATTCTGATGCATCTTTAAAGAGACTTTTGATTTTTAAAGTGAAATAATTCATAGGAAGGGAGCTGCTACCAACACAATTTTCAAGTAGTAGGTGTATGGGTGAGCATCATGCTTATATTGCCTGTGTACTGTGCATGTTTTATGATAATGGAAGAGAACTTGTGTTTCCATGAGCTGATTTAAATCTTGCTGAAGTTGAAGGAAATCTTGCAGTGAGCCTTTGCTGAGTGCATGAAACATGAATGAAGACTGCAGTAAAAGATATAAAATGAAAGTGTTTCTTTTAAATAAATAAACAAATAAGTTATTTAATACCTGCTGTGTAGTTTGCATGTTTTATCTCCTTTGCCTTACTCTTTAATTGCCTTGCCTACTCTAGCTTTTCTAGATCTCACTGTTTTAGTCTATAGCTGTGGGTTTCTATTTTTAGCTGGCAGTCTTTTGTAGGAATAAAATACACTAGCAGGTGGGAAAACCAGTCTGCTTCCAGAATAAAAATATATCGCCTCTATCAAATGTCCCATCTACCTTCACAGCATGATTGGAAAAAACAAAACAAACCAAAACAAAAAAACCAAACCAAACCAAACCAAACCAAACCAAACCAAACCAAACCAAACCAAACCAAACCAAACCAAACCAAACCAACCAAACCAAACTAAACCAAACCAAATCAAACCAAACCAAACCAAACCAATAATAAAAAAAAACAAAACAAAACAAAACAAAAGAAAACAAAAAAACACCAAAACCAAACACCGTATTTAAAGTCTGTATTGCTGTGGGTTTTTGTTTTGTTGGGTTTTGGGGTATTTTTAGGTGATGATACTTTGGTAGAGTATCCATCTTGTTTTCTTCATCTCCCTCCTTTTCACTCACTATTTTGCCTGCTCTGTCTTCCTGTGATGTCTTCTCTGCCCCCAGTGTTTTAACTGCTCCTTAATCATTTGGAGCATATTCAACAGCTTCTCTATGTGTGCAGAGTGAACAATTCCTTTTTGTAAGCTCAGTGCAAATGTTTCTATCATTTTGGGCACATGCACTATCTCACCATGGAGGGCAGAATTCTTTACTTGTTACAAATTACTTGCTGTTTCAGGATTAGGGATCTGTATATTAAAATGAAAGTAGCAGGTCTATGCTGCATGGTACATGGTGTCTGTGCTGCTGCCCCACATGAAGGCTTAGTTACCTTTGGCCCATCTGCCTTGTACAGTGATGACTTTATATGCTGTAGCAAGCAGCATAACCTTTTTCATAGCACCTCCCATGGTGACTTCTATTGTATCAGCAGTCCTGTGGAAAAAGATTCGTTGTGTTGAAATAGGGTATGAGTATGCTTACTGTGGGAGAAGCTCAAATGCTGCAGCTGCCATGTGCATCATACTCTCTCTGCTATTTGTAATATACGCTGATTTTAATATTCATATGAAAAATGGAAGTGCATAAGCACAACCTGAAGTTCTCTGCAATTTTCCCTATTTATTTATGTATAGCCTGAAATAGTAATGCACAACTGAAGGCACAGATACAGTGGGTGGTGGGCGACAAACTGATGCTTCCATCTTCAATTCTGAAACAATGATTGTAGTCTACAGCTGAATCTGTATTGAGATGGCTATATACCCTCACTTGAATAGTCACCAGAATGCATTATAAGGTGATAATGGCCAATTTTGTTTGCTTTTTGTCTAAAAGAATGTGGTTGGAATGGGTCATGGAGGTAGTGCTTCAATATGGAAATATGCATTCCTAAGTGTCCTCCTAATGGTAACATGGGCAGTTCTGGAAGAGTTGGTGTCTGTGCAGAATGTAAATGAAGTAAACACCTACAGAGACAAATGCCTTTGTATGTGCTCACTCCTGACACCTCTTCCCTTCCCCATGGGACAGGGGAAACTCCACAGGTTCCAACCTGCAAAGATGACCGTTGCTTCCAGTGATGGGTCTTTTTCTGCTGAGACATAGGCTGGAAGAGTAAAGATCTCCTCCTTGTAGAGCTTTTCAAAACCTCACCACTGAAGGACAAGGTCAGAGGCAAGTAGTCAAGGACTCTCTCTGTTCAGACTGGAGTTATAGAAGGTATTAGTGCAGGTGCACAGTGGATTGCTGGGATCCTTACCCATGGGGAATGACCCCCATCCTCCTCAGGGATTCTAATCCATCATATAAAAATGAAGGGCCTCTGATCTAGGCAAATTTTAGGTATGTTACTCACCATTCTAGAACTGGGGTTTGAATTAAGTTTGGCAAAAATCCTAATGCTCATGTGAGCACTTTTCAGCTCTGAGTGAGTGCAAGCTAGGTCCAGGGAACAACACCCTGTGAGTCCTTGGAAGAGATGAGGAAATAACTCTTGGGGCAGATTCGGGTTGTCAATTAAAATTTAATGATAGCCTTTAGCAATATGAGAGCAAAGGTTGGGTCTAAAGCCTTTGTTCAGTCCTATAAATAAATTAAAGCCATTAGGTGCATTGGTCATGATTTAAAAGACAGCTTTTGCCAGTAAATACAATCACATCATGTATTAGACTGTGGAATCATGAGTATAACTGTACAATGACAGAAAATTAAAAATTGGTTTCTACTGCAAGTTTAATATGGTAAATATGTATAGTGACTGAACAAACACAAGCAAGATAGTCAAGCATAATTGGAAGTATCTGATTACTTACCTGTACTGATCATTGTTCTGCCCAGGGGATGGTGATGGTGGTGAGGTGAGAGAGCCAGCACAGGGCTCTTTCAGGATCTCAGCAAGAAAGGCCTGACAACAAATGACTTAATAAGATACCTGCTTTAATAAGACAGAATAATAAGAGGAGCATAGATAGCAAGTAAATCTTATGTCCCTTTAGATGCTGGGTACCCTGCATTCATGCAGCATCAGACAGAACCTAGATTGATATTCCCGTGGCGCACTACACAGGGCAGAGCCAATGCTGTCTGTGGAAAGAAGCCCTTCCTTTTGGTTATCTGAGCTAAGATATGTTTCTCCTACAACAACAACAAAAAAATATGTTCCTAAAGGGTGTTCTCATGAGAACCTCTTGCAGGACTTTCAGAAAAAGGCAAAGCCAGGCAGGTGGCATAATCTTGGTGGTAAGAGGTTGCTGCTGGCAGGCCCCTCTCTTACCCCCGCCTGACTGAGCTTACCCTGCAGCCGGGGCTGGGAGCCATGCTGAGTGCATGGCGCTGCACAGCCCTGCGGGGCTACACTCTCCCGTGGGTCACCAGCTCCGAAACATGCAACCGTCTCAGTCGGGATCAACATTCCACCCCTTGACCCACCTACAGTTTACCTTCCCCAAAGATACTATAAGTTACAGGGGATATTAATAACAAACGAGCTTCTCAAGGCTGAACTACAAGGTCCATGGCCTGCGGAGGATCACGGACGCTCTCAACACCACGTCCTCCTCAAGGCTCCCGATACAGTCATGGTATTACACCCCAAGCTAAGAACACGTCTCACACAGAGCACAGAGCTCCATAGCCTCCCCACCTTACCCATCATTTCAGACAGAACAACTGTGCAGAAAACGTGAAACAAGACTGCCTTCCCCCCTCAAAAAAAAGCAGCAGAAGATGTAAAGAGATGGTATGTCTTGGTAATAAGAATGTCACCTCTGAGAGCATCCATCACCAGAAGGCTTGTTGCTAGGCAAAAGCACAAAGGAGTGTGTAATAATGTTCCAAGGAGGATTCTGTAGATTTGATTTTAAGAAAGCAGCTGAATTTCAGTAGTGACATTTACATATTTAGTTTGTAGAGCTGGTGTTTGATATTAATTTTAAAAGAAGTCTATAATTTGTCTTGTTGACTATTGTGTTTTAACTGTGGCACTATCCTAATGGCTCCCATTAAATTTCTTCCCCACTGCAATTAACTTATATAAAATCAGGTTTCCAGGATTTTTTTTTCAAATTTTGTGAAGAAAACTGCCTTGGATACATTTACTGTGCCATGGATTTTCAGTGCATTTGTTCATTGTCTCACACAGTTAAACATGTGTTATTAAAATGCAGTAACAGTAACAACATAGAGTTGCAATTACATTATGAAAACATTATCTTCATGGAATAATAGTACTTGAGGGAGTCAGTAAAGTACAGGTTTTCAGAAAAGAATCTTGAGGTTATTTTACCAGCATGATGATGTGTTTCTAGGCATGTCATGAGACTTGTGCAATGCTTTTAAAGCGAATGCATAATAATAATAAAAAATCCTGAAAAGTAACACTTGTTTAAACTTTAGTGACTTAATTTAAGCAATTTGACTACCTTTTTGGAGTCGTTGTTGATAGATGGAAGATTTTAACTGTTGATAGAGTTAATCAGTGCACATACCTATGCATGTACCCTGTATTTACATGCATACACAGACATGTATGTGTATATAGGTGCCCATGTAAATCCAGCTGGAATACAGACCTGTTAAGTGGATGGATATCAACAGATTTTTTTCTTGAACATTTCTCAGCAAAAGACAGACATGGTAAAATCTTAAATCTGACCTTACCTGTCAGCCTTGTTGGAGATAGAATTTCAAATCAGGGATTTTAACCCTCAGACCAAGGAAAATATAAAAAAAATCCAGACATTTGAAGTTTAAACAGGAGACCATTTTTTAAGATTTTGAGGGGTGTGTGTATGCGCGCACTTGTATGTGTGTGTTCATCTGTATGTGTTCCAACTCAATCCTAATACAACAGGGTAGTAAGAAGAGGGTAAAACTTTTGTACACTTTGAGGCAAATTTTTCTCCTCTTTACAGGATATCTGAAATATAGACCATGTGCCAGTACATGCTGAATGTTCTACAGACACCAGCCAGTGTCTTATTTCCTTGCTAATGTTGGGTTTGTTACTTGCTGTAGTACACCTTGATATCCCCTGTAAATGGGCAAAAAGAATGACATTTCATTTAGGGAGAAAATTAACAGCAATACTTATGACATCAATGTACTAACTTCTTTACATTAAAAAAAAATGAAGTAATTGAAGACAAAATTAACTGCACATAATAGCATGAGTCATATTAATTCAGATATCTCTAGGCAATTTTGTAAAGATGGCTTCAGCGTTTATATTACTTATGTCTCAGCCAGTTTTGTCATGCAGCTAAGGCGGCAATAGACTATTCTGCAATAAAACGAAGTTATCTGGAGTAATATTAATATCATTGCTTATTTATAAAAAAGTAGTCATCCGTCTTTGCGTAGAACTGGCTCAAAACTGATCTCAGCTGCTAGGCAAAACAGGGCCACAGGGAAGCTTATGACAAAAGGACTTATGAGTGAGTCCATGCTTTGCAAGAAGTTTTTGCCTGGGGACCAGCTATGTTGGGGTTGCCAGTTCTTTTTCTTGCTTTACAAGTATTCCTTGAGGATGATTAAAGACTTGATTAGTGTCTCAGGCTGTGGTAGTGGGGACGCTCTTTCCACAGCTATGCCTCTGCCACTGACTCCCCTCCACATCCATTTCCTTCAGCCACCAAGTTATCCTTAGGTCCAGGCAAAGCAGCCAGGCTGTCCCTTGGTGTGCCTCTTTGCAGTAAGGTGCCTTGGCTGACTGTCCCTGCTTACAGCTAAAGCTTCCCCTCCATGTGTGTGTTTCTACGCAAATACACATATGTGCTCTCTTCTCTTCAGCATATTTGCGCAAGTGTTGTCCGCAGGTGTTTAACTTGAATAAAGTTTTTTTGTGTCTCCTTTCTCTTTTGTATGCTAGATAAGTTTTGAACTACTGAACTGCTGAAGTAAAAAGTTGATATTTGATGGAGTTATATGTATGTGATGTGTTTTCTTGCCATCTTCATATTTTTGCTGATAAATGAGCTTGTCGGTATATAAGCAGCAATCTGCTGCATTAAGCATCTCTAACTCATGAAAGATGATGGTAAGAAAGTGTAGTTGTTTTCTATTGCTATGTGATTGGCTTCTAAGGTGGAGTTTCAAACAATTATTCTATTAAAATAAACAAAGGCAGGATGGAAAATTTTCTTTTGACATAGTCTTGGACTCTTAAAGGTATAATAAAAAATATTGGCATTAACAAAAGAAGGAACAATTTAAGGTCTTTATGTGTAGAAATGTAGGAAACAATTTACCGTCTCCTAATGAAATAACTGTTCTAAAAGTGAAACATGCATTTATTCTACAACTCTATTAGAAAAGCCATTACAAGGACACAGCTTAGCATCTGTGAAAGTTTGTGGAGATTGGATGGAGGGATCTTTGACTGCTGGAGAAATGTAAATGTCATACATACCCTCAAAAAGAGCAAGAAGGGCAATCCAAGGAACTACAGGCTAGTCAGCCTCACTTCTGCCTAGAAAAATTACAGATCAAGCCTTCCTGGAAGCTATTTCTGTCATGTGAAGGATTTGGAATAGCCTGTTTACCAAGGGTAACTCATGCTTGACCAACTCGATTGCCTACTGTGATGAAATAACTAGATCTGTAGATGATGGGAGAGCAATAGGTATAATCTATCACAACTTTAGCAAGGCTTTTCACACAGCCTCTCACAGCATCCTTGTATCCAAGTTGAGTCTTCAGGAGTTATGGTCTAGATTTGTGTTAGTCAAGTGCTTAACTAGTAGCAGCCTAGACTAATAGGTAAGTGAAAGACTGGCCATGTGATTGAGATCAAAGAACAGTTCATGCTCAACCTGGAGACCTGTTACAAGTAGAGTTCCTTAGAGGTTTGTGCTAGGACCCGTCCAGTTTAGTACATCTATCAATGACCTAGAGGAGGAGGTGTTATGCACCTTCATCTAGTTTGGAGATGACACCAAAATAGACAGTGCAGTTGATGTGCTTAAGGGCAGAGACACCTTCACAGGGACCTAGGCAGGCCAGAAGAAAGGGCCAGAAGAAAGGGACGTGTTTGACCTTCATGAATCCAGCAAGGTCAAATATGAAGTATTTGCCTCTGGGATGGACTAACCCTCTGCAGCACTGCTGGCTGAGGACTGACTGGTTGAACAACAGCCTGCTGAAATAGAATTGGGTGTTCTGACAAATAGTATGTTAAAAGTGAGTTAGCATTACAGCCTGGTACTGATGAAGACAAGCAATGTGCTGGCCTCTATCAACAGAACCATAATCAGTAGATCAAGGACAGGGATTTTTTTTTCCCTCTTTACTTTGCATTCATTAGACCACATATGGAATTTTGCATACAGTTTTGGGCCCCTCTGATGTTGATAAGCTTGAATGAGTCTAGTGGAGAGCCCCTAAGATGGGCAAGGAGCTGTATCACATGAATTGTGAATAGAGGTTGAGGGAACCGGACTTATTCAGCCTGGAGGAAAGAAGGGAACATAAACTTTCCTATGTCTTTCCTATGATGTGTTTACCAGGAACAACTTCCCTTAGGGGCATGATGGGAAAACAAGAGGTCAGAGTCATAAATGGGAGGTTCCAATTACATGTAAGGAAAATATTTTTCATAGTGAGGATAATTAACACTGGAATAAGGACCCAACAGGTTTGTATAATCTCTGTCCTTAAAGATATCTGGGCAATGCCCGGAACAACTTGATCTGTACTCAGTGTTGACCTTGCTTTCAGCAGGAGGTTGGACTAGAGACTTCCTGATGTGCATTTCAGCCCACAGGAATCTCTGGTTCTACAGAGTAGCACAGCAGGTTCTCTGCTGGAGAAGGCTCTTGGAGTTCTACTACAGCCCATGAAACTACAGCACAGTATGTGACTTCCCCTTCTGCTCCTGCAATATGGAAAGAGAGAATCGTCCCAATGTGGTATTACAGTATTACGGCATCCCCTTTCTGGCCATGATGGAAGTTTACAACAGATTGCATCAGACATCATTACATACCAGAATAATCCTCAGCAGGAACCATCAGCAGAGATGTAAGCAATCTGGCAGCAGCTGAGGCGACATGAAGTGAATGTGTGGTGTAGGCCAGACTTGAGGCCTGGAATAATAGAACACACAATATAATATGTGTTTATCTCTTCTGCAATTTGTAAGGAAAGGAGAGAAGAATTTTTGGCCAAAGTTTCCAGAGAAGCAAGAGCATATGAGGAAAGAGCAGTTTCTGCCTTTCAATGCAATATTAGTGTTACTGCCTTCTAGAGAACAAATCCCACATAAGACTTGAATGCACTGGGTGCATGTAAACACCCTGAAGCTTAACTGCTTTGCAGCATGCAGTATCCAAAGTCACTTTTTCACCAGGTAGACGTAAGGCAGACTGCCTTACTTTTTGCTATGAACAGTGTCTTTCACAAGAACAATTTCTTGCTCCCTTGTCATGTGAAGTGTTTTCAGGTTTGTAGTGTTTTGTCTGTGGCTTTATGAGCTGTGATGCAGTAACATGGACACAAGACAGGATTGGAGCATCAGGGTTTCACTTGATAGCTGAGGGGGTGTAAATTAGCTGTGCATAAGTGTTGGTACAGGCAGAGCTTTCAGACATCTGTTTACTTCAGCCACAGAGCTTGTGACCTTGACTTCCACCTTCCCAACACATATCATTTTTCATTCTTCTTTCCCATTGTTAGGATCTGAAATTAAAAAACAAAACAAAACAAAACAAAACAAAACAAAAAACCAAACGAAATATCTAAACCATACTGCTGTTGTATACTTGTACTGCTGCTTGCATGTCTGAAATAACACAATTCCTTGTAACCTTTGCAATACATAGCTGATATCTCGGGCTTAAACCACTTCTACAGTTGAATATATAACATGCTATGACATACTGAGTTTACAATGATCTTGTATAGGTGCAGACAAGTGTACTGTGGTTAAAAATGGCCTTTTCAAATCTGCTTTTATTGAAAGTACCTCTGCTGACTGCTGTCTAAGATTAACAACACACTCAGTGTTGCTGGGATACGAGGCTGTTCACAGGCAGCCCAGCTCGATGGATTTCATGCACCACTTAAATATAAGCCATATGTCCAACATATTCATCTTTCTCACCATCCCCTGGATTCACAGGTATGTTTTGTCTGAAGCCTGTATGCTCTGCAGCTGTAGCAGCAGGTTCACAGCTGAGGTAAATCTATACACCCTGCTACACTGCCTGAGGATGTGGTCTTTTATTTGTATTTCTGGATTTAGGAATCACAGGTATTTGAGGAGAGGAGCCCCGAAGTGTTTGGGGTTCTTTTTTTTTTTTTAATTACTATTATTATCAGCTGAACAGCTGAATATATATATATTTAAAGCATTTTTTTAGTCTTCTCTAGTGACTTATACTTTCAGTGAAACATGGTCTGTAATTATGTTCTCCCTTGGTTTTTACAGTGTCTAAGAATTCCTATTACATTTCTCTAATGCTAGTACTATTTCTTCTGCCTCTTTTCAAATTTTATTTTAAGCCTATGACTAAGAGAAACAATTTAAAAACCCATTACAGTGTTGTCCTTGATGATGTGTTCATCAGAAAACAGCTCATAATGCTCTCCCAGAACTGAAATTACTGGGTATCTTCAAAGCTCAGCTGACAGAAACTAACCAAGCAAGGGAATTAACCTGATCTATGAGACAGAAGAAATTCCTTTCTGTGTTCACCAGAACATAATAGAAAGGACCATTGTTGGTGTGAGGGGAGCATCCTTTGCGAGGGCCCTGGCCATTGGCCTGCATTGTGAAACTTGGATTATCCACCACTGGAGGTCTTTTAAGAACAGACTGGAACAACATGTAACTTGGCAGGAGTATTGTATGCTTTGACAAGCCTGCCTCAGAGCATCAGGTTGGACTCAATGACCTCTCTTAAAGCGCTTTTTTATCCCTGCTACTCCAATATAGTTGTCTTTTTTCCTTGCTTGGCAGGCAATATAAATGTAAATGCCCGTGTGTAGCTAAGCAACGCCTCCAACTAGAACTAAAGTTTTGCCCCCAAAAGTAACTTTTTCCATTTTTGTCTTTGAGAAAATACAGAACTGGAGGCCAGCTCAGACCCCAGGGGAAAGCTGCAGTACTGAAGCGGAGAGTGCATCTTCTGTAGGAGGATGGAGGGGAAAAGAGGATGTGTTGTTCTCATGAAACAATACTCTTAAGGCCCCCAAACCTCTGTTTCAAAGCTTAGGCTGGGAGACTAGTTGAACAGGTCAGTCAAGAGGCCTCAGCATGCAAAATACACAATGAGAAGACAAAGGTATCTAGCTAGGTTACAGATGGATGCTCGAAAATCTGTTTAAATTTCTTTTGAATCTGACATTTAAGTGCTTTGAAAGAGTTGATCCAGATCCAGAAAACTAATCTGCATTCAGACTTCTAGGAAAATCTGGTGCAATTCTTCAGATCTGTCACATGTCTTTGTAATCTTTTGAGTTTGCAATAAAGATGGAATGTATTTGTTTTTAAAAATATTGAAAAGAAACTTGCATTAAAATTTGCTCTAATTCAGTTTAAAGCCTTTTGGATTCTTAAAATGATATATCCAGCTAAAGTTGGATGGGGACTTAATTTGCTCAGGAAATGCAACATCTGAAGTGGTTGATGTTGTGCTGTTCCACAGCACCTTGTTTAAATACATTCTGACTGACTTGAATGCACCCTATTATGTTATAATGCATCAGGATTTATGATGCAAAAGCTTTTCCTTTTCTTTTTTTTTCCCTGTTAATTGCAGTCCAACAAGCATAGCCATCATCTAGAACAAAATCAGGCATTGCCAGGTTCATGGTACAATAACTTAGAGACAGTTAATACAGCTTTTTATCTGTTTCTTACTATGTTGTCGTGCAAAATCTCACTCTGTGACACATCTGAGGAGGACAGCCAGAATGGAGGGTCCCCTGCTGCTCTGCCTCGCCGAGTGAGGTTTCTCCAAACAGACTGATTTGATCCAGTCCTTGACTGTTCAGGATGGGAATGTAGCAAAATCACTGCTCTCTTCTTCCCTTCTGAGGTAATTTAATCCCCAAAAGGCTTTTCTCTTCAGCAATTTTCCATTAGTAACTATACAACAGGGGGTTTATCCAGAAGTGATTATATTATTTGATTATTTGAATCATTTGGAGTACTCTGGAAATGTCACAGCATTCAGTGAAAACTGCTGACAGCTCTTCATAGCCTTAATGGGGTATCCCATTGTTGTTAAAAATGTATTTGGTGTAAAATAATATAATGAAAATAGGCAGAAACTCTCTATCTAGTCTGAAGGTAACAAAAAAAATCCTTGCTTAGTTTTCAATCAAGACAGCTTTGCTCTACTATATTGAACATACTAATACAGTCTACTTTTAATAATAAGAGAGAATATTCTTAAAATTATCTTTATCAGCAGTTAACTGGTTAGTGTCGTAATACTTGGCTTGATATTATTGGTTATGACTGTGACAAAAGACATACAGTTTTCAGCCCAAGAATAACAGAACTGGGAAGTCACTGCCGTTAAACTTTTATTTTTCACTTGTTTGCATTTGGATATAATTTTTCTGTCATGTTTTTTAATGAGATTTTTCAGGTCTGTCTCAGATTCTGTCTCAGATTCTGTTGTGCAGCTGCCAGAAAAGGCAGTGGACCTGATTAACCACTGATGCCATTTCACACATACAGCAACCTCATCTAATTTACACGTATGTTATCCAGTTATTTTATAACTTGCATTCAGAAAATGTTGAAGGGAGTTTGCAGGTAGAGGAGGTACAGCTAATGGAAATTTCCTCAAAGAAGACTTGCCTCACAGCTTAGCTGTGATATATGATAGGGATTGTTCTCTGATAATCTGGTTCATTAGCTTTTGCCATTGGGTTGCTATGTGCAAGGAAGAAAGAATCTCTTTTTTATTGCAGAAAGAAGGTACAAAGAAAGTTAATATGAGTTATGAATAGAGCTGCACACCAATATAAGCCATAATGAAAATATACAACAAGCTGGATAACCGCTGAAAGAGGAAGGGTGTTGAAAGTGGTGCACTATGTACTTTATTTATGTTATTGGCATCATAAAGTATTTTTGGATGGTGTGAATCCTTATCCAATTCTAAAAGAAAACAATAGCTTTCTGCAGTCACACTCAAACTGTCTCTCTCTCTTTGGTAAGGTATGTCCTTTCTGTGAGCAGAAATAAGACTCCAGTAAAAAACTTCACCAGAGGTTTTATTCCTCCACATGAGTGTTTCCCTGCCAGTTTTCCCTACTTTTCTGTATCAGAAGCTATTTTTTCCTACTCTTATGTCATTAACTTCAACTCTAGAATGAGCAGCTGGAATCAGCCCCCATTCCCCTATAAAATGACAGTACTTGGCAGCAAGGTTGTGAGACCCTGCCACATCTTCCTCTATCTGCTGGTTCGTGGTCATTTTCCAAGACGGTGAGAAACAGGTGACCAGCTAGTGATCTAGGGTCAGTGCATGCTTTGAACGGGCCAATTCACATGCACTGGCATAATAGTTCTAGATCAGTGAAGAACATACTCATTGCATGAGGGACAGAAATGTGTATAGCATTTCCTTTCTGTTACTTCATGGTAAGAAACTGCAAATTTTTTCACAAGTGCACAGGTATGTCAGTGTTTGTTATTGTGCTCATTTTTATTATAGTTGTGTGTTAGCAAGGAAAGTGTCTATGTTATTCTGCTGAAAGTTTGCTCTGTGCAATGCTTCCACCAGAGAAAATGCTTGAACCATGCAAATGGAAAATGTAAAGAGAAATCCTCTAAGAAAATGAGAAAGGCACCTTTGCAGAGTTTCAGCTGGTAGCCTGGATGGTAGGACCTAGGCAGAAGGGAATCGTGTGTCTGGTGGGAAGGGTTTGTTGCATGGCAAGGGTAAGGTGATGTCTGCCAGAGAGAACAGTCTATGCTGCTACCCTGGGGAGCAGCACGGGCTGTGCGATACGTGGAAGAGCGATGTCTCTTGTATCAGATTTACTCACGAGGGTCATTCATGTTGGAGAATTCTTTACAAACCTGGTCACAGTAGATTCTGCAACCAGAAGCCTGTTTCTATATCTTATTTTGACAGACAGCTGCATTATGCAGGAATTGGTCAATCCCTACATCTAAAACTGGCTATGCATTTTAAAGTCACAGTAATTAACTAAGCTAGAGGAAATCTGCTAAACCTTTCTCATAGCTAACATCTGAAATGTGTGTAATAAAACTTCCAGAGCCTAGTGTGTTACTAGAGGTGTGTCTACTTCCAATTACTTAATCCAGTGAGTCCATGCTTTTTAGAGTGCTCAACTAATTTTCATCACAGCTGTCACGGTTTAACCCCGGCTGGCAGCCAAACACCATTCAGCCGCTCACTCACCCTCCCCTTGCCTGGGACATGGGGGAGGCAATTGGAGGGGTAAAGAGAGACCTGTAGGTTGAGATAAAAACAGTTTAATAATTGTAATAAAATAAAACAATAGCAATAATAGAAAGTACAGATGGGTAATGCGCAATGTGATCGCTCACCACCCGCTGACTGATACCCAGCCTGTTCCCAGCTAGAGATCCCAAAATACCAAGATCCTGCAATCACAGTCCCAGAAGTGAGAGAGAAGCCCCGCTTCCAGGCTGATGCTCCTTTATATATGGAGCATGACATTATATGGTATGGAATATTTCATTGCCCAGTTTGGCTCCGGTGCTCTGGCCGTGCTCCCTCCCAGTTTCTTGTACACCTGTGCCTGGGCAGAGCAGGGGGGGCTGTAGAGTCTTTGATCTCTCAGCAACAGCTGAAAACATCAGTGTGTTATCAGTGTTCTTCTCATACCAAATCCTGTACTGGATCCAAAACACAGCACTATTCTAGCTACTGAGAAGAAAAATTAACTCTATCCTGGCCAAAGCCAGGACAACAGCACTCTATTAGCTTTTGGGGGTTGTATTACAGCTACCATAGATTAATTTTAGGCTGCTCTATTTGTTCTAACCAATTTTTATAATGAAACTGTGACCTCATTTATTTATATTTACATTGTGATTAACAACAGCTACATATGAGATACTTGGAAAAAACTCTGATCAAATGCCTAGGGTGATAAGTTGGGCAGAAGTGTCCCCAAAACAAACTGCCTGAACAATTTGGAGCATGTCCTTGACATTTCAGTGGTTTAAGGAAGATGACCTGTGTGATTACCGTTAAATACTTCTGCTTCCATTGGGTGGGTCAAAACCAGCCAGAGAAAGGAGCTTTCAGAAAGAATGGGAGGGAATGGAGTATACCTTTGGTCTTTTCTGTAGGAAAGTTTAGTTGTTAATTTCTTCAAATCAATTCACTTACCTCCCAGCTGTCTTAACATGCCTTCAGAAGAATAGGCATATTAATTCTAACAACAATAGTGCGCTCCAAAACTATAAAATCTTCTAAGACTGGTTACTAATTATCATCTTCCCTGGAATAGAACAAATTATAGAAGTAATTAAAACAGAGGACAAGGAAATAAATGTGAATGTCTCATATCTTACAGTTTGCAAGAAGAAATTTAGTTTAGAAGATAATACCTAAATATTTCAGACAAACCTAACAAATCTAGGCACAATGTAGATATAATTCAGGGTTGATAAAACTAACCCACAGTGGAAAAGAAACCTGAAGGACCTACAAACCTTGCCAGACTGAAATTAAAGGAAGTGGATCAGAATGTGGCAGTGGCCATCTCATAAAATGTCAAAAGATGGATAATGATCTAGATAAATACTACTGCAAATGTAATCATGTGATATTTGAAATCCACATCACAGCCTCACCCGAAGCACAACATTCAATTCTGTCTGCAAAAGGATTTTCAAAATAAAAGCTACTGACAAAACGAGGTAAGAGATAAGATGGAAAAATGATAGGCAGGAAGAATTTAGGTAAGAGGGGTTGTAATGGATGTGCTTAGAGAACGGAAGAGAAATCTTGCATTTCTATGTACTTTTATTGCAGGAGCAAGCATTTTAAATCAAAAGGTATAAAATATGATCTATCAAAAAGGCAATACTGTTTCACTGAGGAGCCACTTGTCTTGAGACACTGTGTATTTTCTGGACAAATGTATTGAGCACTAAAAAAGAGATAAAAACCCACTCCTCTAAAATTTGTTTGAGCTGGCGTAAATGATTGTCATCCTCAGAAATCTATTTCTTAAATCTAGAGTGGGCCCTGGGGAACTACAAATATATGAAAGGTTTTCTAGGCACCATATGGTGGTTATGAAAGAATCTAACACAGGTCTATTTTTGAGACAGAAGAATGGAAAAGAGGAGGGCCAAATCTTGGAAAGTAGTATGTTCATGATTATAAAACAGAATGTGGCAGACAGGCTCAAGCCCTCTACATTTCAGCAACACTTGTTCTATATCTATTTATGTCATTTTGCTGGAGGGGCATTAATCAAGTGAGAAAATTATCTTCTGCTCCAGCTTGGGAGTGAAGAAACTGTTGTGACAAAAGAAAAGCAAATAGAACTATTTTAAGTTCTTGCAAGAGGCATTAAATACAGCCATATACTTGCAAAAGATTGTTGTCTTAGCTGTTGTCTCGTGTCCTGTGCAGTGAGAGCAGCATCTGTAGCCTAGCCCATCCCTGAGCAGGTAGCTTTGCAAAGCTTGTGTTGTACTGTTCTTTGATAAAACAAAGGCTGATATTACACAACTACCTACAAAAATGTTAGCAAGACATTTCAGAGGATATTGATAAAAGCAGACTGAGTGCCTTTAGGACATCTGTGTTGCACTAGAAGATTACTGTCTCTGTGATCTTCTCCTATCCCCTGTTAGAGAGACACTATATTACTGTTTTGCTGGTACTGGCACTGTTCTTCCCCATGGCATTCCCAGCACCTCAGTTCTCTCTGTTGCTCTTTCAGCTCTGGGAGTCCCCATTGTTGAATGCTACAGTGTTTAGGGAGGATGTGTTTTATTTGCTTTAACTGTCCATATCCCTCTTAGCAGGACACAGCCTGCTGGGGCTTTTGTTTTACAATAACAATAGAAGTACTGCAAAACATCATTTGTTTGCTCGTGAAGTTCCTCTGATAAGCTCATACCTGCTTCCCAGTTTGGCAAAACCCAGCTCCTCTGGGTGTTCCTTCTAGGAAAGAAAACTTTCAGGAAATAAATACTTCCAAGTTGGCTTTGCTTCCTTCTTACCAGTAGCAGGTTTCAAAGAAGACAGCGGGAAGAGGGGTCTTTCTGTAAGGCGGTGTACAGCAGCACACCTCGCCCGGCTGAGCGGTGGTGAGCAGAGTAACTCAGCAAGCTCAGCCCAGGTGAGTTCAGCTCAGCCCGTTTGTTTCAGGCTACTGATACCCATGGGAGAGAGCTGAGGGGAGGAAGGAAGATTACTCAATCATTTTCACAGCCTTCTAGCAAAAAAAAAGCATATTGGGCACATTGGCAAAACACATTTCCAAGCAGTGGTGATTTCCTTTCTGTGATATCGTCCTTGATGTTGTCTACTTCATTAATTCCTTTATATTATCAGTAGAAACAATCTTAAGGACAACCAGAGATATTTAAATAGGTCACCCTGGAAACTGATATTTTCTTTTTCTAACGTTTCTATTATTTAGTAATTACACCAAATGCATCTGTTTCAAATAGCAGAATTTGGCACCGAATAGTTAATCCTGCTGTAAAAACTGTGAAATCAGCTGGAAGACCTGACTTTAACCATCAGAGTTTCAGTACAGAGGATAAAGGTATATTTTTGTTCCCCTGTGGTTCAGACCAGAGATGTCCAACCTACTGAACACAGACACAGTTTCAATTACTTACTGAGGCTGGACTCTATTGGTAAAACTAGAATAACATTTGAGAAAATATAAATGCTTAAAAGAAAGAGCTTAAAGAATTCCCTGCTGAGGTATTATTTTACTGCCTTATACAGAGCAATTCTGCCTCACAAAATGAAATAGCAAAAGATCCAGTTGTAACTGGGTATTATACAAAAGGCAGGAATTATGATTTTGTTTTAAAATAATAATAAAAAAAGTATAACTTTTTCATTTAATTTTTTAGCAAATATTTTCTGCAAACCTCTGAAAAAACCTTTGTAAATCCATGTATACAACAGTAAAATTGTACAAAATATTTTATTATTCACGTTTGTTCAAATTTGTAATGAAATGCAGTAGAGAATTCTCTGTGCCTTGTTGTCAAAATCTGCCAAAAAATTAATTATAGCGCCTCCTGATGCATGACCTGAAAGCCCCATGTTTTAACTATTTTTCCATCTAATAAGATCGTCTCTGGGTTTTTTGCACTACACCCTTGTTTACAGCAGTATTAAAAAAAATAAAGATAATATTAAATAACACTTTGAAAATTAAGACAAACCTTTATAAAGTTCAAATAAGTTACTGAAAAAGCATTCACAAATAGAAATAGCAGAAACATTAGATATTCTGCTTACTATATATGTCAAGCTATAAAGCCTCCTAAGGCACCTGTTAAAGAAAGAATGGAAGGCCAGATGAAAACTCGGCATCCTCAATGAAACCCACAATTGTTTCCCACAGTATATTCCACCATTTGGCAAGATGCCAGACTTTAACTCACATCTCCTTTAGAAATTGGTGCTTTTTCCAATTTAGATTGTATATTCTAAATTTCCCTAAAAGTTGTGAACTGGTTTGGCTGGTTGGCTAAGAAGTGCCTTCCCCAGCAGGAAAGAGTAGGATCAGCTTGGTGGAAGCCAGACTTAGGTGACTCTGTGCCCAGGTGAAGTGTTGAGCCACCTTCAGCTCCTAGTCTGTCACAGGACAGCACATTCACCCGCTAGAAATGATCTCCCTGTTTACAGTTCATTATGTATCAATGTAATGAAAATTGCAGATTAACCTTTTCATTATTCACTGAAATACACCAGCCTCTCATTAATTTCCAGTGATGTGCTCACAATTTCCTGAACCTTGAAAACCTGCTGCTTGGGCATTTAATTGTGAGAGCTACATGCTACTCCTTTTCCCTGTCTAGTTCAAATTTCCCTGTCTAATACAAATATGCTTTGCCCAGTTAAAAAGGTGATTTTCAGGTGATGTCCCTTGTTATAGCTGAGGACTGTGTTTATGGTGTGTTGTCAGCTTGTACTGTCAGAAAACTATCTCTTCCTCACTTTGGTCTCCAATAGCAACACAGATTTCTCCCTATCTATGGTATTGTGACAGAAGCCTTGAAAGTGTATATATATAGTGTTTAGTTTTTATATGAAAATCCTAGAAGTAAAACAATACTTTAAATTATGGAAGTAGCACAGACTGTGAAGCCTTTGAAGACCTGTCATCCTTTTCAGGACAGCAATGGAAGAAATCATTGAGTTTGTCTTAAATGCTTAAAGCCGTTCTGGCGTTGAGGGACAGAAAATACTATGCATATCCTTTGAAATAGTCAGTGACTCAGCAGCTTGGTCTGCCTTTCCAAGGATGATGGGCTCACAAGACATTGATCTACCATCCAATATGCAATTATATATCTCCTTCTTCCACTCTTTCACTGGGGTTGCACCCATGATTAGTATGCATGGATTCTATACCAATGTGGAGATGTGTGTATTTTCATACTTGAGGGGGATGCACATGATTTACTGAGTTTCATAGGGCTTGGAAGTTAGCCTTTAAAAGAAAGTATGTTTCACGGGAAATAGATGTGAAGCATCAAAGTGAACAACTGAGGCTTTTCTTTACGTCATTCTCGTATAAAGGAACACCATTAAGACCTCCACTGAAAGCATGATAATGCTCACAGAATTTAGCTCACACCTGAATAAGAAATTAGGGTGTTGGAAAAAAACTTGTCTTTTAAACTGTTTTAATTTCCAAATTCACTGTTACTTGAATTAAACATTCTATGCTAGTTTTTCATGTTGATATTATCGTGGAGTTGGGAGGCTATTATTGGATATTCCACTCTCTAATACAGCCATGCAATTATTTTGTTGTTGTGTATTACTTATGACCTTTTAAATATTCTATCATTTGACTGACTGCTCATTCTTATTCTTTTTGCTGTTTACAGTTTTACAGACCCATGGGGAAGGAATATCTGCATTGACTGTCAATGAAAATGCAGACTGCTGAAAAGAGCAAAATCGTTTCTCAAACTGCTACAGCCCAGGCAACATGGAGCTTCAGAATAACAGCAACCTTGTTGCAATGGTAGTCCTCAGCTCTGTTGCCACTGAAGTTTCTGAGTGTTTCGCCATTGTCTCATTGATTTGTGGAGAGCAGAAACAGCACTAAAGAGCTGTTCAAACAAAATTTCTAACATAATCATTTAAAGTTTTAAAGAAAATGAGAAATTATGAACTGGCTTTTTCCCCCTTGGGTTCATCAGAGGTTATGTTAGTGCAACACAGTGTGGGTAATAAGAAGTGAAATCTTAAAATGTGAACCTAAGAAAGAACAAGAATCTCTGAAAAAAAAAAAAACTAGGATCAGGAAGTTAAGATTAGGTTTATGCATCTGGTCAGCAAAATTGAGATTAGAAAGGTACACTTGGACTTCCAGTGCAATTTCTTTATTATGTGAGAGCAGTATCAAATAGGAAGGTAACTTGGCAGAGACCTTTTGGCCTCTCACCCTCAGTGCCTGGCCCACAATAGCATGAAGATGACTGTAAGCTTCCTAGTGCTGAGGCAGCTCAGTCAAGGCTGGTGCCTGCCCCTGGGCAGGAATCTCCACCCTGAACAGCTACAGGGACTCCAGGCTACTAAAATTTTGCAGAGTGGCAGGAGACACCTCACTCCACTCCTGGGGCCTGGCTTGGGGAGCTGGGAGTTCTGTCATGTTTTGAACAGTTTATTTTAGAAGAACCAGATGTTAGCAGAATTTTTAAGATACGTTACTGGTAGTGTTGTGTACAGGTGATGGATTTAAAGCAGAGAATTAATAATAACTATGATAACAGGCAATTGTGAATTTATGAAATTAAAGTTTATAAAGGAATTCTTTTACACCTGTCTGATTGAAGTGGTGCAGATACTTGCACACTTAAAGAAACAGAAAAGGAATATGAGTATAGAGTATAATAGGATCCAATTTTTTCTAGCTGTTGCATTGCAGTGGCTTTGATAAGATACGTAGTTCAGGAGTCCTGGGCTAGGGGGGTATTATTAATTTGCTTGCTTTGCATGTGGCACAGGGTAGAACCTGTAACACCCATAGTTAACTCATGAAGAACATGTGCAAAGTAACCAAATAGTGGAGAAAATATGTGCTGCAATGGAAGGGATAAAATTACTTTTTACCATGAGCTATCTGCACCATGTTTAGCCTCTAACTTTCCCATACATGTGCTTGCAGACTGTGCCTTGTTAGGTATATGTTTGGCTAGAAAGTTAGTTTTGCTCAACTGCAGGCTTTGCATCCTGGTAAAGACAGTGTGGTAGTCCACAGGAGTATCCATGTAAAATCACAGGTTGGGATTAAAAATATGGCCTCCCAATGCTTAATTCTTTTGATGTGTTGTCTGTTATGAAGCAAATTACCCAAATTACAACTTGGGTGTGACACAGCATGAAGATGAAAGAGGAGAGGCACATTCTTTTGATTGACTTTGTAATATTGTACATAAAGAGTATGGGAAGTAGCGCCAAAAGAAGGTTTGTAAACTTGTCCTGGAAAATTTGTATTCAAAAGTGTCATGGTATATCCTTCTGTATTTCTAATCGTATTATTGTCTGATCTAATCTAAAGCCTGAAGGTTTCTTGCTGGGTGAAAATTGTATGTGCAAATAGAATCTAGATAAGTTACCTGTCATCTTAATATCAAAGCACTTGACTCCAGGGTGAAAATGGCAGGTTTTTATTTTAGAAAAAGAAAGACTTTTCCTTCTGTGGGATCCTGTGAACAACATGATTCAAAATGTCCCAAATCGTTGGACTGCAGAAAGTCAAGCAGAGTCAACTAGGTTTCAAAAGCACAGCCATGGCAAGGTGTAACTAAACTAACTGTGATGAATACAGTATCTCACCAATATATGTCTGATAACCATTTCTTTCTATCTTCATCTCATGAATGAAAAGAATAAAATACCTGCAAACACTGTTCTTCTACAGTGGTTTTGTATTTATCTGGAGTTTATGGAGACAGTTGGCAATAGGTCATTCCAACCATTTCTGCCACATCTCTTGTCTCTCTGGAAAAGCTGTTTAAAAATCTGCACCAAGCGAAAGTGCCTTGTTGCAGAGAATTTTAATTTAGAAAGAATGACTTTTAGATTTGCTTTACTCAAATTATTTAACACCACATCTCAGAGTATTCCAGATAACAATGAGAAAAGTCATTGAGACCCCTTAATTGCACAGGCAAAGTGGAACCCTAGTGCAGCGTGTTGCCCCAGGCACAATGTTTAGACTACATATCTCTCTGGTTAGTCTTTAGTTTCAAGGCAAAAATAAATGCATTTAGCAGTCATTTGGGGATTGTCTTTGAAGATTGCTGGAAAGAGAAGAGTGATGATAGATGGGTGAAACCTATGATTGATAAGTGGAAGATAGCAGTGCAAAAGCCTGGTTAGGGACAAAACTTCTGTATGAGGAAAGGCAGATATCTATAAATAAAGTACATAAGATGTAGAAGCTGATAATGAGACAGGATAGTGTGAAAAGTGTGCTATGTAAGCCAAATGAAAACATATGGCTTAAGCTTTGCTTATGTGTACTGCAATTATCACTGTAAAAGTTATCTGAGTACTTTCCTCCCATAGCAAGAACCAAAAATATCACTTTTTTCCTAGAATTAACAGAATCAAGAAAAATACAGAATCTCCAGGATCCCTTTTACAGCCCAGACCCCTGAGAGAGAAAGGGAGAGGGTGAGACACCCCTGATATTCAGCAGAGGAATCCTGGTTACACCTGCTCTTTGCAAAATCCAAACCTCTCTTGTGAGCTTGCTGCTGGATGGGTAACATTCAGCATCAGGGAATTTGTGTTCAGAAAGCCACTGGCTCCCAAATTGTGGTGGCTGTGGGCTGATTTCAGGGGTCAAACAGAAATGAACAGCCTTTCTCTCCTCCCCTAGCCCCCAGTGCACAAGGAGGACCCCTTCACTGAAGTTATTTGTGCTTCACATTTGTCCTAAACAAAGAAAAAGGACTTGCATCTTTATTAGTCAATGGAATAAATCCCTTTTCTGTTGTAGGTGCATGAATTCTCAAAACAGTTGGAGTGTATGTATACATCTTCTCATAGTTGGTGTGTTGGAATTTTTGTAGGTAATTTTGACTCCTCAGTGAGATACCACAAATGAGGATGATTGCAGTGGTTGATAGCGAAAGCAGGTTAATGTATATCATATATTCCATCTGGTTTATAGCTCTTATAACTTCTTGGTTAGTAGATAAACCTAAAGAAGGTTTTCTATCTGTCCTAAGGCAACTCCAAAGCCTGTTCAGCCTTGGGGGGAAGAGGGGGTTGTGTGCTGAGTGATTAACTTCCAGCTCTGCATTCTCATCAGCACCTAGCAGACTCAGAAGCAAACATAGCTGGCACAGTTAACATTGGGCACAATTGTTTAATGGGATGGACTACTGCAGTTCTTCTGTTGAAATTAGGAAATTGAGAGGTATTCTGTGACATTACATATGCACTTCTCAGTGTAGGACATAATTGAGTAAATTGACAGTAATGTTCTTTAAAGCATCTATAACTCATCCTTGTAGCATTCTGATGAGGGATATATTTAAGCAAATACTGTATTACAGAAACACTGACAGTGTACCATCTCAGCTGCTTTTGCATAACTTTGTGCTTTCCCTTCACTAGTCTGTTTTTACAGTAAGTAAGTGAGAAAGGGGTCCTAAAAGAGCTCAAATATTACTCCCGTGTGCTTCTCTGTAGAGTGCTTGCTAGCCGTCTGCTTCTTGGTTTAGCCTTGTAGTTAGAGGTTTCTCACAGCTATTAAATGGGATTAAACCCAAGCAAAGAGCAAATTGCACAATTTCCTGGTATTTCTTCCCATACATTCCCATTTTGTGGTATTTCTTCTGGAAAAGACTGACTTGGCAAGGAGCTGCCTTGAATCCCACTGCCCTCCTATTCCTCTGAGCCCACACAAGTGCCTACAGTGCTTAGAGCAAGCTACTTTCCCTTTGGGATATGGATTGTTTGGCCTTTGCACATTGTACAGTTCTCAATGCCCTGTGTCCCCAAGTGTTCCTGGGAGCCGTGGAAGCCAGTGAATACTGGACTGCCACCTTAAGCTCCAGACGTCCACCCCCCAGTTGCTGAGGACCACTGTGTCTAGATGAAGGGGAGGCACAGTCCCCTCTTGTTCAGGCGGTCTAATTTCTCTATTCAATCCCTAAACATCTTTTTCTGCTGGTATCCCCTGGTCACAGTGGAGGATCAGTATATGCTACTTCTCTTTCTAGTGTTTTCTTCAGGTTGCCAGGGAGACAGTCGTCTGTCTGCACTTTACAATTCAGGCATTTGGGTCTGATTCCTCCAAGAAACAGTCAGGGGTGGGATTTTTTTCCTCTCAACCTTAACTTATTCCCCAGAATAACATCTCCCTACCCATGCCCTCCCCTGTCATTTCTCTCAGCATTTAGAAAGCCTTGCTCGTGGCCCAGGAATGGCCTGGGACGGAGAATGTGGTGGCCCAGACAGGTGCTGCTCCCGGGAAGGAGAAGAACCATTTGTCGCAGATCCGCATCTCTGCACCCATGCACCAAAAGATCTTTCTCAAGACTCAGTGACCTGGCACAACCCTTTCAAGCATGTTTCCCTTTAGAAGGAGCTGTAGGATAATGTGTGAAGACACCGTGTCACACGACAGCACACGGTGGTGTCACATACGCTTGTTTTGTCATAGGGTGGATAAAGAGTGAAAAACAGATGTGTAGCCATGACCAATTTCTCTGTCATTTCATGGTCACAAGGAAAGTGTGTTGGTTCCATATTCCTTTCCTCTCCTGCTTCCCCAAGCGTATCAGAAATCTGGTTTGATAAGACTTTTTCTGTGTTTATTTCTCTCCGTGAGGGGCTGTAGCTCCTGCTGTGGAAGGTATAGGTGCTCTTGCTGGCCATAAACAACCTGGAAAGCGTGGTGCTGCAGGCGGGTGAGTGACAGTGCTGGTCTGGGAGCAGTCTTAAGCTGTCTGCAGCTTTACAAACACAGATAAAACAGCTCCCTAGTTTGGACAGTGTACAGTCTAAGTAACATGAGATCCAGAAATATTCAGGAGACTGATACTCAGTGAGAAAAAAGGAGTTGCTTCCACAGAATGATGGAGAAAAGCAGAAAATACACATTACTAGACAAGGGTGGGTAGATATTTTCATGTGTAAGACCAAAGTGGGAGACAGTGAGAAGCTGAACCTAGGAAAAGAAGACTACTGTTCTGTGATACTATGGGTTGTGAAGGCAAGAATGACAACAGAGCATAGCGTCTAGTTCAAACAGAGGGATAGATACAATGCTGAAAGCATTGCCAGTCTTGGAATACATTCTAGGCTGAGAACACATGTTGCTAGGAAACTTTTATATTAAAAAGCATTCATCTTTAAACCTTGGGAACACAGTAATAGCTTTTCCTCCGTGCTAGGGAAGTTCTTTTAATGTTGGTTAGACAAGTAATATGAGAGAGGGAGAAAAATATCTTGAATTAAAAACCCCCAAAAGAAAAAGCACAACTGATAAGAGTATTGTGAGTAGGGTGAACATACTTTTATTATTAATATCACTGTGTGACATGTCCCTGAGTATTGAGAGCTTTCTTGTAGTATGTTCAGCTTCAATCTCTTCACGTGTGACAATGAGAACAGAGAGATCTGCCTTTCTGTCCATCACCTCCAAAATACAGGAAATTCTGTTTGGGGGGGAGCACTGCAATTCTGGGAATAGAAAACACTGTGTTAGGTTTGATATTTAAAATATTGTTAAATTAACCTTGAAATAAGGTCCTTGGAGTTCTGTGCAATGAAGGCTTTCTTTTTTTTTTTTTTTTCTGGGGGAAGATGATAGCCTTTATCACTTCAGCCAATACAGCCAGAAAAAGCAGACAAGTTTTTGGGCTCAACCTAATTATAACTGAAGACCTGTCTAGTGAAGCCAGAGTGGAAAAGGCACTCTGAACCAGTGGGCCAGAGTAGGGCTTCTGAAGGCATTACTCCCTTGAGGATCAAGATTGTCAGTTAGCACTCGTGGTATGCTATCGTCTTTGTTAGATTCTCTTGCATGCTATCTAATTTTCCTAGTGTTTTCATAGAGGGATATGGGTTCATTTAATGGCTGGAAACCTATCAGGACAGGAGCCATCTCTGGTGTCTGTGCTGGCAACACCATGCATGTCCTGCTTGATGCACTGCTGGAATAGAAAGGAGTAGCACCAGATGTCTGTGTCCCAGATGTGTACGTTCATAGAGGCACTGATTCTGCAAATAGTTACACTGGAGTGTGGCACTTGAACAATTAACCTCATAACCAGTGGGATGGGTGAGTAAACTTGTACTGCAGGATCATGAGCTGAATATTATATCAATAATAATTATGTTGCAAGGCATCTTTCTCCCAATGGCCTACTCATCTTCCATATATGAGTTAGAGAACAACAGTAGATGCATACTTAATTATGGCAGGATAGAGGGAGATCACAATTGCCTTTGAAACCACTCTAACACATGGACATTATGGTAACACCTTCTCTCTTATGCCACTTGGTGGAGCTTAGTCATTTTGGCTATCACATACAATGTTTCTCGGACTTATTTGATTACACAATCAGTTGTCAGTATATCTTGAACATGGACCAAATCCCTACTAAGAAAGTAGAACTAAAAGTGTACTGTAAGTTCTAACAAACAATCTGATGGTTCCTAACTGCTAATGAATTTGGTAATCATCCTTTCTCCTCTTGAAAGCAATAAAATATATAGTGTTTTAATTTCTTAAAGAAAAAATTAAGTTTTAGGGTTTAGGGTCTTGGTATTTATGTTATGCAGGGTGAGAGATGGGTACAATTACCTTATGTTTGGTTTATTTTTCAGATTTATTATAATGTTTTAAATTTAAAATATTATCTTCCCTTACAGAATTTTGGAAATGTGTAAAGGTATCTGGGTGAAAGAGCTCACATTTTTTTGAATGTATGCTTTTCCTCAACAAGCATGCAAACAGTGAGCAGGTCGACAGTTAAATGCATAAATGGTTGTATTACACACTGGCCCTATCTTCATTTAAATCAATAACTAGTCACATCAATAAAACCAGAATTGGGACCTTGGCTAATTATGTGCTCAGCCAAAACCCTTGTGCTCAGAGCCTATCTGGAAATTCAGGATATTACACCAATTTGACTTTGTTATCATCTAAACTATCTGTTGTTAAATATAAATCAGTTGCTCTATAAAACTTACTGAGTCCTAATTTTGAATGTTTACCTAATGCTTTCTTTATTCTAAATTATCAGAAAAATAATATTGTCAGATGAATACTATCTGGTGTTTTGCGGATACTGAATGTTGACTTCTGAATCTGAACTTCAGGCCTTGGAGTTTGGTACCCAAAGTGAGATCTGTTGCATTTATTTTTGAAGATATGTTGTAACTAACAGGTCTTGATGAATCTTCCTAAATCCTTTCTAATGTAGGATGCTTACTGCCTAAGCAGAGTCGTGAGAAATAAAGGTTTCATTTGCAGTCTCTTTGCTGTTGTCAGGGAAGACAAGGAAAAAGAACAGAGGATTCAGTCCTGAAATCTGTTTTCTTCAGTCTTAGGTGTCTTCCTGTGTAGGCAGCTTAGGAGCGTCAACGGCTTTTCTGGCTTCCTCTTAGGAACTGAAAGCAGTAACTGCAGCTTCTTTTCACCATGGTATTGCCTAAAATATTTTTCATTGTGTTGGACTGATAGATGAGAAGGAAATTTTTGACATAACAATGTACCATACATATTTATCAAATGCTGAAAGCTGGTAGTGTACATCAATGGTCTTTTCTGGTGTGGCATTTTACAAGGGATGAGAGTTAGAGCAAAATTCTGTTAGGAGCTCTAAAAGCAATCCAGAGCTCTCTGTAACTCTCTGTGACACACATGTACCAGTGCCTACTGTTCGGTGCCTGTCCAGTAATACTTCTTACAAGAAAAAAGCAGTGCAAGTAATTCTGCTCAGAAGGATGATGCAGCTCCAATTGACTTTTTCAGATGTTTATAGGGGAGCTAGCAGAGAGAAGAGCAAGATTATACTAAGCAACTACATATGTGATGACACTCATTGTGCACGTGGCCACCTCTCTTGTACAGTTAGCACTCCTTGTCCATGCATCAGTCCCGTTGGGGGGCCTCTCTTCCCCAAATCATACTGCCTGTTTTCTAATGACCCCCTAGCATTCCAGCATACCAGTCAGGACTGAAAGGCCAGGTGTCGTCTACCTGGGTCACCTTGGGAATGTGTAAAGCTCCTTGTGGTTCTTGTGACTCCTTAAACAGGCTTGGAGCTCCATGTGTCTGTGTGGTGACACCTCTCAGGAGGTCAAGAGTGTATGCTACTTACTTAAAAGTACTTAAAAATGAAGTGTCAGTGTGCTAAATAGGAGATTTCTCATGCAGAAGGTGGAGGATGAAGGCTGTTTGGAGCACAGGTGTTGATTCTTCAGGTGCTTTGTTTCCATTTGTGTGTGACATAGTTTCTATATTACTTACTTACATGGTTTGCCTTTGCAAATATTGTTTTTAATTCCAGTTAATGTCACAGTAGACGTACTTCTGACTTTTGACTGTTTATTTTAGCAGTGTGCTCAGAGTCACTGGAACCAGTCAGACGAATGGACCCAATTCTCATACCACAGTGCTTGTTCTCACTCTTGTTTGTAAAGTGAACCTAGTTACTTGAACGCTCATTGCACCAAGGGTTGTTTCTGTGCTAAGGTTATATGTTGTCCTCACTTCTTTAATTGGTAAGAAAAAACGGGATCAAAGAGCTAAGCACAACAAGCAGCACTGGGTAGAGACAAGATCGGCAGATATTCTTATTAAACTTAGAAGAACTTATGACCTATCTTTGATGTTAGGAGGAACAATGTCATTGTCATGTCTTAAATCTGCCTATTTTGCAACGTAATTTGTTAGATGGGCTCTTTGCAAAAATACAGCTTCATGTTGAAAAAAAAAAAAAAAAGATATTCACTTGCTCAACATAAACATTAACATTTTGGAAAATCCCAACTGTGCTCTGAAGTGCCATATTTGACTCACTGACTGTTCCTTACATTGCTCTAATCCTTACTTTGCTCTATCCATCTATTTTATTTCCATTATAAAGGTACTGCAGGGATCATAACAGAAAATGGGACAAGAAGAGGAAGAGAGGTTGTAAAAAATACCAGTGTGCTGTTTGAACTCTTGCAGTCCTCGTGAACACACAGAATCAGTGGGAAATTAATTGGGTACTTCGTTTGAGTTTATTTCAGGCTCAAAGCCATAATTTCCTGGCAAATAAAAGCAGATAAATAATTAAATGCAAACTTTTGAATTACACAATAATTCTAAAACAACCATTTATCATCAGTCAGATTTTGGGTGGGAAAGGGGATAGCTTGCCTGTCTAAAAAATAAATCTCAGCTTAAGTGAATTGGCATGGAGAGATGATGCTCCATGTAAATGATATAGAAATGCAAAATAACTGTTCAGGGTCGCTTTGCTGACTCAGCAGCCCTTCGGGAAGGCCTGAACACAGCTCCCTGGGGCACAGCTCTTTCTTGGGCAGGGGAGCAGGGAACACACCTCCACCAATCTATAAAGCAATGAAGTTATCGTCCATTAACTTCTTTGCAGCACCATTAGGTTTGTTTATTTTAAGGAACCTGAGATGTAATGTTATGGCATATTGTTATGGGCTGTATAAGCTCCTCTTAAAATCTACAGGGACACAGAATATTTCTTGAGTTTAAGGTTGTCATGCATATTAGAACAATATATTGTACCGATGTCATACCTGAGGGCAAACAAAGACGTATGGAGTTCACCCCCTCATGAGGTGGGTGATGCACACCTTCCCCACCCCTTGCTGCCTGGCTCACTGTACCTGCTAGGTGATCTTGCCAACAGCATCCATCATTTTGACATACAGAGATGCTATTTTACGCATTTGAGATAAATTTGTATTAACTCAATGACTTGAACTATTGTATCTATAAATGAATATTTAGAACAGAATACAGATGACCTAACTGAGAATATATTGTGAAACTGGGTTTTAAAATTATTATTATTATTGCTCTTTTAAAGAAAACACAATTATTATATAACCCTGCATTAGGGCCAGGAGCACATGTGCAGTGGTAAGAGCACACCCTCAGTGCAACTGAAAGTAGCTCTCAGTAGGTATTTGACATGTTTTTAATCAAGTTATAAATTATATAAAAAACAAATTAATAGAAACTGGAGGCCAACATAAATATTTCCACAGTCCCCTGTAAACATTTATTTTAAACAAATAAGAATTTTCTCAATATCTGAGAACCCGAAAGTCAAGCTGTTAGCATGGAGTACTGGACTTAACTTCCTCACTCAAAACTAACAAATACAGGAAGAAAATAATGGCTGTTATTAGGACAAAATGGTTATTTTAAAAAAGAACACTAGCTATTAACTCGGACAAGCTGTCCTGCTCTGTGTCGGTTAGTGGCTGACTGTTCCTGACATCAGTCAGCGGAACAGTGAGGTGAGTCACAGACAGAATGGTGTTAATCTGCTTGTCAAGTGGAAATACCCATCTGTGCTCTGGGGGCGATGTGTGGCTCATTCAGCTTCTTGCATGGAGAGAGCGTTTCATCCATGGGGATGAGCAGTTTGGCTTTCATACCTACAAAGAACGGTTCTGCAAGTCAAAGGCTTGATTAAGGTTGCCATGTCTGAGGTACTCTCTTTTTGTTGAGATGTGCTATAATTTACAATGCCACCTGCATACCAGCATGCTCTTGGGGGTGAAACTACTACGAGCTTGTTCCGGTGGTGCTCTAACAATCAGGAAAACTGTAACCATTTCTCTTTTTCTCTACCCTTTGGGAATAAACCATACTAATCTAGCATGCTGTATTTGGTAATATAGAATTCTATCTCTCTGTCTGCTGGCTCACACTGAGCTGAAGTCAGGATGGCAGAAGAATCAATAACGTGTTTCTGTTCTGGGATAATTGAGGCAGGTAGAGAAACCCCAATAAAGTAGCTTATGGAAACTTAGCTTGTAGGGCTCTGTTCAGAGCGGCTAAGGGATCTTTGGCTAGATGGAAGAAATTAAGAGTGTTTCAGTCTTTACCTTTAGATTTCCTTAAAGTCCACCGTGTGTAGTGCTGCTTGCCAAGCAGGGGTGCACATGGGAATGGCAAAATGTCTGTGGGAACTGCTCAGGCAGGGAACATTAGAGAACTGAGTGCTGAATGTCTCTCCAGCTGCTGTGTCCACTGTGGCCACTGCCACGCAGGAAGGTCTGGGTGGGCAGCTCCTGAAGGATAAAGAAAACTTCCAGATCTGCTAGGGAGCATTGTTCTGCTGGGAAAAGCCATCACTAGCTGCCACAGAGCATTGGGTCGGACCATGCACCAGCTCCAGAGCTGCTTATGCTCGAAGACATCGCACTGTATGGTAACAGGGTCAGAGAGCTGTCCTGGTCCCTGATCTCCGGACACTTCTCACTGCCACGCGTTGTCAGGCTGCTGCCCAAGGTTACTCACTCGAGGATGTTGAGCTAACGTACAGCAGCACGGAAAATGTCAAACAGTAGGAGTGTGAAGAAGCTTTTTTCTTTCTGTTCAAGCACTATCAAAAATCACCCATGTAAACAGATTCGGAACACTTGATAGTGGATCACGATTAAGTTGGTGATATGCAAATTACATTAATTTTTCAGTAGCCAAATGGACATGGGAAGATCACTAGGCACCATCTCGCCATAGGACAGCACAGCAAACACCAGAGGGGACTCAGCCATGAGAAAGCTGTTGTGAGGATGGGTCCTGCTTCGCTTGCCCAGCGCTGCGGGCCGGTCAGGACCGACCAGTGCAGCTCAGCAGTGCCCGTGTGGCCTCCTGGGGACAGTTCGATGCTGTCCTCACCTGCAAATGTGTACATGCTTGCCTTCCTCCAAGAGGGCCTGGCAGTCAAAGGCAAACGGGGGAATCAAGTCTCCTTCCTCCCCCCCCCCCCCCCCCTTCTGTATTTTTCTCAACTGTGGGTTTCAGGTTTTGGTATTTGGTCGACTGTAGAATATTCTCCATTTTCTCCTGTCCACCTGCTGAGTGAAATGTTGCCTGCTACATTTGGTCATCTCGTTAGCCTGAATCTTACCCTTTTTTCTCCATGGTGATGGGAATTTCTCTATCTGGGAATCGAGTTCTAGGTCAAGGTTATGTAAAAACTAGGAGAAGGTGCCAGAGCTCTCAACCTTCTCTGCATTTCTCTTGGTAACTTCATACTGCTTTCTGTTTATTAAACCTCTGTTTGTGGTGTAAGAAAAGCCTGGCACACAGAACTAACAGGAGGTAATTCTGTATTTCTATACATCATGTAAACCACTCTTTTTTGCCACAATTGCAAGTCCTAGAAATATCGCGTATATTTTAACACTTCAAAAACCAAGCCACTGAAAGATCAAATGTATCCATAATGCTGAATTATTAGTCCTGAATCATGTTTTTTAAAATTAAAACACCAGAGCTTCTATTTTAAATAACCACCAGTTTTCTTATTTTAAAAGTTTTTTGGGTTTTTTTTGTTTTTTTTTTTTTTTTTTTTAAATCATCCTTAACTAAAAATGAATTAATTAAAAGAAAAACTAATTATGGTTGCCTGGCAGTCAACTTCCTTTCTTTCAGAAATCTCGGGGAATAATTACTTGGTAAACCTCCTCTTTTTTTTTTTTTTTTTTTTTAATTTATTTAAATTTTAATTACCAAAATGCATGGTGTGTTTGTATCAAGCTCGTACTTAAGAAAGAGAACTTGAAAATAGTGGAGACCAGAGTCCTTTCATGAATTTACAGAGCAGAAATGTCACAGCTGCCGATGGGCACAGCCTTTAGCAAAGCAAGTGTCCTGAATCTCCAACCTAATCTGGGGGGAAGCACAGCTTGGTCTTCAGATCCAAGTTTCCCTCAGTCTAGTCTAATGCCAAGCGTCAGTCATGAGGAACCGTGAGGTCAGTATTCCTTGAAGGATTCATGAACTGCTAGGAATGGAGAAAAAAACCTCAAACACAGGAAAACCCTGATACATGTGGCAGACAGGGCGTTTGACCACGGGGCACTGTGTTATATAATCAAGTGTTATGGGTGAGTTATTCCCCGTTTGTGTGTTACGTTTGAAGGATTCTGAAAAACGACGAGTAGGAAGAAGATCTGGTTTCTTCTCAGTAACCTTCCTCTTCATTACACCCAAGAAGAACCGGCTGCCTCGCGCAGGCACCTCCTCGCCGTGCGTCAACCGGGAGGGCAGCCGGAGCCGCGGGCTGTGACCGGGCCCCCCCGCTCCGCACCCCGGCGCTCCCCGGGGGGGGGGGGGGCCGGGGCCAGGCGCGGGCACTGGGGCGAGGACGCTCCCGCCGCCCCCGGCCCCCACCCGCGCCCCCGGGAGAGGCGGCGGCGGGGCCGGGGGACCCTCCCATTGTCTCCGCGGCGGGAGGGGGGGGGGGGGGCCGCCCTCCTCAGCCTCATTGGCGGCCGCCGAGTGCCGGTACCTTAAATGGGGCGCTCGCCGGGGAGCGCTCCCCATTGACAAAAGCGCCGCGGCGGCGGGGGGGGGGTGGGTGTGTGTGTGGGGGGCGGGGTGGAGCGGGGCCGAGGCGTGGGGCGGCTGTCGCCCGTGGGAGCGCGGCGCAGGCTGCCGCAGGGCTCGGCGCGGCCGGGGGCGCCCCCCGCGCCCGGAGCCGCGGGGAGGGGCGCGCTGCAGCGCGCAGGGGCGGGCCGCGGAGCCCCGCTGCCGCCCGTCGCCGCGCTCGGCACCCTCTCCGCGGCGCGCACAGCCAGGCAGGCGCACGCACGGCGGTGCCCGCCCCTTCTCCCCGCCGCCCTTCTCATCCCCGTCCATGGCGCTGAGGACGGCAGCCCCCGGCTCCGCACGTAAGTGAGGCGGCTCTGCCGGGGCTTTGTTGCGCGGCCCTGCCCGCCCCCGCCGCAGGTGAGGCGGCGCCCGCCGCGCAGCCGAGCGCGGGCACTCCCGGCCCCCGCGGCCGCTGGCCTCGCGCGGCTTTCCAGGCGGGGAGGAAGGAACGGGGGGGGGGCGGGCAGGGCGGCTGCGGCTCGGCCCGGCTTGCCGCAGCCCTCGCGTTTCGCAGAGCCCCGGGGCCGGGGGTGCCCGCGGCCGGGGGCGGGGGCGGGGGGAGGGGAAGCGGCGGCCGGGCCCGGGAGCCCGAGCGGCCGCCGGTGCGTCAGGGCGCTGCGCTCTGCCTTTGCCCCTCGCAGGTGGCGGTGGGGCGGCTCGACGCGGGCATGGACCACGGTGACTTGCCCGGCCCGGGGGCGGCGGCGACGGCAGGCGCTGAAACATCAGACCTAATGGAAACTGGGGGCGATGCCAGATCGGCACCTCGGCGGGGAGGCAGAGGAGGAGGCGCCGGCCGTGGCGGGTTTCCAGCGGCTGCCGAGCCCGGCGCTCCCCCGGCTGCGGAGACGGGGATGAATATTGATGGGGCCGTCGGTGGCTGGAGGAGCGGGGCGGCCGCGGCCGCTGCTGCAGCGCCGGGAGCCCCCGCGCTGCCGCTCCGCGCCCCCTGCACCAGGGATCCCAAAATGGTCCATCAGCGGTTCCTGCGGAGGAGCGTGGTGGACTCGGACCAGGAGGAACCGGCTTTCGACCTTCCCGAGTCAGACCATCAGCGGAAAATCATCCTGCTCCCTAAAACCAGGAGGATAATTGCGGAGAGGGCGAAGGCAGGGCACGGGGGGGTGGAGAAGGTGTGCCTGGAGGCTGAGCCTTCGGGGGAGCTGAAGGCAGCGCCTGCCCCTGGCACTGTCGTAGGGGCTGAAGAGCAGAAGGAAGCTGGCAAAGATGTGGACAGGAAAGAGCTGTCGGATGTTTCCAAAGATCAGACCAAGGCTAAGAAAGAGGAGCCTGAGGAGGAGGCTGATATGAAAGCCGTTGCCACCTCGCTGGATGGCAGGTTCCTAAAGTTTGATATTGAACTTGGGAGGGGATCCTTCAAAACGGTCTATAAGGGGCTGGACACAGAGACGTGGGTGGAAGTGGCGTGGTGTGAACTTCAGGTAAGCCGAGCTGATCCTCCTGTGTTTTTTTTTTCTGCTTTGTAAGCCTAGGAGCTAAGGGCAACACGCTGGTGTCATCTACAGAAGCTCAGCTTTGAGCAGCCTTTATAGTCACCATTGCTTAGTATCCAGTGTCTAACTATAGCGCAATATTCTCATTGGCTCTGAATCTACCACCTTATATATACTCCTCCCAGGCTTAACCCTCTTGGCCCTGGGATCTGACTGCCGACACTAGCGATGTTAACACAGAACCTGTCATATTGCAAAGAAAAGGTCATGCGTTGCTCTCCCCAAAGGTGCAAAGCTTGCCAAAAAGAGCTAAATGGGGCTCTGCTCTTCTCCCTTACCCCCAAGCAGCTTCAGGCTGATGGTTCAGAAAGCAGCAGCTTGATTTAGCGGGAGCAGAGCAGCCGGTCTATATTAAAAAGACATCGAACATAAATGGAATTAGAGTGTGTTTGCAGGACCGAACTTTCCTTTTGCTACAGATATAATGCATTATGCTTTTATAAAGATTGACTGTCTGCTGCCCCCTTACTTGCCCTTTCCCCTCCTCTGAAATTGTGATTGTTGTCAAATTCTTGTGAATCAAACCTCTGAAAGTACCCCAGTGCTTTTCTTTTTTGTAGGCATCATGAACTAGTGCTTCAGTTAGGTCAAAGACCTGTCTATCCAAATACCTTTTAAAAGGCAGATTTAAAATAAAAGATCTGATTTGAGTTCTAGATCTTAAGAGTGAAGTCATACGGTAAAATCTAAAGAGAGTGAAGGTTTAGATACTGTCTTTTGCTAGTTTGGGACATAGCTGTTACCCTGAGTGATTTTTATATTCTAACTTCTGTAAAAATGATAGCAGTATATGCTTAATTTTTGTATTTGTGAACCTTTTAGCATCTGTTACTTACCGCGTTTCTGTTAGCATCCATTTGAATGAGACCTATCTAAGAGAAAGACCTAAGGTGGATTTTTATTTTTTAATTGAGCTATTACCTAGCCTTAGCTACTCTGGAATTTTGCTGGGAACTAGAAGATTTCACTCCTAGTTATAATTTGGAGCCCCTAAACTCCCCCTGGCTGACGGACCTTTATGGCCTATGAGAATATTTGACGATAGCATGTAAATAATGTGATATAATAAGCCTGAGCTCCTGGTGTTTTATTTTTTAATGTTGGTCCAGTCTGTTTGTAAATCACTCCTGGCTTCCTGGGATAGGTGGGGTTGAATGTACAGCCATAGCTTTATTCCCTTATGATTTCATTACACAATATAATCATAGTTCACTGCAGCACTACTTCCTTAAGAAGTATGGGGAGCACTTCTTGGTCTTCATAGTAGAATGTTCCTCTAGCTTGTATTAGACAGGGATGCAAAAAGTAGAGCCACAGGAGCCAGGCAAGGGATGGCCATAGAGCCAAGGATGTGATGGGCTGGGGGTAAGGGGTTTGCCCACTGTCTCCCCACCCGCCTCCCCAAGTCTGGAGGGGATCCTGGAGGGCTCGAGGAAAAGGAGAGAGGCTGTGGGATTGCTAAAGGGAATTAAAGGGGAGTTGAGCGAGGCGAGTGCTGCTGGGAGGAGAGCCTTGTGGGCAGGCCCGGCCTTTGTCTGGATTCTGCTTGAAACTGAATCCCGAGCACATAAGGCTTTTACTTAGGAAGCCTGAAATCCACTTAGGATGGTAACCAAGATGCTGTCAGAGAGCAGGTTTGTCCCTAGGAAGAGGCTGATGGTCAGCTGTCGGTCTGACCAGTGCAGGCCTGCGCTCTCGCTGCAGAGCGATCGCACAGATTATGAATTTATCTTGTTGCCAATTTTTCTCGGTACTCTCTAGGAGGGGAACTGAAATAGATGTATTTTCAACATATTTTCTGTACCAGAATAGCTTTAACTATAGAAGACTGCCAAATGTATTGGAGAACGCAGTGTATTGAAATGCTAGTGTTTGGGTCAGTTATAGAGATTGGGAAGGGAAAATTGCATTATGAAGCTTACTGGGTGATTGGTTTTCTTATTCCTAGTTACGCTTGTTTAGGAATTCTTGACCTGAATGCATGTGAAGAAATTACATGTAATTCCCAAATTCCCACTAGTTTGCATGTGCTTCAGCTTAAAGCAGATCTAATGACTAGATATTTTCAATTTGATACAGAAATTGTTTTAGACCTCTAATTGTAGAAAGAAAACTCTGATACTTGACTGCTTTAGAGAAGTTGGTGTGAATCCATAGAAGTAGGCAAGAGCCTCTGTTTTTTAAACACTGCTGTCTGTCTGTTGTGCAGGTTTGGAGGTAATGTGAGGTGGTATGTGACTTCTGAAAGCCAGTACTTTGGTCTGGATTGGGAAAGTCTAACTGAATGACAAAAGTCATGGTGATTAAAGACTGTACTTCTAGGATGAGTTTGCATGAAGAAAGTGATCAGGTGTGAATATCTGTGTGCTTTGGGCTTATTGTTTTAGTGTACTCTCTTAATTCAGCTAGGGAGTTTTATTGGGAAGACATTCAGAGGGTGCTGTTAAGTAATCACTTCATGGCATTTTGAAAAGTTTGATGTAAACTGTGCCAGTTAGCTATGCTTCCATTTGTCTCTTTCTGTGTAGAAACTTCAAGTTCAGATACACATAGCAGAAGACTGAGTGGAAGCTATCATCACCATACTGTTGAAGACAAAATTACTTCCTCTGCATTCACACCATTAAAATCCATCTCAGAGCCTTTTTGTGGAAAAATTGCAAGAAATCATTCTTTGTCTTTCTTCTGGAGATGCACTTGTTCTTGTTGCTTTTGGAGCTGGAGAGTTAAAAACTAACAGTATTGAGGTTCCATGCAGGCATTAATCATTTGTCCTTGCTTAGCATTTTTTTCAGTCCGGTTGTACTGTTGTCTGTGTGTCTGTCTTTTTTTTTTTTTTTTTTTTTTGTCCATCTGTACACAGACCTTGCGAGCAGTTCTTGTTCCGTGGTTTTATTTCCCTGAAAAGATGGCTTTAGGGTTCAGAACCAAAATTATGGCTTGGATTAAAGTAGGATCCAAATGCTAACTGAACTAGATCTGGGGTTTAGGCCTGCCTAAAGACATGAAAGCTGTAGTCAAATTCTTGCTAGAAAATGAGTTTGTTCCTGGCTGAAATTGAAGTATTGGAGCAGGATTATCATGCCCTTGCGGTTTGGAAAGGTTTGTGTTCTAAGGTTTTCAACAGCTATAATTAATTTTAATTGGTGGCATACAATTGCTGTGTGATGAAGCTTTGGCCTAACAGTATTTCAGTGTTGTACTCCTAAGTAAAATGTTAGCCATGAATAAGGAATATAGGCTTTTGCCAGTTACTCCTGGCAAGCTCCATAGTCTTTAGTTAGATGAACGGCTTCAAAATCTGCTGCCTATTTCCCTTTGGGAACATGTAGGGAAACTGCAGAAGAGTCAAGCTTGGTACTGTCTCAAGTGCAAAGACCTTGTTGTACTTTATGGTTCTTGCTTGAATTGTGACTGAGCTTCTGTTTGATTCTATTCAATTTTAGTTTCTTGTTGAAAACATGGAAAGGATGGGCTGTCTCATCCTGCTGTTCCTGTACCCGTGGTGGGAAGGTGAGAAAGGCGGGTTGATGAACACGGCAGGGAAGCCAGACTTTTTCCACTGGTTGCCCAGGACTTGTTCTCCATTCTGTGTACCAGTGCTTAAATGGATGCTGGTTTCTTCAGGATACTTGGCCTTCAGGTGCTCCATGTAAGAATGTGGGAGCCCTTGATGCTCAGTGACAGAGCGTGGTTCAGGTGTCGGATGTTAGAGGTATTTAAGGAGTGATGTAAGAGTGAAGGATGGGCAGAGGACAATTCTCTTTCCCTGTCCATATAGCTGAAATTAGAAATCAAGGGTATTAGAATAGCTCTGATGTCATTTTCCAAATGGCCACCAAACCAAAGGTTTCTGTAACGGTAAAACAACCACAAATAGACATACTCCTCTAAGGTGGCAATTTCTTGTCCCCTGCGCCTGCAGCTTTTCTGCCAAGCTTCTGATAGTACAGTTCTGAAGGAAAAAAAAAAAAATAAAGTGTTTTACTTCATAGTTTTATAGTACTTTTTCATTTTTATTGCCAGTATTTTCAAACTGCCTGAACCGAAGGAAAAAGTGGAAGTACATTGTATGTCTCAAGTCACTCAGATATTCAGGAGTTCCAAATTTTTGGAGGGCAGAGATCTTAACTGAAAATGAAGTTATAAATGTGATGCATTTCTGAACATTTTTCATTTGATTCATATGCAGTGTTAATATAGGAACAGATAATGTATTTTCTTGATCTCAGTTTTTATTCCTTAAACAAGAAGTTCATGCAGATTGGCTGATAGCCGTCTGATTTTAATATGGCATGAATATTCTAGAAGTACAAGATGAGATTAGACATTGTTTTAATGCAAGGTGAATAAAATGGGCATTTAAAATTGTTAATGCTAGACCAATATGAACTTGCTAATTTTTGTTTCTAAGACTTATTATCTTTCCTCAAAACAAACTATAGTTTGAGTGGAAGAAGGGAGGATGAGATGTGTGAGAGAAGGCCTAAAACTACTTTCTTAATTTTTTAAGTTGAGTTTTCCATTTTATTTCCACTTAGATCTGTGATAGTTGTTTAAAGTGGTACCAAAGGTGCATGACTCAGATGTTTTTGTGTAAGCAGACACATTTGCATGGTTAAGAGAGGGAGCCTGTAAAATGGGCAATGTTAAAGCAAGTTCACTTTGCTTTAGCTGGCAAGTCACTTCCGGCAAAATGATGTGGAGTTAAATTATGTGCAAGGAGGAAGGTGTCTTATGCTCCTGTATAAGAACCCAGGGGATTTTTTTCTGAAAAAGATAACATCTTCAGGATTTTCACTGGTGTGGTAGCTTGGCTTTTGTTAGTGTCCTTGTTGGCTGGCAGCATTCATGTGATGTTGAAATAGTAGCTGGTTACTATCAATGCTGTTAATTTATTGGCCAGGTAAACTTTGTAGCGTAAGTGAACAGAATAATTTAGAAAATCTGTTTGGGAGAAGAAAGGATAGACACTGTATCTAAAAGCTTGAATCTGATATTACTGTGTGCTCATATTAAATTAACTCTGAGACTAATTTTGTCTGTTTCAAGTTAATTCTTGCGATAGTGTCTTCTGTTTAAATTTAAACAATTGGTTTAGCTCTGCTTTACAGTGTCAATATGAAAACATGTGCCTGTATCGAGGGTGTTTGTTAGTATAGCTGTTGACCTGGCATGGAGAAGCAGCATAGGGATATGGTGATGAACTATTAATAGTCTGTTTCTCAAATTCAGTAGATGAAATAGAGCTGGATCAGACTTCAGATTCTACTTTTGAACCAAACAAGAATCCTTTCTTTTGCTTTGAGTACATTTTGCCTAAAGGTTGGTTGTGTGCTTTTTAAATCCTGGTTAAACGTTTCATGCTAGATGTGTGGGGTCCAGTTGTTGTAAGAGGAAATGATTTAAAATAAAATCAGAACTTGGTGTAAAGGATATTTCTGGTCCCATTGGTCATATCTTGTCCACAGCTGACACGGAAAAAAGTTGATGTTGCAAGCTGTCATCTTAGTAATGTTTGCACTTGATATGCAGTCTGACTTGTGTGTATAACATGCTTACGTTTATGGTCTGCTGCCTCATTTTGTGGTTAGGGTGTAACAGGACTGAAGAAGTTCAAGTGGCACGGGTAAGGATGTGCTAAAAAAAAGGTGGCAATAACAATACAGCTGTTGGTTACTGGAGTTACCAGGGGTTTTGCATGTTCTGGGAGGTTAGAGGTGCTGCAGAGGTTGGAAAGTGATTCTTTGGTGGGTAGATAGAGGGTAGAGGCCCTACTGTAAGAATCCGATATGAAGGGATTGTCGAGGAGAGGGGTAGTGATGAATCTCCTGTGCTTCAGGAGCCCCACTGGAGTGATAGGTCTGTGCTTGGGGGTGTGTTGAGTGCCACAACTATTTCATCGTGGGAAGTTTGGTTCTTAGATTCGTCATGACGTAGCTGGTGATTTCTGGCAGCAGGATACTCACCTGCATGTTCAGTAGGCTCTGTGGTAGGTCTGACTGGCCAAAAAACATAAATATAAGGTAAGTGCTGATGCATGATACCTGCACAGCCTGTAGGCATAAGCAGAGGGCAGCCAAAGGCATGTCATGTGAGACATGTCACACTTGGCACTCCTTGGAAGAGACGTCTTCATTGCTCTGAAATAAGGAGGGGTTTATGCAGATGACATTTGGAGACCATCTGAAATGGTGATGCAGAAGCAGGACTGGTTTTTGTCTTGTTTATGTTTGTATATGTGAAATTGCAGTTACATCTGGAAATACATTATTTCCCTGAAGTGATACTGGCCTACTGGAAAACATCAGTGCTGTCCCAGTGATTTTGGTGTGCCAGAAACCTAGCTGGGCAAGGAAGGGGAAGCTGTTTTTTTTCTGTGGAGCTGAGAAGTCAGCTAGAAATAACCTTCATCCAATACCTTGCTATTCCTATGTAGCTCTGAAAGGGGGGTACCAACTTACTACTTTGCTACTGCCCGCTCTGAAATGAGAAGCCTGCCTTTTTGTCCGGAGCGGTACAATTCCATTCTCTGCAACAATTAATGGCTGCAGCCTCTTCTGCAGTAGGATCTGGACCAATTGTTAAAACTGCAAGGTGATAGAAACGTCCAAATCGATGCTGGATCTGGTGTGATGATTTTTCTTTATATTTAGAAAGAGGAGAGTCTTGGCTCCTCTTGCCTCCATTTCCCTTCTGCGGAGCAAATAAGAAAAAGGCTTTAAGCAGTTGAAGAGCATAAACTGTTTGGTACGTAAAAAGGAAGGCATGCACCATCACTCTCTATACTTCTCTCTTCTTCCTTAAGAGTACTTGTAGATCTTTCTAAATCCAATTTCCATACAAACAACAAAATAGATCCAGTTTGTGTTGAATTGGTTCCTTGCTCTGGAATGGACTAATTTTCAGATCATAAGCAACTTCCCATATCCCTGAGTAAAAATTCATTGTCCTCCAAAGAAGTAGGCATACCTCCTTTTGGCATGGTGTTTATCCAGAACAACTTGCTGCTTGGGTTTTTTGTCCATTCCGAATTAGCTTGGGGGCTGCATAGCTTCTGAACTGTTCTTCTGACTTTCTTCTTGCAGATGATTGTGCCTCTGTAAAAAAAACACTGAGAATTTGACACAAGGAGGCGATCACAAGTCCTGCCTGTTCTCCTGTGATCACCTGTATTGTGGGCACAGGATGTCACATGTCATTAAACACCTCTGAGCCCTAGGAAGCATCTAAGTTGCCAGCCAGTTGTCTGTAGGGATTGATGAACGTAAGACAGAGTTCTAAATCAGCTGGCAATAAATGTGTACCAAAAACTCTCTAGAATGGCCTATGTTTGTTAGCAGTGTCTTGGCTTACTCCAAATATGTACAGTTAGTGGTGTGTGTTGATACCTGTTCTACTCAATGCCAGAAAGAAAAAAAAATAAGTAAACTCATATAATTGTACTCAGATGAATTTTATTTTTGGAAGATGCTCCGTATCAGACTTGAATGATCTTTCATGCCTAAATTTTCAGTTCACTGTCATTCATCCCAATGCTTCTTAAAAAAATTTATTACCCGTGCTAAACATGTCATAGCTTGTATAATGCCACTGTGGCTACAATGTTACTCCAAGTAAATGAATTTCTGGAGCTGATGGGACTTCTCTCCTGAAGAATCTTCCATATAAGTGCACATACATTTTAATTCATATTGGGTGTCACAGTGTACACAATCAGATTTTCATAAGTGATGTACTAGAAAATTTTGCTATATCATGTTAATGCAGTATAATGGCTGTATAATATGGTGTTTAAATATGCAGTGGGAGTAATGGGTAAAATGAAGTGCCATATTATGGGAATATACATCTTGTTTAAATTATCAAGGAAGGTGTAACTTAAGACCAAATACCATCTGTTCTTCAGTTGTTTGCTACAGAGGGATACAAAGCACTTATTTATGAACTCTGAGGAAAATAGATAGGAGAATGCAGACTCAAATAACATATGTGGGTTTTTTCTTATTTGGCTATTTTTTTGTGAATTCAATCTGATCTTCATTCCTGACTTCTTAAAGGGGAACTAAATGCGCTTTTAGTAGAATTTGATCCTACTATGAATCTTGGCAGCATTTTACCAAAGCTAGTTTGAATTTTAATGTAATTTTTGGTTAGGTAGGTAAACTTAAAATGTCTTTGATTCCTATTTTTTTCTAAGTAAATTAAAACCCAAAATGAAATGGGCATGTTTGTTACACACTAGTCCTGTTTTTGCAATGATTTTTTGGGGAAAGCTGTACTGTAGTTGGTTACTAAAGCTACCAATTCACCTTTCTTGAATTCTGAAAGTCCTGCTGTAGTCAAGCTTTCCTGAAAACAACTTAAAAGGGTTTTGTTTTATCTTATCCCAGATAATTTAAATGTAAATCTGTATGGATGATGGCTGACTGGTTTTTTTCTAGCTATAGTTGTGCTTTTGGGAAACTATTTTACCTTTTCCATTAACTTTTTAGCAAAGTATGGGCCTTAATAAACTGTGGTTCTGTACTGAGCACAGTAATGTTGCTATGTGTATTCCTATATCAACAGGGCTTGTCCAAATGCCATTGTTGGTGTTTCAAGTGCTTAAAACTGTCTAAAACCCAGTAAGACTAAACAGATGGAGGAAGGCTTTTTCTTTAGCTAAATAATCAAACATCATTTGTATTCTATATGATAAGATTTTATTAAAAGGGACAAATGACAGTTGGTCACCTAATATAAATACTCAATTCTCAATATATTTTAAAATCAGTGTAAGACAGGAATTGCCTATGTCTGCTTCTGAAATGGATGTTCCTTTCTAACCGGTGTGTGCTTGAAGAATTAAAATTATGGTGCTTATTCCAGATTTTTGTACAATAAGCAGCTTTTTAACATTGCTTTTCCTGATGCTGTCTGGATTTTTCAGTTAGAGCAACATTTAAGGTGATGCATTGTAATTGCTGGAGCTAATACAGCTGGGTGGTGGTTGACTGAGCAGAATCAATTCTGTCTGTTAAAATGGAACAGTGGAGAAGGGTGGGGGGAAATCACAAAATTTCCAGTGACTGTCTCATCGCTGCAGGCCCACACAGTGCTCTGAAACATTTGACAGTATCTAGATCTATTAAAATGGATTCCAAATAGGTTTGTTTTGTTCTAGGCTTTACTGATTCATTAAGGAAAATTGCAATTGTTATGTGCATTTGAACTTGTTTCTTTCATATCAGGGTGTGTTTTAGGAATTGTTGTAGATAATAAAGCAAATATCGCACTAATAAAATGGGCTTGCTTTTGTCTCAATTACAATAAGACTTACTGCTGTCAATTACTAATAGAAGATGAGAGTATCTTGTCCTTTGGCAAACTGTGATCATGACTAACACTGGTGGTTTTGCATGTACTGAATGTTTGTGCACTATGCAAATATAAAATTAACAGAAGTAGAGAAAATACACAGACACTTCCACAAGATATAGGGTAAAATGAATTGGTAAGAATGACCTAGAGTGGTTGCTTATAGCCTATCTGTGATCCTGTCCCTTGAGGTTATGTTCTCCTTTATGTGATGTGTTTTGCACATAATTCTGGGGATGTAGCATCAGTCCTCACTGCCTTCGAGCCTTCTGACTTTTTTCTTGCACAGGTTGTAATAACTTGTGTAATGTCTTTCATTGACCTTAATGAATTTAAAAAGTCATTGTGGCAGTTCAACCTAACCAAAACATGTGATTTCCAGGATCATCTAGCACAGACAGATGTGAGGAGGGAGTACATCATGTAACATTTGGGAGTTTTTTCTATTGTATGGGCCTTGTTAATTTGAAGCTTTTCGAGCACTGTTCCAGGAAGCAAGTGGGGATTTTTCTGTAACTTCCCTCTAAAAAAAGTGAGCGGAAAGCTTCTGCTGATAATCTAATGACCCTTGGATGTGTGGCAGCCTCTTGAACTGGACTGAAGTCATCTAAAGCAAGTTTGAGCTATAAATTCTTCTAGGCTGTTGAGAGCTTCTGAGCCCCATCAGTGTCAAGTAGCAGTGATCACTTGGTCTTTAAACAGAAAACTCACTTTGGCATCTCCACTTCAGACCTGAAGGGCTGTCTGCTTAGGCTGGTTTCACACCCACATCAGGCAATGGGTGGTAAACTTGGGCATCTAGGGCCAGTTCCTACAGAGGCAGACAGTGCAACCCTTAACCCATTAGGGGTGCTGTCAGCGTATGGGTGGTGAGCTGCATGAGTGAGGACCCCAAAGGGCAGTGTGCTGATGGGAAGGCTCCATCCTGCAGCTGGTCACTTCATATTCACACACATGAACTGCCTGGGAGGGAGGTGAGACCTGTGGCTAACCACTCTGCTGTCCTATCCAGCAGGCTTCAGTGTTTCCTCTTGGGATTCACTTATCTGAGAATGGGAGAATCTCCTGTCTTGGAGACATGAGGTCACAGGACGTGTGCTCCTCACCCTTCCCTTAGCTGCAAGTGTAGTAGTCATTGGAGCCTTTACCAAAGCCTCCAAACTATTGTGGGAGAGGATGGGAATTTGGAATGAATCTTCCCTGTTCATGTAAATCCTTTGGTCTAAGTGTTGCCATCGTGGGAGGGGAGATGGGCAATACCTCTTCTAGGTGTCATGTAAGAGGGAAGGTAGGTGCCATCACCCAGCTCTTTCACAGTGTAGTAGGTGCGCTCTGCAAATGTCTCTTGGCTTCAGCTATCTGAGGAATGAATGAACAGTTTATTTCTGGGTCCCAGCTGTGTTTATATACAAGGGAGTCACCGAACTAAGTCAAGCCTGAGGCCACTTGGGACATATGTGGGAGACCTTAGCTTTTGCAGACACCTTATCTTAAGAAAAGGCATGGTGCCTTTGGTACGTACACTGGCAGCTGGAGGACTGGGTGTCAGAGCTGCAAGTGCTTGCAGTAGAGTGCATTTGGACCCAGGTCAATTTTATGCCTTAATTTTATAGTCTTATGTTAAATTAAGCCAACTGGATAGATTCCCATGTGATAGATACTCCTACAAAGGCACTGTGGGTTTTCCTGTAGGCTATAGACAGCTCTCCGAATCCTTGTATGTGGAAGAGGATTAAGCCTTCTTTTCAAAGTATAACAGAAAAACTTGTAGCAAATATATGGTTGGGAGAGGGAAATGAAGTGAAATCTCTTCTTAACTCTGGAATAAATTATAGATATTTTGTGAGATTATTTTTTTTGCGGCTTGAGCACTTGAATTCCTGTTCCCTCTCCACCTTGAGCACTCTGCCAAATCCCGTACCCTGAAATACACTGCACTGACACCTGGGCTGCTAGTATAGAAGGCTTGTTGTATGAGAGGAGAAAAGCGTCTATGCTCACTGCTTCTGGAGATAATTATGACATCCTGGACCATGAGAAATAGTTAATGCTTAAAATGTGTGTGATCCGAGTTGTGTATTTGTTTACTTAGATGAAGCTAGAATTAAAAGTTTTTAACCACTGAAGCTACAAAGCTGTTAGAAACAGCAATTCTTCCTCTAAGTATCATCAAAGCATTAAATACAGAGCTTCATTTATTAAGGTACGTGTATATTTATTTAGTTATGTCTCAGGTGGTTTGAGGTAGGGGGAGAACAGGCTAGTGCTCACTCACATGTGGGCTTCAAAGACAACTTTTCCTTTAAATAGCTTTGGTTTGGGGCTCTTGTGTGTGATATGTGACATTTCAGATGGAGTCTGTGTATTCAAAAGCAACTGTTGTGAATAAATGGGACTGTGAATGTTTATTGACTTTTGCCACACTAATAGCTATCCATATTTTTCTTCCTTTTCTTGTGATGTTGCTGAACAACTCAATTGGTAACAAGTGTTTCTGGGGAGTGTGATCTGTGTTGGGAGGGAGTCTCTCAGCATGAAGATAGTGATGGAGAATGGCCGAACTGGAGGCTCTGCGGTTGGGGGAGTTAGCTTACTAACCTAGGGCCTAAAAATGAAATTGGTGTCCCTGCTGAATCCCGGATTCTGTGAGGGGTGTGACTGATGCTGATCTGGTTTTGTTACAGATTAGGGGAGGATTACAGGGTGATTCATCAACCTGTTCCTGCATTCTTTTGTGCATTTTTAGGGAGGCTTTATTCAAAATGGATGTGAATTCATAAAAACTTTCTAGTAGGCTTTTAAAAAGCAGTTTAATGTCTTTTTCCCTTCTCATTCCTCTTCTTCCCAATCCTTTACCACCACAAATGTTACAAGGACAGAGTTTTCCTGCTCTTTAACCGCTCTTCTGTACAGCCACAGGGTGTGTACAAATACACTTGTTCTTTTTTCATCTCCCTTTCTTTTCTTTAGAGGTTCATCTTGACAATCACATGAGATTATCTTCTTTAATCTCATAAAATACTATTTCACCTAACGGTCTTCCAGTTATGCAAGGTATTTTCTTGGACAACTGCTTTGTGCAGCAATGAGACTGTCAGGCAGCTGTGGTAGCTTCTGGTCATCTTGAAAATCCTGATGAACCTGAGAAGGAAACCGGAATTTGCGCAGAAATAAAGGAAAATAAGGTATCATCTAGTGAGATAAGAGGAAAAGGCATTTTATAGCCTTTTGTGCAGTAACTGTTAGTTTCTGATTGTTAGGGATACTTGTAGTCTTCCTGACTGCCTTGCTGAAGCCTAGCTACCCTAATTCTGATGTTGCAATTAATGATTTAACAGTACATGTGCTGTAAATGCTTTTTTTTTAAAAAAAAGCTTTGATAAAATTTATATATTGTTTATTTTAGGCATTGTTTATCTGTGATCCTAGTTGCATTCCCTCTGATTTTTAGAGCTGAAACTGTAATCTATTAATTATGTTAGAGAAAGAAAAAAGCCATTGAAACATTTCTGCTAAGCTAAATTTTGTGTCCAGAAAGAGAGCTCAGTAATTTCTTACTGTGACCTTTGTACCTTAAAAGATACATAGTGTATATTTCAAAATTAAATTTGTCAGCAGGGTAATTAGTGAAATAATCTTGCAACTGGAGTCTTCAGTATCTCATGTGAACTCCCCGTGAAGCTGCTTTTCCCAGTGTGGTTATTTCTGAATGTGCTTTTTTGTGCATTTTACAGCTACTAAGGTCGTGCGTGCTTTTTCTGCAGTTTTTCATTCAGTGGGGGCAACTAGAGAATTTCTCTTTCCCTCTTACCAGTTTTCCTGAAAATTGAAAGTTGCTTTGAGTTGTTACCCTGATTTACTTGCTAAATGTTTTGTGGACAACAGGGGATATACACACACAGACGCACTGTCTTAGTGCAGTCTTATTTCCCTGAAGAAACAAAGGCTGAAAAACAACCTTTGAATTTTGTTTGGACAATCGCTAGAAATAACTAGAAGGGATGAGCTCTTAGTCTTGTCTTGCTCTTTAAGTCTGTGAAAGATGCCGAACTCCCAGAAATGGGGGCCAGTGCTGTAATGAGAGCTGCAGCCTGTGCTGAGGGGATGTCCTGCGGAGATGCTGCTCGGGAGCTGTCCGAGGGGTTGGGGCTGGCTCTGGGGTGGGGGGGACACTGGCTCCTGGCTCTGCTGTGCCATGGGCAGCCTGGCAGTGCCCAGAGCGTGCCCCGGGCCTTAACAGCGCCGCTGTAGCGCTGCGGGGGACACGCTTGTGTCATAATGGGTGGGTGACACTGCAATCCGTATGGAGGACCCAATGGAGTGCTTCACGTCTGTTTTCAAGGAATTTCCCAGCCTGGATGAATTAAGTAAAAACTGCTCCTTGCTTATCATTGTTGCATCAATTTTGAACAGAGTGTAGTCAGTTTTTCCATCAATTCAGTATAGATTTGCATGTTTGTTTTTTGTTTTGTTTTTTTTTTTTTTATTTCAGAGGATACATATTTAAGGGTCAGAATGAGCTATAATCTGACAAAGCGTAGTGTTTAATTGCATGAATGGAAAAATGGAAGGACTGGTTTAGCTAGAAGATCTTAAACATTCTGAAATGTTAATACTCTTAGAAGTGTAAGACAGTCAGATGAATAATTGGTCACGGAAGCCTGTTCATCTGTTTTAATTAGCTCAGTTTAAAAAAACCCAAACTGCATACTACTAAATTGCTCATGTACCAAAGTTTTAAAATCCCCAAGCCAGGGTTTATGTATATGTTTCAATAAGCATTATATTCAGCCTGTATTTTAAGCATATATTTTGAAATTTAATAATATTCCCAGAACAGTGGCTTTTATTCTTATGTCTGCCCAAAATTACCATGCAAATTTACGTTGTTTTAAAATAATTCCTTGCACTGATAATGGTGTGACGATAGCAGGTCTCCAGAGTGTTATTTCTCTTGCAAGATTAAAGTGAACAAACATTTTTTTTTTAATTGGAGAGATAAACAGTTATATAACTATATACAGTATACAGCAGTGGCAGAATGTAAGCCTGTACCAGAGCTATAATCTCCACAAAAGACAAGAATGAAAAATCAGCATATTTGTGAATGTATTTTTACAACATATCTAGAGAGTCAGTGAGGTAAAAATACATGCCTAAATGCTTCCCTTTCTTTTCAGAGAAAAACCCAGTAATTCTACCTTTCTTTAAGAAACCATTTTAAGGAACATTATACCTGCTATCTGGGTTCATTTTGTAGTGTTAAGCCTTGTTAAATAGCTGACATGTGATATATCTGGTAACAATACTGCAAGTGGGGAATTCATTAAGTAATGGCTGTGCTGTGATTTGATTCAGATTACTTTGGTCTCATGTGTTGAGTTGCTGTTTACTTCCATATTCATGGCAAGTGTTTACTGTTTGTTTGCTTGGTGTTTGCTTATTGCATATCCATAAGATGAGTGTAAGAGTTACTTTAAAAAAACCCACATAAATGTGCAATAGTCATTGTAATAAGGATAAGATGTTTGTAGAGGCGAGAAATACAAGAATCTAAATTTGTCAATGTCCTCCTAAATTTAGCAACTATTAAATAAGGTCATCACAATGTGTACTAGTCTTTGTTAAAAGACCCTTTAAAGTATGTGGGTTTTTAAAATTAATTGCAGTATGTGTCACTTTTAATTGTAGTGGTGCAGAATATATAATGTATTTCTGGTGGGCAAAACATGCCTGATTGTTTAAAAAAAAAAAAAAATCTTCAGTTTGTGAATCCTGAAGTGCTTTCTTTAAAGAGTACCTGGGATAGTTTAGCTAGATTGTGAACTTGTTATCTACAATTCTACCGAAGCCTTGCTTTTACAAATATATTAGCTGTTTCTCTACACTGCAAGCGATATGTCAGCTGCCTATTGAGTACTGTGTATAAGATGATGCTGATCCTGTGCTATCACACTCTAAGATGCTAGAAAGTTGAGAAATTTGAATTAAATTGCAGCTCTAAGGTAGACTGTGCTAGAACTTTTGTTTCGTTGCAGTCAATAAATTGTTCTTAGAATTTCTAATTTTGAAAACTTCCGAACACAAAGCTGTAAAATATTTTAAGTAAATCACTTGGACTCAGAAGAATTTTTTCTTTGACCTTAATGCCATGGTGTTTTTGTATGGGGATGATAATCCATATCTAGATTTTTGTTTTGTTATTATTACTTTTATGATATTCAAACTATTTAGTTCTTTGGAAATGGGCTGAATCTGCTGGTAAGACTAATCCAACCTCCTCCTCCAAGAAGTCCTTTGAATGCTTCTGAGCACTCTTTTCTGAGATACCTAGGATTTAACTACAGCTACTTGGAACCTCTTGGAGCTCCAACTTCTACATTTTTAGTGTTATAGACTAAAACTACATGTTTTAGAACAATAATTATATTTTCGTAAACCAACTTATATTTGTTTCAAGAGTACTAATATAAAATGAGTGGTCTTTGAAAACTTTGTCTAGAGCTTGATGAAAACCAAGCTTTTGTCATTATAAAAGGCTCAGCATAGTGGACTTAGAGTAATTAATTCCCAGGGAGGCTGCCCACCGCTCTATTTCTTTGCACTGCAGATTATTTCTATGATCAGGTTAATTGAAAGAATAGAAGGGGGTAAGGAGAAATTTTCTGGATTTAATGTCACAGTTGGGGGAAAGGGTAGGAAGGGCTGACTGACATGTGCTGTGATGTGCTGCGTTCCTGATGTGTTGTGTCTTGGGAGCTGGCAGCCTGTAACACAAACTGGGAGCTAGTGCCTGAAATGCGCTTTTAATAACATAAGTTTTTTTGCATGTATATTATTAGTGGGAATTAATGTATTACTTCCCATGGAAATGTCAGAAGAAAAGCGTGTAATGAAGAAAATTTCTTTAGTTAGCCTTGTCTTGGTTTTCATGGAGAAAACACTCCCAGACTCTTTCACTTGAATTTCTCCAGCTCTGGAAAAGGCTATGTGAATCTAAATGCAGTGAAGAAACTACCCTAGGGTTAGGTTTTTTCCTGTTAAAGTTCAGTAGTTAAAGGTGTCTTATTTCCTACAGCTATATTTACCAATTCCTTTCAGAAGCTGCAGGTTAGGGCTAGTCTTTTCCCATGGCAGCCTCCTTAGTTGAAAGTTGGAAATATTAAATCCTACTAAAAGCTGAGCCTGTAATGTTTTTAGAGAAGTTTGCTTGTGTGTATTTAGTGTGCAAAATCTTATCTCCATGTGAAATGTCTTAATATTATGGTGTGTGGACTTAGTAAGTAGACAAAGAGAAACACTGTCTTACCTACTGGTGCTGAGGGCTGCCCGTGGCAGTGGTGGCTGTGTCCGTGTGCCCGCGTGGCCAGGCTTGGGGCCGGAGCAGGGCGTCAGACCTGTCGCAGCAGGACCAAGGGCTCCCTTGGTCAGCTGTACGGTAGAAATCTGGGAGACTTGTGGATTGAATTTGTAGGCCAAACCTCTGATGTATTTATTTCCTATCCTATTTTTGTCTCCTGCATTTGAAACCATTTTTGTTCAGGGTAATGTTCTGGAGAACCTAATGTAGTTAATAGACTTCTTAAAAAAACCAAAACCAACCAACCACCAAAACACCCTATTGGGAATGAAAGGTCATCACAGAGCTTTTAATTTGAAGTCCAACCAAACAGACATGGCATTTAATCCATCTTCCCTTGGAACAGCAGCCAACATATAAAAGCCATAATAAGAAAATGATTAGTTACCTCCTTTCCCCAGTCTAACTGAACATTCTCTAAACATTTTGGTCCTTGGTGGCTTCCTTTAAATGTAGCTTTTTTCTTTTAAGTTTCTAGTAAATAATGAGAGGCTGTCCTGGCTTACCTAGGATAACTAGCTGTGCTTCATCAGTCTATTTCTAGCTAGTTATTCTTCCAGATGGGTATCCCTATTGTAAAGGGACCCCAGTTTACTAATGTCACAGGAAATATTTACAGTATATTACCTGAATTCTGAAAAGACCTATTCCTGTAATTTCTTCCAAGTCCTATTTCAAGTAGTTGAGCTCTGAGTTATTTGAATTGAGGTGGGTTTTGTTCTGGATTTAAGAAATTAACCTTTTTTTTTTTTCCTGAGACATCACATGTGTTCTCTGCATCTGATTTTAATATTTTTTTTAGCTTGAAAGGTTCCTTAATTTTTCTCAAAAGCCTGCAAATTTAATTGGGTGAGGAACTATTTTCTTCACTTCATGTAATTCAAATACGCTATGTATCAAATAAAATTTTTATTTTAAAGGAAGCAAGGCACATAGTAATACTTGGCTGTGCTGTATAGTACTCTGCAGTTAACAAAATCTTCCATATGAAGTTAAAAATATGAAAAGGAAATAAAGTAGATTTGTAGAACAATATTTCTCACTTGTTGCAGAGGAAGAGAGATTGGTTTTAGGGGAATTTATTCAAATACCTTTATCAGAAATGGAGCTTTGACAGCAGAGGCTGAGAATTTGTCCCCCTGAATGGCCTCTGCACCTCCTCCCTTTCTGCCCGGTGTGCAAGGCAGGTTGGCCAGGGAGCACAGCCTCATCTCCATTGGGCCAACCTTTGCTCTCAGGATGGGGAGCCCAGGCAGAGGGGGGCTGGCAAAGCGTGGAGTGGTGCAAGAAAGCAACAATTAGTTGGGCTACCTGCTATGAAATCTGCTGGTTTTGTTGTTTTAGCAATGCCTGTGTAGGTATTTCAGGGATGGGAAACGAGCTGCAATGGGATCAGTGGGTGGTGGTTGGGGCATCCCTGGGCTGGGTTATTGGTGGTGGTTGGTGGCCATGAGGCTCCTGGTAGCCCTGCAGGCACTGCTGTCACTTGCTGTTCTGCTGACACAGGCAAACAGGTAAATAATTCGAGCTGTTTGGAAACAGGGAAATCTAACAGATCCTCTGTGACAATACAGCTTCAGTTTAGACCGCTGTTAGGACTTTTTCTTCTTTCTGCATGGGTTGTTACTGCAGAAGCTGTTCCTCTTGGTGGGTAGACTTTGAAAGCATGGTTGCATGTGGTATTAAGGCAAGACAATGATTCACAGTGCTATGAACATACATGGGAAAAACGTGGTTAAAGCTGATACTGGAGAGGTTTGTCCACATGCAGAGACACACATAACATGGATATAAAGGTCAACAAGTAACTGTTGTCTACTAGCAAATTGTAGGACAACTAAAATGTGACCAGTTCGGCAGGCTTGATGTTTAACAGCACACAAAGCAAGGAGAATATGATTATTACAGACTTTTATCCCCAAATGTTTGAATAATATTCACCACTCTTTAGGCACAGCAGAGGGAAAATGCAATTTAGGAAAGAGTTAATTAAGGTCTTTAGATGAGTGAGCCATTCAAGTGGCACTGCTTCTGTGTTAGGCACACCAAGGGCTTTCTGCCCTGCTGGTTTTGCCTGTGGGCAGGTTATCCTTATGGGCTATACAGTAGCTGCCTTGAACCTGGTAGACACCCAGCTGGTACTGGGTTGAATTTGGCCACTGTTAGAAAGCATGTTGCACTGATCTGATTTTTGCTTGTTTTTCGGGAGGTAAGGAGGGAATCATGTAAGGTCTGTGCAGCAGAAAATTGAAAAGGCACTCCAAGTATTTTCCAATGGAAGATAAAAACTGGATGAATGGATGTGTGCAAAAAAAAGGGGTGACTCAGGGACTCAGCAGGGCATGGAGGGAGGAGAGGAATGAGGAGATGGGTAGTTGTGGAGAAGCCCAGGGGCTGGGAACTGTGGGTAACATGCAATCAGAGCAGGGGATGCCTTCCTACCCCCTCTCTTCTGGGATTGTCTGAATCCTGTCCTTGCTCCTTCACCTGAACTGAAGCTGGCTTGATTCTTTAATGTGAGATTGAACTTGGAGGATTTCTTCCCTCTGGGTACTGTTTTGCCTGAATTACTCTTTCTCCTTATCTGTGTTATTTGCAGTGAATCATGGAAAAGCTCTGAGCCCTCTTCTGCCTTTCTGGTGTGACACAGGATTTGTGCTGCTCTTCAGTTGTTTTTGAGCAGCACCTTTCTGACTCATCACCTACCTTGCCGTGGTGAGAAATGAAAGTGGGCATCCCATGCACAAAGCAGCGGCGCTGGGGGGGTAATGCAAAGGAGTGAGCTTGCCCAGATAGCATGGTTGTGAACACAGTTGCTGGGAAAGGAGAATGCTCTGGTGAGAATGAGAAGCACAATCCGCTATGAGATGTTGGTTTAGGAGGGTTTCTAATGGGGGTGTATGAGCCTCTTTAAACCTTTCTGAAAAAATCTGTTTTAAGATTAATATCCCAAGTACTGCAGAGCCTACAGGCTTTTCTGGATTTTTCCTCTAACTGGAGTGCCTTATCCCATGGTTCTAAGGCAGAGCAAGTGTACCAAGATACCTGAAAGATTTTCCAGAAAATGGATTAGAGCAGTATTGTGTTCTAGATCCCACAGGTACACTAAATCAACAGCTCAAGGTTTGAACAGTCATATCAACATCAACTGACTGCTGACCCTTGAAATGGGGTCTATTTTTCAGATTTAAGATTAATTAAGAATCTCTGAAACGCCTACCGAGTCTCCACCCTTCCCAAAAGTGGGGATATTGTATCAACAGGGTTACAAATGATGAACTCTGATTTCATCTGACGCTCCCCAGTCTCTCAATCTTAATCTACAAAATGTTGGACAATTCCCTTGGATAGCTAACATCATGCTATCTGGTCCAAACCACTTCATATGTCTCACTTCAGGAAGGATGTGGACTAGTCCGTCAGAATCCATCACATGGTTACAACAGCAAGTAGAGATCTCAAGTACGTGGTTGGTGGTGAGAGGTGGTTTGTCCAGTCTGGGGTGGAGGTGACTGAGATAAGGATATTCAAGATAGGTATTTGAAAAAAAAGCCCCAAAAGCCTAAATAAAGGAGGAGTTGAATAAATTATTTTTCATCCCCACTATGTACAGGCAAATAATTAATGGGCCTAAAATGAATATAGGTAGATGTAGGTTGGACCAAAGGAAGAACTTTCCAGCTAAGAGCAGTTAAGCATTGACAGATACTCCTTCACTGGAGCCTGGTGTATAGATATGTCAGGAATAATTTAGAAATTATTGCTCCTGTCTTGGAGCAAGGGATTAGACTAGTGATATTTCCTGGTGACTTCCAGACCCACTTGCTGCAATTCTCTTCTGTGCTGTGGCATTGATCACATTCAGGGTTACAAGGTTTACATTTATCTTGATATGGTGAGTGTTGTGAGCACTGTTATTTCAATCAACACATGGTTTATGTAAGTTTGGTTTAGTTTGGTAAGGAGCCAACCTAAACTGAACAATCATAAGTAATCTTTAAATTGAGCTGTTGGCAAATTGTATTTGCATTTATTTAAGAAGGCATTGAACTGGTTTCAGATAGTGTAAGGGTTATGGTGCAACTTCAAATTTACAAACTGTTTTTAAGCAAAATGTTGTTCTGTGTAAGTAAATATCCAGCTTTCTTGGCAAGCAGAGATGAACACGATGCATCAGCAACTGAGATACTGAAGCCTCAGAGCAGAGGAACCAGCAAGCGGAGCAGACAACATTCTTGTGTGGCCCTGGCTCTTCATGTCTCACCATTCCCTTGGCGCTTTCCTTCCAGCCCAAAGTGATGAGGTCACACGTGAACTAATTTTGTCACCCTTACTTTGCTGAGCTTTGTTTTTATGGCTGTGGAAGTGATGGTAGTGTTCTCTAGATGTTGATGTTTCCTGCTGTCTATCTGATTTTGTTTTAAATAGTCTACTTGTATCAATTCTTTTTCCTTTTTTTTTTTTTTAAATGACAGAGTTGGAAAAAGGTTTTCTATCAGTGTTTCTACAACTTAATTTGACAGGGTAACTGCACATCATAGGGCAAGCTTGCAGAATGAAGGAGCCTTTTCTTGATACATTCTAGAAATGCTGCATCTGAGCATTTACTGAGGTCATTGTAAGGACATGAGCTTTCTGAGGATGGTGTATCAAGTGTCTTGCTAGAGTCTTTTCAGCATAATCTGAAAATTTAGACCTGGTGGCTATACCGTCAGAACGCACATTGTGGGTTTTGGTTGTAGTAGAAGAAAACTGCGATGCTTAAGTCTCAAAAGCAATAAAGCATTAATGTGTAATTTTTGACTAAGGCTAAAACACCGAGATTAATGCTTGGTTTTCCACAAAGCCTCATCTCTTGAGGGTAGGTCTCCTGTTACTGACTGAGGTGCATATTTAGTGAAGCAACCAAGATAATAACCAATGATTTCTTCTAGTCTAACTTCAGGCTGGTTAAGAGACACTAGTAATAACAAAAGACTAAATAAATTAAAAAACTCCTAATCTAGTTTTAGTGGCAAACCAGCTCTAGATTGGCTACTGTTGTATCTTTATGTTGAAGGGGTTTTTATGAAATAATAACACTTTATTAGAAAGATGATTGTTATTTTTATTAAGCATTATTTTAACACACAGTATTGTTTCTATAAGGACACCAAATAATTGTGTGTTTTGTCCTTCTCCAATCCTGTCTTTCTGTCAAAGTTGATTGCTCTTCTTTCTTCTAAAGCCTTGATATAGTGCAAGAATTAAATGGAAATGGTGTTCCTGTTGTGGCAAAGGTTTATGTTTGTGAGCCATCTTATCAATCACACCTGCTTTCCTTCTAAATGTTTTCTATGGCAAGAACATCTGTTTAGGAGAATACCACTGATCCCTATGGGATGATTTTTCATATGCTTCTCTTTCAGGATAAAATTAAACCAATGGACCTTGACGGTGTTTTCTTAACCAAAAATGGGTCCTTGTGCTTCTGTTAACAGAACATGAACAGTATTATTTAATAATGACATGAATCACTTCCACTAGTGCTCTTCTGGAGAGTAATGCACCATCTATGTGACTTGAACCATTCTTTTGCACATGAAGGCAGATGGTGTTAAACAAGTCAGATAAGCGTCATATGTCCAATCTGGTGCTGCCTGGTATAATAACAAGGTAGTGATTTATAGGATTGAGAGCTTGGTGTTATGGTTACCTCCAGAAGGAAAAAATAGGCCCTGAATGCTTTCCTGCAAGATGAGTAGAACTGTTGGGTGCCCAGGCTTTCTTTGGTATCTCCCCTTTTTGAGTCTATCAGTTTTTGTCTGGAAAATGGAGGGCTTGACTGCATGATGTCAGGGGATGTGAGGCAAGCAGCAGTCTCTCTTCAGACTAACTCCCAAGTGGGTCTGTGTTAGGCTGTACATGCACCATAAATCCAACGTGTTCTGGGCAACTAGGCTTGCAAGGTGGACTCTGATCAGCTGTTCTGCCAGTATGTGGACAATCCTGGATGGAAGCCTTACAAAAGAGGATGGCCCAAGTGAGTTCAAACTGGCTGTGACTTCTCCCTGCTGTTGTCTAATCCTGAAAAATGGTGATGTGGCAAAATTAGCATCAGTGAAACACTTTGGTCCTGGCATGGCTGAGAAATGAACAATAATGTACTGCATGGTATTAAAGGTTTCATTTGGAAACTAGTATGAAGGCTCAGAAATCCCTTGCAGCTTTCATGAGTGAAGCCCATTGATAGAGCTGTGTGTGCACTCTAGGATAAACAGCTGTCAGATGGCACAGTGATTTTAAAAATTTTTAGTGTGTTTTCTGAACCTTTTTTGTACCTCTCACCCTACCATACACGTTAGTGTGAGCTGGAAATAAAAGTGCAAACTGCTGTTTCTGACTTCAGTTGCACGGACTGAAACTGCAGTGTGTGCTTTGAACTTGTGTAGTCAGCTGTGAATGAGTGTGGTGCCTTGGATTTTAATGTGCTGATGAATTTTAAAGACAGCCCTGCCCTCTTATGTAAGCTGCTAAGGTATTTTCATGCCTTATTGGTGGTATTTATCATGGTTTCTTACCTGAATTTACTGTGCAAATATACAAAAAGGGCATGTTAGGGTTTGGGAGGAATTGGGCAAGTTACTGAGCAAGAATTGATGAAAAGACATTTCAGATCACTCTACTGATAAGTTGAATTAGACGCAGATTGAAATTCATTCATCTTCTGTCTGCTGTATCTTACATTAACCCACATTTTGCTGATATTGCCACAGAAAAATTGTAAAGAAATAAACTATAAAAGAATTAACTCAAACAAAGTCGGATTTTTAATATTTCACTTAAAGGAATGCAAATATTAAAATTGAGACCCATGAATGCACATGCAGAGACTGAAATATCTTATTTGTGCTGTTTCACAGAGGAGAGACTGTATCCCTTCAGAAATTCTGAGCAAAAGCGTTTTATACAAACCACATACCTCACCACTTTCTTTGATTTCCCCAGGAAGCCTTTAAAATTATTCTTGGTGACAATTTGCCATCTTCAGACTAAGCCTCATTTTATTCCATCTGTAACTGTTCATGACTGGCTTTTCCACATGAGCATGGTAGCTCTGTGGTCTGAGATGATGAGGAGGGATGCTGCGTTAGGGGAGGGGGAGGCTGCTTGTTGCCAGCCAGACTAAGGCTGAGCAGTGGGGAAAGGCAAAGCTAAGTGAGTGTTGTAGAAATGGTGCTATATAGAAACAATTATTTTATTGAGAAAGAGGTAAATAAATCATTTGAGGGTATCAGTTTTGCTTTTAATTTCTGTAATAGCCTTGAACATTTTCCTGCAATGATATATCCTACAACATTTCTTTATCCCAGGGTAGGGCAGTTACTAGTAATGTCTTGTGATACGTGGTTAAATCCTGCATTCTGATTTTTTTGTGTACTCTGCAGACATCTGTGCCTTCATTTTTCTGTATGAGTACCATTTTCCCCATGACTGAACAATAACTTGTCCACAGTTGAAGCCCTTCTGTGTACTCACCTGTCACTTATCCTGGGGACTGTGGGAAACAGTTCTAGGATTTACATTCTTTACAGTGAGTGTCCATTACTGCTGACAAATAAAAAAATGTCTTACTCAAATTGCTGGTTCTCCTTCACTAGTAATTAAGCTGTTTCATACTAGGAAAAAGCTTTCATGCTATGCAAGCCACAGGGACTTCAGAGACCAGCATTTGCAATCTTAAAAGGGCATATTGATTGGCCTTTATTAATAGGAAAATCTCTAAGGAGATATGAAATACCTGTATTTTGGGAAGTTTAAAGTGTTTTAAATTAATTTGAAAACTAGGCAGAGTTCCCAGATTGTTTTTCCTAACTTCTAGTCAAGTTTTTCACTAGATTGTATTTTGTTTTGTAGGTGGTTAACTTACTGAACAGAGATCTCTTTGAAAAAAAAAAAAATTCTTTAACTCCTTAATGAAAGTGTTTATCAGTAATATTCATCTATTTAATACAGATGCATTTTGTTTAATGTGCATTGAACCAAATGGATCTTCCATCCTAAGTTTTGCAGGCAATGCAATTTGTCTTTAAAAAACAACCCCAATCAATCAAACCGCTGATGTGTCTCAAATTGATATGATATTTGTATGCATTATTGATTTTTTTAGCTGTTTCATTCAGAAAGATTTTTTTAGTCTTTATTCACTGAAATTAACAGAAGAGAGCAAACACTTCTGTTGTGTTACTTTTCTATCAGTGGGTACCACACCTTAAGTTCTGTAGTACCATGTTTGTGTGCTTGAAGTCAAACAATAGCCAAACTGAAAAGTGTTTTTATTTGCTTTGCATAGGTACACGTCATTATGGAGTGTGCAAGATAGCCAAGAACAGCGTCATCTTTATGTAGCCCCTTAATGGAGTTTGCAGAGTAAAGCTGGCTTTTGAATTTTTCCAGTTTGCAGAGCATTTTGGGGGAGGGAGAGTGAACAGAGAAGGCTTCTGTGTATTTTTCTAACTAGCGTTCAGTTTTACGCATGTAGGAGATAATATGATTAAACATACAAGCCTTTTTGACAAATAATGTCTCTTTTGACAGTACTTTCTACTTTAATGAAAGCTGAGAGTGAAGTCCAAACTACCAGGCCATTTGTTTCCATAACCTAATTTTCCCATTTTGAAAGTCTTAAGTATTCTTAAACCAACCGTATCCCGGGCTGCACCCAAAGCAGCTCGAGGGAGGGGATTCTGCCCCTCTGCTGCGCTGTGGTGAGACCCCAGCAGCAGTACTGTGTGCGGCTCTGGGGTCCTGAGCACGGGAAAGATGTGGACCTGGCTGGAGGAGGTCCAGAGGAGGCCCCAAAAACGATCAGAGGATGGACCACCTCTGCTGGGAGGACAATCCGAGAGGGTTGGGGTGGTTCAGCCTGGAGAAGAGAAGGCTCTGAGGAGGCCTGATTGTGGCCTTTCAATACTTAGAGGGGGTTTATAAGAAAGATGGGGGCAGAGTTTTTAGTAGGGCCTGTTGCAAAAGGATGAGAGGGATTTAAATGGATTTAAATTAAAAGAGGGTAGATTCAGACTAGATAGAAGGAAGACTTTTTTTAAGATGAGGGTGGTGAAACACTGGAACAGGTTGCCCAGAGAGGTGGTAGATGCCCCATCCCTGGAAACATTCAAGGTCAGGTTGGATGGGGCTTTGGGCAAGCTGAGCTAGTTGAAGATGGCCCTGCTTATTGCAGGGGGGTTGGACACGATAGCCTTTAAAAGTCCCTTCTGACCCAAACTATACTATGTTTCTGTTCTTGAATTTTTTCATAAAATTATATATAGTGGGTTTTCCTCAATTTTTTGATTAACATTGCTTTCTGTAGAGTCTCTGAATGTCTGATGCTGTTTGTTAAATACAGTGTATGGAACGTTCTTGCATCACATCATAAAATCCATATTTCTGTAGGCTAGAGATTCTAGCTTATTAAACAGCCGTGATCAAGAGGGCCGAACACACTAACTTTCAAGAAATGTATCTATGCCCACCAGGTGTGAAAGTGCTAGTGGAAGATTGGGGTTTTTTTGGGGGTGAGTGTTTTCTTCCTTTTCCGATTTTCAAACTCTTGTCACAATGGGCAGGAACTCCTATCACTAAGCATCACTCACAGTTGTTTAGATTTGGTGATGCTGACTTCATGTTTTCATAGGTTCTGTCTAGCCAGAATTTGAACTATCTTGTTTACATTTGTTAACTAACATTTGAATTAGAATTCTGGGACCTTAGCCAAGGGCATGTGTCTTGTAACGTAACTGTCTCTGACTTCAAGTCAGAAAGTACCACTGTGGTCATCTAATCGAATCCATGTACCTTGGGTCATAAGGGTTTCTTGGATGGCTCTCTGATTATCCATTACCCTCTCAGATAAATTGTGTGGACCGAACTTCTTCGTTGTGGCCAGTGTAGCCCAACTCTTTAGTGATTCTCACAGCCCATCCTTAAAGCTGTGTCTGTGCTAAAGGACATGTTGAAAAGCATGCTCTGCACTGGGAGATGCTTTTTGCAGCAGGAGAATACAGCAGACTTTTTGCTTCAGAATCCTGTTCCAGCCTCGTGTTACTGCTGCCCAGCAGGCTGTGCTTGGCTCTGCTAGCACCCCTCTGTCTCGTTTAGGGTCGCTGCTTAGCAAGGCTGACTCTCCAGCCCCTATGCTGGCTGACTTGTCTCTGGTCTGAGTTATACAACCTCCTGGCAGCCGAGCACTGTCAGGCAGCTTGCACCCAGCTTGCGCAAGCATCTCAATCTCTGTTTGTGACCCATCATCTTTATGCTTCGACACTCTTCTAATCCTGTTCAAAGTGTAAAATTTGTTAGGAACGATGGGCTTTTTTCAGTTCTTCATAAAAATACAAATCACTTAATTAGGACAAAACCTAAGCACTGCAGAACCTCTTGAAAATCATCGAGGACCTGTATTTTTATGTGTAACTTGTGACTGATAACTTGCCCAATTTTAAATCAATTTATGTGAATGGATATTTTGTTTCATTCTTATGCTTTCTTAATGTGAAGCAAATGCATTGCAGAAATATGGGTTTATTATGTAAATACTATTATCTTTATCAACCCAAACATATAATCTCATTGGAAAGTGGCAAAGATCTGTTTCTCATAAACCCCTGTTGATATTGCCCTTTCATGCTTTGCTGTTCAAGGGATGGGAAGTTACATTTTTAGCTGTTAGTATGTTTTAGCTGACAAGCTAAAAGGGAGGGAAAAGAAAAAGAAAAATGAAATATTTTGTTACAAATGTGATGCTTTCATCTTAATTCTTAACTGTTATGGGCAACTTTAATGTATCCTGTCCAGGAGTGCAGCGTTTGCCCTTGAGTATGTTCTAACAGTTTGTTAAGTGGTGTTAGAAATGCACTAAAAGTGGCAGCTCTTTTCAGCAATTAAAAAGATTTCCATGACATTTCTAAACTCCAGATAAATTACTATGTAAGTGTTCAGGAGCTGGGATACCCCAGTTTGCAAAGTGTCTTTGTAGCAGTGAAAGGTCCCTGTCCCTACTTCTGAAGAGTTTTGCAGGCATGCTACAGGGAATGTTTGTTTTCAGTCTGACCTGTTACAGCAGAAAAGATCATCTATTGGCTTTTTCCTTCATCTTTGCACTATATCCTTCCCACATATATTTTCTTTTGAATCTTATTTCCATCAGCAGCAAGCAGTTGGTCCTTTCTCAGATGCTGCTTGCAGTGGAGCTGGGCTGGAACAAGAGCAGAGCATTCATGGGGCAGTTCTGAAGTCTCAAATTCTTGATTTTTCATGTGCATGAGTTTAAGTTGGGTAATTGAGATAATATAGCCCTCTGCAAGGATTTTTTTTTGTTTGTTTTCAAACAGAAAGAGCAAGTCACGTTAAAAGACTGTTTTCCTGTATTCTCTTCCAAAGAAGTCCCCCAAAAAGGTCCCAAAACAGAAGCAGGCTGGGAGGAGGAAGAGTTCACAATACTGCTGGTTATGGTGCTGTTTAGACATAAAACTCTGGAGTGTACCAAGGGACCCAGTGGTTTGTGGGTTTTTTATTGTTGTTGTTTGTTTGTTTGTTTGGTTGGTTGGTTGGTTTTTTGTTTGTTTTTGTTTGGTTGGTTGGTTGTTTTTTGTTTTTTGTTTTTTTTTTTTTGTCCTAGAGATGCAAAACATGGGCACAGAAGAATTAAATGACTAGGTGTAGGTAGGTGGCTCAGCAGGCAACAGTGTTAGGGAAGAACTGCAAAGGTTTCTCTCCAGGATCCATTAAGCCACTATTAGTTTAAATGAAAGTCTGTGCAAAGACCCATCACTCTTCTGTCTATCTAATTTTATATTCCTTTCCCTCAGTATAATTAAGTTCATGTATGTACATAAACACACATGCACTTGTTTAGTCTTACTTGTTTTGTGAAAACAAAGACATGAAAAGTTATGAGATGCTGAACTTATATTGAAGTCTGCTTGGGCAAGTTTTCCATACTCGCCTGGCTTGTGCACCCAGGCAGCTCTCTTCCAGGAAGAAAATAAAATATGTCCAGCTAAATAAAGGATATAGTTGTTGGGGTGATGGAGACAGAAGGTGCAAGTTGTTCTCCTGCAAGGAGAGCTCAGGGTGGCTGCTGCAGCCCCAGCCTCCTGGGCTCAGCTCCGCTTTGCTGATGTGTTTTAAGGTCTTCAAGTATTATGCTGTGTTGGATGGACAGGAATAAGTGAGAAATTACTCTTAACTCTGAGGAGGTTTTTGTGAGAAGAGTGATTGTATTATAGGTGTATTCATTGCTGCATAAGAACCATGACTTGAAGAACACTGAAAATACCTCTTTCTACAGCCTGCTACAGGCAGGGCTGTTAAATAGTTGTTAGTATAGCTGTCTGGTTTGATGGGGAGACTTGGAGTGTTTAGGGGTTTTTTTACTAATTTGAAAATTTTTGAGGTAGTTTCCTAAAATAAATGTACTTAGTGTGTAATTGGAGACTAAGTCTAAAGGCTTGTTCAGTGGGTATCTTCAGGATTGGTAAGGCTGCCTAACCTGTGGTTATCCAACTAGCGAATCCAACACAGTTCAAGGGCTTAATTTTGGAGGCAGAAAACATATGTTCTGATTTGAATGATCTCCATTACAAATGTGATAATATTTCCTGTTACTGCATTTCTGCTTAAACCATTCCAAAGGGAATAGTTTAAGCAACTTTTCTAAATTAGTGTATTTCATGAATGATCAAAACCAATATGAAGTGAAAACATTTAAAAGTCATTATATAAATGTCACATTTATGTTCTTCCATTTACAAGGTGTCAGCATATAGAAATGAATCTGGTTTAGCTACTGCTAAGCTTTGCTACTGCTGCAAAGAAAATTTTAATAATTTATGAAGCATTTTACTGAAACTGTAAAGCCATGCAAGCATTTCTTTGGGTCTTATCAGATTTACCGTTTTGACAGACTTTACCACTCAAAATACCGATGATGCTGAAAGGTATGTTATGTGGCTGCATTCAGGTTACGGTGAAATGGTTTTGTTATTTTCTGAATGTTTTGTGACTGAGGATTGTATTCTCTGTTTAGGGTTACTGGTGGATTATAATTAATTCACTGGTAAGAATATTTCACTTCATGTTTTACAAACTGAAGTATGGAATTGCTAGGTTATAGCAGCATGGGAAAGGTAGCACTAATGGGATGAAAATGAAATTTGCCTCTTAGAAAGGCTATGTGAGATACACTCAGATTAAATTTGCCAGGGCAAAACTAAATAAAACTTGCCTTGTGCTGCTAATTCTTCATGCTGGGTTAATTTTGGCTAGCAAAGCTTATTGGCCAAATAAGCATTAACATTTCCATACTGAACAGTAACTTGGAAATAGCAACATTTTCAGTTCGTCTTGGAAGAGCATTCTCTTCCAGCTGGGTCTCCATGGTGTATGAGGAATGGCACCCCCTCCTTTTTTTTTTTAGGAAAGACAGTGCTTCTACTTAGCAAGCACACAAAGAGAAACTGAAGGGGATTTCATACCCATAAAATAAGTTAATTTGAAAATTGCTTTAGAGTAAGGAGAGGAGCTGAAAGAAGAAAAAAAATCAGATGGCTTTTTTCTGCATTCAGGTGCCCTGCTGCTGTACAGGTCCTGAGACAGATTTTTATCTGTCATGTTATACCCATGTTATATTGGGCAGTGCCAGCCCTGAGAGCAGCGGCATCTCCTGTCTTCCCTACACATATTTTCAGCTCTCCGAAGATGATTTTCAGTCAGCAGCACTGAAATGACTCTTTCCACTCCTGCTGTGGCCCAGTCCAGAAGTGCTGAGCCTCCAAGAGGTGTCTGGAGCTACCTCTTCTGTCTATCTGTGTGGTACAGAAATCCAACACCGAAACAAGGATAATTCATAACTACAGTGATTAAAATTGCTAAGGCATCAGCCATTGTACATGGATGTATTTGTATCTTCTTTGAGTCTTCCATCCTGAAGCTTGTGTTCTTCCAAACCCCTTAGAAATAAAGACAGAAGTAGGATCCTGCTGCAGGTGGGATATGGGACCAGGATCATGGGCACATCGGCATTTCGCCTCATCTGTTTGAGACTGTCTTGTGTTGTTAGCCATTTTACATGCCCAAATTCTGTGTGTATGGATGACATGAAGTAGGTGAAGGAAAATGCTTTTTAGAAACAGTACAAACTGTTGCATAAACTTTAATGAATGCTTAGTTCAGAAGTGAATTCTGGAAAATACCAAAAAATTCTTATGATGTCTCTAAAAGAGTTTTTGGTGGCTTGGTATTTTCTTTCCATGTGAGCGGAGGTGATCTGGTGTCACAGGGCCTGTCCAGCTTTTTTCACACATTGATTTCAGAATTTACTTTGAAAATAATTTTGTGAGGCAAGCCTGAACTGTTTCTGGTATTTCACCTAAAATTACAAGGTTATGTGGAACCTGTGAAGCACTGGTAATTAAGAGTTAATGGGGTGCTGCCTGCAGTTAAATCAATTGCTTGTGACAAGGACTTTTTTGTTTAACCATAGGTTATGAGTTGTGTTGGGAGGTTTTAATTTGTAAAACAAGGTCTCTGCCCATGGTGTGGGGTTTCTTAGGTGTTTTCATGCCTCTTGAGTTGAGATCTGTGATTTGAGATGTTGATTCCCCTTCTTCCTGCACCCTGCAGTATGAGGTTTTTTAAGTTCTGATGTTCAGTAGAAGATGTGAATCTCATCATTCCCTTGCCATCAGACTTTGTGTCCCATAAACAATTTAAAAAGCAGCAAGCTGTGCTTGCATCCAGCAAAAAAAAGCAAACTCAGCCTTTTCTACAGTGCCAGATTTAGCCATAAAGAACTGAATTCAGATCCTAATTTTCTGTAGATGTGTAGCAACAACCCAGCAAATAAATAAATATCTCTCAGCCTGTTCTGTAGCTTGTTCATTGAATTGTGAGCATCCTTGGGGCAAGGGCTGCTTTTTATGCATTTGGAAAATGAGTTACCACTGGGAAACCTCACTGTGCTTCACTAACACAGCTAACAGATAGCAGGCTGTAATTCACCAGGGGTGACTTAGTGAAGGAGAATGTTGGCTGAATGCTGGTATGTAATGAAGCTGTAAAAATTTTTCCTTATTTGCAAGTTGTCTAATGGCATCTGCAGTTTGTTCACAAAAAGAGGATTTTCTCTTTTAGGATCACTTTAAATGATACGTGCTTATAATTGAATGTACAGGGTTTGGGAATAAAATGTCCTAAATGCTATTAAAAATTTATAACATAGGCAGAATAATAATAATAAAGGCATAGAGCTGGTACATGAGCAGCTACTTCAGTAATGTGTTGAGCTCTTCACAGTGCCAACTGCTGTGTGTCTGAGCCTGCATTTGCTCTCAGTTATGTCTTTGGGACAAATCCTAGATTCTTCTGATAGTGGATTAGACAAGTCTTAATGTGAAATGCAAGAGGCAATTGCACTAAATGAGTAAAATTTTAGTTTTAAATACAAAAATTGTTTTTATTTTTTTCTTTGAAAGTGTATTGTTCATCTTTATTTCTAAAGGCCTTTTGAATTCTTAAAATTTGAAAACTTTTGCAAAATTGCGATGTTTCCCTGAAGAGGCAGTACTGACAAAACAGAATTTAATGATTGTAATATGCAGGTACAAGCTAACACCTCCTAAGCTCACTGTTAGAGCAAAGCAAGTTCTTGACTTATACTGCAGGATGTCTGGGAAAGCTGCTGTCTGTTCCCACTAAATTGAGTATGTCACTGTCGAACTCACGACTCTAGTGCAGACCAGAACTGCACTTCTATTCATAAATCCACAATAAACCAATAGACAGCTACATAGGAGAAAGCTATCAATGGATCCTACTGCTGATTTCATATCTCAAGGTGATCTCTGATTAGAAAAGTAGTTATGGTACATGACCAAATGTACAGATTTGGCACACACAGAGGTGTGAAAATATAGTGATATGAACAGATGTTCATTCGGCTGATTTAGATATTTGATTTCTGTTCCTGTGTCAGAAATGCCTCTTCAGTTTCTTTTTCTTCATCACTAATGGGGTAAGAGATGTTATCACTTCTGCATGACAGAGGTGAGCCCTTCCCTCGTTTGCTGACCTACTGCTCCTACTTGTTTCACCAGACAGACCTTAATCTGTTCCAAAATGAGGACTTTGTCCAGTTAGGCAAAAATTAAATAACCATCAGTAAATACAGCTATGTGAGTTTAAGCATTTTGAAAAACCCACCCAATATTTATCACTTATTGAAGATTCAAGACTTTAAAAGGAGGAACTTAAAGAAACACAAAGTTCGTGAAACTGCAAAGCAGCTCAGGTTTCTAGTTTGGTAACAGTTCTGCATCAAACCCTGTTCTTACATGGTTACAGGCATTGCTATGTAAAAAAATAATTGTTTGTGTCCTATTTTTTTTTTTCATTTGATCCTCTTTCCTCATGGGATGAGGATGTAATTTATTCCCAAATCTGTTAGCCCCTCACAAGTGAGTAGGCAAGAAACTTGACCTCAGTTTTTAATCTTTGTTAGAAATCCTGAAAACTCACATGAAAGTCAATCTCTTGCTTGTGTAACTTTCAGAGTTGTAGAGTCCATATGTTACAACCTGGAGGAAATGTGCTTGGGGGATGACTAACAAAGCATGTTCCTGCTGTTAATTTGGGTGTCATTCCAGAAATTTAATTTGTAAGCTTTCCATTTCACTTTGTTAACACATTTACTTACTAATTCTAGTCTCTTCTGTTCCCCACTAAGGAATTTAATCAATGAAGGGATACATTTTATATTAACACAGAGAGGTATTTGCTTGCCCTCCCTGTGATGAGTAGGGAGAAGCAGAAAGCATATGTGTGTTAGATTAGCAGAAATATGATTTATGGGTAGGAAACTCACTTTAGCTTCCTGCTGCAAACATCATTTTACTCCATTCCCTCTGAATGGATGTGTAATTTACCAAGAGTGAGGCTGTAAAGTACTAATTGGGAATTATTTCTTCCTCCCAAAAAGTGATTAGATTTCAGTGGTTTGATGCTTAAAACTGACTATGCAGTTATAATCTGATTTGCAATAAGAAAGCTAGGCAAATTAATGAAGAAAAGGCAGTTTACAATTTATAACCTCTTCTCTCCCCTTGTTTCATATGTGTCTGTTAGATTGCCCTCCATAGTGAAAGATACATATACATACACTCAATCCATTAGTGCTCATTTATATACAGGAAAGGTGAAATCATGGAGCCATAAGGCAGCCAGGCTGTACGTGTGACTGGTGATGCCATGCCCAAGATGCACCATGAATGCTCACTGTTGTGGTTTATTCCTGTAGAAGCACTCTGTAAGAACTTACCTGCAGGAGCCCAGAGTAGCTGTAATAATAAAATGTCAAACTCTCAGCACAGGGTTAAGGCAGCTGACCATGGATCAGTGCGGTTGCACTGGGGAATGCCTCTTTAAACCAGTCTGTAAGGTGTGTGACAGGGGATGCAATCTCCTATCTGCTCTTGTGTTTTGTATGACTTAGTGCTTTCATTGCTGCTGGACGTGATTCTGGCTATGGCACTGCAGTAAAATAACAGGCGGTTGATGAGTTGGCGTTGTGTATATATTTGCAAAGCTGATACATCTAAAGCTCTGAGGGTGAGAAAGCTTGTTGTTACTGTGTCCATTCCCTCTGGTGCTCTGATTCCAGCTGTGTCCCCAACAAAGTCTGTACTGAAGCCTTTTGAGCTGACTATTCTTCAAAGTTTATTAAGATGGAGAAACAAATGTACATATTCGTTCTTAGCAGTAGCACAGACCAAGCAGCTGTCAAATTTCTTGCTTGGTTCTCTTTAACTTCAGTTTTTCTGGAAAAGTTGAACCATCTCAGTGCAATTGCTGTGGACTTCTGAAGGTTGAAGTTTATTTTAGAAACCTTAATGCTAAGTACTAGGCTTGAGAAGCTTTCAATTATATGAAATGGAATTACAATATCACCTCTTGAGTCAAGACTTTGTGTCCCAGTGAGGAGGAAAAGAGCCAAGAATTGTGAAAGCCTTAAAAGGAGAGGAAGCATGTAGATATCTGCAAACTAATAGTGGTATCTCCCAGATCACATTAAGAATGTTTTCCAAGTTTCAAGTCTCGTGCCTTGAGGAAGGTCAGAATAGCAGTGATGCCATAAATGCAGTGGAGCAGACTGACAGACGAGCTCGTTGCTCGGTTTGGCATGATGCTGCAGTTGTGCTTGTGAAGCTGTGGCGGAGCAGGGCTGTCGCATGTCACTCAGCATCCCCGTACCTCCTTGTTCAGCTGTACAATGTTGTAAACATCTGCTGCTGTAGCTAGCGTGATGGTTGATGACTCCTTGGGTGAATCTGGAAACTTGCTTCATTCCCCCATATTTTGATAAATTTGACTTATGCAAAGTGATGCCTTAAATCCAGTTAAGTGGATTAGCTTTCTCTGGCATGACCTTTCCAAAGAACCCTGTTCCCCATGTTAAAATCTGATGTTCGAAGGTTGTTTCAGGTTTACACCCTCAGCGTCAGCATAAGGGCATTTTGCCTCCTGTGGATTATATGATGAGGAATAAGTGTCTGTGATCCCAGTGAAGGTTTTTGGGGTCTGGATTAAACACCGAGTCACACAGTTAAATGGGTGGTTTTGCTGCTTCAGAGTAGAAAACAGTTCAACTGTTAAGCCCTTTCAGAAACAGCTTATGCTTTGGCCAACAACTCACATGTCAGGTTCAGCCTGGAGGAATTTAGAAAAAGTCTGAGCCCTTGCAGGGCTGGAGGCCCTTTCTGTGGTGGGGGATGCGGCATGTGAGGGTGGCTGCTCTGACCAGGCCCTGCCTGTATATTTTCCCTGTCCTTGCCTCTCCACAAGTGTTAGTACTGAACCCAGGTTTTCTTCTGAGAAAATTGCTCAGCTATCATTCTGATGAAAAAAAAAAAAAATCCAGGTTCTTCTTACTGTACTTATAGATGAAACACATTTGTCTTCCAGAATCACTTCATTGCAATTGCCCAGCTTGCTGTCTTAGTACTTTAAATTCAGGCAGTAATGATCCAGTGCTCATAATATGTAGAATATACAGAATATGATTGTCTGCAATGTCTGAAGGGTATTTTTTTTAAAGTTGCCCTTAAAGCAGCAGTGGAAAATTTCTCACAGTGCTCAGAAATCTGGAAATGAGAGTCAAGCGGTATTACTTTTTAATTAGAAGGTTTTTTAAAAACTGTTGGATCTGTGTCACTGCTTTTTCCTTTCTCTACTAGCCCGCACTCTGCTCTTCCTGTCTCACACAAGGACTTGCTCCTTTTCCTCCTTAATAGCAGTGTGTCTGATTTATTCTACAGGGTTTAAATTAAGAGGAAACTCAGCAGTAGGGGAAGAAATGATGGATTTGAAATCAATTCGCAGGCCCTTATGTCCTGGCTCACTGGACAGCCTGTGCTTTTTTTTTTTTTTTTTCTTTTTTTAAAAAAAACCCACAGAAACTCCGAAGTTGCTACAGGGCAGCAGAAATACTGCCTTGCTCTAGGCTGCTGGTGTTCAGGGTGCTGCTGCCTGCTTGTCCCCAGCAGCGCCACTGGGCATGAGCTGCTCCCTGCCTCCCCCCCCCCCCCCCCCGGGATCTGGGTGCCTGTCCTCCCAGGGCACCCTACTGTGCCAGCCCTGGTGGCTGCTGTTGCTGGGGGCAACGTTGGCTCTGATGCTGCTCCGTAAACCATAAAGAAAACTGAGAACCTCCTCAGCAGCCACGGTATAAAGTGGAAACATTCCCCCCACACACGTGCACTGCTGAGGAAGCAGGTTTTCTGACTTGGAAGAAGAGCCAAAGCATCGTTGTTTCAACTTGGCTTTTTCTCTCATGAAGTCTCAGTGTAAAGCTGACTTGTTTGTAGCCATGGAAATTCTCATTCCCATATTGAATTCTTTGCAATTGCAATGAGGGCAGGCTATCAGAATGGCAATGGCCTGACCCGTGTGCATCTTGGCTACAAATCAGCTGGGTGCCAATTTAATTCAGTATGTATATGCTCTTATAAACATGCCTAAGTGAACTGAGAAAATAAAAATGTCTGAGATTAGAACATGAACTGATTAATCTTAGTGCTTTCTGATACCTTGCTTCTGTAAGTAAGAACAGATACACACTTGTGACTTTTAATGAACAAAAAAAGCATCATTTCTAGGGCAGTGGAGGGAAGTGCTCCCAGCCCAACCAGCTGTCCAGGGGAGACAAACCAGTTGGCCATGATGTGGTCTTCGGTGAAATTCTTATTTTGCTCTTTCACATTGTCTAAAGAGGCTAGAGCATGCATCTGATCTGCTTGTTGTAGGGGTCTCCATGTTGCTCATGAGGTCCAGGTAGGCCAGTAGGCCTCTGCTGACTGGTGATGAGGAGGGGATGGGATGGGATCTGTGTGCTCCCTGCAGGGTCACTTCATAGCTTAGAATTTGTAGTAAAAGCTCCTAAATTTCTCTAGGAAAACCATAGTTGTAGAACATGATATTCCTCATGTTTCTGATCTAAAAGAATAAGTATTTTCATGCAGCCAATGTGCAGCCTACAAGACAAGGCTGAAAGACAGCCTTAAATCCTTCCTTTGTCAACTTTAAAGAAGAGTCTGTAACATTAAGCAGAACAGCAAACAAATAGAAAAATTTGTGTTTGTTTTTTTTGGAGAGGGCTACTGTTTTAACTTGTCCCTAGAGAAATGGGACAGGCTGTACAGCCCAGTGCTGTTACTGGAGAACCTGACCTGGTGGTCACTGCCACCACTCCCTAGGAGCAGCCGTGGAAGGTGATAAGCAGACATGGCAGGGAGACAGCAGCACTTAGCTGTGAGGATATTCATACCTGGAAATTAAATCCTATGTGTGTTAATATCTCGTAACGAGCCTCACAAAACCAAAACAAGAAGTAAATAGCTGTGTGTTGATCCATCAAGCCATGGGTGTGTTTGTTGCCTGAAATATTAATGCATCGCGTAGCACAGACATCTCTTTGGAGGCGAGTCGTTATCTTCTTGACACTGGATTTAAGGCTAGTGCCCTGGTTCATACACACTGCTCATCTCTTACATAAAAGATTTTATAATCGCTCTTGATACAAGCCTAAAACAAATCTAAGATTCTGAATACCCTAGCAATGCAGTAGCTTTATTTTATTTTTGTCTGTTCACTGCTAATAATGTCTTATTTTGGATTGTAGGACAGAAAACTCACAAAAGTAGAGAGGCAGAGATTTAAAGAGGAAGCAGAAATGTTGAAAGGTCTACAGCACCCAAACATTGTGAGATTTTATGACTTCTGGGAATCCTGTGTAAAAGGCAAAAGATGCATTGTGCTGGTTACCGAATTGATGACCTCTGGAACACTAAAGACGTAAGTACTGCGCTCCTGGTAAGGAGGCTATAAATAGCGATGGAAATTTTTAGAAAAATCCTACTTTCATATTCTGAAAAAAAGCATCTCCAGATTAAAAAAAAAAAAAAAGAGCTGTTCTCTGGTGTCTGTCATCTGTCCCTGCATTTGAACTGTGTTGATCTGACAGGAAGAATTTTGGCCTCCATCTCCCTTTCCTTGCTCTCCTGTTTCAGTTATGCAACTAGAAGCTGTACTCCAGTATGTTCTGCCTGTGATGTTTTAATTTGTCAGGATGTGTTTTTTGTGGTTGCTTTTGTGCTTATATTTGCATGTTTTGTTAGAAAATTCAGATAGAATAGCACTTGAATGGTAGAATCTCTTTTTGAAGCAGAAGATGCACTAGGTTATCTACTAAACAATATTAATTAATAGCTTTTGGTACTGACAATCTTGTTAATGTTGATAAAAAGCAGTTGGCATGAATTCTGGAACAGATTTTCAGCCCCAATGGGAGCAATACTCATCATTGCCTGTATCCAGTGTGCTACACTGCCAGTGCATTAGCAGGCTCTACATTTTTTCCAAAATATACCCTCCCAATCAGTGTTTTGGGTAAATGGAAAAAATACAAGTACGTGGTAAAAGGTCAAAATCTTGTGGTTAAACTTAAACTTCAGTATTTTTCTGAATTGAGTATGTGAAACATACTCTAAAGCTGTTCTCTGCATAGTCAATTGCTCTACTATTAGACTTGCAAATATTTGGTTGTATTTGCACCAAAAATGCTTATTATCTTCCTCCGTAAAAACAAATGCTCTAATTCTTCCTTTGAAAGGATCTGTTTCTTTCAATTTTGTGATATTTCTGAGCTGCTATTATGTCATCTAATAAGGGGCTTTTATCCAGAATGAAGTTTCAGCAGTTAGAATCTCTAATAACATATCATTTTATTTATACACACTTATATGTTTGTGCTCTAGGTATCTGAAGAGATTTAAAGTGATGAAACCAAAAGTCCTGCGTAGTTGGTGCCGGCAAATCCTGAAAGGTCTTCTTTTCTTGCACACAAGAACTCCACCAATAATTCACAGAGACTTAAAATGTGACAATATTTTTATTACTGGACCAACTGGATCTGTGAAAATAGGAGACTTGGGTCTGGCAACACTCAAGAGAGCTTCATTTGCCAAAAGTGTGATAGGTAATCCTCCTGTTCTTGACTACTTCTGTTGGTATGGTGGCTGTCTTTTTAATCTTTCTTTCACGTGTTGTATTAGTGTTTTTTTCACTTATAGGTTGGTAGTAGAGATTTAAGTGGTTTTGTGACTGTTCCATTTATACCACTATAAAAATCTCAATCAGTAGGAAATGGTGTCATGACTTCCTCTTCTTCCTTCTGTATCACAGTGGTAAAACACTTTTTTCTTTGTTTCTTAATGGAGATATTACTTGATGTCCACAAATCCTTCTCCTCTCTCCTTCAAGAGGAGCAGCAAGGATTCTCAGCAGCTTGTGTGCATCGTCCACCTGAGAACAGGCTCAGTGCCTGCTGGGGAGGCAGGGGGAGAAAGAAGAGAAAGGATGCCTTGCTCTCTCCCTAACAAGAGAGTGCTGCAAAAGCCTGAGAAAGCCCCTGGGAAGTCTTTTGCTTCCAGTGATGCTGGGAGAGGGATGGTTACTTCTGCTGAAGGGAGAGGCAGTAGTGCTCTGCAGAGCTGGGCTTCTCTCCTTTCCAGAGAGGTCATAGGGAAGTTGGTCTGGCTGGAACACCTTATCCCCATGTACTGAGGCATCAGCAAAATGGGCAGCTACTGCAGAGCTCATCCCTGCCTCAATGCCGTCCTGCCAGAGTTCTGCTGAAACAACATCTGCAGTTTATTTAAAATCAGTAGGTACAAAATTAAAAGAAATTTCCGCTAGGTTATGCAATAGCTGATGCACTTATGTGGTACCCGTGTGAGGAGTGTTAGAATTTGGGACCGCTTGAACCGGGCGGATGTTTTCTGAATGACTGTTGAAGGATGTTAATTCCTTGCAGAAGTTACGTTTAATGTTTTATGTGTAAATGTAGTGTTTTCCTGAAATGTTCTCAAACATTTTGTGTGTTTTACCTAAGCTTCCATAGCAAATCTCCCTTGTTCAGAGCTGAAGGTGATGGTTCTAGGAAGCTGCAAATTCCTGAGAAATTATGATGAAAGTGGGGGACATTATCATGCGTGTGGTCGTATTTCAGCTTATAATATAAATGGAAATTAGATTCTAGGTAATTAGTCAGCAAACTCAGTGACAAACACTGTTCTCTTACTATATATCTGAAAATAGTATCCTATCTTTCAAGCAGTACTTGCTTAAGTAATTATTTTAGCATCTCAAATTTTCAGAGATAATAATTTATTACAATTACTCATACAAAACTATTGACCTTAATGCTTAGGGGAGCCCAGTATCATTGAAGTCAAAATGATAGAAATTTTGCATATGTACTTGGCTACTGTGGGTCTGCTTAACCTTCTTGATCTTAGTGAAATCATGCTGGTTTATATGTTAAGTTTCTCTAGTTTTGAACTTTAATAATTGATGGCTTCTCCTCTGTTGAGGATCTGTTGTGATTTCTTCACATAATTTTTTCACAGTATAACGATTTTCCATTGGGCATATCAGTAATACCAATACTGGGAATAATATCAGTAATACCAGTACAAGTTTCTGTAAAATCAGTTGTTACCCCAACACTGTCAAAGCATGCCTGTGTCTAAAAGACATTTAATACTGAAAAGGGCTGTAGGCTGATGGCTGATGGCAAGGTGTCTGCATTCATTCTGGCAATATAATCAAGCTTGTCTTTTGAGTAGTGCTCCTCCAAGGAAAGAATTAGGAGGGCTTGGAAACAGAGATGAGTAATTTTGTTCCCTCTGTAGATGTAGTAGCTTCAAAGGAGTATTAGTAGCTGCAATTTTACATCAGCTTGAACTCAGTGAAGTCAGCGTGGCTGAGGTCCAGTTTTTCCTTTGCTGTGTTGGTGCCATCACTGATGCTCCTCTGACCTTGCAGTGTATCTCTGCAGGGAGCCGAGCCAGGGCAAAGCTCCTTCTGCCAAGAGGAGCTAAACAGATGCTGAGCAGCTTTACATTTAGGTGGTCTGTTTTGTTTAAGGATACTTGTATGAATTCTTTCCCACCCCCGAGGGATGGGGGGGGATGGGGGAAATGTAATTTTCATGCTATTTTGGAATGGGTCAAGAATTTCATTTGCTTCTTAGACTATTGCTACAACTCTTTCAGATTTGCTTTAAATGCTCCATAATTTAGGAGATTCATTCCTGCCCGAGTCTTGTTCCTTCTAAAACAAGGTAGCAGCTGCAAAAACCATTCTCCGTGGTAGTTGTTAACTGTTTCAGAGCAGCAGCCACCACTTACGTGACAACTGGGAGAAAAACCATAGGAGCAGGCACTAAGTTAAGCTTTCATGACATGGGTCTGTCTGATTTACAAAAGCTGAAGGAATGAGTGTCTTTGAGGTGGAAAAAATATAAACAAGGGGAGAGATCAATCACGAATTTTGCAAAATGAATTTTACAGAAATGCTTGTGCTGAGGCTTGTATTATGAGTTAGGCCTAGTCTACTTCGGAGAACATGCAAAAGCAGTTTTTACTGACAGACCCTGATTTTGAGACAAGGTTTATATTGCCATTTTTAAAAAAAAAGCTTATGTCAAGTCCTCAAACATACACCAGAACTGTTTTTTCCCAGCACGTGTTCCTTTAATTTCAGTTGTGCTTTTGCTGCCCTAACAAAAACCCGAGGGATGGCCAGGCAGCCGGGAGGGGTCTGGGGGCCAGGTTGAGTGCTGAGGTGGCTGCTGCTGGGCTGGCTGGCTGGGCAGAGTTTGGCCAGGTCCTTCACATGGTCCAAGACCTCTTATGCTCCTTTTAGCATCCCGGTACTAACGGCTCGCTGGCCCTCTCTCACAGCACAACTGTGCATTGAGTTCTCTTCCTTCATCTTTTCTAAACGTAAACCGAAAATAGATTAGTCTTGACTCCTAAGCATAAATTCTATTACGAGGTACAGTTCCTGGAATAAATTACCTAAGTGTTAATTTTTTTCCATTTGCTTTACAAGACCACACTTTTCAGAATAGTTTGCTGTGCATATGTTGCGGGCGTAAGTTGCTGCTTGCCAGAAAGCTGCAAATTCCTGTTATGAAGCAGTAAGTACAATGTTTCACTTACTGTTGATCCAGTTGCATCAGATTTCTGGCACCCTAATCCCTGCTGAGTAGGACCTTATTCTGTGAGTAGCCTCACTGATTTGTCCTGCTAAACCAGTGACAGAATTAGGTTTAATGTTTTGCATGTGATTTTGTAGGTGATTTGTGATACTACTTGCTTTCAAAGTGCTGTCTGTCTGCTAGGTGGTTGCTATGTAGCTCTGGAGGGAAAAAGAAAAAAATAATGCAAATTTGCATTGATAAAAATAAGAGTGAATGTTCTTGTTTCTTCTCTCATTTTCACCTCCACAAGCCTGTACACATCCCTCCGCTCAGAAAAAGAAAACATTTAATGACTTTCAGTATGGTCAGGCAATGTGCCATATCTCATTCTCTTGTTAATTTTTGAAATTTTGCTACTTTTTTTTTCTTGCCCCTTGTATTATTACCAGTGAGCCATGGGTATGTACATATGTGACTTTGGGTTTATTTCTTGGAGTTTGCTTGAACTTATTCTTGTTACTTCCCTATTTTGAAATAATCTTCCATGCACCCTTACACAGCTATAATGGTCACACTTCTTATAGGCAAAAAAGATTGTGGTTAAAGACATTTAGCCTTTATCAAATATTTACATTCTTTTTGTTCATGTCTGTGTAGGTACACCAGAATTTATGGCCCCAGAAATGTATGAGGAACACTATGATGAATCTGTGGATGTCTATGCTTTTGGAATGTGCATGTTGGAAATGGCTACCTCAGAATACCCTTACTCAGAATGCCAGAATGCTGCTCAAATTTACCGGAAAGTAACCTGTGTGAGTAAACGTCCTTAATTTGTATTGAGATTTTATAATTTGAAGGTTTTAAAAAAATGTATTTTGGTGAGGTGTCAGTATTGTCAAATGCATAGTGTGTTATACAAACTGAGGTATCTGAGCTCTGGGTTATGCAAACCTGTTGCAGGTTTATTTGTGAGCTTGCAATTCCATGGTTGGATTGTGTTTGACTGTACTGCAGCCGCATAAAATATTTTCAGTAATCTTTGTTGATGATTTTGCTTCCATCAGCCAAAAATACATAAAACTTGGGAATAATGAACAGGGAAAAGTCTTCACTCTAGTCTTGCATCCTAAACGGGGACTCTTAGGTTACAGCCTAAATACTTATTTGTATGGTAAAGGATATTTGATACAGATTTCCAGCACAGATTCTCTCTATGTGTAAGAAAGTATCTCAAGATATAAAAGGGAAAAGATAGCAATGTTTTGGAGTCAACCAGAGGAGCTTTATTATCTGCATTTTAGAACTCTGCAAGGTCAGGTAATCCCAACAGGAGCCATGGAAATGGGTTTGCTGCATTTTCAGGTGGGGTTAGGCTGGAGAAGTTAATCTAAAATAATCTCTGCACTGAATAAAATACCCTCTCCAACATTCTCACCTGCAGATGATAAATGTATTTGTCTACATGAGCTGTACTGCAAATGCCTGAAAACTCCTGAGTCTGTAAAATGCTATCACATTGTAAATCACTGACTGCAGAGAAATGAGACTTGCTTAAGTCTTTGGCAGCTGTGGTTATATTCTGTTCTACTTGGTTAAGTGAAACCAGGGGTTATAGGAGGGTTTTTTTTTTCAGGATGGATTGTTAAACAGACTGGTTTGTCAAAGATTTTCCCAGATACTTCTTCCGTCTGGTTGCTGCAAAAGAAGATAGTGAATTGTGTGGGTTAGCACTTGTGCAGACTGCATCTCTTGGTGATGCATGCTTGGGATGTGAAGAGATTAATCCTCAGAAGATGGCTGCACTAAAATTTACAAAGATTAGCTACTGATAAGGTTGCTTTTATTTTTGACCTGTAAGGTAGAAAGAGTAGTTAGGCTTATATAGTAGATAGATTGAGCAGATCCATCTGTCTCAAAGTGTGGTCCCAAAATTAGTTTGTATTCCTCTTATCTAACTGCTTGTTAGGAAGAAAAATCTTCTCAAATTAAACTTAGTAATAACTGGTTGATTTCAAAATGTACCAAGAGGTTTAGTGAATCAGGTTAGTGCAAGTATGGTTCTGTGAAATCCTGCAGTCAGCAAACACTGCTTGGGGTCAAAATTGCAGTTTTTGATTTGCTGTATGATAATCTCTCCCATTGGATATAGAGATGATTTCATCAGATACCCAAACACTCATGTGTGCCAGATGATGGCTTCATGTGCAATTTAATTTTTATAGGTATAGATTGTATTATTCCATATCTGTCTTTTCCCACCACTGAAGACTGGGATGCTGGTAAATTGGTGCTCTTGTAGATTGCTGTGCTAACCAGCTGTGATAATGCTAACCTGGTGAGAGAGGGAGGATGCAAATGATTTGGGAGTCTGTTTATAAGTTGAAGTCAGTATCACATATCATAGGAGGATGTCCCTGCTGGAAACGGGAGAGGTGCCATGGCTTTCTGACAACAGGACACATCTGAAGAGGGGGAGCAGCTTTGTCCCACTTTTGTGTAAACTGTTGCAAACTGATATTTGTAAAGCTGAATCTTACCCAATGGACTGCAACCCTGATTTCTGATAGCTTAACTTTGTATTGTTTCTTTCAACCCATAGCTACTCAGACATAAAAATAAATTAAGATATCAGAAGCTGCTCAGCAGTGCAGTTAGCTTCATTGCTATGGCTGGAGCAGCTCCCTAGAGTGCTGTAGGGAAGGGCGTGTGTGCAGGGATGTGTCTGCTGATTTACTGACTGGAGGCTGTTGTGCTCTGTACCATGGACTGGCTGGAAATGCATGTGACACCTTCTCGAAAAAGTGGAATAGGTTTGATGGCTCAGTGGAGTTGCTTGTCTGAATCTTTGAGAATGGCCGCTTGTTCCACATAATTACTCCATGGTGCTTTGTCACATTGTTATTCCCCTCCTCTCCTACAAGGAAAAGTTTATTTTGTGTGGCACAGTACCTTGTTGGCTTCATTTAGGTATGTACTCCTTTGGATGTGCTCTAAATGCCATCTTTGTAGGTAGTTTAGGAGATGTCATCTTGGGCTCTAAAGCTTCATGTGATGACAACAGGAGCCTTTTAATTTTAGGCTCTGGGGCCTCATCTCCTTAAGTGTGATACTGGTTTTTTAACTCTAGATACTGACTGGCTTTCATGAGAAGTGTAAGGTGCGTTACCTGCTGCCTTGGACAGGCATTGCGTGAGCAGTGTGCCTCGTGTTTGTGGAGCTGCCATCACAGTTAGCTGATGTTAAGGTGACCTGGGTATGTGTGTATGCCTTTTAGAGTCACAAATAATATAGATGTCTCCCACTGCTCCACATACCCAGAGAAAACACTTTGTACAACTCTTAGCCATCTGGAATATTGGTAATTAAGACTTTGTAAGACTCCTAAGCCTCATTTATCAAAGCAATATCCAAGATGGCAAAGAATAAAAATTAATCTGAGGATTCCTAATTAGATGTTATATTTCAATTTGCAGACTTAAGTAGTCATTCTTTTTAAATACTGATGCAAGTCTGAGCCAACTCATTTTTTGTGGCAATAACCTTTACATAGCTGAGGATTATATGGTACATTATTATAGCTTTGTAAAACTGGTCTTATATGAGCAACTGTAGAGAGATGGAAAATAATGCTTATTGTAAAGAACAAGTAATGGCAGAGAACCTGTTGAAAGGTCACTTTATTACTTGTAAAGGGTATTTTTGAAACAGAACTGTCTAGCAGAGAAAGCTGCAGCAGAAAGTATCAGGTACAGGCACAGCAGGTGTTTACTGTGTTTTTCAGCTGAACTCAGGGCAGTAGCAGTGGGAACAAAGGCACTAGGATTCCTTAGACAGAAAGATTGGGGTTACTGTTGTTCCAAGGAAAGGGTTAACCAGCTCCCTGTGAGAGTGAGGAAGCCCTGCATGCCAGGAGCTGCAGGAACTGTCAGACAGGAGCAGAGGATGGACCTCTTGGTGAGGGTGCAAGAAGAGCAGCAAGCCCTGGGGCAGATCCTCCATCCCTGAAGGAACCTCTCTCATGGGCTGGACAGCTTCTTGAAAGGAGCTGCACCCGCGGGAGAGCTGGGGGCAGCAAGGGACCCGCTTTGAGCTGTGTGAGTGGCCCAGCTGGCACCGCAGGGCTGGGGGAAACGGCTGCTGCGGTGGGGGGCTCAGGACCCCACACCCTAAATCCCTGCACATCACCAAATGGTGGGGTCTGCCCCATTAGCTGGAGCAGTGGTGACTTGCAGGTGAAAAAAAACTTTAAAATCACTTTTCATGAAGAGTTAGGGTTCATCATGCAGCAGCTATTGCTAGCACTGGGTTTTACTACACTGAAATACAGTATAGAAATGGAGCGTAGACTAAAATTTAGACCTGTTTTCTTCCCATTGTTAGATGAGGTTTTGGGTTCTCACTAGAGCAGAAGGTGGCTGTGATTTTCTCAGTTGGAGGGGATCAATGGTGCAGTGCTCCTGATGCTGTCACGTATTTCAGCTTGTCAGTGAGAAATTGTGATTAAATTTTGATGAAACTGGTTTGGGTTTTTTGCACCAGAAATGTAAACACTATTTTTAGTGTTTTAAATTGAGGGTCAGTGTAATGTAAAAATGATTGCTATGTCTAGTTTCCTGATGCTTTTATTTTAAAAATATAAAAGAAAACTCACTTTTCCTGCTTTGGGCTCAGCATTGTGGTTGCAACCACTGGAGGTGCTAATAGCCTCTAAAGGGGTCAAGAATTACTTGCTAATGTTTGCATCAAGGAAGCGATTGTTTGCTAGTGAAGATACAATTAACCACCTTATTCTTTAGACTTCCTCTAACCTTACTTTGGATTATGATGGGCTGCATGTTCCCTTTCCTGCCCAGCACAATGAGTGTATTGCTTTGGCTTTGCTATTATAATTACTTTCAATTGTTTCTACTCACTGTCATAACCCTATCGAACTCTTGCCTGCTAAGATACATCTGAAGTCACAGCTGCAAGTCACGTGTGTTGGTAGCCCCTATTGGTATAGAAAAAAGAAATATTACCTTTCTGAGACATTACTATTTTCTTTTAAGTTATTATGTATTATGCAGTCTGTAGTGTAAGATTATACAAATTTATTTCAGTGACCTTTTATTCTGCCTGACCATATTCTCATGGGTTAATTGCTGCTTTAGTTTTTCACTGTTGCTTTTATATAGGTGTAACTGTATGTATATAATAGTCCATGATAAAGTGACAGTCATTTTCCAGATGTACAGAGGGGCTCATTTCTTTGCCAGATGATACATTTGTAATGACTTGTCACCTCTTTCTACCCTTTCAGCCTGAATTATGGAATATAAACATGAAAAAAGTGGATATGTAACAGAAATAGAAAATACATATTTTTGAAGTAATGGGTCCAAGGTCTGAGCCACATTTGCTGCAATTAACTTTGAAGTGATTTCCTGGTCAGCATATTTGCAGTGACCTTCATTCTGATGCCATAATCTCATTTTTCATGCATAACTTGATGGTTTTTCTTACTCGGATTTTTTTGTTTAATCATTCTGCCAAGTGATTTTGATGTAGACAATAGAGATGAAACATCAGAGTATGACCTTCCCATGCAGCTCCAGTCCAATGTTTTTTCTTACTGATGGACTGCAGAATGCACAGCAGACCAGCTGTATCTGCTGCGGGTTCATGGCAACCTCATTGGGTTTAGCAGCACAGACCTTCACATTAAAGCATCCTACATGCTTATAGTGTTCTGGTTTGAATTTTAAATTTTCATATTGTTTCTTTTTTATAAATATATTGAATGTTTTCTGAGCATTCTCAGGCTATATTTTATATTGCTCATACAGATAGAATAAATGCTATATCTGTAGCACAGCAGTAGCATACAAATAATAATATGAATGTCATTGCATTGACTTCTCGTGTGTTTTAGATATCTTCTTAGATCTGCAGATAATCTTCTTAGATTAGCATGAGGCTTGAGTACCATTCTGGAGTGAAATAGAGCTGAGTTTGTAATTGCACACAGTAATCTTGCTGCTGAATGTCATGGAACAAAATCCTGACAAAATGGAGAACTTTTACCTTCACTTTATTGACTTCAGAGAGTGTATGATAGTGTGGAATTTCAGTTGGAAACATGGTGTCAGCTTTTTGGAGGAAGGTTTTCTCCTTTTCTGGGAACTACATGAGTCTAGAGGCTACCCTCAGATAGAAGGTGGAGTTTTAGTCCAAAGTAGATTGTATCTAGACTTGGAGGGCATCTTCTAGGTGAAAGGAAAGTATTTAGAAAAATGACTGGCTGACGTGAGTCAAACTTAACATTGATTTGCCTGGCATATGCTGTGCATGTTTATAAAGCATTAGGTGTTACTCCTTCAGAAGTGTCCTCTGCTGATGGAAAAATGACAAGCAGCTGTTTTTAGACCTCTGAAAAACAAGCTTCACATTTTTGCCCCCAATGTGGAGGTTAAAACTTTAATGTCCTATATGTGCCTGAGACTCAACTATCTTATACTGGAGTGCAATGTATTTCAAATCTAATCACTTCAGAAAGAAGGTGAGGAGACAAAGTGCTGATGAGGGATTCAAAGGAAATCATCCCGTTTGAGACGGAAATTCTCAAAAGGGAGACTGTTTGATCCTCTCATTTTGCTCTTGGATTATGGTCGTAGAAACTCTCAAATAAACAAATACCAATAAAAATAAAATTTATTTTTCAACATGATTAACCAACACTCTGCAAACAGAAACAGCAGGTTCAAATGTCTGAGAGGAGAACAAAACTATCACCACACAAATTCCTAGGGTTTAACGACAACCCAAAATGCTCAATCACTCACCAAAAAAAAACCCAAACAAACAAAAAAACCCCCAAAGCAATAACCAACCAAACACTCAATCTTGAGGAACTTTAGGGCAGTGTCCCAACCCATAGGAACATCAAGGAGTTTCCTTGGGCAGCATCCCAACGCAAGGGGAGAGTCCTTGCCCGCAGTGCACTGCTCCAGGAGGGACGAGCTCAAAATGGCTCACCCAAGGGACTCCATTTATACCCACGACAAATCTGCCCTGTGGTCGATAACAGCCCATATTGGCTGAAGACCCCAAGTACTGTAAAGCCCTGAGAACAAGGGCACAGGAAAGGTTCAACAGCCAGGAAGCCACATTTTCATTAGGTGGGTACACCTGCCACAAATATATACATGTATATATTTTAACATTTAAATTATTTGTATAAAAATATCCCTATATACCTAATGTCAACCAGTTAGCTCTGCATTTTGGATGCAGTTGTGTTGTATTTACTTTTGTTTGCAAGACAGCTGTACAGTTTTCAAACTGTCATGGATAATTCCTTAGCTAATATACTTTGAATTTTGGTGTCATGTTTCCTTGGGAGTGCTCAGGAAGGACAGATGGCTTTTGTATAAATGAATGAGTCCTTTGACTGCAACTAGAAACCTGCATTTCGCATAAACCCCCTTCCTTGTCAGGAGACTTGTAAGCATCAGCGCACAGCGCTGTAGGGTTTGCAGCATTACATGGATATTTTAATGAAGAGTAAGGTGCAAAAGCATACTATAGCATATGGGCATTAAGAAAATACTTTGGCAAAGCAGTTCCGTTCAGTACTTCACTGTGCGTATTTTGTCCTTGTTTGGTTTAGTCATCTATTCATAGCTTAACTGTTCAGCAGATTAATACAATAGATGTTCAGAGTGGAGTCAGTGTTCATTCAAAAGATGTTGAAAGTAAAATGGTGTTTGAAGGAGTTGCCTTTTTTGTAGAGGCAATTTGTAAAGTCAAAAATCAGGCTCAGTCATCAGGGATCTCTCAAAAGGACCATTTTCAGGCAAACCTAGTTTCTAGATGCCCCCAGCATGTCCTGCTCTGCTCCATTGCAGTCATGTCAGAGTTCCAGTTGAACCAGGTAAATGAAGATTGTTTGTGAATTCTGGAAAATTAAATTGAGACATGCTGTATGCTATTTGTGTGTCTTGTGTTCAGTTTGTGGTTAAGGTGCTCTGCAATTAGAAGAAACAATTGACAGGTTCCCTTGAATGCATAAGTATGTGAGCAATATATTCTTCTAGGTAGCTGCAAGCTCTTCAGGTAGTACAGTGAAAGTTGAATCTAATGCTTTGTTGAGTTGGGGGGGGGGTGTCAGGTGTTTTGTTTTGGTTTGGTTTTTTTTTCTCCAGTTAAATTGATACCAGTGCATGTTTGTGGGATAATTTTCAGTAAACATTAAGCTATAACAGATGGTCTTTATTACCTATTCTTCCTGATAAGTGTCACTAAGATGGAAATAAATGGTTTCCTAGAGCAAACTGGAGTATTCACAAATGTAGAGATTTGTGCTGTTGCTTTCCACTGTGATTTACTGAAGATTTCTTCAAACTCCTCCGCCTCTGAGAACAGGATAGATTTAGGGTATATTAGGGTATAGAGAATTCATGCTAAAAATGTCTTTTGGTACTTCTTTGTTTTCTTTCATGTCTAAGTCAGGTATCGGAGCTCTCTTAAGAAACACTCTTGACAGACTACGGTGAGCTTCTTGTTTTGAGCAAGCCTGGGCTTTGGTAGGCTGTGTATTCCCTATCATTTTGACACATTTTTCTAATACACAAAATTTGAATCGTCATCTCACAAGTGAGATTTACGTTTGCTTAAGGAAATAATTCTCTTTAGTGGGTCATAGCTAGGCAAACACATGTACAGATTTTGTTTTGTTCCCACAAGAATGATGGGGTTTTGTTTGTTTGGTTTTGGGTTTATTTTGTTGTATTTCAGCAGCTCTCTGCCTAGGCAAAACTGGGAAGCTGAGTATTTGTATGACTACTGTATCATTTTTTTTAATTTTATTTCCTCCAAAATTTGAGTTATGTATTTCATGTTCAAGTTCTAAGACAAAAAAAAAAAAAAAGAGTGGTTCACTTAAACTTGGATTTATTTATTTATTTAAAAGTTCAATCTGAGGCTTGAGTGGCAACAGAATGTTATTAAAGGTTGAAATCTGATGCTAGAATATTCAGAAATTGAGAGGTGCCAACCCTGATTAAAATTCACGCATAAAATATATTAAAGACTAACTTCAGTGAAGTACTTGCAGACACTTTCTGAAATACATATTTTTTTTTTTTAATGCAAAGCAGTATGAGGTGAGCCAAAAGTCTACTCTTCAGGACTTCAGGCCCCCTTATTTGCCACTATGTGGTCCATTATTTACTGTTCTTTCATGGTGAAACTTTTAAAAGATTTGAATGGATTTAAATGTCCAAATCCCATTCAGTTATGTGCTTAATAAGATTCTGGGTTTTTTAGACAAAGGAAAACATGTTTTCCTTTTATTCTGCTTATTGACCTGATTGGAAATACTTGGGTCCTTAAGTAATAGGGTCTAACTGCAGAATCTGTTCCCTAACTAATTTTGACAAATTTTAGTCTATATAAATCTTGGTTTAGTAGGTAGAGATGTTGCATATTTTTTAAGCACAATTTTCTTTTTCTGATTTAAAATGAACATCACAAATAAAATGGATGGCTTTTGTGTTGTCACTCTTGTCATCTATAGCAGAATATATACATGAAAAGTATTCACAGAGAATCTTCTGTTGAACTGAATGGAAGGAGTTACTAGCAGTACAGATGTTGGGTGTCTGTTAGTTGCTCCTGTGTTGTTTTGACAAGGAGAGCAGCAGGGTGGCCTCACTGGGAATGACGGCTCTTCCTAATGGAATATCCCTTCCTCCCTGTTTGCAACCTGGCATCAGAAGAGATTGTCAGCCTGGGCTTTGAAAATGAACAGCTGCATGTGTGTGTTAACTGCACAGGTGTTCCCAGTAATTATTTAGTATATTATGATTATGTGTATGGAAAGATGACATATATAAACTGTTATTTAGACTGAGAACCTGCATACTGTTTTTCCTACAGTCTCACTTTATGTTGCTAAGATATGTTATTTTAATTAAGAGGCTACATAACCTGAGGAGGTTCTTGCTGAGTTAAGGTCTTGGTCCTGGAAAACTAGAAAATAGGCAGAGATGCTGTAGAAGTGTATGTCTGTGTGTATGTGTTACTTTTAAATCCTCACCATATTCTTAAACCAACCCCACCTAATCTGGAAGAAATGCAAACTATTCCTGTATCAAGCCAGAGCTCCTTGTGTGGAGAATTGGATTCTGCTTCTCTACATTTTCTTCTGCAGTGAACAGTTGGGTTTTGTCCTTGAAAGGCCATGCTCATAGGTTAGCTGTTCCAAATCTAGAACTGAATGCTATTCTCGGCAAAAATGTTAACATTTGACAGAGATTTAACTTGATTTAGAGGATGATTTATAGAATACACCTGCTCTGCCGCTCATTTCCAGTGAGATTCCAATAATGTGCTGTGGAAATACAAGAGCAACACAGAGCTGTTGGACATATTTTCCTGCTACCCTTCTTGTTTTGGGGGTTGGTTTGGTTTTGTTGGTTTGTTTGGTTTTTTTTTTTTTTTGTTTGGTTGTTTGGTTTGGTTTGGGTTTTTTTTTGGGGGGAAGGGGGTGGGCAGGCCATGGGGTGTGGCAGAGTAGTGGGGACATAGAAAAGCAAAAGGTTTGTGGGAAACGGGAATATGAGTCAAAAATGCCTTGGAATATTCCATTCTTGAAACTGGCTATCTGAAGTAAACCATGATTATTTGTCTGTATTCATTTAGTGTTTTGAGAGTTAAGGCAAAAGACATAAAAGGATTAATTTTAGAAAAGAGCTATTTTGAAAACTTAAATTTGGTCTTTTCTTGAATATTGACTTCAGAGTCCACAGGACATAAAGGTAAGGTTTGCAAAGGTTAGTAAAGAAAAAGGGAGTTTTGACCCATGTACAGCTGAGTTCATATACAAACTAGTGTGCTTATTTTGAAGTGCAATGGGACTTAGAAATATGTTAGCCCTAAATCTTCAGTTCAGTCTTGCACTAAGACTAGCAACTTTAAAGAATTAGTTACTCTAAGGGTTGATTGGACTGTAAAATGTAGGAAGAATGCCCTTAATTAAGAGATATAATGTAATTATTTTTCAAACTAAATTGTTTTTCTCTATTCTTTTAGGGTATAAAGCCAGCAAGCTTTGAGAAAGTTACTGATCCTGAAATTAAGGAGATAATCGGGGAGTGCATTTGCAAAAATAAAGAAGAAAGGTTTGTTTCAAGTAATCAAGTTTTGTATTAAATAATGTGCAAGCAGGGATTTCAAAGCTGTCTGTGAATTTTTCTGGCCTCTGGGTCTCCCCTGTGCAGGAGAAAATGCAGAATGGGAACACAAATATAATTGATTGCCTGCTTTTCTGCCATATAATATCAGGATAATTGAATAAATGCTACTGTTGCGTGTCTCAAACTCTTGAAGAATAAGGTCAGAAAGCATTGTTGTGGATGTGTGAGCTAGTGTATTCTGGCACGTTCTGGCATAGCTGTCTAAAATCTCACTCGGGAGGTTCTGCTTAGAGCATCCAGTGTGGTGGAGGTTGACCACGAATGTGACCTGCTAGGTTCATAAGAAGCTGTTACAGCAGATTCCATGGACTCAGCCTCTGGATATGGAGACAAATTGTGCCTTGTTTCCAGCTTTAGTTTTAAAACCTAATCTTCTTATGCTGGTCTCTCCTAGATGAGTGTGTCTACTGTTCAGTATTTCATAACTTTCACAAATACAGTTTTTAGGGACCTCAACTGACTACCTAGAGGGAACCTCTTTTTTAGTACTCTTTAAGCTGAGATGCTCAAAAGTTGAGCAAAGCTATAACCTGCATTTCTGTACATGCTTATGGTGTATGAATATTGTTGAAGCTCTGTGAAATAGGAAAAGTCATTTTTTTTCAGCAGTCCTCAGCAAGAGTGGGAATACTATGTCTTTTTGCTTAGAACACAGATTTGTTATGGAAGAACACCAAAGATTCTGTAAATGTTTTCACCTTTAACAGCAGTTTCTTGTCACAAAGCTCTTTAAAATTGATTAAGACTTGCAGTATTTGAATATTCTTTATATCCACTGCAGATATGAAATTAAAGATTTATTAAGCCATGCCTTTTTTGCTGAAGATACTGGGGTAAGAGTGGAACTTGCAGAAGAAGACCATGGTAGGAAATCCTCTATTGCCTTAAGACTCTGGGTAGAAGATCCTAAGAAACTGAAAGGAAAACCCAAAGATAATGGAGCCATTGAGTTTACTTTTGATCTGGAGAAGGAAACTCCTGATGATGTTGCACAAGAAATGGTAAAATAAACTTCTCCTGACAAAAATGTTCATATATAAGGTAGTACATAAGTCTCAAAGGGCTGCAGGAACAAGTCTGGTAAAGTAACTTCCACTTAAACCATTCCAGGTGTCTAGTTTAAGCTGTTTGCAATGATTTTAGAATGAGTGCTGTGAGGGGTAAACAGGGAAGAACTAACTGAAAAATGTGATCTACCAAGTATGAAAACGTATGCATGATATGGCATTTCAAATAGCTTAGGGACTATAGATATCTCTTCTATACTTTGAAAACTCCTTTGCCAATTTCTGTTTGCTATTGAATGTCTTTAAATTTGTTTGGAATCTGTTTAGTTTCAGACAGCAGCTTGAAACAGATTAGAAGAGTTCAAAAGTTCAATCACAAAATACTCCTCACTCTATTCCTCAAAACACTTCTTTTCATCTTTTCTGTCAGTGTTACTTAAGAGGAATGTAGATGAGGAAAGTATGTGGTCAGCTATTGCATCACCTAAATATAAATAGGAACCTAGATTTAAGGCCACTGCACAGTTAGGAACAAGCTTTGGATTTTTTAACATAAGTTTACCTTGGTGAATTTCTGTATCTTAACTTGTGGAGTTTTGTTAGATAAACTACCTTGTGATCCAGTTTTACTCTAGTCCTTGAACTTGTATTTTACTGATTCTAATGTCATGGAGACATATAATCAGTAAGCACTGAGTCAAGGGTCTGAATTTTCTTGTGCTTGCAGAAATGTTCCTATTATAATCTAAATCCCAAGAGATCCCATTTAATGTTGTCATCACCACTTTTGCTTAGAGGGCACTCATTTTTGGTAATGTTGCCTTGCAATGCTTGGACCTCATCACCATGTGCTCCAAATTTAGTGGGAGGAATTCAGGCTCTTCTGTCTTCTTGTTATTAGTTTGCAGTAGGTCCAATATTTTTCAGCAGTGTATTGTTTCAGAACCCATTTCATTTAAAAGCTGCTCTGGTACAGTTACTTGCTGTTATATTTTGCATTTAAATAATTATGGAAAGATTTGTCATTTTGAAGTTCTGTAGATTACTTGGCCCATAGTTATAATATTTCATTTTTAAGAAGAAATAATAGTAATAAAAGGTATAATTAAAAGGATCACTCCCAAACTACTGTGATAGTATACCCTTTCCCAAATGATTCTAAAACCTGTGTTTTACGATTACATTAACAGTTACCTAAGTGACTGCATATGAAATGCTTTCAAACTTGGCAGGGGGGGGCTGGCAAAGGGGGACATTTATTCCTAAATGTCTTTCTAGGCCTTATGAGTTGTAAAACGGCAGAGCCATCATCTTTGCTTTCATCAATTCGTGTTGCTTCATGTGATGTGGAAGAGAATTCAGGAGACCTTTTGTGTACAGGGCATTATTTACCATTACTGATGGGTTTTCAGTAGGTATTCCAACCTGTCCAAACAATGTGGGCAAAAGGAACTCAGAATGTTCTGGTGGTTTTGCAACTTGAAGCTACCTTTCACAGCTAGTGGATACTGTAGAATAGCATGTTCTTCATTACAAGAACTTTAGAAGAACTGTAGAAGCATGTCTTCATTAAACTTTAACCATTCTCTATAGAGCGATGTAGAAATAAGAATTGTTTTAAAAAAATGTTAATGTGACAGGTCTTCAGTGCCTTCCAATTAAACTTTTTCATGAAGAAACTACTGGGCATGTTAATACTGTACAAGGTTCTCTGGACCTGTGTGGGTCTTCTCTTGAGTAACTCCCGTCATTAGCACTTGCTGGATCATCAGTTCAGGAATGTCAGTAAAGTCTGAGGGCATAGGCACTGGAAAATACCGTATCTATCTGCAGCTGTGTTTTAAGCTGATTTGCTACCTACTGATTTTAAACAGTGGAAATCTAAGCTGTAAAACTGCCTTGTGTTTGGGCAAGAGCAGAGAAGGAAAACCTCTAGATTTCTTCCATGTACGTAAGTGCTTCCAAATCTGTAGAATATGCATGTTAATGTAGGGAGAGCAGACAAATCTCTGCTAAGTTGTTATTAAACTAAAATTCATACCCTAAGCTGGAGGAGACCGTGCAAACAAATAGCACAAAGATAAACTTCCATTTTATCTGTTGAGCAGTTGAATTCTGAGAAAGCCTGGTCCCCTTTTCGGTCAAATGTGAACAGTCTGCATTTGACTCAATAGGCTTTTTCTTTACAAAGGTCAATCAATACTGACTGACTTCACCATTTAAAAGAAGTTAATTTGAGACGAAATTCTGTTACCATCTTTTCCTTTGTGACTTGCTGTGATATCAAGCACAGAAATTTGGGGAACTGTGTATACTGGAAAGGTTAAGGCAACAAATTCTGATTCAGGGGTGGTATGGTTTACTCCAGATACATTGTTCAAACAGCTTTTTTCAAATACTTCTTTTTCTCTTTTGACTATTCCAGTAGTCATTCCGGGAAAATAAAAAAAAAAAGGGAACACATTCACAGTTAAACTTGCTCTCTTCTTCCTTATGGATGTTAACTGGTGAATAAATTGACCCAGTACATATTCAGGTCTTAAAAATTGCATATTGTTGTTTTAAAATGCATTAGGGATAGAATTTTTATTCAGAAAAACCCATCAAATTCTTGAGTTCCTGTTCTTGTGAGAAGTAAATATGTAATTCATGCTATATTAAAATGATGTTTTCTCTGTTAGGAAGAGATTTGAGTAATACATGTGCATGCACATGTTTGCATGCACAATCTTGCTAAGTTTGTGCCTCCTCTGTAGATTGACTCTGGATTTTTTCATGAAAATGATCTCAAGATAGTTGCAAAGTCAATACGTGACAGAGTAGCATTAATACTATGGAGAAGAGAGCGAATTTGGCCTCGGATGCAGTCAGAGGAACGTCGGGACTCTGAATGTCTGGAGAAGCTGAAGCTGCCGCATGCCCAGCAGGTGCAGGTCACCCACCTTTCTCACACTGGTCACCACATCCTGTCCGAGTCAGAGGAGCCCGAGGCAGACCAGCATCCCTTCCAGCAAAACCTGCCCACCAGCGTCACCTCTGTTGCATGTAAGTCTTGTGTTGGTTTTGTGTGCACACAGTGATGAGTGTCCGAGGGTAAAAATCAATGACCCTGAGCTCAGCAGTGAGATGAGCTGCTGTGCATGTTTTTGCACGCTAGCTCAAAACACAAAGGTCTCAGACAGGTCCATAACCATTTGGGGAGAAATTTCAAGAAAAACTATTACATGGAGAGAGCATCTCCTTTAGTTTGCAATAAATGTGGAAATCACAAAATATTTGTAAATGGAAAAGCAAGGAGACCTGCTGCTAGACACAAAAAATACATTTTCTGTGCCAGGTGGTAGGATCAACGCTAAGTTTGTGTGAAACTCAATTTCAGAGCCTGCAGAGGTTGAACTGGCACCAAAATGGTCAGACCAGACTGGTGGCTTTTTCAAATGATGTTGGCAGTGTGCAGATATTTATTCAAAAGGAGACCTTGATGAAATGAAAGCACTGCAGTTTCTTGTGTTTTGTGAGTTACTCTTGATGTCTCGTGTTGAGTATTTTTGAGAAGCTGTGTAAAGGTCTACAGCAGAAAAATAAAATCCATCTCAGTGTTCCATGATGTAATTCGGGATTTCCCTCTTTTGTGGGAAATACCAAATGTGGTTTGGTCGTACATGTTGGGAGCACCATACCCTGTGGATTGACTCTGTAGTTGTTATTGGTGTCCTTAGGTCATGGTGCAGGTGTGCTCTGTTCCTCTGGGCTCTCTGTTTTGTCCTGAGGTCATAGCCTTGAAGCAAGGGGGTTGCTTGATCATTATGGCAGGTCAGAGTAGGTGGTTGCTCTTGGTCGCCCAGGCCCTCTATGACCTGCCAACTCTTTACATTCAGCTGGGGGCTGATTCAAGAGTGACCACTGGGCTATTTCAAGACAGATGGATTTACATCTCCTGTTTTAATTTCAAGCACTGATTTTGGTCTGTCTCTTGATGTTAATCTACGTGGCTTTGCTTGCAGAGCCTGTGTCTTTGTTTTATTTCCGAGCATTAGACTTATCTCCAGCAAACAGCAAGGCATGAGGAAGTAGTGTTTTTATTTCCCTAAAGTAACTTGTACCCTGACTCTGTCCGCTAAAATCAGCCTTTGTTACAGAGTCAGGCACTGATATTGAAATCTTAATCTATTTATACTTTTAAATATCTTGAAGGAAATGTTGCCAGATATTTTTAGCTTGGAAGATTTCATATTTTGAGTTGCCTTTTTTTTTTTTCTAGCCAGTTTTACTGATAAAATCTGACATGTATTTTGCTGCTGAATTATTATTATAATGTTTCTGGTTTGCTGTTCTGGGCTTTTATATAAGTATATTTAAATTAAAGATGTATTATCTTTAGCAGAGACACAGCTGCTGCTTTAATTCAGGGATTGTATAAATTGCTATACAGAAGTCTGCTTTGGTTACTACAGTAACAAAGCATGCCTCTACAAGAAAACAAACCTTTATGAGATATGAGAAATGGCCGTATTTATGTAACACTCAGAATATTGCAGTATTTACAAAGCTATTTTTCTGAAGCTAAACTGATCTATTTTCATTTTTTTGGGTCATATATTTCATGCTATCTAATTCCTTTGAGAAACACCATAATTATGACTTTTTGTTTCCCACAATACAATGTGGGAAATACTTGTGCTTCCCATGGTTCTGCTGGACATGAGTTGGCAGAATTTTATAATAAGTATAAATCCCCTGGTTTGTTTCCTACCCTTCTTCGACTTTTAACCGATAGTTGTTATTATGTGACAATTCATTGTCAGCTGTCTTTGAACATTTTCTTAGTGATGTTAGGCCTAAGACCTCTATAAATTATTGCTCTACCAATACATATAGTAACCTGAGATCAAATGTAAAAATGTAAATTAATAACTTAATGTGTGTAATGCATGTTGTTATATAAAAATCTGAGATTGACTTACAGCTTTTACTTTGGCACTCTACTGTCATACTTACTTTATTCTCCTTTGAGGTCTTAAGTAATTGTTTGTAATAAAGTGGAGGTGTGTAAGTGACAAAAATCCCAGCCTTTTTAGACTAGGGCCGTGTTGACTCTTTTTAGAAGTGAGCTGAATAAATATAAAGGGGTTTAAATCTGCAAAAAAACAGTGGGGGGAATAGTTGGTGAGTACTGAGGAGAAATGTTATCCCTGGTGCTATTAAAATAATTCGTTATTTAAAAGCCAAATACGTAAAACCTTATTTGAAATATAGAAAAAAGATGGAAAGTGTCAGAAAAATAAATAGCATTTAAATTTAGCTGTAATCTAAGCCACTTTTTTGTAACTGTGCTAGTTTTCAGTTCTGAATTTTAAATCTCTGTTACAAGCTATTTGTCTTCTGGATACTTACAGCTACAGTCTTGATTATCTCACTTAATTTCTCAAACAAAGAAAACAGTAGTTTATGCTCAAGAAGTGGGCACTGGTACTTTACAGGCTCCAAAGTTGTGAAAAGACATTTTAAAACCAGTAATACTCAATGGTGCAGTTTTATTTCTGTTGAACAAAAGATACGATGCTTGCCCAGTACCCGCAGCTATGCAATTCTGCAGGTTGGCTGGGCAAACGCTCTGCATGAGAAACTCAGAGCTCTGAATGGTACTTCTAAATCACTGCAAACCTGCAAACTGTTTTGTTATCTAATCTTCATCTTGAGATATTGCTGTGTACTCAAGTAGAGTATGAATGATTTGCTGAACTAATAAGGCATATGAGGTAAAGAATTTTGTAGTTTTCAGTGCTGCTAATAAAAGGTGTTTAAAATCAGTGCATCCCTGGGAGATCTAACTCTAAAAAAACTCCGTGATCTGCTATCAACATTATAATTGGGGTTTCCTTTCATCCTACAAAATCTATAAACTTTTGCAATTCTTAATGTCAACCTTCTGCCCTTTAAAGGAAATATCAATGTGCCTAAAATATCATCGTGCACAGAAATCCATGGGGATGGATTTTGGCTTGAGAAGCAGTATGTGCCTTTTGTAGAAAATAGCACTCACATTGTAAAATTTATTTATATAATGGAAAAGGCTAGGGTAGTATAAATGGTATTACATAAACCAGCGTTGACCTTGCTCTAAAATGATTGTTGAGCTTTTAATAAAAAATATTGTTTTTTCAGCTGACAGCACATTTGACAGTGGCCAGGGGTCCACTGTTTATTCAGACTCTCAAAGCAGCCAGCAAAGTGTCATCTACTCGTCGCTGCCGGATCCTGTACCTCCTGCTATCCAACGGGTGTATAGTCCACCTCTGAGCGAGAGCCAGGCCGTGCCCCATAGCCTTCAGCAGCTGGGGCACTACCAGCAGCCCTCAGGAGTAAGTCTAAAGCTTTTAGACATTATTTTGTATCCTAGATCACACTTCATAGCTCATTTACACTCTTGTTTTCAGTAGGTATGGATTCCAGGGCTTGCCTTATATGTTCCTCACTCACCTCTGTCAATGGTGACTTGCTCAGTAATACATTTCTGGTTGACCTGAAATGTGTTCTTAGTAGATGGTGTATGGCTAGCTGTATTTTGCCATTCTAGAGAAATGCTTCACAGGCAGCTGTCATACTTCCAGTAGAAAAGCTTCTTAACAATCCATTGTTGCTGAACTACATTAGTAGCTTTCAAGGATTAGTTTTAAGCTCATGCACATAGTTGAGAACTGTTCTCTTTCATTTTGTTCACTGTCAGTATAGCCACATGTTATTGTCCTTCATTTGTTCAAGAGCCTCTTGGGTCTGATGTTTCTTCCAGTTGTGACAAAGGTCACACATCCAGTCACTGCCTCTCTGGCTCTGGGTTTGGATTTAATCTCACACAGAGTCAGCAATGTACATCCATTACTGAGGTTCCGAAATCAGGCACTGGTAGCTCAGTCAGATGTTCGCACTTGCTACTGGTTTTGAGCTGTTATGACCTTGACCGAAAGCAATTAATGGAATTACTTGTGCAAGAACACGTGCAAGTGAACATAAATCTTCCGGTACTTCCACTGAGAGGCGACAATATGAGCACGTTATTTCCTTCAGAAGCTGTGACAGCACCATGTTCCAGTCCCAGCCCGCGCCCATCACACGACAGGCAGTGCTCACACTGCCTTTGGCAGACACAGCGACCCTGTTGTGACTTTGACTCCAAGCACAACATCCCTGGATGGTCCCAGCCATGTTGCAAAGAGTGTGCTGGCAAAACACTGCTGGTTGAGAGCAAGCTGGTGACTGCAGCTACTCCAGGCAGTGGAAGCACTTGTCTAGTAATGACAGTAATGATGTGGTAGGTTAAATTTTTTTTTTTTTGTTTCATCTTATTTGACTTAAGAGAAAATAAAATCCAGAAACGCCTTTTTTTTTTTTTTTCCTGCTTAATCCAGATTTACCTTATTTTCCCTGGTTTTACCTTATATTTTCCAAAATGCCTGCAAGAAATTATGAACTGTGTTTTGTGAACGCATTGAAACATGATTCTCTAACTGAATGAAAAAAATTCATCCTTGGCATCTGTAGCCAGCTCCCTCCACTGTGGAAACCACCTTTCCTATGTAGATGCGTCTCCTGGGACGCATCCCTGTTTCTTGTTCACCCAAAGCACTGATGTAACTCTAAATATAACACACTAATGGCACATCTTGAGCAGAATTTTTTTTAATAAATTGAGCTGTGCAACATACTCTTTTAGAGCAGACTCATTCATTCCGTTGACAGGTTTCAGTAATTTTAACCTAAATGCATTACTTTTTTTGTCATTGAGGGTTTGGAAAGATGATAACCTTTATCAATGAGCAAAATTTCTCATAGCTTTTTATTTTCTGATGAGGTTTCCGTATTTGTTTCTTCTTGTGATAACTTAAGTGAAAAGTTTCAAAGTTTGAAAATATCAGCGAACACAGGAAACAAAAGTCTGATTCAAAACCTTCCATTTTCCAAGAAAAAAAAAACAAATTGCTGTATTTATCTGGGAGATTATTTACCAAGATAGCGAGCACATAACTTGAGCTGTAGTAGGACTTTCTTAGACTTATGAGCCTCAGTCTGACACACTGTTTATTTTTAATTTATCTACTTGGAGCTGAAGTTTGAGAACTGTTCTTGTTACAAACCTTATCTGAATTTCTATTTTTTTTGTTGTTGTTTTCACTTTCATTGTTTCGTTTCTCATTTCTATTCATTTTCTTGGCATCCATTTCAAGTAAATTACCTGATTTTTTGGAAGAGAAAGATTCTTTGTGAAATCATAAAAACCTTCCGTTTCACCCAGTTGATGGTTTGTCATTGCTGTTGGTATATTCTCAGTCAATATGTCCATGCTTTCAGTGGTTTTTACTGGTCTGCGTATTTGTTTCCAGAAAGAAATGCGATGCAGTCTGGTTGTTTTATTTGGAATTTGCTGACTTTTTTTCTACATTTTTAGATTAAATAACCTTCTACTTCTTGCAGGTAATTTTTCATATTTTTCCCCCTCCTTCTGTCTTGAACCAAGTACTGAGTAGACTACTTACTTGCAGTTACATTCTTGATGAACAGCTGCGGAGTCTCTTAACCTGAGGGTTGCCCTTCTCTAAAGCAGTGCTCTCCCTCCCGCAGCCTGGCCTCCCCACCGTTCAGGCTGCGCCCACAGTGGTCTCCCAGCGGCCCCAGCACTACCAGGAGCCGGTGATGCCGTTCCCCGTGGTCCAGCCCACCACCGTGGCCTCCCTGCAGCTGGGACAGCCGCAGCCGGTGCTGGCCAGCCAGCAGGTGAGAGCTTAGCTGCTGCCCAAAAGTGCTTTTCTCATCCCATTCCTTCCACGTGCGCTGCTCCAACCCATACCTGTAGCAAGCTGGGGATGTTTGAAACTACTAAGCTGCTACCTGAGAGACTTAGGGATGGGGCAAAGGGTGTTGAGTTTCAGGGATGAAAGAGTAATGGGCTTGAGGACAACTGTTGTGTGACACCTTGAAATGTCTTGATGTAGTTTAAGACTTCCCTTTCATTGTGGCTTAACAGCATTGGCCTGACGCCTTGCACTGATTTCAATGTACTGTCTTGGTCCTTGAAAATCAATGAGTTTTTTTACTAATTTTACATTATTATTTAGCACTTCCTTTCTAAAAGATTAGAAAGAGACTCTTGCCAGGTGTCAGTTGTGTCTGAATCCTCAGCAATGCTGCTTTTTGAGTTGTGCATGCATGTTAAATATAGTTCCATATAGGCATCCAGCCAGTAGCTTTATCTTCCAAGAGAAGAGTCTGTCTGTCTCTGAATTGTCTCCAAATAGTAATTCTTTGTGCCTTTTGAAGTATCAGATTCCCTCCAAACACTGTGCTCCTTGAAGGTATTTACAAAACAGCTCTCAAGCAGCTGAGAGGCAGCTGTGAAGGCTGTGGTCACCTCCTCATGCAGAGGTGCCAAGTGCAGCCACAGAGCTGTACGACCTGATCATTTGTGGATCATTTAAGCTTCACTTCTTTCTGTAGAAACCGCTGACAGGGCTGTGGAGTGTGACTTGGACTGGCATGTATCATGCCTCTCCAAACCTTTTTAGTTACCAACATTTATCTCACAGGTTGCCTTTCTAAAGTGCCCTATTCTTCTGAAAGGATCAGTATAGGAACAGTGTAATGTGGTGTCCTCAGAAAACATATGCTTATGTGAAGTTTTGTCATATATCAGGGTTTTTTCTAATGGGCAGGGATATTCACATGATTCTGTCAGCCAAAAATTTTACCCTTACACAAATTTAGGACCTCACCAATTGCACAGATCTCTAGTGGCCTCTGGAGCTTTATGCTGACAGTTCAAAAATCTGTTGTTTATTTTCCTTCATGAGTAAATGCTGGTTTGGAATAAGATATTTGCCCAGCTTTCTCAATTTCTTTCACATACCCTTTCCTCACAGTGTTTCTGTCTCCTGAGATAATTCAATCCCTGATAGTAAAAGGATTTCATAACCAGTCTGTTTTCTGATCTTGCCAGGAAGCCTAATAAAAGACTGACTTTTTACAGTATGATTACAGAAATGGGTAAAATGAAAAAGTTTCTGAGCAGAACTTCCCAGAGCACCTGTGTGCCTCAGAGACAGAGGTAGATATGGTGTTCTCAGTCTCCAGGCATGATGCCATGAGTAGTGGAGATTTGCAGTCTTTTGTAAATGAATGGTAGGGCAGGTCAACAAAAGAATGGGAAATCAGGGTGAGAGAATTCATCTGCCAAACAGAATGAAACATATTGATCTTGTATGAATATACACTGATGGCTCGGATACATGGGATCAGTGTTTCATCTCTTCCATTATTTATTTTTTTTCCCAACTTGGGTGTCTGTGCATTTATAATCGTAGAATTGCAGAATTGTTTGGGTTGGAGGACCACTACACCGGGTTGCTCAAAGCCCCGTCCAACCTGGCTTTGAGCACTCCCAGGGAGGGGGCAGCCACAACTACTTTGGGCACCCTGTGCCAGCGCCTCACCACTCTCACAGTAAAGAATTTATTCCTTAGATCTAATCTAAATCTATCCGGTTTCAGTTTAAAACCGTTACCCCTTGTCTTATCCCTACACCCCCTGATCCAGAGTCCCTCCCCATCTTTCCTGTCCCCCCTTTAAGCACTGGGAGGCTGCTCTAAGATCTCCCCTGAGCCTTCCCTTTTCCAGGCTGAACCCCCCCAACTCTCTGAGCCTGTCCTCATAGGGGAGGTGCTCCAGTTTAGCATAATTCATTTTGATGTTTTCACCTCCCTATGCCTCATCCAGTTCACCAGTATTTTGTAAAACGCAAGTTGAATTTGGAATGGAGGCTTTAGGAAACTGCTCTATTCCATGAGACAATTTTTGTGCTTTTAATACAGTGTCCTCTCAAGTTGAAGGTGGGTTGAGCAGCCTGTGTCAGCGTGCTCAATCCTCAGTTATCTGTGGGCAGCCTGTCTGAGCTGCAGATTAACCTAGCCAGGGCTGCCAAGATACCTGAGCTGGCTTTGGGTGCTGTCAAGGTTTATTAGCTCCAGCTCAGCACTGTGTGCGTGCGACTGTTTTGCCCCTGCAGTTGGGTCTGGCAGGAGTTTCCCATGTTGCAGAGCTGGTGGTGGGGGACAGATGGGTTCCCCTGATGCCACGGGTGGGCTCCGTCTTGGCCAGTATGCTCTGTCTCATCACCAGGTCCAGGCCAGCTCCTGCTGAGCCTCTTGCTTGTGTCAGTGCTGCCATTCCCTCGAGTTTGGTATTTTATTTGGGTAAAAGCCCCTGCTTTCCCAAAACCTGGAATGGCAGAAATGGCAATGCAGAGCCACGTCATTGTTTTTTTTCTTTAATGTGGCAAGATGAATACTCAGGACTAATAAACACTGCAGGTGATGTGCAGAGCTATTCAATGCTGTCTATAGCACGTCTTGCACTGCTTGTAGCATTTGGTGCCTTCAGCCCCAGACACTCGATACCAAATGCCAAATACTCTTTTGTTCACTGATCCTTGTACTGCAAACTTACCAGTCATGGTTGAATTTTAGCTATTTAAGGGTGGATGACATCTTACTTCCTTGACACATCTCCTACAGTTTTATTGTATTAATACCCAGAACTGATTGAAGAATCCTGACACTAAAAAAGTACAGAGAACAATATTACAATACTGATTTGCGGTGGAAGTGGCAAAGTTGAAAGATTATAATGCTTTACTATTTATTTTAATGTTATCTTTTGACCACTGGGCGTTGTGTTAGGGACTATGTGCTGCAGAGCTTGGGTGAAGCAATGAATTCTGTGATCCCAAGTAGGTCAATCCAGAGCCACTTTGGTGCCCTGCTTCTGAAACACAGGATTTTTTTTTTTTTAAAGTACTTTCCAGCATTAATTAGAGGAATTGGAGGAGATACTGGTAGCACGGAAATGTGAAAGCTTGTTACTGATTATTTTCAACTTTAATGCAGCTTTTAATTTCTGTTCTACTGTATAAAATCTGGCAGGTCAGTAGAACACTGTTTTCCCTGGAAGGGTAAAACTGCTTTTTTTGGCTGCCACGTTGTTACTACGGCACCTCAGAAATAACTGGGATCCAGCTTTTACTGTAATTATTGTGTTTTATTCATGTCTCAGATAATGTGTTGTATATTTCAATGCCTGCTACATTATGTAGTCAGCTTTTGAATGCCAAGATTAGCTGGGTATAATCTGCATAGTAAGAATCTTTGAAGTTAGTAGGTGAGGATTTTACAGGGCCAACTAGAACAATCTCTGGGACTTGAAGGGTCTGAGTCATTACAAGTAATCTTTCCAAGACAGTTAGAACTTGTCTTTTCAGGAAATGTATCTTGCATTTAAATGTGTTTTAAACATAGGCTCTTACACAGTGTTTAAATTAGGAGCACCTTTCTCTTCAATAAACTGTCCCTACTCAGAGCAACAGCTCTGTTCTGACAGTACGAGTTGAGCTAGAGAGAGAAATGGGTGGCTGTGTCCAGTGAACTGGTTCTTTTGTAATATACAGGCTATAACCTTTTTTTATTCTTTTTTTTTTCCTAGCAGCAGCCCCTATCACAGCAAGCTTCCCTGCAGCAGGTGCTTGCCAGCCAGCCAGTTTGCCCAATGCAGCCTGCAACCCATCTGCTACCCCAGTATCAACCCCAGACCTCTCAGGTGGCAGCAAGCAGTACACCACTAAAACCCCTTCAGATTTCAACTATGCCACAGATTCCGCCGGTGGCCCCTTCCCAGGTAATATCTTTGAGAACTGCATGTGAATGTATGCATTTGAGTAAAGCTTTCCTACTTAATTATTAACATGATTTGCAATTTTTGTGTGGCTATTTTGAGTGCATGCCAATTTAATTAGTCCATAAGAATATAGCTTTTTCCTAGTTCCTGTATATTTCTTTACTACTTGTTTTTGTTTGGTGAAGGAAAAATCTCCTTTGTGAGTAATCCTGTGTCATGCCTAGAGAATCCAGTTAATAGCAGTTAAAGTTGCAATAACTGCTTTTCTTTTTTTTCTTTTTTTTTTTCTTTTGCGCCTTCCCCTCTGGCATATTCTCTTCCCCATCCCAGGCTTAAGAGCATGAGAAATTTTTTTTTCTTCTTCTGAGCTCCTGACTTCACCACTTTCTTTACCACCCACACACCCCCGCCCTAGTTCTCAGCCCTGTTACTGTTTTCAGTAGCAGGGACAGACTCTTTCCTTGGCTGGGAAGGGTTTGTTGGTGCTATTGGTATGTTTGCTAGTGATGGCCACCATGACGTGAAGCAGCTTGCACCAGAGGGGAGAAGCAAGCTGCTTCCATGATGACAGGGTAGTTATGGTCTGCTATGTCACTGGGAGGTTTTGACTGTAAAAACCCTTTTATGAGATCTTCTGTGCTGCCTGGGTTGCAGCCAGCCTGCTTAAAGACAAAGATTTCAAATTGTCTTACTCATTTCAAATTGTCTTACTCAATTTTGCATGAAAGAGTTTTGCATTTCATCTAGTCTGATTCCTTTTAATTTCTGTTAAAATGAAAGCAACTTTTAATTAGCATGTTGCTTGAAGGCTGCAAGCTAGTGTTAGAAATAGTTTTAAGCTTCTAAGGTATAAAAACTTACCACCAAAATGAAAATTTTTCTCATTTACTAATGATTTAAGCATAAATCAGTTCTTACTACTGTTTAAAACCTCGGGAAATGAATGGAAGTGATTAACAAACAGACATAATTATCATCGTGGCACAGGTGATTTTTATGTACTTGTATGGCAAATGAAACTACTTTGTACTGTCAGTGAAAGCACTTGCAATTTATGTGATATTATATTTTTTTCAGATTCCTCAGTTTCCTGTCATTCCTGCAATTACTCCTCTGGCAGGACTTGACAGCCTTCCTCCAAACCTCTCTGATATACCTGCTGCAAATGTGCCCCCCATACCTGCTCCTTCTCAGTATTTTGCTCCAGCTGTGATTTTACCCAGCCTCCCCATGAACCCCACTCTGCCTATGGCACCAAACTCCCCTGCCCTCCCCATGCAGGCAGTCAATCTTCCTCATACCACTGTGGCTTCTTTGGTTTTGCCCTGCCAAACAATAGTGCCAAATATGTCGGCTGCTACAATTCCACTGCTAGCTGTGGCTCCGCCGGGAGTGCCAGCGCTGCCACCGCATCACGGGGTGCCCCAGCTCCCCCAGCAGCAGATGTACCAGACCACCTTCCAGCAGATCATTCCAAGCGAAGCGCCCTCTCCCCATCACCCGCAGAGCACGCAAGCAGCATCCCAGCCGCAGCAGCCTCCACCTCCTCAGTCCCTTCAGCCAAGCGCAATCCACCCTTCAGAGCAGAGTCTGGCTGCGCCCGGGGCCGCTCACCAGGTAATCCGCTGGGCGTGGGGCTGTGTTGGTGCTGGGCCGCAGGGTGGCTGCTGAGCGCGCCCGCATCCCCGCGGCTCGCTCCGTTGTGAGCTCGCAGCGGGGAGGTGTTTCTTCCTCGCTCTGAGGGTGTTTTGTTAACTTCTCGACCTCGGTCTTGGAGGCGGTTGCTAGAGCTGTGAAGTCAGGTGGAGCAGGTGTGAGGTCTTAATCCAGAACCTGATGAATAGCGAGAGGATATAGGGAATAATCTCACGGGCTTTGGAAAGCGAGCAGACAAGAGCACTTCTTGAATTCCCTCTTCCTTCTCCCATCTCAAATATGAAAGAAGCATGAGCTGTCGTTTTCCTGGGGCAGGAGAACAGGCCGAGCCGTGGCAGCAGCTGCGCGGCCTTGCTGATGCCTTTGCTCCGGTCCGCGCGTGATGTGCGGGCTGCTGCATGCTCATGGCGGGAGTGAGAGCTGTTTTGATGCGGAACTGCTTCAAAACAGTGAAGGGGAATGGCCATTTAACAACAGTGCCAGAAAACTGCGTGGGAGAGGTCTATCAGGCAAGAACAGATTCTACCTGCAGACCCTTCCCCCCTTAAAAGAAATTAAGCATAAAATGGAGCTTCTAATATTAGCGCTATTTGCAAGAGAATTGATTCAGGACTTGTTGACAGAGTCTGTAAATACTTCTGTTGCCTCATCGGTGTTATGACAACATGAAAAGCAGTCTGACCCAAGCAGGAGAGAACACAAAATTTGTTAATAGCATTCTTGAAAAGCTGTGTTTTATTACTACATCACTTTGCCATAACATACTGATTAAAATACATAACATCCCATTTCAACCTGTCATATCATGGGATCATCAAAGTAGTACATAATTTTAAAATTTCTCTTCAGCCATGTATTTGGTACAGAAATACTGTTTGCGAAAACATAAGCAACACAGAGCCCGGGATAGTTACCACTGAGTTCATTAGCCCCAGTGTTTCCAATGGCTTTAGAGGGAAATGAATGAGCCCTGTTACGCACAGCAAGCATGGCAAACACCAAAACTGGAGAACTGATATTCCCAGACGGTCTTGACATGGTCATTGTCTATCAAATAGGTATGGAAGAATTGCATAGTAATGTTTCTCAGATAAAAAAAGCTATTGCAGACAAAATGGACAAGTGCAGAGGAATATTCAAAAATTCTTTGTTCTACATCTTCAAGTACTTTTAAGGGAGAGGTATTTCTGTAAATAAAGGTTTTCCAATGCAGTGCTGCTTTGGAAGTTGATGTGTAGCAATTCTGAGTTCAGTTTTGCCCAGGTAAATTATACATTGAAATATTTTGTGAATTATTCTAGTTACGTAAGATTTAAAAAAAAAAAAAATCACTGCTTTTCTGCAATGTACACCACGGTTATTATTCTATCAACCTCCCCTTAGGCAGTCATGTAACTGTTATGTGCTGCAAACCACATCGTGTCTTTATTTTTATCCACATTAAAACCTGGAATAATAATTTTGTCTCATATCCAGAATCTGCAGGGAGCATACTGTAATGAAATCATCTGGCCTAGTTCTTATCTGCGTCTTGATATTTTTTTCATATATTCTCCAAATAGGCTAAATCTCTAGGTGATGATACTTTCAAAAAGTAAAATTAGGCAGTTTTACCTAGTACTAAAAAGCCTTTTTTCTTCCATATTTTCCTTTTTCCTCTCCCACAAGCTCAGTCCCCTTGGAAAAATACATGATGTACATAAAAGGAGAATGTTCTGTTCTTGAACGTACAGCTCAAAAGAGCTGTTATACAGAATAACAACATAGTCTCTAAGGTAGCTGGCAGCTAATCACGTTGGTCCAGTTCCCACAAAGCGCTTACGCAGGCAAGTTATTTTAATGCACTGAAGAAATCCACGGAGACAAATGTAACTTCCTCTGTGTGCATAACGCGAGGAAGTGTTTGCAGGACTGGGGCCTTGGTGCTTAGCATGTCAAGAGTTAAGTTGTGTCTTAAAAGTTGAAATGGAAAGCAATGTGTTCTGTAAGTAAGAATTGGTTGTGTTGTCTATACCAGCTACTGGTTCTATATATATATAGCAAAATTTTTTTAAATCCTAATTTAGATCATTGGTAAAATATATTTTTCTGTGTGTACGTTGTGGTAGTCTCATTGAAAGCAGAGCAAATTATTCAGGACAATGAATTTATCTAAATTTTAATTTCTTAGCAAAATATGGCTTTGTTTCTACAAATTAAACGGGCACCTGAGCAATACACACATTGTGTTAATTGTATAGGAAGAATCCTTAGATTTTTATTTGGTCATTTCAGAGCAAATTTAAACTCTTAAGTAGTTGCCTTTCCAAGCAGAGACCACGGTCTCACGGCAGAATTATAATCCTTTCTCTGAGCTCCAGTGGCTTTAATACCTTGTCATATAAATCACAGGCACTACAAGTAGAAATTTGTTTTAATAGCTGTCTGTTGTGTTACAGCAGATTACTGGACACACTCAGTATGCTTTGGAAGCTGGAGCCCAGGTGACTGTGCAACCTTCGATAGTCATGTCACCACCTTTGCAATTGCAGCCTGAACTGTTGCCTCCCTGCGTCGCTCCAGAAGGCATTTCACAGATTCATGGCAGCCTTGCTACAGCTAGTCCGCCTGTCCCCATAGATCACTGTCTGCCTCTTCAGCCTTCTGCTCTGCTGCAGCTTCAGCCCGATCTTGCCCAGCCGCTGGGTCAGCAGCTCCCGGCTCCCTGCTCAGCTGTCCTGGCAGAGACATCTCAAGAGGTAGAGCTGTTTTCCCCGAAAGTAACTCGCCAACCTCACCCCTAACCTTCATACTCTTTTGTGAAATAACGGGTTTATTTCACAAGGGGAAGATCATCCCCTCTCCCTATATAGAGTTGCTTGTCCTAGATGCTGGCAACTCTGGGTCAGCAAATAATTGGCTATTTCAAATGAAGCTGGAAACTGCATGTTGTGCCTTGTGAAATGTCTCCTTGAAGTAATGAGGCAGCAGGACTAAGTACCTCTTTGTCCGTACCTGGGCACAAACACAGAGATAGAAATTACTTTAGGGGCTGTGGGTCAGTAAGAAGCTGTTCTGTAGAGTTTCATCCATGTTTTGTCCAGTCCTAAGTGTCTCAAGCACTTGTGCAACCAACCATTATTTGCCTTAAACTGCTTCATAATCTGATTCTTCACTATGTAAAAGCTCTTCACGCTCCTCGGCTTGAGCCTTATTCACATTTCATTTAGTGTTGTATCCTCCAGAATTGCCTGAGTTCTAGTCTAGCCCTGGGATTTTTGTTTCTTCAGATACTCATAAGCATTCCTAATTCTCAGTGGTCATATAAGCAAAATACATTTTATTGGTTTTCTTTATAAAATTGTCAGCTCCTCCTGTCCGCTATTTTGACTTTTCTTTCCACTCCCATAATTGTTTAACCTTCAGTCTTGACAGAATGTCACATAACATTTCCTTCTCTTCAACTCTAATAGATATCCATAAGCAAAGCAAAACAAAAGTTTTGACATTTGTACTACATTTCAGGAAATAAATCACATGTATTCTCCACTTCTGAATGGAAATGTCCCTCAGCAATTCTGCTTTCAGAATTGTTCATCTTGAGGCTCTCTTCTGAGCTACCTTTCCTCCCAAAGTAACAATTTCCATCTTTTCAAATGGAATCTTTTGTTTTTACCCATGCTTTCATGCACTTATCGCATGCCTTGACTACATAGTACAGCCTATGAATTTCATTAGAAGTACAGCTTAACTCCTTTTCCAGAAGATGTCCAGTAAGGATATGGGTAACACTGAAACTAGATTCTACTTCCTCATTTTACCTGTACTTCTAGTGGCAGCCTAATTCTCGTCAAATTAAATATTCATGCTGTGATGTAGGACATTTTCTGATGAACCTCTGTATCCTATAGGTTAGATATAGACAGATTCTACCATTTCTGCTATAGCACTTCACTTGCAGAATACCCAAGTAAATCCTGGCTGTGTCGGGCATATCCCTTACTCAAGGTATTTCTTCTCCAGCTGCCTTTTTTCTGTATGGACAGCCCTTGTCAGGGTCAGTGCTGATGCCAAAACTGCAGCCTTCAATGCAGGGTCCGTCCCGTTAGATTCTGGAAATAGGAATGAACCTCATTGTTGTTGTGCAGTGTGATACGGGGGATGCAGGTTGTCGTATATTAACTGAGAAGTCCACTCCCACTGAGGCACATGTCTGTCCTGTCACTTTATCATATCCCTAAGAACATGTAACCACTGTTTTGCTAAATTCATTCTCATATGTCATCTGTAAGTTAACTCCCTTTTCTCTTTCGATTTAAGAAATCAATCCAATATCATAGGATGGTCAAATTGATCAATGTCCTACCCATGCTGGTTTTATGACATACATTGCTAAGGTTTTCTTGAGTGTAAGAGGAGTTTCATATCTGTATATATTTGAAACACTACATTTTGTTGCTACTCTGCCATTACACTGTTTCTTTTGTTTGAACGTGTGGCAGTACTCAACCAAACCAATCTAAATTGGTCAGGCAAAGGAGATTTCGTAAAGCACTTGATCAAGTGCATTACTGAAATCGAGATACATTATGTCTGTGTTCTCACTGTTCATTAATTTTGCAGTTTTACTGAAACTGCAGTCAAGCTTGGCATGGCGTATATGTGGCATTATAAGCAGAGAGTGGGGTTGACTGGTTAACCGCTAAGCTTTTAACTCCAGTCTACCAACTGCTTTGGTATTAAGATAGTGATGACAGTCGAGGGGCTTGTTTCTAGCTGTTTTTACAGGCATATGTTTGTAAATATATATATATAAATATATATAAAATTATATATATATTTTTTTATGTTCGTATTTGGGGTGTGTGTCTAAGTTGATTACAGTAGGACCAGTAGCATCATCATCACAAATTCTGTGAAAGCAGATCTACCCGATGTGAAGGTCACGCTATCGATGTTCGTCCTGTAGCATTGCAACCAGTGAAGAGCTTTCAGGGAAAATTTCTGTTGTGTAGAGAGCAAGAGGACATACGAGTGCAGTGTTTATAAATGACAAATTTTCATCTTTTATTTGTAAGTTCCTCAAATTTTCACAATAAGCCAAATACAATGAAAATACTTAACATTTCGGGAAACTGTGCAAAGCAAATTAGCTTGTACTCCATATCCATTCAAAAGTAAAATTAGGTAGGTGCTGATGTGGATTTGTCCTGCAATCAAGTTTTTTCCATAGTGGTGAGAACCATTGTGTCTTTCACCACCTCTTCTGCTTTAGAGGCAGCAGAAGGAAACTAACAGGTCAGTGGATCTGTCTTACAGTGGTTGTGCACAGATACTCATGCTTTGGACAGAAGTAATGTCAGGAGGGTAAGATGAGACGCTTTTTTTTTTTTCCAGGTTCTAAGAATTGGTTAAACAGAATGGTTTAGGATTACCAGTGTCTCAACAGCAAAACCTTTCTAAAGGTGTTTTTCATCTGCCAATACAATGCATTTACTTAAATTACTTTTTCTTACATTTTAGGAGCAGGCAATACAGGACAAACTTCAAACTCTGTCACAGAGCTGTGAAAGGTATCGTTATAATCTCTTTGGCATAAGAAATGTTTTCTTTCTGGAGCCTGTTTCTCCTTTCTCTTTATAACGCTAGGCCAAATGCCTGACCGCTGCCTTGGCTCAAAGAAAAGTAGCAAGAGCTGACCAGGAGAGGACAGCAAGGTCTCATGTCTAGGGAGAAAGTTGCAAATGTTCTGTATGCAGTATGCCTATTTTGGATCCTCCAATTCTTTTAATTCTTCAGTTTGGGTGCTGCATCCTAGATTTGATATATATACAACAGTTTTCATTTCGGCATGTAACTTCTCTTTTTGTTAAGATAACTGAAGTGGTGCGGTCCCTGGTTTTGCTGTTGAATCTGTATAATGACATGCTACTCTTGTATAATTGGGTGTATAGTTTATTGCCTCTTTGAGAATAAACTGCGTATGCCTGTATCACGTTCTGCAATATTTCCCCAGGTATGTTACAGGGAATGGTGTATCAGTGAGTTGTGTGTTGAGCTGCTCAAAGGTATTGTTAGAATACATGGCCAAAGCCTACCCTGTGGTTTTGCAGTACACAAGGTCACACTCAAGCCTAGTTAATGCTAATGACGGAAGTAATGACAAATAACCTAGAGAGCCATCTCAGCACTCCTCAAAAACGAAAGCAAATTTCAATTTGTGCCAGCCCTCATCATCTTGTTTCTGTACTCAAAAGCAGAAGGGGAAGTAGTAAGGTTTAGAGGAAGCAGTGAGGAAGAGCCCTGGAGAGGCTGGACTGGAGAGAGGCTGGGTAGGGGCAGTGGTTGCTTCTTCAGGGGCAGAACTCCCCAGTCATCTGCTGTTCCCATGCTACAGCTCCTGCTTTGGCACCAGCAGTAAGCCAGACTTTTCAGTGTTTGGAAACACTGAAAAATACAGCTACAAACAGTGTGTATTCATAAGCAGCTGAACGCCTTGCCTATTGCAGGAGCCAGCACCAACTTCATCCTTATTTTGTGGTTAGGATTTTGGTGACCTTTTTCTATTTCCTGAATAGACGAGTTCAGTTCATAAACTTTGAAGACACCTCTCTTACTCTTTTCATTCTCCCCCACCAAAAAAGTTAGCCTGACACAAGTCAATGCAACCCCACAACCTTGAAATGGTTCATTTTTTCCTAAGAACTTTCTGCTTTCAAATACTGCATGGAAAGTGAAATCTAATTCTTCATGACTATAGGTTAGTTCTGGCTATAAACAACTTAGACAAAAAGAACTCGTTTTGTGTATCTAGAGTGTTGTAGAAAGGCACATAAAATTTTCACTTGTCTTTTGAATTCTAATTTGCCTCTTCCAGAATTGTGTTTGAAAAGCTGACTGTTTTGACTGCAGCAGCACAGAGGCTGTCAGCACATATCTTGTAGTCATAGAGGGAGGTCTCTTTTCCAGGTGCATAAGTAACTTGGCACTGGAGCTGGGTTGTGCTTTTGTAGAGTGGAAGGTAATGGCATATGAATCAAACGGCTGGCAATTGCAGCAAAGTATATCCTATGTGCAAAATGTGTTCACTTTCCTAACGTACGAGTTACACCTACAAGGTAGCTGCAAAGGCAGTAGAAATAGGCTGTTCTGTGCGACTAGTGCAGAACAAGAAGTAGAAGTCCGAAATTTAAGAATGGGATCCATAGGTTAGACTTAAATTCTTTTATGCCTGTATGGCTAAATGAACACAGGAATAAATTGTCCAGGAAGGTTAAGAAATCTCACGGGAGCTTTGTAGGATCAGTTTACACAAACCTGTGTGAGGACTGGTTTAGACAGAGCTGATCATACCTTGGGGTAATAAATGGGCCAGATGGCCTTAACAGGTTCCTTCCTGACATGTTTTTTTATGAACCTCTGAAAATTTCCTGCAAATTACTTGCATGTTGATGTTTTCTGTACATGTCATAATAAGGTTGTTAGCAGCTACTGTTTTGGCTGCTAAAAAAAATATACTGTTGCTAGCTGGTCATGTGGGATATTGTGGCATTCTGACCCTCAAGAACTGCAGAGAGGAGAGGCAGTCTCTTATGGGGTGCTGTACCAAATTTTCACTCTTCGTCATCTCTGACAAACATAAACTGACCCTGTTTAGACCTGCTGTGACTGCAGACAGGGCAGGGATTGAGAAAACTGGACCTTAGAAAAACAGGAACTTGTGCAGTTCCGAGAGGGGCTGTAAAGGTCCCTGAAGTGACTGGGAGGATGTAGTGATATATTAAGAATGATGGGACTTTCCCTGTGGTATTGGCAGAAATGTTAATAGATAATTTCTTAGTAGGTGTGGTAGCCAGAGTACATGCCTGACTTGAAGTAGTTCCCTTCACTTACTGAGCATCTTTCAGTCGCTGGCTCAGTTTGGGCCAAAAGAGTGCAGATGTGCATTTTGCAGTCTTTGTTGTGTATCTTACCTATGCGTAACTCCATCGTGTGTGATGGTGGGTTCATTTTGGGGTTTTTATTACTTTCTTTTACAAAGCTACATGAGTCCAGATGTTGCTTCAGGTAAAGAGATGAGTGACAGCTTTGAAGGAGCAATAGGAAGTGGAAAGCAAGAAGGAAAGTCATCGAAGAAACATAAGAAATCCACACGTGCTCGTTCACGCCAGGAGAAGTCCAGCAGACCAAAGCTGACCATACTAAATGCAAGTACAACCGCTTCAAGGGTAAGTTTAGGATTTCCTTGTCTTTGCCAGAAATAACTGTTGTTAATCTTTGCTTGCAGGTTTGTAACACGGGGGATAAGATGGTGGAGTGCCAGCTTGAAACACACAATCACAAAATGGTGACTTTTAAGTTTGATTTGGATGGTGATGCGCCAGAGGAAATTGCCACTTACATGGTAAGACTTGGTGATAGCTGCCCACAGTCTCTTAATGCACCACGTTGCTTCAGCCAACTTCTCATGTGTGCTTGTTGACCGAGCTTTCTGGTAGTTGTGAAATGGGGTATTAATCGAAATGTTACTGTTTTCCTCTTTATTTTGATGTGGCCTAATAGGTAGAGAATGAATTCATATTACAGAGTGAGAAAGAGACATTTATTGAACAAATGAAAGATATTATTGATAAAGCGGAAGATATGCTCAGTGAAGATACAGAAGGAGAACGAAGTTCTGATCAGGGAATGAGTCCCCAACAAGATACTGATAAATTGGAAACGAACGAGGTAAGAAACGTTAAATAAAAGTGTTTTAGTTTGACTCCTTTTTCTTACCAGGCAGTTACTGTAAATTAGCTTTACATCCCGTGTTAAAAAACCCCCACAGTTTATTAGCTAGAAAAATTATGCTTTTACTCCGTTAAGGCTTACACTAGGAGGGCTCCTTGGAATGATGCTGTCTCATATTAATGCAAGAGGAGCTAGTTCTTCTATTGGTTTGGGTTTGTTTTTGTTTTTTTTAACAGGAGAAGCGTCAGTCTCAAATGAAGACACCTGTGTATCAACAAAATGGTAAATGTGCCTTTGAATACAAACTTAATCTCAAGCTTTAAGGCAGTGATGAGTTGATGCAGAAGTTTGCTAGATTCAGGAATAAATCCACCAATTGGTGGTGGTTGGAAATACATCTAGAAATATGGGTGTAACAGTGGGTCCTGCTGTTAGCAACCTGGAAGATCTCAGGGCTAACCTGGATGAATATAACACCTGGGGATGTTTAGGGAAGCCCTGAACTACACAAGCTGATAAGCAGTGGTGGAAAAGTCAAGAAGGTATGGGCAAACAAACTCCTTTCACAACAACTCTGTTTGCAAGAGAAAGCTTAAAGATTGTTTGCATTGGTAATTTCATTGAGACTTCTAACCCATAAGCTTTCAGCTACTGTGGTATTACAAGGGGGATCTTGACCAACAGAACACAGTCGTATCTTATGGGTTTTACAGACAAACTGAATGGGAAGGGAATTGGCCCTTGCTTCTTTCTAAGTGCATGCTGGTGGGAAAAACGAAACCTATGTTGAAGGAATTGTTGTTTCCAAAATTCTTGTTACTGCATGTGGTGCTGTGAATTTGCTCCATGCTGACAGGGAAAGAAGGATAATTTAGAACTTCTTTGACAAGTGCAAAAACTGTGAATCCTCCAAACGAGACTTCCTGTTCAAAAGATCTGGTTTATTTTTTGCCTGTAAAGGTCATATAATTATCTTAGTACAACTTTTTTAACATAACATTTATATTTCTACTAATGCAAGTTAAAAAGTGCGTATAGTTCTGGTTTGCCATATACATATGCCAGGCTTTGAGATAAGATGTGGAAGAAAACACTAGCTGGAAAACTTCCAACGTGGAAAAATTAAGCTGGATAAACTTCACAAAATTACCAAATTTTTTATTGTGGGAAAGCCGTCCATAGTACTGTTAATAAAATTTTCATGTGTGGAACTACTGCCCTTCTAAAAGTATGAACACTTGAAAATAGATTTTCAAATAACTCAATATGTGGCAGAATCAGGAGACACCACTGTCTTCCTCCCAGATGGGATGAGAAATTAGGAGCCATTGATTTTAAAATGGCTAATATTCTAGAAGTTCTGATTTTCTTTCCAAACGTGGAAATTAAAACTAGGTTTTGACAGATGATCTGGAATGAATGGAAACAATTGTGTGTACTTTTTATTTTTTTTTTTCTTCTCTAGTTTTACATACTGGAAAAAGGTGGTTTATTATATGTCCTGTTGTGGAAAACCCTCCTATTGATGCACCAGAATTTTCTCCACCGGTACCTCAGAGTACACAGCAGTCTGAAGGGCCAGGTATTTACAAACTCTTTAGAAAATGTTTTCTTCTCTGAAGCTGCTGTTTCATCTCTCTTCTATTCTCATCTAATGTAGTTGTGATTATTTCACTTCATTTAGTTGGAGGAAGAAATAATTGGTTTTGTTAAGTCGTCATGCATTTTAAGTGTGTTCCTGGTATTGAACCAAATTAGGAATTTTTGAGTTTCAGGGAAGTCTCAGCATTTAACTCTGCCTTTATGCTATAAGGCAGCTGAAGTTCTAGTTGCTGCTGTTTTAATAAGCAGTTTCTTTTCAGGGAAATATTTTTGCATGATCTGCAATTTTAGGTTCTAATTTGACTTCTATAGCAGTTATTTTCTGACAGGAAGCGCTAATGGGTTACGGCTAGATGTGGTTATCACCGCAGCTAGCCAGAAGGTTTTGCAGTGACTTTCTTTTATTCTGTGCAGCTCACTAACAAGTTAACCTGATGTTTGTACTCTTTCTAGACCTGGAGCAGTCAGATGATCAGCAAGCAAGCTCTGCAGTGACAGACCTGCCTGGTGTCTTAGCTGGCCAGCAGCTTCCTCTACAAGCAGGTGTATGTGACAGCCCCATCGGAGCCTCTCCATCTTTGGCACAAGTTCCTGCTGCAGCATCTTCCACCAGCTTGCTGAGCCAGACAGAGTTTCCAGCCCTGACACTACCAGGATCTGTACCAAATGTCCTGGAGCACACAGCTGCTAGCAGTGGTCAGCTGGAGTATTCTCCACTGCAGGCAGGGATTCCAGCTCAGCCAGGCGCTCCTGCTTCTCATGCCGCCTTGCTGGAGGAGCCTTCTGATGCTCCTGTGTCTCAGCCCCTGCAGCCGCAGGCTGACAAGGGCACGTGTGTCCCTGATGTGGAGATAGCATGTTGCAGTGTCGGGCCCCACAAGTCAGTCCTGGCAGCACCCGCAAGGGCAGCAGAGCCCTGCCCGCTCTCCGTGCTCCCAGATGCCATCGTTTTGGAACGGCAGCCTGCGGTGCAGGTCCCTCACCTGCCAGAGGCCAGCCAGCCCGGTGTGGCGCAGCACTCCTTCATGAATCAAGTGTTCCCTGCAGCCACTGCATCCGATCCTCTCGGTCTGGCAGGGTCTCAGCTCCAGAGCCCCACGCAGGTGCTGGTGGCTGCATCCCAGCAGCATGCGGTGCTGTCCCAGGCACAGCCCGCAGCCTGCGCCAGCGTGGGGATCAGCCTGCTGCAGCAGCAGCAGCCGAGCACCGCCGAGTCCGATGGAGAGGGGCCTCCCAGGGTGGACTTCGTTGACAACACAATAAAAAGCCTTGATGAAAAATTGCGCAATTTACTTTACCAGGAATACGTTCCCACTTCTTCTGCATCAGCAGGGACTCCAGAGACCTCTGTCCCATTAGAACATGGTGACAGTGAATTTAACTTACCACCTTTCCCTGAAGATCAAGTTCCCGTGTTGGATTCGAGAGAGCTAGGCCATAATGTTGCAGATACTGTCCAGGAGGTGAAAGCTGCTGCTGAGGCACAGACGGTGCCACTCCTCATACCATCCGAGATCTCGCCCTACCCAACACCGGTTAGTCCAGCAGTGACTGCCCTTTATAGCCCCAAATCCAGCTGTGAGGGACAGCACCAAAGCAGAACTCAGAATCAAGAAGCCTGTGTTAGGACACATGTAGACTTCTTGCTTCTCTAAACATTTTATGTTTCTGCTCTTGGGTGTATCGCTTTCTACCTGCTGACTGCTTTCCAGTGTGAAAGTTCTCTTAAATTTTTACTGTCAGATGCATTCTAACTCATTTTACATAAATGCTTGGTAGTGAAAGCCAAACTTCTCCTTTGGCTTTAAGAGTGGTATAATATCTTAATTCATTCTCTTCCTCTTGTGTCTTGTTTCTAAAGCACGCAGAAATGTGATAATTTTTTTTTTGTAGTTTAAGAATGTAGAACATGTGAAGGGTATAGTTATTCAAATTCTGATGAAGACGATCATGCTTCAATAGGATTTCTTTAAATATATAAATTAATGACAGTGATTGTAATGCCTGCCTCCCAAGTCAGTCTAAATAAATTTAAACACTTAAGGAGCCTTTGCTTTGTTCAAGTGCTGCAGCTAAAGGAAGACACTCCATCATTTGAAGCTTGCTCTGTTTCCAGTAGTGATTTGTTTTGTCTTCCATGAACTTGGCAGAGCAAGACTTCACTGGGAAGCATCTAAGGAAAGCTGGAGCAGGTGTCTGGGTCATTATTTACTCAATGTCCCAACTGTGCACCTGTGTTGTGTTCTTTCAGATAAAATGCTAGGTTAATGAAATGCAACAGATTTGCAGCACTTTCTACTAGAAGATCAGTGTACACCTTACTTGAAAAGTAGCATTACTGGAGATAATTACCTCACCACTAGCAAGGATGAGGCTGTTCCATCCATGTAGCATCAGCTGGATGAACTATATCAACTGCTTGAAAGATGCTGTATGTTACAGGAAAGACTGCTGCACTTGAGTAACTCTTTAGACCATATTGTTTATAATGATAAATGACTGTCTACAACAGATGAGGTTATCTCTATGAAAGGTGTTATGTCTCTCCAGTAATTGGAATTTGTCCTATTAAAGTCTGTGACAATAAGAAAGAGACATAGAATTTCTGAAGACAGATGTACAGACGAAGAATGTACAGTCTGGCTGGAAAAGCAAACCAGTACAAAACTCCAGGCTGATATATATGTGTGTGTGTGTGTATGTTTTATTATTCAGGGCCTCTGTTTTTAGTAACTTAGGCTTCAGTCCTGTATGTGATGCTGCCACTGCTTTTTTTGCCTTCCAAAGGAAAAATCTGTAAGGTCTTCTCCACAGACACTATAAAATAGTTGAATATTCCACAATAGTGTGAGACCAGAGAGAGGGGGAGAGAGAGGGAAAACGCATTGCGTTTCTGCTTTGTGTGTGAGACTGAAATTCTTTTTCTTTTCTTTTTACCAAAAGTTTGAAAAATCAGAGGTCACCACCATTGGTGCTCATTCCTCAGAAGCAAGAGGTGGGTCAGCAAGCAGAAAAGGTAATTCTCCTTCCAGTGATGAACAACAGTGATACATATGTACTAGTGCATGGTTCTCTTCCCTGGTGTGCCCTTGCTGCTCAGCCTTCTGGTTAACTGGAGAGCACTGCCCAGCACAAGGCATTTCTGATCCTATTTGTAATATAACTAATATTAAACATCTCACTTCTGTCAATCTTCTTAGAAAGAAAGTGCCTCACAGGTAGATTTATATTAAACCATGAATATATAATAAATGGCTGCGATGTAGCTTTAGGGTATTCACATGGAAGGCTATGTTCCCAATAATAGATTTCCAATGCCCTTAAGAAATCCAAACAAAGTCCCTCAGATTTCCTGGGTTTCATAAAAATGTGTTGATGAAAATAACATGACTGAGGGTGGCCCTTCTGGGGAGAAGCCTGTAAGATTTCCAAGGGAATCCCATGGAGAACTACTAAAGAGTACTTTTAGGTACTTGTAGATGCAACAGCACTTTCTATAATAGGGTAGTAGGAGCCATAGTGAGAAACGTGGTATGTATTATGCTCCATTTACCTGTCTAGCAAGTCATGGGAAGTTTTAAGGGCTGAGGAACTCCAAACTGATCCTGAGTCATGAGTAGGGTTGGGGAGGGCTTGTAATATTTTTTTTTTTTTTTTTTTTTGAGATTGTCATGGCGAAGCCAGATACTAGGTTTGTGTCACAACATAGATCATTCTTGTCCTGGTGGACACTGCTTTTAGGTGTGTGTGAAGGGGGAAAATGTTGGGTAGCCTGCATTCATCTGTCTCGCTACAAAGGAGAGAGTAGGCAAGTGAAACGTAGCACTGTGTAGTAAAATTAATCTATCTTAGAGACCATCAAGCAGTGATGTATTTCACCATTTTAGACCTATGAAGTGACAGATTTTTGCCCTATGTTCACTCTCTGCAATGTGATGTGAGCTTTCTAAAAAGCTTATGTTTATGGGTTTAACTTCAAAACCAGTGTCCAGGTTGTGAAATAATCTCATCTTGATTACTGCCACTAATATTTTGCTTCTTGCTTGCTTCTGTGTCCGAGTGGCCATTTTTTGAGCTTGTAATTTCCACTTTAAGCAATGTGCGTTTAACTCAATTTTGGGCACTTTTAATTGTTGGTGTCAGTATCTGTCAAATGAAAGGTGTGAAATACCAGTCCGTCTGTGGTCAACTGCAGCATTTTGTATGCATGAATAGCCAAGTGCAATTACTTTTTTGAGACATCAAGAACACCTTAGTAATGCAGGCCCAATGTACAATGCAAATTTAAATTTTGCTCTGATTTTTCCCCTTAAAATTTTTCAACTGACTAATGAAATTCCACAATCCTATCATTTGAATTCCCCAAATCAATAGATTGAACAGGGTGCCTACCTGCAGATATTTTATATTGTCGCTGATATTGACTCCTGCATTATAGATCCTGTGTTACAAAGGTTGGATATTTAAATTATTCTTCAGTGCTACACTTTATCACTCTTCAGTTTATCAAAGTAAACACATTGGCCTTTAATATACTAAAGCATTCCAGAGATGATTTCTTTTTTTTTCCCAACTTGTAAAACAGGTTCAGCTGCAAGCATCACTTCAGCTCCTGCTGCTACAACAAAAGGCCTCTTTCAGGTAACCCAAAACTAGGAGCAGTTTTATGCTTGATTGTTACAGTTACTTTCAAAATTAATCTCCGTTATTTTGTCCAGGTTGCACCTACATCATCAAGCATAACTAAACAGATGGAAACTTCTAAAAGGAGTGAGAAGGCAAAGACTGTGACTTCGCCTGCACACACAGACAACGTAACACAGCTATCCACAGCAGATGGGGTGATAAATAACCTTCAGAGGGATGACTCTTTAAACTCTGGTTCCTATGGAAAACAGGCTGAAACTCATGACTGTGGTACACCAGCGAAAACTATTGGCAGGTTTTCAGTAATCAGCACTCAAGATGAGTTAACTTTAACAGCACCTCACTGCTTAAGGTTCTCAGCACCCCCAGATGTCTATTTGGATGAGCTACCTTCCAGCCCTGATCTGAAGACAGCTGTCCGACAGGTGCAGACAGCCTCTTCTATCGATGTCCTCTGTGACCAGGGTTCAAGTGATTCTGCTGATGAGCCTTTCCATCGACAGTTGGCTGCTGCTGCCCAACAGTCCCCCCCGAGCAGTAGTGCAGCCACTGACTTAATTAAAAAAGCAGCTGCTTTTCTGCAAAGGTCTGGCAAAGCTAGCTCGCCAGGCCTTGATTCGCCTAATGGGCAAGGAACAAAAATTCCTACCATCAACATAACATCTTTCCACTCACAGTCATCATACATGAGCAGTGACAATGACTCGGAATTTGAAGATGCGGATATGAAGAAAGAGTTGCAGAACCTCAGAGAAAAGTATGTCTGGTTTGCAAACAATGCTAGGGAAGATTGTGTTAAGATACCTAGGCAGCATCTCTGCATATGATGAGCAAATATGTGTTTTTCATAGCTGTAATGAGTCAACTGATTCTGGGCAAATTAGACATTGCTAGGACCTTCCCCCAAATGGCATAGTGCATCCTTTTATGCATCACTATTTGTCGATTCCATTTAGAAGAATAATTCAATAGTAACTTTTTTTAAACCCCAAAACATTTCTGCTGCAATGAGCAGTTTCCTTACTGAAAAGCTATGTTGATGTGGTAGTAAACAATAGAACTTGTAATGTATGTGATAGTAGGTTCCCATGTGGCTGCTATTTGAGGTGGCATAAATATAGTCTGGATGCCTGTGTAGACAGCTGCCATAGTGTTCTCTTCATGCCTTCCTCTGCAAGGGTGATTTAGACTATCAGGTCTGCAGACCCATCACAATCTCCAGGCTCGCTTTACAGTAGATGACCTGGTATCTTTTAGTCAGATAAGAACCTCACTTCACCTCCCATCGGATCTCTCAGAGTCACTGGTCCAGTCTTGGCAGGAGTCTGTTTTGCTGCCAGACCTGAGAGCTAGCTAGTTTTACATTTGAACATTTTCTTTCTTTCCTGGCAGGTGATGGGTAAAAACTAGCATTAGGTGCTAGTTTAACCGAAATGTTAAACTTTTTTCTTAAGGTATTATGGTTTTACTGAATACAGATGATGCATCTTTTTAGAACAGAACTACAGTAATACAAAACCTTTAAACTGACTTTATGGCATCATGAAATCTACATCATAAATAAGGTAATGATTCATGTGCTAATGGCACTTTTATGGGAAGAACTTCTGTTTTCCTTCACATTGAACTCCTTCAAACTGATGTACATGCCTTGAGAGTTAACTTTTTTGAAGCCACTGGTTTGAAGAGAGAGATTCTGGAATAGTTTGGAGTTCCTGTCAGATCTCATGTCAAAATCAGTTGTTTTTGCTGAGGATGTTAAGAATCTTTCTAGCTTTCTAGGATTCTGTCTTATAATTGAATATTTGAGAAGTCAGTCATCACAGGTGGATTGTTATAACTTTACATACTTTTGGATGAAGAGTTCTATAACCAAAGACTGTTTTGTTTTGTTTTTTTTTATAACTAATTATGCTGCCAAAATGTGGTGCTTTATCAAATACATTGATAGCAAAGTTCTTTATTTTTTCTGTTTAGGCATATGAAAGAAATTGCTGAACTTCAGACTCAGCAGAAGAATGAGATAGAGGCACTGTATATTCGGTTAGGGAAACCCCTTCCTCCCAACCTGGGGTTCCTTCACTCAGCCCCACCAAGCAGCCGTCGCCGAAGAACCAGCAAAAATAAATTGAAAGGTGGTAAACTACTAAACCCTCTGGTCCAGCAGCTACGGAGTGGAACATCAAGCACAAGTAGGTACACTAGGCTGCTTTCCATGTGCCAGTTTGTGTCAGTTGTGGTTCTGATGTGTAATTGCATGGACTGCAGGAAAGGAGCTGAATTTTTATTGATTTTAATACGATGACTCAAGTTTGTGTACTGCAAACTGTTTTTGAAGTGGGGTTCCTTTGTGACAGGCTTATTACAGCTGCCCAGTGCTGAACCATATATACCTTCTCTGCATCAGTTACAATGCTTGGCAGAGAAACAATATTCCACTTCAATTTGGAATACAGCCTGGTTACATTTTTCTTATCCTTTCTCCAAATGCAATTTATTGATGTATTCACTTACGTGCTGTTATCCTATATTGATTATGTGCAATATCTTGTTGTTTATTTTTGTCTACAAGATGCCATAAAAGTAAGATTGGATTGTATTTGCTCTCCCAAAGGATAGGAGGTAAAAACAGTTATAAAACTCCGATGAATGCTTTGACCATCTCTGAAGTACTTTGAGATTTTTCAAACAGTAGTACAGTCTTGAGTCATTATCTCTTTGGAAAGTATAAAGATATACTTCAACTGGGAAATACTGATATACCCCAGTACCTATTTTTTCAGCAAAATGTAGAATAGAATATGAATAATTTTTCTTCAACTTAGTTCATACTGTTATTTAGAGGAGCACCAGCCCTTCCAGCATTAACCCTCTGTTTCAAACCTGGTAGTTCCTGTTTTCAAATTCGCTTCATCATAGGTCCACTTTGAATTTCGTTGCATCAGTCTTCATTAGAGACAGAGTGTTTTGGAGGTTTTTGCTTTTAATTAAAGATTTCAACTGAAATTGGAAAAGCGAAAGATATTCAAGATGCAAGGTGTTCTGTGATCTATCTTAAGTCTTGGTGTATTTACCTACAGGAGCTGAAGCAATGTTCAGTGCTTTACACCTCTTTAGCTGTTGCTTGGCTGATGAGCATCAGTTTTACTTCCCTTCCTTGTGATGAGATACTCCGTTATCCTTGGTGCATTCATTTTTCAGTTTGTTCTTGGGTTCTCTTTAGCCATTTTTCCCCTCTGTCTCGTCACAAAACCCACAGCTTTCTCCACTCATGGATCTTGGCTCATATCAGTATGTTACCCTAGTCTGCAGAATTTAAGCTTATTTCTGCTTAAAATGTCCCAATTCTCCTTTTTTAACCCTTGTCACCTTCAGTCAGAGAACAGAAATCTGCTCAGTTAAGACTGCTACTTTGGTGCATGCTTTCCATCTTGCATTTCTTCTTATTTTCCAGTTTTTTTAGGCACTGTGTAAAGTTCACGTTATCTTTGAGAATCTGTATTTCATGCCTGAGTCTTGACTTGTCTGTAGACTTCTCATTTTTTGGCCTTCCTTGGTCCTTTCTCAGGAATCAAGGGCAGGCAGTTTCTGATAACGGTTACTGATACAATTGTCATTTCCACATCCATAGATGCTTTTGCTGATAAATCCACATAAAAAATGATTACAGAAGTATTCCAGTGGTAAAGCCTCTTTACTAGAGTTATCCATGTAGATAGATATATAATATATATAGACATCTACCTATCTATAAATAGCTATAAATAAAAATTTGCAACGAATTTTTATTTGTCTCCAGTTGCTTGCTCTTCACTATTCATGTTTGAGAGCAAACCTACATGTTCTGCTCAGTTGTTCTGTGCATTCATCCTCCTACTTAAGCAGTTCTGCAGCTCTCACTTTATTTCAGCACTGTTCCTTGTGAGGTCCTGACTCCAGACTTTCTGAAAAATGCAGAAAAGAAACTGTAAAAATCAAGCCTACTATATTTCTCCAGTTTCTTGGAGAAACTGGATCAGCACTAGTATGTGTAGATTATTTTCTGGCGCAGGCTATTCATAAAGTCTGTGCTTCATATAGTACTGCAGAATTGTAAGCCATTGTTCCTCTTGGTGGCAAAGTAATGATTACTTTTCAGCACGGACTTTTATTCAGTGCTTTCCTAGCATTTGCCATTGCATGTATTTTGTTTGTTTGCTTTTTCAGGTAACCTTTCAGACTCGAAAGACTCACCCCACAAAGAAACAACTAAAACTCAGCCTGGATCTCCTGAAGCAGCAGCAGTAACTTCCCCTGCGTCAGCCACCTTTGGGAAGGCTGTTCAGACACAGCAGCCATGCTCTGTCAAAGCCTCTCTGTCTTCTGACATCTGCTCCGGCTTAGGCCCTGAAGGAGGCGATGTGAACGCAAGCTCTGGCCAAGGTGATTTTTTTTCATACCAGCTGTTCGGCATATCTTCCAGCACATGCTAAAATTAGTTTGCTTCTCTTATGCTTGAACTTTTTAGGAGTGGATTTCATTTCTAGTTATATAGGAACATGAACCTTTGACAATCCAAATTACTGGCTTATCTTTAAAAAGATCACTGCAGTATTGTCAGAAGAAGAAAAGTAAAGTATCTTATCAAGTGTTAAGAGTCAACACTCAAGAAGGCATGCTAATTTTTAGGAAGGAAATAGATTTTATTTTTGCCAGCCATGGCTTTATTCTGACAACTTTCCTGGAGTCTGCCTTACAGATTTTTGAGAAAAAAGAAAGGAAAACAAAAAGTGTATAGAAGGATAGGAGATTGTTTCCTTTGGTTCATTTGGGGCTTTTTTTAGCCCCTTGATACTGGTAGACCTCATAATGAGTTCCTCATTATAAACTACCAAACTATCTTGGGGGGGGGGTGAGGGGGGGTGGAGGAAAAACAAACAACAAAAAACTAAAACCATAACCAAAGAACAAAGTTATGTTTCCTTTACCTAAGGGGTTAACTTTGTGCATGACTTTGCAGTCCCAGCGAAATGACTGTAGATTGGCTGTGTTTCCAGTCCTGACCTCTGATATTCTGTGTATTGCACACCTCCATAGGCTTTGACTGATCTTGTTGCCATGCATATTGGAAGTTATTATGACAATTAAAATACCTTCTTCTCATTGCACATCCTGCCAAACTAATCTACAAAATATCTATCTGTTCTTTTCTGCTGTTATTGCATCCTTTGTGTATGGTCAATTAACTTACTCCTCTTTGGCAAAATTAAAATGGAGATGTGGATGTTTAACAAAACTGATTTGACTGATGGTATAGGACATCTGATCACAGCTACTTGTACTTTATAAGTGTCTTTGTTTTCTTCCCTTTATATTCATTTGCAGGCTGGACGGTTTTCCACCAAACGTCTGAGAGAGTGACCTATAAATCTAGTAGCAAACCTCGTACCAGATTCCTCAGTGGACCTGTGTCTTTGTCCATCTGTTTGTATTTGTTCTTTTGTATATTATCACAGTCCATCTTTCTTTTACCCCCTTTTTCCAATTCCATGTTTTTATATCTCTAATATGTTTGGCAGGATGCCCCTTTTTCTGAACCATCTTTTCTTTCTTTTTATCTTTCTTTTAAGTAATCATCACGAACACACCTTATTTATATTAATTTTTCATATGAAAGCTTTTATTTGCACTGCTTTTGGCTCGTGTCTGGGCACCAAAAGCATGTGTGGAAGATCTCATCATTTATTATATAGCCTTATGGTAAATTTTTACCCTGGACTTATGAAAGCTTTTGTACTTTGTTATTTATGTTGAAGTAACTTTATTTGCAATGTGGCAAATATACATGTCTGCTGTCCTGGTTCCAGCGACAACAAAAAGAAATCCATCCTTCTGTAGACGAATGGTCTCTTTCACACATGTTTGGACAATGAAGACATGCATGTAGCAAGCTGATACAATACTAGAAGGTCACTGAAGGGTATAACTTCCATACAAGGGCTGTATTAACACGATACACAGTACTGTTTATATCCACTCTATTTTCTTTAATTTTTTTCCCCCGCTCTTTGCATGTGGAAATGCTGAGACAATAGTGCTCCAGCTAGTTCTTTCAAAATCCATTTCCTAGGTGGGCTTTTCCCCATGCATTCACTTTAATTACTTTAAGTGAGCAATGTTTTTATATACTCAGAAGCAGCAGGAAGATCTGGTTACTCCAAGGGAGAGTGCCATCAACTTTTTTTGTGTAAGCTGATCTGGCTGAAGCACTTTACTCAGTTTATTTTCTTATGACCTTATGTGACCTCAGAGATGAAGTCAATTAGCAGTTCATCAAAGCATAAATAAGTAAAAAGCAATATCAGATTTTCAGATGATACATTGAAATGGATTGCTAGGATCCAGTATTTTTTGTTTCAAATAATTGTGCACCTGCTATTTGTACCCTATTTGTATGACTTCTAAAGCAATTGGCAATTCAACCAAATGATATCAAGCTATTTAATTAAAAAATTAAGACCTTTTTACCCAATCATATATGCTGCCTTTTAGGCAAACAGATTTTGCTTGTACAATAAAGATATGTTGTGCTGAACAGGTACTATAGGCCATTTACATATAACATTAGAAAGGCTAACAATGTTCTTGAGAACGTTTGGTTAACTAACTGTTCGTTTGCATTAATATCAGATCTCCCATTGGAGTTCTACATTGCTCATCATTATCCAAGTGGTACAGATCAAAGGCACAAGACCACTCAAAAACACTCCTAATTTTATGAATAAACAGTATTTTTTAAAATAATCTTGATTTTTTTTTTTTGTTTGTTTGTTTGAGGTCCCTAAAAGTCCAAGCACTCAGGTTCTCAAAATGAAATTTACTGCTCAGCATACTGAATTTATTATAATACAAGTTTTTAATGACGATTGTAATCATGAGACAATTTTGCATTCAGGGATTTTTTTCTGAGAACCTGAGTGGAATTCTCAGTTCACAAATTTTCTCATTTGATGTAATAGACATAGTAGTTTCTTCCTCTGCACATGTAATTCCTAGAAGTAGTTTCATTAATCTTTCACAGAATTACTATTCAGTAGGATGCAAAAAGCCTGGGAGATGGCAATTAGAAACAAGCACATTAAAAATGTTTGTGTGCATGGGTATTGTGAATGAAACCAAGGAATATGTAAATCCTTCAAATTGTGAAGTTTCTCAATGCTTAAATAGCTTGGCATGAGTAATTGCTTTCTGTTCTCAGCCCATATGCTCTCTTCTTGGTTTCTACTGGGCGAAGTGTTCAAAGAGTAGGTTTGCACTCCCCCGTTTCTGAGTCGTACAAGGAGATGGACTGAGTTTCAGGCACTTAATCCTGACACATCCATCCAAAGTCACTGTGGCTCAGTGTGCAGCTTCGTTTCAAGTACTGCCTGTCACTTGAGTTGCAGACAGTTATCCACACCTGAATTACTGTTAGGTTTTGATGCGGATGGGAGGTTACTTTAGCTTGTTTTCCCAACGAGCCCAACACTTTGGGAGTGTGTGTGTGAAGGGTTTTAAGATGGGGCTGCATGCCGCAAAGTCCCCCAAGGAACTGCTGGAAGGATGTAGGGCTGCTAATTCCACGGAGCCGGTGTCCAGAGCAGCCGTGACTACGGGCCTGGGGAAGAATGGTGCTAGGTGCTGCTGGGGATGGTGGCCGGCTTGTGCTCCTTCCCCTCTGGAAGGGACCCGGCGTGCAGGCAGAGCTGAGCGTTTGAGCTAGGTGCGAAACGTGTGTGGGTCCTTGCTGCACACCGGGGCGAGGAGCGCGAGCGGTGGGGCCGGGCCGTGGGCGACGCTGGGCCCACGGGCCTGGCGGGCCCGGGCAGCACAGGGGCCTGGGCCTGCCCCACAACTCGAGGCTCCCCGGGAATTGTTTTTGAGAGCTGTTGGGAAAAGTTGTGCTGGGCTTTCAGAAAAGCTCTGAATCTCTAGGGTTAATTAAGGTAAAACAGCCTTTTGGGGAGCTTGGATATTCTAGTGCGAGGACTGTACTATATTAGCAGACAAATTAGTGGCATGCTTTTAAAAGATGTATTCAGGTTTTCAGATGCATTAAGGATAGTTTTTACAAATATTTTGCCCTGGTTCCATCAAATTTGAACACTTCCACAGTGTTCTCCCAGAATAGCTTTTTGATCTGTTCCCTGTGTCCAATATTGACCTTTCCTTTACACTTTTCATGGACTAAAATATTTTTGATGGACTTTGGCATAATTTTAGCCTGAGCTCCTTCCCTGGGTTGAATTGCAAGGACACCTTAGAGAAGAGCTTGCACTGATTGTGACTGGAATTTTCAAAAGCTCCATTTCTCTTAGATCAAAATTTATCTAGTTAAGTCTTAGGCTTAGATCTTTTATAAAGTGATTTTTGTCAGGTCTATAGTAATTAATATATGATATGTTCAAATGTGATTATGGAAATGGTCTAACAATTTCTTGCCATTTCAATTTTAGTTCAGCTTTCAAGCTTTTTGGCAGTTGTTAGAGTGCAAATATGGGAGAGTGGAATTTTTTTTTTTCTGCCCTGTGTAATATAATAGCTACTTAATTTCTCAGATAAGCAATCTGGAATTAGAGGTAAAACACTCTGCTGAACTCTTGCAGTCTTAAATTAAGTCTTAATTATGATTCATATCCTTAACTTTACAGCTATTAAACACCTTGATTTTTAGAAGTAATACAATTAATCTGGTGAATTAGGTTTGAATTGAATTTTAATTTAAAACTAGTCATAATCAATGATTGTCAGTCCCTGCTTCAGGTAATATCACTACTTAGATAATGTTTCTCATCTCCCAAGCAACATGCTGGAGTGATACACTTTGGAAGAAAGGGCTCTCTTCTTGGTGATTGACTCTCCTGTAATATTTTCCTTAATGTTGGCTCCACTCACGTGCATATTTTGCGAATCTGTTTAGCATCACTGTTCTCTGTTGCTTCCCCACACGTGGGGGGCCCCAGGTTTGATTTGGCACCTGAGGTGCATATAAACTTATGACTTGGTTTTCAGGAAGCAGAGGGGTTGGTGGTTAAACATTTTTACATGCATTTGAGCACGTACTGTAGTCAGCTGCCTGCTTTTATTTTTCGCAGGCAGTTGCATTTCATTTGCATACATATTGTGCTAAACACTACCTATTGCTACATGCAGAAATGGTGCAGGGTAGTTAAGAAATTAGCATTCCAGTATTATTGCCACTGATGTTTCCATAATTGGAGTTGCTAGCTAACTTTGAGATAGGCAAGGTAAGGTATATCTGAAGGGAAAAATGGGAAAAAAATTAAAAATACAATGCAAGATTGTGAAGTTATGAATGTGACTTGTATTTGTTATCCAGGCTTTGAGATGAGAAACTAAACTTGGTCATGCTTGCGTAAGACATTAGTGTAGTCATGTCCTTCTGATTTTCCTGGAATAGAAACCTCATTAAACTGAATGAAATAATAAGAAAATCTTTCAAAGCACTCCTTCTGTTCCTCCTCATGCCACCCATATTAAAGCACAAACATTTCTTCTCCCTTTTTTCCCTCTCCCTCTTCTCTTTACTTTCTCTTCCTCAGTCTCTGACTGATGTCTCTCCTTTCTCCTTTGAAGAATCATTCAGAGCCTATGTCAACCTAGACCTTCAGTCTGAGTTTGAAGCTACATTTCTGGCACAGTAACATAAAATATCGACACTGGTTTGCTGTAGAGAAAAAGCACATTCATCCTGTATCTTGCTTTTTGCCCCACTCTGATTTCGCTCATGTTTTCAAGTGCTTCTTCACAATAAATTTGCCATGCCCCATGTCAGATGTTCATCTCCTCCCATACCATAATGATTCTCTTCTTAACAAGTCCAAAATACCTTTCAGGAAATTTGGCACTCAAGTAGAAACAGTGCTTATGTCTGGCAAGATCTGACGGTCAAGTAGGGTTCTTAGTATACTTCTGGCGCTCTTGATATCTATCCAACAGAATATGTAAAATCTGATGAAGGATGTAATGAGATAATGAAAAAAACGTGTAGTTTGGTTAAATGAAAACTCAGCTACTCTGCTGGATTATTTTTCTGCACTTGTACAAGGCACAAGGGAAACACGTTCATGGTTACCTCCAATTAAAGTTCAGAATCTCACTTAGACACAAATACTACTAATAAAATATTTGGAAACAATTGGCCTCAGACCTGCAGAACAATGTATCTTTTTGGACTTGTAAAACAGGACTTCTAGGGTTGTTTGACAGTTTGTCTTTTGCAGCCAGACTAGCTTGACTTGTTCCTGAAAGCATTTTTGGCCTCCTATCACAAACTGAATTGACATCATTTCCTGCATAAATAGAGTAGGAATCAAAACCTCCTATTAGGAAGCCAAGGCAATTCGGGAAGAAAAAAAAAAAAAAAAAAAACAACAAAAAATGCAATTAAAAAAAAAAAAAAAAACATGAAAAAACCCAAAACCAAAACAACAACAAAAAAAAAAATGCATCTTTAAGTCATGGGACCTTGCTTTTGGCATGCTATTGTATTTCTCAAAGCTTCTGAATGGCTGCACATTAAGAAAGGTTTGAGCTGTCCAGTTATTTAGACTTCCTTTACTCACCTGAACTGCTGACTTTGTCTGTCCTTTCTTGCATAATAACTACTTTCTGATTGCTTAAAAGTACAGAAGCTTGTCCGTCAGATTTGTTGTGTTTAGTCTTACCTAATTCTGTATGTCTTGTATTGTTTTACCTTGTAGGGTCCACCTTGAAACGACTATGTCTAGGCAAAGATCACAGTAGTAGTAACTATCCCATTTTTGTTTCTCAGTATTTCCTTCATGGCATGGGATGCTTTTTGCTCTTTTCATTTTTACTAAAAGCTAGTTGTTTAATAAGGAGCTGATGCACTTATACTGCTATGAAATTAGACTCTATAAATTGTGATACTTTCATAATAATGCATGTGCTGTTGATGTCTTGGGTATCATGCATGCTGCAAGACAGTTGTGGTATTCTTTGTGTGTGAGACCGTGCACGCATGAAGCAAGAAAACTGGATTCAGTGTTTGTCTTTCTGAAATACACACCTTTATATGATTGCAGTTCTCTGCTGGAGGAATTTATGGCTTAAAGCGATCTCGTTCCTGTTGAGCTGCATGAAATAATAAACACTAATTTAAGAGCTTTCCTGTCAAAATACTTATTTTTCTTACTGGTCCCTTTCCCCCAGGCAAAGGAAAAGGAAATGAGCAGTATTCACTTAGAAGTTATGTTGCAGGTTGAATGCATGATCATTTAAAGGTTATTAACGTATTTTATATAACTATAGGACTAATTAGTTTACTCAGTTTCATTGGCTGGTAACTAATTAACAGAAGAAAGACTGAATGTTCATGTTTGTTTATATAATAATTTTACAACAGTTCTATGAACTTTTTGCTTGGAGAGATGGTCTTTATTTCAAATCTTTAGCTATATCAAATATGTTAGCTGAAAAGTTACTTTATATTTTCTGCTTAGGTCCAATTCAGGCACCTTCAGTTGCTGTTCACTGCTAATCTTGCTGTGTCAGACTTGTAGTCACCAACACTTAAAAATGACATATTTGGTTTTTTCTTAGTCTAGAAATAAGGGAACATACAAAATTAAATGTCAGTACTCTTCCTGTCTGCTTTTATTTATACCAAAAGTTCTGTATATTTATCTTTGTCTCAAAATCTCACACAGCCACTTATGTCCTACTTCTTTCTCTTTCCTGTACATTCATGGTCCTGATGAATTTTTTTTTTCCCCAAAAAATATTCAGATGACAGAGTAAATTTTCCTAACACCGTTGATAGAGATTGTGGGTTCCTGGAGCCTTTGAGGTGTCGTAGCCAACCCCACCTGTAACCTATATGACACTTAGGTTTTTCCAGGAGGACAGTAAACTTATGCAAGTAAATTAAATGTTAAATTCATTTTTTAAATGCATGCAGTTTAAATAATACAACCTGCCCTCCTATTCTCTCATGGTAGTCTGCTCTGAAGAGACTGCAAGCCTTAGGACGTCAGTGTTACTGGGACTGAATTAGTTTCTTCTCTGAGTCCTTAATTTCACCCAGAGAGAAGTTGTGAGTGTAACAGCTAGTGGCTGAGGTAACATAATGTGATAGAAAATATGAACGCATTGAACTTGGACCATTTCTTTAAGCAAAGGTGTTCTGTAGAAAAGTGGGGGAGGGGTAAAAGAAAAGCCACCATTTGTATGATGAGATTGTAGATGAGAAACTGTTTGAGCAGCAAAGTGGTGAAGCAGAGATGCCATCATCAACTGTCTTTGTGTGTGATTTTCCAGGATCCTCGACAAACAGTCTCGTAACGTGTCCTGAGCCCCTCCCACAATCAACCCTGCAGGTTCAGGCCAACAACAGTAACAACAAGAAAGGGACGTTTACAGACGATCTTCACAAGCTGGTTGACCAGTGGACAAGCAAAACTGTTGGAGCTGCACAGACAAAGCCTTCCTTAAACCAACTGAAGCAGAACCAAAAAAGGCAAGACATGGAGCCAAAGGCTAATCCCATGCAAACACAGAATGAGACATGTGGAGTAAGTGGCACTCCTTGAAGAACGTACCTTTTGCTATGTGTCTGAAAACTTTTGCAAAACTCAGATTTGGAGGAGGACATAAACTAAAGTTGCTTCAGATAGATGCTTCCTATAAATGTTCATCTCTTTTTGTTAAGTACTAAACCAGATATTTTTTTTAAATTCTTTTGGAATAATCTTGAGGGATATATGGTCTGAAATACATATATAAAATATATTTTTTTAAATTGCAAACTGCTTATTAACAGCAATATACAGCAATACTCATACAATTAACCATCTGCTGCTCAAGTTAAGTCTTAACTATTCCTAAAGCTTTCTTCTTTTTGATGTTTAATATTAACTTTCCTTAGGCAGAACAGTGGCTGGGGTTGGTGGCTTGGTGGTAGCGAGCCCTTGTTTTAGCAGAAGTGGAGTGAGTACTGTGCTAAGATACGGGACAGCTGGATGTGATTCTGACCCTTGCTTGTCATACTGGGTACCTTTGAGGCTGTCTGCCTCATGAAAATGCCATCTTCAGAAATGCTGTGAAAATAAACTACAACAAAATGGAAATTGGAGGCACCCCCCCATTCATCCCATCGTAGCAGGAAAAAAACGTGGCAACGTGCATTTGTGTCTGTGTTCAGTGCTTGTTTTCATGGCTGGGTGATGATATGGAGGCAAGCACAAAAATGAATGTAGGATCCCAGTTTTTAGAATTCTGTCTCACCCTGATCTAGGTTTCCAGACTTCTTCCTCCTCATGGTTGGATGATTTTTTCCACTAATAATTTTTGCTGGATTCATTTTTTTTTAGAAGACTGGAAATGGAGCCAAAGTAGAGGAAAATAAATTCTTCTTAAAAACAAAGAAATAGTGAAAACAGAAACAGTGAGGGGCTGCTTTGTAATCCCTTAAATAGAAGAAAACTGGATCTGCGTAGTAAACCATTGCCTTTTTGGCATGTAGAAGGGGGGAAAAAAAAAAAAAAACAAAACAAAAAAAAAACAAAACCCACAAAACTTGCATGTAGCAGCAGTAGCTCTGTAGTTATTCATGAGGTGAGACGTGCCAACGCAGGAACCATGCTAACACATCTGCTTTGGTACGTGCTGGTTCTGAATAAGTAGGGTCACTGACTTCACAGGAAAAAGCATTTGCGCAAATTTATTAAGCAAGTTTATGTCAATTCTTAGTTGCCCTAAAGGGACAACATAACAGAGTAAATAATCCTTCGCCATAGTGATGGCTTAACCAGTATAAATCCATTCTGGAGTAACAGTGACATCTACATAAGATCCTATTCGTTCTCCAAAAAAAGTCAAAGGAGGTGTTAGTAAACACAAATTGAAGATTTCTAGAAAGTGATGTTGAGAGGACAGATTTTGTTCTGTTAAGTCACTTCTTTTTCAATGTGCTATTTGCAGCTTGATGTATGTCTTTTGCCCAAGACTCCTGCAGTAGTTTAAAGTATTTGATGGGGGCATTTTGCTCAGTTGTAACTCTGCAACAGAGGGGTTATTTTGCTTATTTAAATCACCCATTAACTTAATTCAGAGTGAATTTTACTTTCTGCAGTCTTGGTGTCTGTTTCAAAGCCTATGGAGAAGGCAGAGTATTGCTGTGAGAGGAACAGGAATGTCCCTGTCTCGGTACACTAATTTTAGAGGGTTTAGTTCTTTCTAGAATATGACAGTTGTTTCAGGGAATTAACAAGGCTGATAAAAATATTTGAGATAATTTACCAAGAGCTCTCAGTTTTGGGATTCCTTGCTCTTCATTTCACATCATTTCTTGTCAGCTAGAGACCTTGCGAGCCCTGCACCATCTTGCCCTGGGTGGGTGATTTTGCGCATAAAGTCCTTGTAGTGCCATGTGGGCTGCAGAAGAGATGCAAAGGTAGATGGCAAATATTCCCTAGCGTGGCTATTGTTGTGGTATTTTGACCATGAAGATGGCACAGCTTGCCATAAATGGTAGAAAATGGGGCAGTAGATATGATTTAAGACTTTTCCAATGGTTGTTTTGGTTGTTGAACATCATTCTGCTGTTTGTACCTTTTGAAATTCACTCCAAAGGGGAAACTGAAGTTAAAGAAGGAGAGGACTTCATGATGTTGGAAGAAAAATAGCCAAAAGAGGATGAAGGAAACTGTGTGAAAGGACCCTTAGTCTGGAGAGCCAGACAAGTGATCCATAACATCAGTGCTTGGAGTGATGAGTTACATGGGGAGATGTTATACCCGCACTGAATCACTGTTGAGTCCACTTTTAAAATGGTATAGAAAAAACACAAAGAAGTAGGGAAATCACATAAAGGATGGAAAAAATAGCTTTCTATTATTCTAGGAGCATATAAGGCTCAGGCTGAGCTTCCTCTGTCCATCTGTTAACATCATCTTTTCATCATCTTTTTAATCAAATACAGAAATGCCTTTTCAAGAAAAGAATAAGGAGCACTAAACACATTTCCAGGCCATCAGAGAAAGTTATAATAAGGTTTTATGTTGGAAATAATAGCTAGATAAATTGGAAACGTGGAGATTCTTATGTCTTTTTTTGACTGCAACAAACTAGCATGGCAGGTTGTCTGATATCTTCAGACTGGGTATTTTGTTTTAAGAGAAGCTATTGTTGGTCCCATGCAGTGATTGGAAATGAGTGGCAGAGGGAGGCAGCATTAATACCTTCACTTCTAAATTGTCTCTGGAGGTTATTGGACAGAAAGATGTCTCAAAGGGTTTTTAAACAGGAATAGGAGTGATGTGAGTTGTCCCATGGTCCTCTGTTAGTTGTAGGTCCCCAGGAATTAGCATGGCACAGAGCTCTTGGATGTGACAGAGGCCACATAGGTGATGAGCATCCTCCTGGGGTGGAAGTCTTGGGCTTCTGTTACACAAGGTATAAAAAAGAAGGCATCAAAAGAAATGGCCCCTTTCTACTCTTGTATTTGTTGGTTTGGTTTGGTTTTGTTTGTTTTTGGTTTTTTTTTTTTTTTTTGATCTCTATGCCAAAGGAAAATTGCAACAAATTCTTATTGGTTAGAGGTAGAGTTATTTTATTTATTTAATTATTTTCTCTTACTGTCCTCTCACTATTATTAATATGCAGGGTAGCTATGTGCTGTCTTTTCTTTCATCCTGGAAATAGGACTAACTTTCCCAAGTTAACTTTTATCTTGAGCTGCTTCTACCACCATTGGCAAATTGTTTGCTGTGTGAATACAGTATATTATTATTGGTACCTATTTTTAACTAAGTGATGACTACTCTTTAAGGTTAGAAATCAGCTTAGAAGAGAAATTGGTGATGTTTTTAATAAGAGTTAGTGGTTTTATTTTCATTCTCTATCAGCAGAAGTATAGAAAGCAATAAAGTAATTGGGATGCAAAGGAAGACTTTACATTCTGCTTTGTTTCTGTGGAAGTTACCTGTCAGTTTGTCTGCAAATAGTGGTTGATACATGTTAGAAGTTTGTGGGGTCGCCTTCAGACATCCAGCTATATCACAGGAGCACTGGTACATTTTTATTTTTTTTTTCAAATAAACATGAAAATACATGTAGATTCTCACCACCAGTAATTTGAAATGTAGTAGGAGATATTAGGAAAGACTGAAGTCAAACTACCTGATAATAGTTATTTCTCTCATGCTCGTCCATGTTGAAGACCTGATGAAATAATCGTTTTTTACAGGTAATTGTGGTTACCACCAGTCAAGGAATATGCTTTGGGAACATGAGCTGCCTTGTGTGTAAAGAGTATTGAATATTATGTAGTTAAAAGCATTATTTGAAGATGCCTGGGAATAAAGGGCTTCCTAAAAATGCTTTCTATTCCTTATACTGTTAGGTAGCTCCATGGGTTTTAAAGAAAAAACTATTACCCCAAAAAAGCTGTAAACGTGTTCCAAGTCCATAATAAGGTTGCTTCTGTGAACATGCAGGTTTGTGTCAGTTGGTGATGTGTGCTGGGGCTTAGACCATCAGTAATAGCTGCACATCTGTTTGTATTGAGTGCATCTTGATTTTAATGAGCTGACTGCCTGGGAAGTAGGTTTTCTGGAGATAGCCACAGACTTGAAAGTGGAGTGAAAGGACTATTAACACCTTTTACTGTGTCTTCCGTCTCTTATTGGATTGGAAGAATAATAAAAGCTAGGATGAATCTGTGTTTGAAGCTATTCAACACTGCCTTCTTGGTCTGAATGTCAGAATAGCTTTCCAGGTACCTGGATGAGCACAAACACAAATCTTCAGTAGCACCTAGTAACTGGGGTTTCAGCAAACTGGAAAAAGGTGATAAAGAAGATGTATTAGCATCCTTGCCCTGCTCATGTTGGCAGCCAGCTCTAACCTTGTCCTGTGACTCAGTTTTGTTTCAGTGGTAGTTGGACCATACAGAAGTAAAACAGTAATGCTAATAATGTAGCCATCAAGATGTAGCTGGGAGAAAAATAATCTAAATTCTGCACTTTTAGAATGAGTTGTGATAGTTACAGTCAGCTTTTATGTCAGAATTACCTAGTTTCATCTGTTCTAATATAAAAATATGAATATTTATTATAAGCGAAACACAACTCTTAGCTATATAATTTCACAGTACCATAGCTATGAATGTTGCTAAAGTGGCACTTCAGAGCTTGCTTGGTAAAGCATGAGAACAAGGTAGAGATTTAAAAGTCCAAAGAACAGATTTTTTTTTTTTTTTTTTTTTTTCCTAAACTATCATAGCCTTTGTCCAGTGGGGTTTGTTTCATTTTACATGTGTTTTTGTATATGTTCTTCTTTGTGTATATATTTTTCTTGTTTTCTAAATGAGTATGTTATTTGGGTGATTATTTGGGGGAACGGGAATGAATGGCAGCAAGGGAAAGACTAGCAGCAGAAGACAGGCATTTGGGGAAGCAGGAGCAAGAGGTGGCTCTTACCTGGCAGGGACTTGTACAAGCCCTCAGGGCAGAGGTTAATTAGTACAAAGAGAGTTTGACAAACGAAGGAGACAGTGTGAGCAGATATATGAAGGCAGCAGACAGAGATGCTGCCATAGTTCGTTCATTCAGTAAGTATATTGCTTCTACAGCAGGGGCTAATTGAGATGCAGAGGGAAGGAGGAGGGAAATTTCACTTCCCATATCACACAGGATATGTTTTAGGATGTCAACCCAGTCTGCCTTCCGAAAAAAAAAAAAAAAAAATACGTATTAAATGTCTCTGGCAGACAGACTTTTTTACATGGTGATGACAGATGTAAATTTTGCAGTGCATTTGTTAAATTCATTAAGTTTGAGATTGTCTACCTCATCAGCTTGCTTAAGGCCAGGGCAGCTGACTTGATTAGGCTCTAGACAGGCAGCAGAACAAACAGAAGTAAATTAATACTGTAATACTAAAAATGAAATAAAGCTATCTGTAGTTGGATAAATCATATAATCAGTCTCATTCCTCATTACTAGTGTTGCATTGTCTAAAACTGAATTAGGAAAAGACCACTTCTGCTTTACACTCCATCAGGAGGATCAGAGTATTTTAAATAAATCCCAAACACTCGTCCTATACAACTGCAGGCTATGCCTATAAAGACCTTTTGTTTTTCAGTGATCTCTCTACACTGACTTGAGCTGGATACAGGAGTCTGATATTGTACCACTTGCTTTCAATTACCAAGATAACTTCAGTATCACTGAAAACAGGTAGAGCTCATATCTCCAAGCTGTGGGTAGAATACCAAAGCCCCAGAGATGTTCTGGAAGCTGAAGCCTCGTCACTGCTATGATAGTGTGCTGTACTTGGTGCACATTTTGCAACCAACAGCTCGGGCCAGAACCGGCACCTTTTGAACAAACTTGCAAAAATGACAAGGGGAGAGGTCACCTGGGCGAGCAGGGAGCTAGAGATAGCAAATGTGCCTTTTCAGCACAGAATTGGCCAGCTCATGAATGATGGGAGAACTTGTGGGTTCACAGCTTCACCTGTGAGCTTCAGCCCCCCAGCAGCTGTAGGGCTTGTGCTCAGGGGTGTGAAATACCCTTAGCACTGACAAGGCACCTGGCTGTGCCCTGCATCCCAGGAGCTTCCTTCTCTGTGCCTCCATTAAAATACCAGCCTGATTGATTGAAATGCTGAGCTAGTTCTGTTTACAGCTGTGACTTTGACCTCAGTGTAGGTATGCACCTTGTCCATCACTCTGTGAACGTCCGTCTGCTTCCCTTTGAATTTTATGAAAAACTGACGTGTAGTCTCATGACTTTCCTAGAGCCAGGAAATCCCTTGTTCCTTGTGCTGTTTTGAGAGTTCCTCTGGTACACATTGGTTTTGATGTTTCAGTTGGCATCTACATGCAGGAAGAAATGGGTTGTATTTGCCTCCACTGGTGTTGGGTTGTAATAGCGGGTTAAAAGATGATGGTTAAAAAATGGCTTTGACCGAGAGATTTCTATACAGGGGAAGATGCAAAAGCTGTATGTCTTGTTGCCTCTTAAAGTGTGTGTTTTGCTCCTCTGAAGCATGCAACAAAGGTAGAGAAAGTGACATTAAATTATTAATGTGCATTTGTGACTACATGAGCAGGTTTTAATAAGTATGTGTAATGGTTGGTTTTGGAGCATGATGCAGTTTTATTCCCAGTTGCGTATACGTAGCATTAAATACAGGTGTTGCTTTACTGATTAATTTAGCTGAGAATGAAAAAGTCAAGAAACATGAAACGGGTAGTGGTAGATTTCTCAGTATTTTAAAAGAACTAAAAATAAACTTTTTCAAGTTAGAGTTTATAAAAAGGACCACTTGCTAAAATTTCACATTTTCAATGCTACTGTATATAATCTGTTGCTTGTATAAGAAATTACATATTTTGGTTAGGTGTGTTTATGGGTGTCCGTTGTCATCCGCTCCCAGTTGCCTAGTTTGGTGGAAGCCTTCTTTCTGAGGATGTTAAAACAAGTGTCTAATATTAGCTTAAAGAAGTCTTCAGGTCTTAAATATGTCCTCGATTCCTCTGTTTATTGTTCTTTGGTGTCTGCTGTTAATTTTGGTGGATTTTAATACATTAATAATGTTAAATTCCTTATACCGAAGGAGCTGTTTCTCTTAGTTCGATGTTCACCATCAGATTCAGGTTTCATATTAGAACTGGAGACAGTAAAATGAAGAAGAAAGTCAGATATTTCTGTATTTTTCTAAAATTTGCTTTGGAGCACAGGTTATTGCCCCAAAACAGTAAATCCTAGAGTGATGTTGCCATTTTTGTTTTTTATTGAGAAGAGATACTACAATCAGAAACACAGATTAAGTGTTCCACACAGTCTTATATGTATATTCATTTTTTCCCCACTGAAATTTCACCTTCATACCAATTTTATCAATTTAATGTGAAATATCAAATTAATGGGAGGTTCCAAGACTTAAATAATACCCTTTATTTCTTATGCCATGAATAGGTGCTGGTTTGGTGGGAACCACAGCGGGGAGTTGTAAATTCTTTGAAATTCAAAACATAATAAATGCTGCAAATGCCATCCACAGTTAGAGCAGGTAGCATTTGGGGTGACAGTTATTTCCGTGGCATTGCACATGATGGAGCGTATCATTTGGGAAGCTCTGTCATCCCTGTATTTAGGAAGGAGAGCTCTTATCTCTGCCCCTCGCATGCTAAAACTGAATAACTGAAGTGGGTGTTAATAGAATTTTTTAAAAATAGCTGGAATTGATTCTGGCAGCCCCCGAGGCAGGAGCAGCTCCTGCTCTGTCCTTGCTGCTTTACCTTGCCCGGTCTCAATCGCCATCAGCGCTGGGTATTTAACAGCTGTGGCAGAGAGCCTTCTGTTCTTTGCTACCATTAGTTCAGTGAGGCTGGATGAAACAACTTCTTATAGAAATATGTGCCAGAATTTTTAAAATGTGTTCTGAGGATGGCTGTAAGAATACAAGATTTGGAGTAATTCTGCATTTAGTTTAATATTTGCTTTTATGCACAAGACTGAGTATAAAAGATACTTGAGTTCCTTTGGACATTAGAGACTTTTTTTCCCTGGCCTTGTGGCATTCAGTTCTCACTTGTAGAGTGATGCTTCCTGCCTCCTTAAATAGTAAGATTATATTCAGACAGCTTTCTCTCTCCTCCTCCCTGTATCAACCTTTCCTATTAATTTCCAATTTTTTTTTTTTGTCTTTAAAATCCCCAAACAACCAAACAAAACAATTAAAAGAAACAAACCAACCCACCCCCCCAAGCTCCAAGGATGCCATGCCACCCCTGCGCTCGCCTGGCCCCGGGCCGAGCGCCCAGGTGCAGGGCAGGGATGCTGCTGGGGGCTGCGGCGGCGGCTGTGCCGCTGCAGGATGCAGCACACACACACACACACACACACACACACACACACACACACACACACGTGTGTCGTGGCACGCCAGCGCTGCCTGCAGCAGGTTGGGAAAGAGGAGCTTAATAGCAACGCTTTTTGTATTTTTCTTTTCATAGGTTAATTCAGTAAGAACGGGATTGGGGAAAAAGTGCGTTGTTCCAGTGTCTTGCCCCATGCCCGCTGCATTAGCTCCTGGAGCTTCACCGTCCCCACCAGTGCCTATGCCAGGGCCTGCCCTCTCGGGCACAGTGACACCTTATGCGATGCCTCTGTGGCAGTACGGAGGAGTGTTCCCTGCGCCCGTTTACGGAGTGCGGTGGCCAGGGCCGGCCACACAGCCCGGGGTTGTTGGGGCTCCCAGCCTCGCACGGTTCTCGCCTCTGGGCAAAACCTGCTTACAGATGTACCCGGTGCCGCTGCAGCGGCCTGCTGCCGAGCCGCCCGGCCCGCACCTGCGGATGACGTAGCTCGGCCGCCTCGCCGTAGGTAACGATGACTGTGGCGTTGTCACACGGAGTGTTTGATCTGTAGATGCCATAGATGTTGGATGAGGCAGGGGTCTGGGTCAGGCCCGCTAGCATCCACAGCCATACACTGCATCCAGCAATCACTGTGAAATGGTTTCACACAAGGTAGTTCGTTTGTTCTGGCAATACTTGCTTATATGTCATTGCTGAAGACACTTTATTATGTTGTGTTCTGATGTTTTACACTTGCGATCCTTAAAGTCGATGTACTTGAATTGATGACTAGAAAATTGTACTAACCCCTGCAGGAGTACAGTGCCTTGAATTTCAGCTTTTCAGTTCCAGCTGGAAAGAGATGTAAAATTATTTGAAAGGTGTATTTTATTTATAATCTGCTTGGGAGTTGAAGTTCTTTTTATCTGCAAAGATATTGAAGGTTTACAGTCGACGTTCTTCATCAGTTTCATTCTGCTGTAAATGCTTTTATTTTGATCCATGGGTAGGATTTTCTTTTCTGAAGCTGTTAAAAATAAATGTGAGGTTTGTTTGAGATGCTGATCAAAAAATTGTTTGTGTTTGTACAAGGAGTAGTGAAATGTACATTTTAAAATAGGAGCATTTACAGTGTGATCCAAGTGAGTTGTATATAAGGACAAGTAATAGCTTCGGGCAGTGCAATTCATTCTCTTCCCCAGTCTTTGGTAAAGCTGCTGTAGACAGCAACTTATTTCTCTAACAGACTGGCAAATACTGTTTTCCTCTGGATCAGCAACAAATCAGATTACATTTTTTTTTTTTTTCCTCTTACTGGGCTTTCATAATTTAGTTAAATTATGAATTCATGCATGCTTCATAAGTGAAGAAATCTAACTGAAGTCTTGACTGTAGGAGAACATATATCTCCAGATTACTGTAATTGCTGTGTAAGTACAGTACTTGCATGTATTCTGGCTTCAGTTCGGCCACCAAAGTGAAGAATGGTGTTTTGCCACTGACGTGCTAGCAGTATTCACACTAAAATGGAATAAAAATGTGAAGCTATTCTTTTTCATATCTGATACTTCAGCTTTGGAGTCTCACCCTCTTTTGTTTGAAAATTTTTTTTTTTTTTTCCAGTTTTAATTAAGTTTGCACTCTAGCTGGCATGGACACCTCTCTCCTGTTTGAAAGTTGCTTTTTGCCTGTTTGCTTGTGCATAAAGTCTCCACCTGCACCTCTCAGTCTAAAGGCACAAGATAACCACTAAAACTGATTTGCTAATGGTAAGTCTTCTTTCCCTCGAAAGCACTAAGGGGAGAGCATTACGGGCACAGGTCACGAGCCTTGCGGGCACATCTGAAGGCACGTTGCTCTGTATCTCTACCGTGATGACATTTTATACTGTCTGCTGAAGGACAGAGATGTCTTGTGCTGCCAAGCTGTGAACTGTATAGTTCTGTTGTACTTTGAGCATTATATCTGTCTAAATTATTTTATTTGTACCCTTTGAATATATTATTCCATCAATTCAGTTAGAATTGAATTTTATAGACAATTTTGCAGAGTCTTCTGCCTGGGCAAAATACTTACTGTAGTAAGAGATTTCTGTTCTCTGTAACATGTATCTTTAATTTGTTTGGGTTTTTTAGAATCATGTCTGTATGCTTCATGAGCAAACATGGAAAATATGTTCTCACACCAGTTTCCCTTCGGCTTGCACTGAACCTTACAGTTTATGTCGCTATTGCCTGTTGTATAGTCCATCCCTTGTATACTGACAAAGTCAGTGGCACTAAAAACCCTGAGAAATTGTAAAGATTAAAAAGAATAAAAATAAACATTTTGTGCTTGAAAATTGTGTGAAAAACCCAGTGTTTTTCTAAAACTTAGAACTGTCTATTCCCAGCTGTTCCGGGTAACTCTGCATTTGTTTTCCAGACTCTTATCCATTGACTTGTGTAGAAGGAGCAGATGTGATGCCTCCACTGCTGCTCAGATTCTGCCCATAACTGGCATGTCCCTCCTCTTGGCAGCTGTAGAAGTGAAACAGTGCTCCAGAAGTCACATAGTGCCACCTCGCAGGTTACGTTGCTTGAAATCCCCTGCCCGCTGCAGTGTTTCTGCCGTTCCGTTGCTGCAGAGCAGACGAGACTGGACTTTAAATGAGTTCCTTTAAGCAGCCGGTATCTTCAGTACTGCTGGTGGTACACATGAGGATGCTAGAGTTTGGTAGGTGGTGAGGGAGGCACGTGGACTGTGTCTCTCCTACGCTGAAAAGTGTTAGGGAAGCCCTTTTAATTTTATCCTGGCATCATTTAAATGCGAAGAAGCAAGGATGTGAAGTTTGGCCCCGCTACAAGCACCTTCTTGGCGGTTGCCGTCACTGGCGTAGGCTGCAGGACGAATTAGGAAAGGATGTGCAGGAAGAGGTTTGAAACTCCTGCTTCTGTCTTCCTGTGCATCCGGCCTGTGTGGCTTTGCTGTATGTGATGCATACGTTTGAAAGTCTGCGGTCCGTGCGGCAGCTCGCTGGGAGTCATCCATCCTCTCCCAGGCTGGCAGCGGCACTGCATGCGCCACGTGCCTGGGCCGGGGAAGGGCAGCCTGTGCGAGTGGTGCTTAACTGCAGCTTCCAAGTTTCTAGTGGGTGTGTTCCGAACTACTGCTTCGTTAGCTGGTATTAGAACCAAATAATGGCTCAAAGGTTGATGTTTGTATTTCGCCACTCATGATTTTCATCTTCTGATAGCCATCTTGGCTGCAATTCTTCTGACTGTTAACTTCAAGCTATGTTCTGTTGCCCTCTATCATGTCAAAGGGTGCTTTGACCCTTGGTGGCAATTAAGCAAATGACATGAGATTAAATAAATGGAACAACTTGGTGAGTGGAGTGAGACGGACCTGGGTGGTCTGTGCTGCACCATTAGAGGTGGGGGGGGGGGTCTGTACCCAAAAAGACATTCCCCTGCAGATCCCAGAACTAAACTAATTTTATTCCTGACTGGATATTGGTTTTATGCGCAGCAAACTGGACAAATCACTAAGTTTAGAATTCCTCGCCTCGCCAGTTGCAGGCCTGCAGCTGTGTCCTGTAGCTCTTCCAGCTCTTGACATTCCCAGTGCTGCTCTGCAAAGACACATGCAAAGTCACTATGGATCCTCAGCTTCAAATATGAGGTTTTGATGAGGGAGTTCACAGATCCCCCGATTTTCAATCGTTTAGAAGTTACAGAGACTTCATACAAATATTGAAAGAATGTTTTAGACTGCCGAGTCATGCACACAGGAGTTTGGAAATGCCAAATTACGTTTGCCCATATGCCATTAATCTGGCTTTCTGGTTGCTGTGCATCGTGATGGAGTTATCTAAATGCATAATCACATCCTGTTTTCCCACTGCATTCCTGGCTTGCTTGGAGTGGGGCTGGGGGAGGGAAGAGAGCTGCTGCTGCTGTCGCTGCTTGTCTGCTGCAGGGATGCAAAGTGGGGAACCGGAGATGGCAGGGAGAAACACTTGAGCAGTTTATGGGTCTTCTGCAAATCTTGATTCAACCTCCCTGACACAGATTTTATTCAAAAGAATGATGTAAATTTGGCCCTTGCAGTTTCTTTGCATGTTTAACTCTGGTCTTCATTCCACAACTTTAAAGAGGAAATACTACTTAACTGCTACTTTACACCTACCTCCAAAGTGCTCCCTTTTGTTGTCTACTGTATACCTTATTTTTCTCCGAAATATTTGACATTGACTGGTATCAAAGGCAAGATGAGGGTGTGAGTGGGCCAAATGGGGTAGCCTCTTTGCTTCTACAGAGATATTTGTGTTTGGGAACAGGGTGCTAAATGGCAGTATTTCTGAAATGAACTTTGTAATCAAGTTGTAAGCTTTGCCATTTGGTATTTGTGGAAGGATATCACTAATACTTTTTAATCAATCGTTAGTTTAACTTCGCTTTGTCAATACTTGCTCTTCAAGCGTTTTCTTTTTTTGTGGTCCCAGTGTACTATTTTCAATTCTGAGAGCATTCAGAATTTTTCCAAACAAGCCTTGTGGACTTAGTACTTGGTGGGTCCATGTTGGTGCTGTTCAGTGAGCACATGTTTGAGTAGGAAAAACATCCGTCCTCCTACATTCTTTGGAAGTTGGCTTTGTAGAGTTGTAATCCGAAGTCTCCGATTATGTGACCTCAGCATTGCTTTCCCTGTGCCCCCCTAATTAAGCAAAGGGTTCAAGTCTTTTTAAGATTGTCTCTGGTGTTAGTTAGTATGGCAAAAACCTACATAGTTTTCTGCCCTGCTGCCAACTAGCCCCCACCTGAGTTTTCAATAGATGCTGTTGAAAGTGTTGGCTTGGAGACAGAAGTCACAAATTAAATAGTTCATGACTGGGTTTAATACCTTAGTAAGGTTCCTCTGTGGTTCCTTGTCTGCCTTTTTGAGCCTCCAATTTCTGGTGATGTCTGTGGAGAAGGATGTCAATGCTGGAGAGGTATATGGATTCCGAATGTGAGCAAGGTCTCTGCAGAGTACACGAGCAGGGAGTTCACGTGCTATTTGTTACCACAGATGGATGAATAGCTTACTATGGGGTTGAATTGATAAAACAGCAAAACCATAATCGCGTGGAATTTCTCACTATGGTTATTTGACTGAATCCTTGAGGAGCATTTCTGTGATTTTTCAGTGTTGGGCTGTGGTTTGGCTGGCACTTAGGCAAGCTGAGCTTCAGCTGAGTATTTGGGCCAGCTGTCTGGTGTGCTGATCCACGTGGCGTTTATTCTGAAGGAACCTGGTAAACACAATTATTTTTCTGTCTATATACTCCTGAAATGAACCATTGATCAGATGGGAATTGTGTTGTGACTTATACACATCAGTGACTTTTGAATTGCTTTTCCGGGTAGGTCTGTTTGTGGAGCCATCTCTGCAGGTGCAGCACAAGGGTGATGTTTCAGCCCTGACTGTCCTGGTTCTTTTATTGATGCAGATAAGCTCTAGAAGCGCAACATAATGAAATGGATTTTGGGAGCTGTCAGGTTACAAATTCTGCATTATGAATTTGTTGCTCAGAGGAACTTGGATGCTGATGCTGATGTTAGATGTGTCAGTAAACAGATTACTTATAACTGATTCATCTGAAAGTCAAGTTTACACCAGGAGGCAGCAACTTTTGTAAATCGTGTGGTCTTTTCTGCTCTTTTTTCAGTGATAGTTGTAGCATACTATCAAGATTGTTGCTATATACACTTGGATCTATATTTGACTATGAAACTTCTCCCTTGAAATAACTTTCATGTGAAGAGTTTAGAGGCTATGTAATTCAAGCCTTCAGTCTTACATGCAAAGCCTCATTAAGCTTTCGATTTTGCTTGATAAGTGTGGAGAAGCTATTCATAGAAGACGATCTACTATTTTGATAAAGTATCTGTTATAACAGTGAAATTCTTGTGACAAGTTCTTGGTTTTTCAAAGTCTGGTGAGCAAGGGAAGTTTGGATTAATTTCTTTTCACGTAGTGCCACTGGATAGATTCACAGCATATATTTAGTGTGTTGTTGTATATGCACATTAACAAGGCAGAAGGAAAAGTTAGGATGGTATTTTTTCCCCTTGGAAAGGAGCAGATCCCCACACTTTGCCTCTACATTATTAAGCTATGCAACTACGACACCATTGCTCTTGGGGAGCTTCAGGTGACAGGATGAGCATGGTGAGAGTCTCTTGAGCCACTCTTCTGGAGGCTTTGTGTCTGTCGTAGTTTTTCTGAGATATTCAGGGCTTTGACACCTTGTAAAAACCTAGGAAACTTAAGAAGAAATAACCAGCTTCCAGTCCTTCTCAAATAGGTGTTCTTTAGGTATGACATAAAATACCCTAAAAAAGTATATACTTGTGAGTTGTTGTAAACTTCCTCAGCATTCAGTTTTTGTTTATCAGGCTAAATAGACTCTATCTAGTATCTTTCTCACTGTTAGTAGCTACAAGATTTGCAGTCACTGCCTTATTCCCATAGTTCTCCCCAACAATTTTGAGTGTAACTGAGTTCGCTAATCTCTTCAGTGCTGTTGTCCTTACAGTCTTTGATTGAAAGTTCAGACAGACTTCAGAGTAAGAAGTCAAGATGTTGTCCTTGGGATGTGGGGGTAATCATTTGCAAGGATTTATGAAGAGCCAGGCACCCTGGGGAGCTTGCTCTGGTCTTGGCTTTACGGTGATCCATGGAGTAACCCCAGGGGTCAGGCCCCACTGCTGTCTTAAGGCTTTTCCCTGCTACCTGGAGATAGTTAATTTTGTCTTGTTTTCCTCGATGAACTTCTGTGCCAAATGCTGGTTATCAATAGTGAGCAGATGTTGAGAACAGTGGTGGATTCAGGTGAATCTGTAGAACTGATGTTGATCAGATGCTCGTGGAGGAATTACGATGAAGATGTGATTTTTTTTTTTTTTTTTACATCCTTTAAAAGTGATTTTCCCTACGAGCAGGCAGAGCAAGAAATATGGGAGGGAGAAAATTAGGACTGCATTTAATAAAAGGAAAGCCTAACACATGGAGACCCACCATAAGCTATGCCAGACACAGATGACATCTGTTTGCACACTGAGCTTTCCCTGATGTCCCTTGCCCTCCCTGCTGTTCTAAAAAACTCACAGCATTTTTTTTTTTCTGAAAACATCTAGCAGACTGTGTATGCTATATAAAATCCATATATGCTTGCAGCTCCGATAACGGCATGCATGTTTCCGTGCCATAGAGTGAAGGGCTTCGGTGCATGTCACTGTGAGCATGTCACCAGCAGCTGATGCGTACAGGTGCGGCATGTACTGTGGAATGCGGGGGACGCATGGTGGCACCTTGTGTTGCTGCTGCTTCGGCCTTGTGCGGTGTTCCCAGCACCCTCGTTGCATTTTGTTCTGGTTCTGTCATTGCAAACCCTTGGCATCTCCTTACCCTTTCATGCCCGGCCAGCCATATCGCCCTGAGAAGGGTGGTGGAGGCTGACGGATCTGATCCCCACTGGCGTGGGATATGGCATCCCCGCTTCCCAGGTGGGAGAAGGATCTCAGCCTTGGCTCCGTTTCCTTCAGTCGAGGGAAGGTCAGGCTGTGCTGCCGAGCCTGCAGGGACCGGAGCCGGTGCCCATGACTTGCCCTAGCCATCCCACCATCCCTTCAGCAGCCACGCAGCACAGCATCCCTCTCCCCTTCTCACTCAGCAGCAGAGACTGAGACACGCACTGGGCATCTTTTCTGGCTTTCACTATTCCTGCCTCCTATGAGACTAGCTCTTTCCCCATGGGAACCGGGACTCTGTTCTGAGTGACCCCACAAGGTGCTTGGGTTCTGCCACCAACATAAATATGTTTGTGCTTCTAGCTATCAGTACGACACAGGTGATGTGTTAACAGAGGATTTCAGTTTCTGTTTCCTTGCAGTACCCAAAACACACGCAGCATCTGGCACTCTCTGGCAGAAAGATCTTCCGCGCGCTCTGGGTCTGCAACTTCATGGGGCCCTTTTGGGTTTTGCTTGGGTTTTCCTATATGTCAAATCCATATATGGATATTTTTCTTTTTAGATTCTGAAAATGAGATCGTCAGCGACTGACACGTGGCCCCCTCAGCTACAGTGCCAAGCGCGAGGCCCTGCCATGGCTAAGGAGGAGGAAGAGGAAGATGGGAAGTGATTTATCATGTGTGAGAAATTCTATGCCGTTCTGGTCCATTCGACACAATTTTGTAACTTCTTTCTAATCATTTTTTTATTTATAGTTGGAAATACAAAAATGTTATGCAAAAAAATAAAGGAGAATTATTTTGGGGGAAAAGAATTTTGTTCCAAATTGTTCCCTTCTGTTGTGAGCCAGGTTCCCATGAGCAGCGGCTAGAGAAGAGGGAGGAGGAGGAGGAGGCACTCCTTCAAATACTTTTTGTTTCACACAGTTAATTGTAATTTAAGTAATTTTCCAAAAGATAAGCTAGGCACACACGTTCAGATTCTAGTACAAAGAAGATAAGTTCCAATTCCATTTAAATTTCTCACAGTTCTTTTGTAAAGATAATGCTCTCTTAAATCTGCTTAAATCAAGTAAAGACACCTACAGAAGCTTCACTGGAGAACAAGTTTGTACTTGTCACTTCCCTTTGTACCTCTTTCTTTTTCTTATAGACCGTCCACATTTTCTTGCCAGAGTTATACACAGTTCTCGAGTCACTTCTAATTTTAAATGTAAGACTAAAATCCTTCCAGAGATGAGTCAGTAATTGGAGCAATTTTTAAAAGACTTCAAAGTGCCTTCAACAAGCTAAAATTATGTAGTGGGAGATTTCTTCTTCTTGATTCACTAACGATGGGTTTCAGCTGTCTCCTGGGTTGAGGTGATGTACAAAGTAGTTTGTAGCAATAATCTCATGATCAATCATTTATTATAAAGGACTACTCAAGTTTGTTGTTTTTTTTTTAAGAAAGATGGAGTTTAGCACTGTTCCTAAGGAGTGGGAAAGAGTGCTGCTCTTACTGGTACATTTGGGCCCCAAACTCTTCTGACTTTCTGCTGCTGTGCTGTGCACCCAAGGACCTCAGTTGCTTCCCCCTTAGTTCCAGACCATGATGTTCTGACCTTTTCACTCTTGTTTTTGATGCCAGAGAACTAGGAGTTTCTATTTGCCCATAAGCCTTTTGGTACCATCCTTTCTCGCAGCTGGAGCCTGGCGTATTGTTTTGTTGTTATCTGCCATGTCTGTCTCTTCCAAATCTCAGTTCTAAATAATAAATCTTATTTTGATGCCATTGTTCCCTATTTCCTTTCCACCTTGGCTTCTCTTGCCTGTGAACAAGGGTGATGAGAGTGCAGGTGGATTTAGATGCACTGCTGAAGCTCAAGAGCCCTGAAGCAAAGAAACATTCAAACACTTTGTAAATTCAGAGTTTTGAAGCCCTGGGGCCAAAATACGTATGTATATATTTGTGTTAACTTTGTGCCTCTCTGGGGTGCCTCCTCTCCTATCCCCCCACCTAAGGAAATGAGGCGGATCTCCTGCATGAGAGCAGGGGCTAGATAAGTGATAAAGGCTGTCGGTGAATTGTTGCTTACCCTGGGCTTTTCTGCTTGTAGGAGGGAGCAGATCTGTCCTGGGTGGGAGATGTGGGGTCCAACTGCACACTACACCTTTCATTTTATTTTTTTGGTTGCTGTCATCTTTCCTTTGGCTGTGACTATGCCTCCCTCACCCACTAGTCCTTCATGCTGCCACCAGCATTGCCAGCACACTGGGTATGGGGGACCAAGGGTGTCACGTCCCTGAAGTGCTTCTCCAGGGATAAGTTACTATTCCAGTGATCATGGCAACAGAACACTGTGCCCTCACCTGAGATTTTTATTCCCTAAAAGTTTAAAAGGCTGCTTTCTCCAGGAAAATCCCTTGCTGGGTCTCCTGAAGTCCAGGTTGCCTTCAGCACGGCCAGCCTTCATCAGTTTTTCCGATGCCTGACCCTCTTCGCTCCTCCGGCTGACCCTTGGGCTCCTATGTGGCCCTGGCTATGGCTGTATGAAGCCAATGAGCCTCTGTCTCCAGATAAGTATTTTGAAAATAATCTAGTAATATTCAGATTAAGTATTAGTGTTAGGATTAAAGATCAGGAGTTGAGATTGTGGCAAATCCTAGATGGCAGTTGCTTCCCACCTCTGCTAACCCTGCCAAGCATTAGATAATCTCTTCTGCAAAAGGCTGATCTGTTTTGGGGTGTACTGCTTGTATTGCAGTTTGAAATAAAAGCCCTAAGAGGTGCAAAGAGTCCTTGAGATCCTCCAGTATGAACTGCTGAATGGGATCCTGAAAGGAAGAAGAGCTGGGCTTTGGTGCTTTTCCTCCCTACCTGCTGTCTCCAGTTTCTCTCTTCCTTGCAGAGGAATAACAACTGTTCTCTTCTCGATCTGATGTCATGCTAACATTGAGGTTTAGAGTTTAATCAGAAATATTTTCTGCTGGCCATAATCAAAAGCCTGAGCAGGTGAGTATGACCATCACAGGGTTTAACATAGCATGTAAGAGCGAAAAGGATGAATACAAAGACTTGAGCTTTAACTTCACTCTGAAATGCAGTGCTTAGTCCCTGCTTCCATCAAGGTGCTGGCACGTTTTCTCCCACAGAGGCTGGATGTGCTTGTCCCAGTTCATACCTGCATGAAGCTCAGCAGCCGCTGGAGCAACGTGCGCCGGGGACCAGGGACAGAACCCACGGGTGGACACCCCCCTCCACCTGCCAGCAAGCAGCAGCCCCTGGCCCTTCTGTAACGGAGGCCCTCGGTTTTGTCCCTTGGGCTCTTGGAAGTAAATTGTTTTCAGCTTCCTTTTTTTGACATGCACACTACTTTGTTCCCTGAAGCGATGAGATGGGCTAGCTCCGTGTGTCTTGTAACCACTGGCCGACTGGAACAGCTGTGCTGAGCAAGGAGCATCTAAAGCAGCGCTCTCCATTGCACCCATGAATATCTCAAGGCACTGGTAACATCTCCAGCTCCATTTGTCTACTTGGGGCTGCCAGCAGTCTCACAGTCTCCTCTGAACATCTTGTATATATTTGCCATCCCAAAATGATTAACTCCGTGCCGAAGCTATTGCGGTGTTCCTGGATAGTGTCACTTAAAATGTCACTTTGGAGCTTGTCCTCTGTAGTGCTGCCGTTGCCTTTGCTGCTTGTCTCGAGTTCGCAGGAAGCCCGGGAGGGTCCTCTGCCAACACTGCTGCCTCTCACAAAGTCTCCGACTAATGCTGATCCCTGAGAAATATTCTCCCATACTACCTGTGAGTTGCTGCAGTTCATATGGGCCTGTGCCACTTCCTGAAAAAAGAAGAAAACAAACAAACAAATAATCTAAAAAAAAAACCCACACAAACAAACAAACAAACAAACAAACAAAAAAAAACAAAAAAAAAAAAACCAAAACAAAGCCTTCCAGTTTGTGTGCTAGGTGCTACGAAAGCTATCTGGCACATTTGGTTTGACAATGAGCATGTACATAAGAATGGGACTCCTTGGTGTTGGTTGGTTATTCTGAAATTAACTTGAATATAAAACAAGTGTTTAAGGAAGAAATAAAAGGTTCATTGCAGTCTAGCTATTGACAGCATAATTACAAGGTTTACAGAGTTGTACAAGACTAAGATAAAAAACAATTCGTCTTTAGCTAATTGTAGACCAAATCCTAGGGGTGGTTCTAATTTCTTCCATCCCCAAGATGTGGATGTAAAGCAATGGAAGTCTTAGGATAACTTTCAGTAAAGATTTTCTGGGTTATTGGTGTGGGGTATCTTTATATATTCAAAGTATCCTTGGGGTTGTCCTCAGAGTCAGGCCTCGGCTTCAAGATTTTCTGTGATCTATTAATCAGTGTGTAATCCCCCAGGAAAAAGTTGTCAGCTGCCTCTCAGACTTCTACAACAGCTAGAGGAATAACTATGTTAGCAAAGCCTTTGAGCGTACCAACAGGCAGTACGCTGCTGTACAAGCTTAGTTGTAAGTACACTGGATGTGATGCTTTCCTAGCTCTTAGCTGAGACAAAATGATGGGTCCCAACCCCCTGACAGCCCAGCTTTGGGGGCTGAATGGCTGGAGAACCGAGGCTTCCCCAAAACTAACCAAGAAGCTATGCTTGGATAACAGCTTCTGTGTTCTGACAAAGGAATCCAGAACAAGAACGAGGTTGCTCTGTCAGATCCCTCTGAGATCTACTCATAAAATGCGGAGTAAGTACTAAAATGTTCATCAACTGCAGCATTTAGGGGATAGAGTGACTTGGGCTGTAGCTTGTCTCCACTTTGACACACCGAGTGTAATGCTGGTGCCAACACTGGCCACTAGCACAAGCCAAAGTCCTGTCCCAAGAGTGGGAAGCTTGGCTATGTCCTTAGGAAAACTGGAGCTTTAAAAGCTGAAGGAACAACTGGGGCAGCTCTGAGCACGTGAAAGGCTAAAGCAGTCCCTGCCAGGGCTGAACTTGCTGCTTTGCAGGGGGTTGTGCTGCCTCTTGGCTGTGGCACTTCATCCCAGTGTTGCATCCCAGCTTTTTTGCTGGAGAAGAAGAGATGCGGATGCTGGGTGTCTTTGACAGCTGTTGAAGGGAAAAATGGAGGCAATTACAGAGAAAAATGGGTACGCCTTGGGCTCTGTTGGGTAAGGACTATTACAAACAGCATTAAAGTTTATGGAAGAATTGTGCTTTTATATTTGTCTTTTTCCCCTGGAACAGGGAAGTTCCTGTTCCTATTGAAGCAATAAGCAAAAACACTTGTTATATTAGAACAGCTGTGCATTTGGAAAGAAACACATTTTAATTTAACGAAAAAAATAAAATTGTGGCAACAAAAAAAAAGTAACTGCAAATGCTAAAAGTGCAGCTTAGGTTCCTGCTACAGGGGCTTCTGAAGCAGCAAGTATTTTAGTAGCTACTGATTTGGAGGGAGAGGGAAATTGAAACGCTTCAAATCCCCTCTGGATTTGTACAGTTTCTGTGACACTTAAGAGCATATTTAAATGGTTTATTTTCTGTCTTCAGTTTCTTGGTGCTTTAGTGCTCTGAGCAGAATATCTGGAAAGAAGAGGAATAAATTGGTAAGATGCTGATTTGATGCTGGGGGCATATGAAGATATTTGAGGCTGTTAGGTGTTTAACAAGGATTCCAGGGGCTGTTAACACTGTCGTGGAAATTGAGAGTCGGTTAAAAATATCAAACACAGCTAAATAATTCTCAAATATTTGCTAATTGCATGTGAGTGCTTGGCTGGCTGAGGGTCTTGGATATGTTAGTCAGCTGCTGGCAGCAGTCAGTGTGGTGAGTGCTTTTTTGAAGAGAGGTGTTCGCGAGGACTTTGTGGGACTTTGCAGGCTTAAACGTTACATTTAGGGGGGGTTACTTTAAAAGATAACCTGGTTTTGTTGTCCTTTTAAAATCGAAGTGTGTATTATTTTTTTTTTAAAAAAAAGGCAAAACCGTAAATCAGTCAGTGAAGTTTAGCATTGCTGCGCCGGCCTATTGGTGGCAGAATGAACCTTCAATTTTCCTGTTTGCTGCTGTTTTATAACACTGGGGGGAGCAGGGAGAGGAGAAGGTGGCAGGCGGCTGGGAAGAAGGCACACTTCTCCTGACACATCTGCTTTAAAACAATCCCTGTGGTTTTACTAGTTGGTGAGAAGTAACGAACAACCTGAACATTACTACTGGCATTGCATTTACTCTTGCGGTAGGATTCTAGGAATGGTTTTTTTCTGATGAATATTCATCACTGAGAGATGATATGAAAGAAAGATGACAATTAGCAATGCAGAAAGAAAAATATTTCTGTTTGCTGACCATAGAAGGTAAGTGAAGGTACACACATCTTGTAGAGTTAAGCCCTTGGGGACTTTTATGTGTCTTCTTTTCTTCCATTAGTCTTTGCTGTTTTCTAATGTCTATTATTACAAAAGCAGACAAGTAAAATTATTCAAAAATTACCTGCTTGGATGGTTCCTCAATGGGAAAATGTAGTTCCTGAAAAAGCAAACCCCAAATATTCTGTTTTGGTTTGAACTGACACTATTAGCAGGTTATCCTTGTCCAGCTCCAGCTAAATTACAAACAACTCCAAATTAGGCTGTCCCACCCCATGCCCGGCAGGAAGCAGGACTGTCTCAGAGGCAGATGCTGCTCTCCATCACTTTCTTAACAAGGTCTGAGATGCTTTTTAGTTACCTCCTTTGACCCGAGCACCTCATCCGCACTTGCAGGCATGCAGAGCTACTTCTCTTAGGAAAAGATGTTGATTGCATGTCTTTCAGGCAGCACTGGTTATTTGCTTTATTTACCCTTTCTGTGTAAACCTTTTGCTTTGCTAACTATCAGATGAGTTCAGACTAATATAAAAAACGAAGCACGACCAGGAATGATGGACTCTCTGTGACAGGGAGCTGAGGATGGCTGCCCTGGGCATGGGAGGGACCCACGGGTGGGCGAGAAGGTGGCATGGGGTTAGGCTGGAGCAGGGAGTCACTGCTGGGCTGCAGCGGGGGGTGGGGGCCAGCCTGAGATGATGTTCTCCAGATGAAAAAGCAAAGCACTCCTCGTTCCCTTCACGCAGCCTTCTGCAGAGAAGGGGCATCCTGAAGGGCTGTGCCTGCCTTGCAGAGCGGGCGCTTTGAGAGCTGAGGGGCTGCTTGACATAGGCATGAGAGAAGGAAAGAGGGTGGTGTGGGATGAGGGGGCACACACCTGCAAAAGTTTAATCCCTGTGGCTGCAAACTCATTTCAGTCTGTTTCTTATCAGGGTGTGAGCCGGGGGAAGGGCTAGGAGCAAAAGTAACTTTTTCATTGACATTTTTAATCGGATCTGGGACAAAATCCTCAGTGTGCATGCTGGAGAGCCGGGCACTGCCATGAGCAGCATCCCCAGGCAAGGCTGGGCCAGGCAGGTGCAGGCAGGGAGGTAGGAGCAGCGCTGGCCTGGAAATACTCAGTTCTCTTTATTTTTTAAGAAATAACAACATGACATCCTGGTTTTGCAAGATATTGCTGTTACCAACAGTTAATGAAACAACGTGGATGTGTGTGAGCTGCCCAAAACGTATTCCAAAATATTTATTTTCACAGATCACTAAAACCTGAGCATTAAAGTAAAGCAGCGATGGCAGAATGTTTTTTTCCATGTACACCGAATTTCTGATGGGCCCAAGTTAGCTTTTCTGTGGCAACGGCCCTCCTCTCTCGTTCTTTGTCATGGTGATTCAGTAGTGCTTTACTGTTGTCATGGCTGCAGGGTTACTACTAAAGCCAAAGCAACTGCACAGCCATTTTATTCATAGTTCCAGTGTACAAACTAATTAAGTAAACTGAAAGCAGCAGTCTATTCCCTGTGCCTTGTTTTTATAATACTCAGGATTAGATAGATAGACTTGATTTCTGCAGCTCTCCTAAATATCAAACCTGACTCTGTTTCATCTCCTTGCATGAGTTTTGTATCTTAAGACCAGGCAAAGTTCACTAATCATTTAATTGCCCAGAACTGTCCTCGCAAAATTGAAAAGGTCTCTGGAAAATCTCTTTTGAGCTGCTAAAATAAAGCTGGGAGCCAGTGTGTTTCAGCCGAGCTGCATTCCTTATCGCTGCTTTAGTTGTGGCAGAAACCCAACGAAAATGTTTAGTTTCTGAGTTCATGCTTTGCTGTGTGTTTAAAAAAAAAAAAAAAAAAAAAAGTGTAGTGGCAAAATGATGGGGGGGTGGGGGATTTCTGCAAAGCTCCTCACTCCTCCCCCCGCCACAGAAGCCCAGGAGTACAGGAGGGATGGAGAGCGATAAACACCGTGCAGTACCAGCTGCAGCTGACAGACAAAATGTTCTCCTCGGCCGTGAGAAGGTCGGTTGCACAATGACATGCAAGCTCATTTTTTATTAAAAACTTAATATAGGGACAGGATCTATTTGCGAGCCCCGAGAGTGATGAGAGGAACCCAATAATTTCTGTGTGAGATGGGAGCCATCGCACTGGCATTTGCCTTTGTCGGGGAAGGGTTTAGAAGATTTAGTGTCCCCAATTGGTGTCCTGTTTACTGATCAGCTGCTGCTCTGCCCTTGGCAATTGTCCTGCTTTGCTATGGACAAGGGGGAATTTCAGAAGAAATTGAAGCAAAGTAAAAACCTAGTTCCTCTTCAAATTTTCTGTGTCTTAGCATTCCCTTGGTATCTCCCCAGGAAGATGCGCTTTCTCTGGCATCCAGCCCCGGGGAGCGCAGGGCCCTGCGGGCTCGGCCCTTCGCCTTCCTCCCGCGGCGGGGAGCGAGGATCTGGGAGACGCTCCCTGCTTCTTGGTTAAGCTGGGCTGAGGACGCAGGTGCTGATCAGCTCATCTCAAGGTACAAGGGGAGCCTGAATTTCCCCCCCCCCTTGCCCTCACGGGTGCTGCAGGGTCCCCCTGGCCGCTGGTGGTCCTGCCTGTGCCCCTGCGCAGAGGGGGCGGTGGGGGGGCGTCTGGGGTCCCCGCCTGTCCGGCTGGGTCAGATGTCTGTCTGCTGCCCTTCACTGGCCTGGCGGGGACAGGGGCTGGCAGCTGAAGAGGCTCTGCTGCTCCGGGCTGGTGGTGGGCATGGGGCTCCCAGGGAGCTGCCCCTCCTTGGGGACTGAGGGGCCTCCTGGGGACTGTTTCGCTTCTTCCCTTTTTCACGCAAAATGAAAACTCCCCAGTACTCGTACAAACTGGCCCTGCACAGAAGTTTCTCTCTGCCGCTGGTGATCCATCCCTCTCTTCCACTTGCTCAGGGGTATGAGAGCAGCAGGGCTCCAGATGGGGCGCTCAGGACTGAGGGATTTGGAGGCAAGCTTGCTGTGCCATGGCTTCTACTCACTTAACGGCTTTCAGTATTTTGCATCATTACCTATTACTCTGGTAGGACTTTTTCAGGTTTTTTTTTTAAATTATTCTTCACATACGGAAAAGAAAAAAAAGGGTGTCTCTAAGCAGAACGAGCCCAGGAGATTTAGTGGATCTACAGTGATTCTTGTCATTCAGAATCAACTTTTTTTCCCACTAAAGCTCCAGCGAACTGCCCACCAAGCCATCCTGGCAACACCCTGGGGAGGTAAAAGGGGAGAGGGGGCCCATCTGTCTGTGGGTGCCAAGGCCAGGAGACGCTTGCATTAGCGGCACGCTGCCGAGAGGGCATTATTTGACTGTTTGCCAAATAAATCAGGAATCTTGGCAGCGCTTAAAGGGAAATAATTTGTGTTGACAACAGAGGGCCCCTTCCCTGTTAGCCCAGGAAGCGGTGCCGTCTGCTGACCCGGAAAAGGAAAGTAGCTTTCTCTGTGCTTTGTGCTCATCACTTTTGGGAGGCAGATTTCTTTTGCATGGCAGCAGGGATGTGGCCAGGGCAGTGATGGAGCAACCCCAGTGCAGCCACAGCCCCTCTGCCTCTGCTAGTGCCTCAGGCTGCACGGCAGCATCCCCTGCTTTCTCCCCTTTGCCCCCTCCAGCCGGGGTGGCTGCACATGGCCCTAACCCGCAGGGAGCATAAGGTCCCTGAAGCTGGAAACGCATTAACATGAGCAATGTCCACGCACCAGCCCCGGGGGGCTGCTGCCAGACGCCAAGAGCAGTGGGGGTCCCTCCTGCTGCTTGGACCACCGGGATGCCCAGGGAAGTGCCGCAACCTCTGCTGCAGCACGGCGGGGGTGGCCGTGCCACGATGACAGGGCAGCTTTCCTTAAGGCCAGCGGCTGGAGCAGTACAGCTGGCTTGGCCTGGGCTGAAGCACAGTGACCCCGGGAACACCACCAGCTCTAACCCAGTGCTGCTCGGTCCGGAGCAGGCTGCGTTTGCTGCAGCCTTGCCTGTGCCAGCAGGTAGCCAGGAGCAACCACTGGTCGCTCCAGTCGCTGCGTTTGACAGCTCTTAATCTGACAGCTCTTCACAAAGCGCAGTTCAAAAGAGGCTTAAGTAATTTACTTTGCATTCGTTAAGGAAAATAACTATGTTTTCCACTTTTTATTTTTTAATTTAGCAAAGGCGTGTTTCAGAGCCTGCAGCTCCCCTTATACCCTGAAAGTGCCACCTCACCCTGCAAATGCTGCCTTTTCCCTTTTTATTAGCAGAGAGATCCATGTCCTCACCTGCACCAGCAGCCAGGCTGCAGGCGTAACAGTAAATCAGCCATGTACATGGCGTTGCTTCCGTGTACATCCAGATGCTCTTTACTGGGAGGTGCTCTCCTAAAAGGCAGTTCATAACCTCCGACCACTGAGTTGACTCCTGGTTATCGGTAGTAATGAAAGCAGAAAATATTTTATCTCTAAGGAGTGACATTTTCAATGCTTCCTTTTGCTTTGAAAATTAATTTAATATAAGGCAGCGTGATCCAGTGTAATTTCAGCTACCTAAAGTCAGTTTTGCAAAGTTTAGCATCGAGGATTTTAAATTTACTAAATCCCTGACTTACAGAGAGTAAAGGAGTTAGTTTTTCTTTTTTTAAGGGATGGCTAGAAACATTTTTCAATACTACTAGTTTCAACATGGTGATCTAAAAAGCAATTCTGTAACCCATAAGGAGGATTTCCTTTGAAGATATGTCAAGAGTTTCTGAATATTTTTGTTGCTGTTCCTTAAAACAGTTCAATATTCAGTTTTCCTGAAGCTGGAGTACTTAGTTCTTTTGGAGGAGTCTATTTACGTTGAATTTTGCAATTTTGTGTGTTTAGAAGAAAAGTAACTTAATAGGCCTTAACTTCAAAAATGAGATCTTCAGCTTTTAAGGAACGTTTTTAACCCCATCATTTGTTATTTGTGCAAAACACCAGGTCCATGTGCTTCCCAGAGTCCAGCCTATTGAATTGCATTGCAGAACGCAGAAAGAGTGAACACAGAGGCATTGCTCTGCTGTGGGTGTTACAGACCTGGGAAGATAGGTGTTTCGTGGAAATATTTCCTATAGATGATGAAGTTCTGCGCATCAAACCAAATGCATTTTGGTGCAGGGGCAGCCCTTCCAGTGTTTGAGCATGTTTCCAGCATGGTTCTTCTCTCTAGCAGCACTACAGGCAGGCATCACGGGGACAGGGTGAGCAGAAGGGCCACTGCTGCCCGTCCAAGGGCCTTGCCTTCGCGCCCGCCGTGGCAGTGACTCTTTGCTGCCCCATAGACGTGCAGGAATAACTGCTCTGGCTGCTTTCTTAGCAAATATTTTTTACTGTTAAACTCGTTTTGCTAGAATGCTTGTGAGGAGTAAACACGATGAAGAACACAAATATAACGAGTATATAGGTGGTAGATGATGTTCTTCAGCCCCTGCCTGGGGACTGTTATGGTGCTTAACGAATCAGCTGGGGCTCCTGCCTTTCCAGCTGTCCCAGGTCCAGCACCATCATCATCCTGGTACAGTACGTGGCTGACATTTGGGACGGGGGGCAGAGGAGGGAACCACCTGGGATGGTGCAGAGGCCGTGTCCTGCTCAGCAGAGCTCAAAACACGTAAGAATACAAAGCGATGTGTAGCAAGAGCTCCATGAGAGACAGCCAGGTATCCCTGAAGGAAGGAATAGCAAGAAGGTGGGAGGAGGACGGTGGGGCATGGAGTGAAGGTAACAGCCTATGCAGGAAAAGGAGAGTGCAAACAGCAGTCAGCAAATGCCACAGAGAATTTAACTAAAGCTGAAGGAAGTTCTCCCAAAGGCTCTGCTCTTTGCTAGTCAAATTCTGCCAAGATAAGTTTGTTTGGGTTTGGTTTTTTTGTTGTTGTTGTTTTTTGTTTGTTTGTTTGTTTGTTTTTCTTTAAGTAATAATGTTGCAGCTAAGAGGTAGAGACCTTGCAGAGGGAGATGACAATTAGGACAATAATTCTTCGCTGCTGAAAGGACACTTACACAACATGCACCTAACATTCAGATAAGGCTGAGCTAACCTTATGAACAAGGTGCTTTCTGAAAATGCGCTGCTGTCAGCAACACTTTCCTCTCATGATGAAAATCTCTGATTGTTTCAAATCCATTTTACATACTTTTGAGACTGCCCACTGATCTCTGACCAGCCCAAGGGATTTTAGTGGACGAAAATGACCTGAACTCCAAGCGTTACCAGGCTTATCAAATATCGGTGCTCTTGAATGCAACATCTTCCCCTCCCAGTGCACATTGTCACCACGGCCCTGGTGCTCAACAGACCAGGAGAGCCCAGCCAGGAAGAGCATCACAGCAAGTGATGGGGCTGCTTTGCCCGCGCTGCTCAGTAAAGGCGTCTGAACATCCCTGCACAGACCTTGCTGCCTTGCTGGGCATTGCCAGCAGAGCTGTTGGGAACAAGAGCAGCACAGCAGAGCAAGACCCTAACTTGGAAGTGCAGGAAAGGGTGTTATCTTGATTCAATAAATGACAGGGACTCGCACCCTAATACCTGATAACTTTAACTACAAACAAAAAATAAGCAACTTTTACATGTAACTGAGACTACTGTATTTTTGCAGACTGAGGACCTCTTTTGCACTGATCTACCAGATGAGGGGACACATTCATTCTCATGCAGGAAGGACTTCCATAACTGATAAACATCAGTTTATCTTTTTTTAGTCCCACCAAACTAAGCATGACAGAAGACAACTATTTATAAATACCCTAAGGGGTAAATATCGAGCAGGAAGATCTGCATGAATTAAAGGTTAATGTTAGCCTGGGATCAAATGGGTATAAATTAGTCATGCATAAATGCAGACTGGAAATTAGCAGACTGTTAACAGTAATGTGAGGAGCAAAATTCTGGATTGCCCTGTGATTGCAGAGGTGGTCTGAGAAGCTTGTGAAAGGATTGTGCAACTAAGTAGAAATTCCTGAAGACAGAAAATGGTTTTTTGTTCTGAGTCCTTGGGGATTTGGTGTGCTGTTGTAGTTGAGAAGGGATTGCTGGTTCCTGCCTGCACCCCCTCCATTAGACTTTTATAGTATGTGAGTCCTAGGGTTTCTGCTGGTTATCTGTGGGGTTAAGAAAAAATACCTGTTGGTATATCATCTAACTTGTGGGGGTTTGGGTTGTTATTTTTTTTCCTAGGTTCTCAACCACTGATGATTAGTCACAGTCAGAAACAGGATATAAGTGAGATTTGCTAAGTAGCATTAAAATCAAGGGGGTCTGGCTGACAGTCTCACAGCCAGATTACTCACAAGTTTGGGTTTGGGTGGAAATTCCTCGATCAGACAAGGCAGCAGAGACTACCAAGAGCTGGTATCCTTGCCCTCCTGCACAGTAGGATACATCACTCACTCCCTAATGACCACCAGCAATTTTCACTAAACAAATTTGCTTCAGAATGCAGTATGCTTCAGGAAGAGATGCTATCGATGATTTCTTTTCACTCTCTTCTGGGTGCATGTCACAGGCCTGAGCTTGATCTTCTGCTGCAGGCTACAGCAGCGTCATTCCAGTGGCACATAAGCAGATAGCCTTTGTATCATTTTGCCCCAGCCATCTATTGCCCAGTGGCACGCAGATGCTGGGGCCTCAGCTGTGTAGCCCCGGGTTCTTGTATTACCCAAACACACAGCAGCGCCCCGTGGTCTGTGCAGATCACCTGGCAACCATCCAGTGCTCTGTGACCGTTTAGTGGAAAACGGGTGTGTAAAATTGTGACTTGCTAAAGGGTGGGTAAGGCAGGTGCTGGGGTAGGTGCCTCAGTGCTAGGAGGCACCATGGGCATGTCGGCTGCCCTCCTGCTCACTGGCTTGGCACGCGTAGCTTAGCATCTGCCAAGGTGCGCAACACTGCACCCTGTATTTCTATTAATCACACTGGACAGTGGGTGGACAAACGGAAAACACCTACAAGACCCCAATAAATAATATATTCACTTTCTTTCTGCAACATAGGAGACATAATCACAGTTTGGTATTAATTTGTTAAAGTACATTTATTTTCCTAATAAATAAAAGTCCGCGTGGCATTATAAAGGAGCTGAGACATCATAAACTATCCAGCTGTCCCATTTGCTTTATTGATCCCTGCTAGCAACTTCAGGCCTGGTTAAACTATTTCATACGTTATCACAGTCATAGTGTTTTTGTGGACTCCCAAGTGAACATCCTGCACTCTTCAGGTCCTTGTCCTTTCTTGCTGTTACCCAGTATAAGCCCAGAATATTTAAAGCATGATTTTGTATTATACCAAGCTGTTCTAGAAAGCACTCTTCACTGATTATAAAGTAATTATGGAGGACGAGTTTCACTCGGTCCCAAAATAGCCTGGCATCAAATCCTCGGCTGAAATAAACTGCTATCTTGCCGTTGCCTTGAGCACAAACCTACCAGGACAGAGCAGCAGCAGGTCTGGTCCCAAGTGGTGAGCGGTGAATGTGGTAGAAGAGCTCAGTAATAAAACTGACAGGGAGTTAGACTTTTATATATATATATGTCTGTATGTATATATATCTTCTTTTATGTTATTTATATATAAGATATATATTATTTATGTATGATATTTTTATATCTTCTATTTTACAAACTGCTGGGAAGGCTGAGATTGGTGGGGGCTCTCAGGATATCCAAGTCATTGTAGTTATTTAAACCAAAGATACAGCTTTTTCCAGAGCCCTTTTACTACCCAACAGGTTAGTGGTGAAAAACAACCTCTAGTTGAAGGCTGAGAAAGCAGGAAATGAAGACACGTTATTTAGAGTTGAAGATGTTCAGGCCAAGGGTGACCTATTCCTTTGTGCTTGTGTAGTGCCTGGCACAATGGGACCCCCTGTATGGGGCAATATGTAGTAAGCATAATTAGCAAAAATATAGTATTCCCTGTTCAACCAGAACACCTATAGCAGGAGAAGAATGACAGATGGATTAGCCCACACTTGTCATTCATATCTGAGCCCTATTTAAGTCGTGGGGGGTTTCTGCCTACTGATCTTGATTTCTTTTCTGTGAAAATATATTTTTCTGATAGACATTCTCCTTAATAGCCTATAGGACCTTCAATTAAATAAAACACCTGAAAAATACTGTAAATGCGGGTATGGGCATGCAATTGTCTCTCTCTAGGCATAATTTTGAGAAGTTTCAGTGGTTATTGGAATAGCAGGCTTTATTGTCTGTCAGGAAGCTGCTCATGTGCTTGTAATCACATTGCAGTCAGTAACATCACAAGAACATGCAATAAAAGTACTAAACATCAGCCTAACTGCTGCCAACCACTTAGCTGGGTTTGGATGACATGGTTTTAGGGTGTTCAGCCGGACGTGTTGGTTTTTAAGGTTTGCTGAGCCTGTGTTTTCCTACAAGTCATGCTCCTTCAAGATGTGCTCAGCTGAGCTTCAGTTTTATGAATTTCGTGGAATATGAATTCTTTGCTCACACCTATATAATGTTAGTAAAACTTAAATTTACTGACCAGACAGAGGAAGGAATGGCAATCTATCAAGCCATTTAATTTCCTCTTTCCATTGCAAATCATCATCTGCTTAGTTTTGGAAAAACATCTCTACTTAAGAGTGCTTTTATATTGGCTGAGAACACAGTAAACTTGAAGGAAAATGTGTTTTGTGAAGCCATAAAAAACTGAATCACTTTCACTTCAAAACCTCTTGGAAATCCCTTTAGGAATTATATCTTTTATTCTTATATTATTGACTGTAACAGATGCCACAAAAGGCCACTGCTTGATTTTTCAAAACCCAAACCTCTCAACTGCACTTCAGCACCAGAGATGCTCTTTTATATTTGGTGTTTATATGAAAATGAAACTCCTCATTCTTGAATTTGGTAGTGCCCCATAGCATAGATCTGGTTTTCTCAAGTTCTGCTTTCTTTTTCTCATATAATTTTCACCAGTAAGAATAAGCCTTTTGAATCAATGAAAAGTGTTAATTTTTTCTAGCAAAGGGATTCTTTCATATTTTTTCTTGTGACTCTCTCTTCACTATCCCTTTCTTTCCGTAGGAATTACAACAGAATTGACAAGAGCAGGGATGTTATTACCCACTCCTCTTTCCTCTGATGGATTCTTTGGAGTTGAAGAAAAAAGATTGTGTTATTTTAGAAGTAATCTGATCCACCTATGGAGTCATGTGCTTTAGCCTCCTGCTCTTCCTTTTCAGACTTAAATGATCCCTTTTATGGGGGGGAGGGGAGGAACCCCACCTATGTACGTTTTGTGAATATTGCACGTGCTAAATCTCCAGGATAACTAACCTTCTGAGTACTAAGTTAAAGCACTCTCTTTGACATGCCAGTGGGTATGCTTGTTTGCTTAGTATCTCATCAGCAAAATAACTGGACTGGGGGATGTGGCTGAAGCAACAGTAATTGAGTAGGAAACATTGGCATAGTCCCATCTATCCTGGCCAGGCTCCTGCTGGGGAGTGGCACAGGGCAAGTCAAGGAACTGGAAGCTGAAGAACTATGAATGAGGAAGGCAAAGATGGCAAGTCTGAAGCATAGGAGATAAGGACTTAGAAAATGAAAGCACAGGGCCTTAAACATCCCTGGGACCACAACCATAATGTCTTTCTATGGTGTGAGGTGCCAAGCAAAGGGAAGAAAACCACTCCCTGTTTCCAGGTGCTCAGTACAAGAAAAGGCAAAAGGGGTCTCTGGAGAAAAAGCTACAAAATTAACAGTAGATCTCATAATGTCTAACCAGTTTATGGTGTGTGCTGTGCTTCTAATGAGCTGTGTCATGTGTGCCCTGTTGCTCCTCTAATTTCAAGGAGCTGTAATGGTTCAAGAACAGAGTTCTGGGATGAGGGGCTTTACACAGAAAACTGTGGGATTAAAAGCATGAAGGACAAAGGTAAAACATATCCATATAAGTAACTATGATTAATGGTAAAAAAGAAGGTCTGGAGTTGTTACCAGAGCAAGATGGTGGGCAGTAGGTAGCAGTTGGGTCTTATGATGCTTTGGAAAGAGGACTAAAAAGGCGTGAGTGAAGATGCCTGAATGAATCACGTATAGGGAAGAGAGCTCACCATGGAAAAGTACAGAGGGAGCGGCATTAGCAAGCGCAGTTGCAGCTGGTGGTGTGCAAGGAGAGGCAGAGGGGGACAGGACCTTTTCCAACAGAGTAAATCAAAGAGTTCAGTCACTTCACATCTTTCACTGTGCTTTGAGAATTTTTTCTGGATAACAGTTTTCCTACTTCCTAAATGTTTTTGTAATTTTAATGATATTTTTAAGGTCAACCCAAGCAAGCAGGAAACAGGACCAGGCTGCTTAAAGTCAAGCACATGAATTCTGTAAATGACAAAGCGAAGTGGAAGACTATGAGAATGACAGATCACAATGATGACAACAATTTGTGATGTCTGGATTATCACATGTGATGTCTGGGTACAACACAAAGTGGGTTTTCTATTCATTTATTTAAAGCCATCTGGTTTTTTTACGTATTCTCTGAAAATCTTTCGTCTGCTCTCAGTGCCAGAGTTGACTGTTGTTGACTAAGATATCTTTCACTCAATCAGCAGTGGTGTTTTTTTTTTTTTTTAACCTGGATCAAACAACCTACATATGTATCTGCAGTTAGTAGACTGAAGTAGGCTGATAAACCTGTCTACATTCAGATTATAGTCGGAATTAAAGCTCTTTTGTAGTGAAATTTTTGAAGTTGGGCCACCAACGTATTAGCTGTCCTCTGATAAGTACTTTGCAGGCAATGAGCTACTGTGTGCCCCGAGCTCCTGTCCCAAGAGCAGGCCGGTGATGCAGAAAGGGCTCCTAAAGCACAGAATGGTGGGCAGAACATTCACCAGAGGTGGACTGGCATTACCAACCAAAGGCATTTCAAGCAGTCTTGAATCTAACGTGAATTTGCAGCGTGGGAGGAAAGGTATAAAGGGCAGGAAGTAAAGGTGGTTTCACCACAGCTCAACTGGATGCAGATATCCTCATCCCGTATCCTAATGGGCTGATGAAACAGCTCCTGAACATCCTGTTATACAGCAAGTCCTTCCTTTGTTGAAAAGGTTGCCTAGAACATTATTGCAGAAATACACCTTTTTTTTCATTGTTTCCTTCAGCAGACATGGAAATACATCAGTCCTGGTAGCCTTCTCTCTTAAAAAACATAGGAATAGTAAAATTAATTTATAATCAATGTCTACTGTTAAGTTGTAACAAGGTAACTTGGTTCAGTATAACTAAGCCAAGAACATACACTAGAATTACAGCAATCAGCAGTTATGGGAACGAACACATCACTGTTTTAAATGAAAACTATTCTTCCATTAGCTTAAAGTATCTTGTAAAATCTTTCACGATGACTAACATCTGGAGTAATGTTGGATATCATTCACCCAAAGACCGTGCTGTAATGCTTACTTACAGCACTAGCATTTTGAGTTTTTTGTGAAGTAAAGCAGTAGGGATCAAGGGGACTCCATCACATCCACTCTGCCTTTGAAAGATGGCATGTGTCAGCTCAGGAATTAAATACTGAATTGAGAATACACGTGCAAGGAGTTAAGGAGATCTGAATGCTAAACTCGCATCGACCACACCACGGGCATAAATAGAACATGCTACAGTCACCTTCCAGCCTAAGCAGAAGATAGCTCTGCCAGCATCTCGGTGTGGCACCCCAGAGCCCCTTGCCCAGAAGGTGGCTGGCTTCCTCCCAGGGAGTGGGGAAGAGGAGACAAAAGGTGGCCCTAGGAGAGAGATGTCCAATGTGTGCTTTGTATTCTTCCAAGAGGAAAGTAAATCACCAATCATTTCATTACTGTGGACTGAAAGATGGGCTGGTGGAAATGCACTTTACACAAGACTCCACAACTCAAAGGCTGAAAAGATACACCGAGTTTAAGACCAATTCTGTGCCTCTTCTGGAAGGGCAAATCCTTTACTCTCTAATGGGAAGATGCAAAGAGGATTACGATAACAACATCCTTCCTCAGGCAGGTTTTGGGGTTTTTCTGGCAAGAGTTCTTTCCTAATAAATAACTGCTCTTTCTTATGAGATAGCCTTTGTCAGTGACCGCAGGACTGAATAGGCACAAAATAGATTCTATCTGCCCAAAACAGCTCATAGACATTGTCTATCATTTTGTTTTCTTTACTGGGTAAAAGGAGGAAAATGGCTTTTAAATTAGATGTTGAACCCCTTCCAAAATTGCAATGTAAAATACTGAATCAATCATTCTTCGTACAGTTACCTCCTACTCCACAAGCTCCTACTACCCTAAGAATTGGTTGTTGCCAACCAAGCTGAGTAAATAATTTGCAGTTTCATATTTTAGAGTTTTTCCTCTTCCTCTATTAATTATCTGTCCACGAGCAGATTGATTTTTCTTGATTTTTTTTTTCCCAAAACATGCTGCAATCACTCTGCAAGTAATTCTTGCTGTAAATCATTTGTGAGCAATTTGTTGAGAGAAGTCTTCAAACATTTGTCCTAATTCCATTCGTTCTATATGAACTTGCATCACGTGGTGTGTGTTTCTGTGAACACAACATCAAAAGAGCCGGGTTTGAGTATTCTCCCTGAGAACAATCCATTTCTGTACCTAGAAAACTCACACAGAGAGCACATTTTATTGAAAATTATTTAAGACTTAGACATGCACGTTTACTGAGATACTTGCAGTTTACATGCATCTGTAATTTTCACGCTAACTAGAAGATAGCTTGTTCAGCCCTAAAGAGAACATTATTTTACCCACTTCACAATTCAAATCTGCTCCTTGCCAGAGCTTTTGTTTAATCCTAATTCATTACCATTTCTGTCTCACAAAACATCCTTTGTGAGACATGAGGCTTTCAATGGCATATGAAGTGGTTGGGTTCCAAATTATGACTGGAATGATGTACAATTTCACCATTTAAAAATTACTTCATTCCCAGAAAAAATTACAGGATTCTCCTGGTTATTGTTGCACCTTCATGAAAAATAAGACTGTATCAAAACACCAGCTGAAGATCCCAACCCTGCCGGAGTCAGTGGAAAGCCTCCCTTTCTCAGCTGTCTAGATGGAGGAAACTGCCCTTCTCAAATTGTAAAATACCAGATAAAAGTTTAAAAGAATGATTGCACTGTTCACGGGGATCTGGGTCCTCTTAAAAAGAAAAGTGTTAGAATGACTCTGTGAAATTGAAAAGGAGGTAAAAGTCAACTTGAACAGAGTGCCATCCTACACCACAGTGAGAATTTCAAATCCAAGACTTGCAGTTGGCGTTAAGTGCTTGCTTTGAAGATGTTACCTTGGCTCCTGTTGGTATGCAGCGGAAATACTTTGCTGGTATTTTAGATAATGTAAACAGTTCCTGCAACTGTCACCCAGGCACTTTTTGATGTTAAGTAGGAAAAGTGGAAATGAAAAAGTCATGAAATTCATGGATGATGATGTCTGTGATTGTAACTGAGGACACATATGGGTGTCTTGTCTTTTGTCCCTTACAAAGGGTCCACTCTATGAAAACAGGAAAACCTTGAAGAACAGGTAAAAAAAAAAAAAAAAAACCCAAAAAACACATAGAAATACTGTAGAATGCAAATCATAAACCAATTAACATTTTTTCAAATGTGAATTTTGCAAAAGGAAGTTACATTTTGCTCTCAAACTTCAGAAATTATTTTTGTCAGTGCAGAAGACGCTTCACCATATTAACATTCTTAAGCTGTATCATCTGAGATGGACTGAAATTTTAACTCTTGGTACTCATAAATAACTTGCAGGATAATTTAGCCTGCTTCATTTTGTTTGCTACAGAAATAAGTTGTCCGTGCTAAGGATTAAAGTTCCCTGAACCCAACTTTCAAACAAGCAGGTTAGACTTGTCTACCAAACTGAGTGCCAAATCCAGCCCAACCGTGGGGACAGGAGAGCCCCATGCTCGGCGGGAGCTCCCCCAGGGAACCGTGGCCACCTTCCTGACGTCAGCGGCCTTGGGGCAGCTGATATGAGCCACAAGTGCGCTGGCTGTAACCTGGAGAGTAAAATCACCGTGAGACATTCAAGTGAGATAATTATATCATGATAATTTGAATTTAATTTTTGTGATGTAGTTGTACACAGCCAACATAGCAACTGGAAATTAATACATCATGATTTCTGCCCTGTCATGTCACACTGCTGGCCTTTATGAGAAAGAATTTTTTTTTTTAATGCTGTACTCATCAAGTCCATCAAGACAAGAAAATTATTATGAAGCTGAACAAAAATAACTTACACTTAGAAGAGCTCCCTACTTTTGCTTCCACCTGGAGCAGAATAGGGAGCTCTTAGATTGTTTTCTTGTATAACAAAGTTAAATTTTACATCTTCAGCAATAGCAAATAAATCCATGTTTCTGTTAAGTTACTTAACCAGTGTAGTGTTGTATCCACTCTCTAGAAAAGTCTGTATTTTCTCCTCGGAGAGGGTAATACTATGTGCATCAGTTTAAAGGCCGATACCACCATTTTAGAGAAGTGGCACAGCAATTCCTGCATCAAGTGATGTGTACAATATTCTTCTTCCTGCTAGACACAAACCTCAAACATAATAGAATCTTTTAATTTAGTTTTACTTATAATTTATGCTGAATCACATACCATGCAACTAACTCAGAGACACAGCATGTTTCTTTGCACTTTTCACTGTTAGCTGGTATTTTTTTCCCAGTGCCTATGTTATGCAACTTCACATTTGGTTCTCTGATACTAATGGAGTTTTAGGGCAAAGAAATAGCGATGTGCTGCCATACAGTTTTTTAAAACTGTAAGAATACAGGTTCTTTCCATACATTCTTTTACCTGTAATTATTATAGAGACCTCCAGTAGTAGTACCTGAAAGAAAAAAGTTGCTATACTAAAAAAAACCCAAACCCTAGCCTGTCTTATTTTGAATCTGCATATTCAAGTCCATTTACATCACTGAAAGGGCAGCAGTCCAAAATGTAAATAACTTGAGCTAAAAAAGCAAGGTTGCCACCCTGAGTAGCCAGAAACCACGGTGACCATTTAAATAACAGCACTCTGTGCAGATTCATGTGCAGTTTCATACCTGTGGCTCCCTTCCACCTACAACAGAATGTTACTTTGTTAAAACTCCATCACGCTGTGCTCTCCGTCGCTGGGCCAAATGATGTGAAATAACACAAAATATAGTACACTGTACACAATGTACTCTTATTCTGCAGAACAGGTATAATCACTGTAATTATACCACAACCGTATGGCAAATACCATGTAAATACACAGCAATTGCATGTTCCTACAACTTACTTGTTAATTATGCATTGTTACTAACAAGTTCAAAGATAAATTATTATAGCACTTGCAGTATTTAGGTGCTTGTAAAGCTCCTAAGCCATGTAATAATGGAATTCGTACTATTAAATTCTAGCTTTTGTTGATTTTCCATCGGAACAGGGAAGGGAAACACTCCACCTCTCACACCCAAAGGCCTATAGATTAAGTACATATTTCTTACTGGTATAGCAGAGGTACGCTACCATGAAAAATAATATAGCACTTCTACCAATAAGAACATCTGGACAAATTTTTAAAAAAATAATTTCCATTAATAAATCACTTTTCAAGTTCCATTTAGTAATCCTCCTAAGCAAATGCTGTATTTAAAAGCACTGGTACTTGTATGCAATAGGACTAATACCCTTTTCCTGACCCAGTATTTAATCTTGCACAGGCTAAAAAGGAGAGGAAAACCTTACTTCACTGATGTCACTTGCAAAACTTCTATTGATTTTAGTGAGGGCAGGGCTCTACCCAGACAGCTTAGTTGTGAATGGATTCTTGAAAAAGCTTATATTATATTATGACAGAAATATACCACCATGTAAGGCCATTTCATAGTCTGTGCTAGCTCTTCTATGAGCCACGCTGCATTATTTTAGACTACAACATAACTTTTAATAGGTATTTTAGTAGTATTCAATAAAATAAAATTAGCCTCTCTATAAACATTGCTATTCTCCAAAGTGAAGCTTCCCTTTAAGTTATGACTCTGTAATGGTTGTCTGGTCAGCCATTTATACCAACTTTTACAACCTGTGTTGGATCACCTTGGGTTTTATTTAAAATTTTTTTTCAATTTCATTATTTTCATATTGATTTTCAATCTGAAAGGTGATGCTGATGTTTCTGACCCTTTTTTTCTATTGTAGTTGTTGAGCTATTTCTGCAAGTATTGCAGAATCGGTACTAGCAGAAACAAAATAACCAGCGTTACTGTTACTTATAAAAATCTTAAGTACGGACTGAAAACCCTTTGGAAATAGGCTGTGCATAAATGTGGATGAAAAATGGCAACCCTGGGGCAGGGAGGTGACACACTGGAAATGAACCAGACAGGCATGGACAAGTGAGAGAAGATGGAAGCAAGGAGACAGCAGCACTGCATCTGTGCGTGGGACGAAAACAAGGATCTTTCGACAGGGTTTTGAGGAAGGTTAGGAGATAGCTTTGTGGATGAAATCACTTCTCAGCCAGAGAGGAAATTTTGGAATTATTACCCGTTGGAGGGATGAGTCAGTAATTTCCTAGTGAAAGAGATGGCTAAGGGAGGTGGGTCAAGGAGGGTATTGGGAAAGCAAAGAGCAGTAACTTCTTTGAAATAACAGAGAAGCAGAAAACAAAAGGAGGCTAAAGAGACTAGTAAGCCATACATTAGATAAAATTATTTTCCTTTATCATTCTAACAGCATTGGTCAAGCAGGAAAGCAGGAACTGATATGAGCCGTGAGATCATCAGAGCCTTGTTCAAAGCTTTAGTTTTCAGTCGGGATAGGAAAGGTTGTATCTTAAATGCCATTTTGGTCATGGAGAAATAAATGTCAAGTTTAGATACAGTCTGCAGGCTGACCCATAGTGTAACCTCTGCTGAAGATGAGACAGTGGATGAGAATGGCAAGAAGGCAATGTGATCATGCTGTTCATAGAAACTGGGAAATAAATCGATGGGACAAGCTTGGAAGAGACTCTAAACGCCACTGTTTTAAGACATTGACCTCGAACAGATAACTACACCTTCACAAAGAAATGCCGGAGACATGGGCTAAAGTTCTGGTTTGGATAGAAGTCTGTCCAGGAATGGTAGGAGAATTCATGTTTGTGGCTCCTTAATGACCAAGTGTGGAGGAAGCAGAGAGAGAGCAGAGCTTACAGGGAGGCAGAGAAAGGGTGAGGATGACATTCCAGTCTGTTTTGAAAGAGCAAATAGAAAGTAGAGAGTCTAACTTACAAAAGTAAAACTGCATTTCAGCAGAATAGCTGGCAATGCTCAAGGCAGATTTTAAGGATAAAGACAAGAGTAAGGGAAGGGACAAGAACTGGTTTAGAGAAGACAAACAAGAACCAGAATGGGATTAGATCACTGCAGAAATGTATGACATATTGGAATACTTTATTATCCACTGTGTTCTTTAATTGTGAGTGTAACACTGGCAATAATTTCTAATACAAAGTATGTTCTTATTGAAGATCCTTGGCTCTTTAGTGGGAAAATAACTTCAGATGCAGAATGACTGTTGGTTTTAATGGGTTTATTTTTATGTAACATATATTGACATTAAATAAAAGGGAGCTTTATGTTCCCAGTACTGTAAAACTGGCGGTATAATTGAGGCTTATTAGCCCAGCTGCTGAAGCTGATAGTGTCTTTGAAGATGGTATCCTTGTTCAGCTGGAATTACCTGGTTTTCCTTCACTCATTTCACTCCCTCCTCAATCCTACCCAGAAGCCTGAAGAAAGGTTTGTAGGTTCTCCTACAAAATAAACATCTTCCTAAGACAAAGTGAATGCGAATGATCTTTCTTCACTCCTAGAGTCTGATCTTGTTCTTCCTGAAATCTGCAGTGAGATTCCTGCTGTCTTCAGTGGTACCATGCATAGTTTGACCAGGCCAGATGTAAGATTGAAAGCATCCTACTGAAAAAGGCCTAAGTGTACTGAATGGGAGAGTTACTCATTAATAACTGTTTAGGAGAACACCGTTCTCTTGAAAGGCTAATTATTTTGAGAGTTAACCGTTCAAAAAAAAATCTAATCGATGAGAGAACAAATTAAAAATTAAGAATCTCACATAAAAACAGACAGCAGAATACTGCATTCAAGAGGACAGCCACCAATTAAAAGAAATCAACTCAAGTGGCAACAACTTCAGAAGGGAAATCTTTTCCTCATTTTCATATGCATTCTTCATGAGCAACATCAAGAAGTATAATATGCTAATAGCTAATAGCACACAGAATAAGATTCGCTAATTTACTAACTGAATAATGTGTATCAAAGGAATTATTTTCTCATTTCATTCCTTTTTTTGATCTAACACTAAGATGGGTATTATCAAGTAGATGAAACTGCACAGATTACAAGTCATCACTGAAACAACCATTTTAGAAATGAGTTTGTTTTTTTCTGTTGGACGTCTCTTTGGGGTTTAAGGAATCATATACCTTTTTTCCTCATTATAATTCAGATTTCCAAAAAAAAAAAAAAATCAGGAAGATATCTTTGTGAATGTGTGATGTTTTGCTAAAAACAGAGTGTTTGCAGAGACAGATCTGTTACAGTGTTAAACTCTGAAAATGTTGGCAGCTGCAGAGAGAAAGTGCCATCCACCTGTCCCAGGTTAGAATCCCACAGTCGCCTGGCTGTCCTGGCATGGAGGACTCTCCCTCTTGCTCCCGGGAATGGAGAGAGGTCAGTTTGATTCCAATGCAGAACAAAAGACACATTCTTTTTTTTAATTGCAAAAGAACTTTTGTATACTCCAAGATGCTAGACTAGGTATTGAAAAATGTAGAAAGCCTACATGGTAAGATCTATTTCTCGTTTAATGTAATTTTTAGAAGCCTATTTACAGAATTCTACTAAATTTAAACAGTGTTTTGCCATTGGTACTACTGCAGACTATGTAGCCCACTACCATCTGCTAAAACACTTTAAGAATAGGTTACCAGTTAAGGTATCAAACAGAAAACCAGCTCTTCCTTTGGTTCGTGTGTCACAGGCAGAAAACTCACTCAGTGAGACTCCAGACTGAAGACAGTCCTGCTTTGAGTGGAAGGTGGGAGCTGTTCTAGGAGTCCCTTCCAACCACTATTTCTATGATGTAACTCAGATTTAAGCCAGTGGCATTACCAAAATCTTACCTAGATGATGTTAAACACAACTGAATTAGAAGTTCACTCATTAGTAAATAGGAAGGAAGATATACCTCTCGGGGTGGCTTGTTTTCTCATGGCAGACTCTACACCAGCAGGGCACACTACTGCAGCAGGCTACACATCCATATTGCCTTCCTCTCCCAATATCCCAACAGCAAACATAATGTTTCTGTGATGCCCCTTTAACAGGAAAGGCCAGACTGTTGGAACCAATGGCTTTGTGGCAGATGGAGCAACATTTGCAACTGAGAAAAAACACTCTCATGCTGCCAAAATATTAACAAGGGGCTTCCTCAGAAATATTCTGCCAGTCACTGATACATGTAAATTCCCCATGTAAATATGACTTCTTCCAAGGAAAAAGGTATTGTTCAGTGAGCTTTCTGAGGACAACGACCTCTCCGCACCATTTTTTTCTCTTCTGCAAGCCTCTTTGCTTCCAGTCACAAGTTTTCAGCACTGCAACACCTTGCGGATGCTACTTGTGGTAAATCCAACCAGAGATAGCAGCGAGCAGGGCTGGCTTGGGGCAGGCTGCCCAACGATCCCTGTTTGGCTGGGCTGGGTCAGTGGACACGCTTGGCAGCAAGGGCACACTGTGAAATCGAACATGGAATGGGTTCTTTTGGGGGTTTTATTTTGCGTGATGTATCTCCCTCTGTGAATGCCCATATTCCTTATGTGGCGAGAACAACAAGAATTTCCTGACCTCCCTTCATACCACCCATTATTTTGCATGGCCTTATAATGTTTTTTATTAAGTTCCTTTTAAAAATAAACTCTCCCATTCCTTTCAAATTCTGCATATATGCAACATCAAAGCATTTCAGTAAATTTTTCAGTCCATTTCTATGCCAGCTCTCTGGTGCTGGACTCAGGTATGTTGTGGTAGAATTGCAAGCAGGAAAGATATCCCGCCTCTCTGACACTGCTGCAGTTCTCATTGCTGTAAGTACGAATCACAGGCAACTGAACCTCAAATACCAAAAAACCTTTCTGTGATGACCTACTGTTTTGCAGAGGGCAATGGGACCAATGTGCTTTTTTCTTAAAGATAAAGAGAAAAGACAGCCATTGTCCTCTGAGATTTATTTTTAACTTCACACTTTTCTCTGCATTGTGAAAAAAGATGAATAATTCTATTTTGATTTAGGATGAGATTACAAGAGAGAAAAATCATGCGATACATTTTAGATTAGAGATTCTTCCCTAAGAATAGAGGTTGCCACAGTGTAGTGTCCCACGACAAAGAAAATCTTCTTTTCCTCAATACTGTCAGCTGGGCCCAGTTCTCCACCAAGTATATTTTCAAGATTTTTTTTGCACTGAACTGAGAGTTCTCCAGTACAATGCTTCTGGGAATTTTGATTACTCTCCTTCTGTCAGTACTGAGGTTAAGAAGTCGTGAAGGTAGTCTGCATCACAGGGATATTATAATGATTGCTCTGAAATGGAAAAACAGCATACATCTGTGTTTTCATTCTCCAGCGTGAGACATACCTTTAGGAAGTCAGTTTCTGATGACATGTTTGGGCAAACCATGCCTTATCTGCATGCTTTTTTCATGTATCATCCTGATACGGTAACTTGAATGCTATAACCAGAAAGCTATGTTAATTGTACGTGTTTTTAAGTCAGTGTAGTCCAAAACATATTCCTCAAAACTATCAGCCTCACAGAGTCTGCTTGCTTCTTTGAGAAGTCAGAGATGTTGGAATCACATAACTTTTTCTAACAAAATGAATCTCCAACCAAGATAATCTTAGCCTCATGGATATTACATATTTATGCTTCCTAAAAATAAAAACCACTAAGTATATGAACTGGTACTGTAAACAGAAGCATGAGTAAAAGAGTTCTACTGTTGCTGGACTCCTCCTACTCAATTTTGGCAGTCAGCAAAAATACTTATTCAGTATTAAGTTACAGTAAAGAATTGTTGACCCTGGTGTAATTGAGAGCAAAGACAAAGTCGAGTCAATGGGGTTTGCTTCAGCATGTGACATTTCAGATAAAGCCTCTAAATTTCTTCAGATCATAAAAACGAAAGCATGTAGAAAATATTTGTTAAAAACAAAAATGCAGAGAGTCTATACAAGCTTCTTCATAAAGTAATTTTTATTGAAAGTCTCACAGTTGAGTTAGCTTTATTTGCTTCTAATTTGGTCTTCATTCTAAATACTGTACATTAACAAACTTAGACCACTTAATGCCAAGTGCTTTACACATTTAATTAAATTTCTCAAAAGAATCACATTACATAAGCATTTGCCGATACAAAAAGCACACTCTCAGAGATCCTGGGTAAAATACCGGCACCCCTGCAGTAATGAGTAAAGTTCCCACTGATCTCATTGCAAACAGGTTTCCAATCTATATGTCTTTGCTATATATGGGTAATAAAAAAATTATCTTGCTACTTATGTAGTAAATTCCTAGGTATACTATTCTAAGAAACTTAGATGTTAATGAGGTCCACACTATCATTTACCACTTCCCTTACTAGATAAAAATAAAGAGTTACTTCAGACTTCAATAATGTCTAGCTTCAGGTATGATTGTAATTGCTGGAATATGCAACAGATACCAGTTTAGATAAGATCCTAGTCTGTGGATGGAGGCAGGCAATCCACAATTTTACTACAGAATTTGAGTGCAGAATTGCCTATACTGAGCTCTGGGAGAAATGTGAACCATTAGCATTTAGGTATTCTCTTAACTGTACATTGATATGTTCAGTAATAAATTATAGGTGATCAGGACATGGAAGTGCCATAAAAATTAAGGAGATTTTAAATAATTTTTATGATCATTAACAGAAGATGAGGCATAACAATTTACATTTAATTATGAGATATTTTTCATCTGTGTGAAACATGTTGAAGTCAGCTACATTTAAACTAGTTCTGTCATTATTCTTCTTGCACCGTTTTTTTGCCACAGTTTTCTCTTCCGAAACTCAGCTGTGCAGGGCTGTGGGGTTTGATGTTTGAATTCTTGTGCAAAATAAAAAGGTAAATTAGGGCTGCTCTAGGGCAGTGCTGTCAGAAATGGAAATAGCAGGAGTGGTTTGCGATGGTAGCCATTTCTGCCACTGCTCTGTGGAACATTATCATACTGCAGCTGCAGAAATAGTAGAGGTTGTCTGAGTGCTTCAGTGCAAAGTTACTTTCTTAATTTGTATTTTTTTCAGAGTTACAAAGATGTTACATAGTTACAAGCTAATCACAGCCTGGTAACCATTTAGAGAAATCTAGATTTTTATTTATGACAAGGTAAGTGACCCTAAATAACTCAGTCTGGTGACACTTAAGCTATCCAACTGTAAAATCGGATGAGACTTCACACAAAATTTATTTGAAGTGTTCAGACGAAAACTGTGTTACGAATTTAATTATGTTTAGTCTTGACAACACTAATTCAATTTAAAATATGCTTAACTGGTTTAAAAATAAGACTTCAGATTCCCTTCGACTGCAACTCAGTCCTGAAGCTATTTAAGTCTGCATTGCCTATCCCATGCCTGATTTTCTGATTTGGTTGTAAGATTACTATTAATAGACTAGAAGTGGGGTAAAAAAAAAAAAAGAAGAAAACGTGAAATTACCTAATTCTGCAAACACTCATGTTTGTTTATTTGCTTGCTTCATTTTAGAGAAGCACTGTTAGAAGTTTAGTTTTCTGACAGGGATTAATCCTTCCCTTTTGTGACTCTGGACCATCCATCCCTCCCCGCCTCCCCCCAGTTCCGGCGCGGGGTTGCTAAGCGACATGTTCTTCTCTTCTGTACTTTAGAAGAGAGGAACAGATCAAAGACACCCACAGTCCTGAATTATTTTATAAATGAATTTAAAGAGACACTCTCCCATGCTGTATTATGTAGGGGGGAGATCAAAAGTTGCTCTATATACTGAGAGTATCTGGAGAATTAAACTGACATCTTCTGGAAAATAAGAATGTTCTCATTAGTGAGAACTATGTAATATTTACTTTTTTTTTTTTTTTTTTCAGAACTAGACTATGAATTTATGCTAATTAATGTTTCTGGATTTATGGCAGTCAAGACATTGAACGCAGGCCAGGCTGCATGTTTGTACAACTTTCAGAAGTAAGGTTTTCTGTCATCAAGTGACAAGCTTGTTGCTTTTTTAACTTTTTTCATCTCTTGCAGAAGAGTGGCCGGTATTCAGAAATACTACATTCCCTAAATTTTAAATGCTTTCCTGACTTAAATTAAAGGCAAGAAAGTCACAGGGTAAATTTCAAGTGGTGTATCTTTAAAAGAATAAACGAAGATGAGAAAGTAACCTGTGTAAACCAGGCAAAAAACCTGACACAACAATATATCAGACCTTTCTGAAAAGAATGAAAACCAAATGTGAATAATCTTTAATTAAAAAATCTGGGAATACATAAGTTTAAATGTTACCTCATACCAGACCAGCACTTATCTGGCATCAGCTCAGGTCTGCTGTTCTGTACAAGCTGTGAGATTTGTAAAAGCATACTGGCAGTAAAGGCAAGTGTTTCCTGAAACAGAAAAGGGAGGAATTACTTGCCCTGGTTCTACTCAGTTTCAAACACCATCAACATTGTAAAATGAAAAAAACAGCGCTTAGTAACAAAGCGCAAGAATTTTTCAAGACTTTCATTTCCAAAGACACCATCGCTGCACTGCCTTAAGAAAAAGGAGAGGCACAAAAATAACATGCTTAAAGCATTACTGAAGCAAGTGAGACAGATCATTTACGTGGAAAGCAAAATTCCCCGGGTGAAATGGCTACAAAAAAGCATATTGAAAATTGCATGCAAAATTCTTCCCATGCGCAAATCTCGTTGTTTTGTAACCATCCACCTTATCTGCATAAACAAATATCCCCTTTAAAGCAGTTTCAGGGGCTTGCTCACACAAACAGGTGCTCATGCAACTACAGGCACAAAATTGCTTGCTTCAGGCGTAAAGTGTACATAGATGATCTCACTCTCTTTGCCATGTGCCTGGTCGCAGAACAGAGCTAGCTCCTCGCTCTTGTTCTATGCCTGCAATCTCACATAAAATTGAGGGTAGATTAGTGAAACCTAATACACTCTAGGGTGTAAAGGGATTAATCTCACATAAATCTTCACCCCCAAAAATCAGCATTACTATTTATTTACATGCATTTTATTTTCCAATGAGAAAACAAGCCTCCTTTTTTTCCTGCACCAGTAAAAGTCTCTTCAAAATTCTAATTGCTTAGATTTGGCATTTAAAAATCCACTGTACTACAGTTAATCTATATTCTCATAAAAGCATGTATTTTATAAAAAGGTTTAGCCAGCTTTTCCATTTCATTACTAGATATCCATTACACAGGCAAGATGTATGCTTTAGTCTCACTGATACAGAGTTTTATGTATAAACATCTTGATCACCATTATGCTGTTAATGATGAGCAGATTCAGTGTGTTTTGGCTGAATTTCTGAAGGGGAAAACTCTGACTTGCACTCTAAATACTTTTTCTGGAGAATGGATTCCTCGAAGGACTATGGGCATCTTGTACAAAATACAAGTAAACATTCCGAAAGGAATTTAATGCTTCTGGCGAGTACTGACTTGCTGGCATTGGAAAGTGAAATCCCTGGGACCCGTGGCACAAGCACAGCTCCAGCAGTGTGTGCTCGACAGGTCGGCTGGGTTCCCCACCATGCCACCACTCCTGCGCGACTGCAAGGCTGAGGAAAGGAGGCACGCCTACTACGAACAGGCAAGCAAGCGGCTTGTTAGTATTTGCATTTATGGCAAGCTTATATGAACATCCTAAGCACGCTTTGTTCAGAGATTCAGTTCAATTGAGCTAGTATTTAATGTAAAATGTTCTGAAGCAGGGATGTCGTACGAATTTTAGTTAACATTTATTACTAGTGTATTTTATTAATATTGATAGAATTTTGGTTAATGAGTGTAAGTAATTTTGAATCGCTGCTCCTCTTTACTTATTTCCAGGATGCTGCAAAAACATCTGCTGCAGCTGGGCAGCTGGGTCACAGATGTGGGCAGCCAGGGCAGAGGTTTGGGCCTATGAACAAGAGACAATGTTTTTGATACGTGGGAGGGCATTGAAGGCCGTTGAGAACATTAATAATGTTACTTCATGTTTCTGCAGTGCTCTGCCTGCTTAAAGCACCATATAGACTACTAGTAATTAGTGACCTATACTCTTCTGAAATGATCAGCAGTATGATTTAAATTGTCATTAAAGTACTGTTAGCGGCCCTTTGAACCGAGTGCTGTAGTTCAGAGCAGTCTAATTAACGGGTTGTGGGCCAGATCTGGACAACAGGAGGATTGTGTCTGCTTCTCCTCTTCTCTAACTGCACCAGCTCAAGGAGCACCTCGTCCCAGGAGTGGTGGCTGTGCCCACAGGGCAGACATGGAGAGCCATTATGCGACTGGAAAGGCGACGGCACAAAGTATCCCTTGTGTCCAGCCCACTGCATTGAAAAGCCTTCATTTTGTAGAGCTCATTTCAGCCTGTGTGCAGATTCAAGCAGGCACAACCCCGTAACTTTCTACCTTGCAATTCAAATACGTGTAATTTTTGTTTGCTTGTTTCTTCATCTTGTTGTGGGTTTGTTTGTTTTTAATCGACCTTCAGAGCACAGCCTGGTGCAGCAAGTCATAAGGATGAAAAAAGGATGGTATGTGGTAAGACAAATAACTGAGATATCTACATCTACGGATGATGCACTGGTAGACCATGCTGGCATGTGTTTGGGTAAGATGAAGAATTCAGTTACTGTAGCAGACTGAAAGTGAAGGTCTGGCTTGCATGGTGTTCCCAAATCTGGCATCCATATCCCCACATTTAGGTGGCTAAATCTGTCACTTACGTGCTTTAGATACTTGTGTTAATTGCATAAATGCCAACAAAAAATGACATGTTTTTAAAGTGTTAAAAGTGTAAATTGCTGCTCTTCTGAAATGGCCACAGTATGTATTTTTTGTTCCTATGTGTTCTTCCGATGATACCACTTGCAAATGCATCGTATTTGTTGTAGTATCTAGCTAGCATTAGTATCTGTTTGCAATACTATTGATGCTCCTGCAAAAAGCACTGTAGAATATACTTTAAATACTGGCTTTTTGTACGTCTCACACAACTATTCATTAATACCAAGGAAACAGCATGCTACTGTTCCAGGTTTTTGAAGAACCAGCGCAACTGCTCTCCATCAGCTCCTGTTGCCTGCTTCATAATGTCTTTATTATTTATGCTTTTACTCTTGAAAATTCAAATTTAGAACTGAAAATTTTCATGCTTTTGTTTTTTAAAAATAATTAAAGGCAGAGAATGGACCTGATGTAATCTGTATACTGTGTGCCACAGCTAAGTATCCACTGCTGTGAAAGCACTGCTTGTTCTCTGAAAGGAGGAATTCTTTCAGACGGCATCACTTGCCCTCTCCTCTGCGAGGCCGCTTTTCCCATACACTTGGAGGACTCGCTGCCAGTCATTTTCTTGCTCTAAAAGTTTGCTGAAGCAATATTGTCATTTACAGGGCCTAGCTCCTAAGGGGTTGGCCTCTACGTACCATCAAAAATTTTTCATTTCAGTGTAGCACTGGCTCTACTAAAGTACAATGGCTTTTTAATAATCTTTTCTTTGGGTTGGTCCTTGGACTACATAGTGCTTCATCTTAATGTTGGCTTCACAGCAGGCTTTCGGAGAAGTCCTTTTTTCTTCCTGTGCCATTCACGTAGCAAGTGGTGTGTTTTCAGATATGTCCTGTCTACAAAAGATTTCAGTGTTGGGCCTGGCATGTTTCACGAGTATTTGAATGGCTTAAAGAAATTATTTGGAAAGCAGCAGATGCACTTGAAAAAGAGGAAAAAAAGGAAAAAAAGAGTCTCAAAGGGGATATTAATAGGGCAACTGGACCAAGAAAATAGAAAAAAGTGCAACTCAAAAGTGGTTGCCAACACGCAGTCCTGTAATACCCACCCAGGAAGATAACACTCCTTGTGATCCTGTTTTTGTGGTGTTACGTCTTCACTCCCTCTCTCTGCAGTCACCATTCTATACAAGAAATGTAAATTGCTGCCCAGTTCATTCAAATACAATACGCTTCCTAAATCTGCTTTTTTCAAACACACAAAATACAAATTGTCTCAGGAGGAACAAGAGACCAGGTACCCGAAAATGTGCTGTGGGGTTTGTCATAGCCACAACCCTTAGAACAGGCACTCCAGGGGAGCCGTTTGCTAGTGTTCTGCATAACTGTTAATGATACTAAAATAATAGTCTGTCTGCTGGATAACAGACAATACACCAAAACACAGGCCAACAACCATAAGAAGAGAAAGTATTACAAGAGGCCCACAGCAAAATTAAGATGCCAAGTGAAATTTCCAAATAATATGAAGACACTGAAAAAAGTCTTTGTTCCATCACTAGTGTCTTTGCTGGGCTTCTGCCCTAGTGTCAGCCATTTGGATTAGCTAATGGGAAGCTGTCAGGGGCAGCGTACAGAAAACACTCTGAATGTGCAAGAACTCAGGAGGATTTAGGAATTTTGGGGAAAGACTGACAGCTCTTAAATAACTTATTGCAATTAACAAAGGGCCAGAAATGTGAGAAAATCTCTGAAGAATTAATCAACAGTATTTTGTCTTGATAGTAAAGGCGGACACATGAAATAAAAAAGCTTACCATAAAATGGCTTTTGACTATGAGTGAAAAGTGTAATGAGGAAGAACATGTTTTGGATAAAACTGCATTTTGTTAAGGTAAATAAAAATGCAAATGCCAGTAGGGAGGAAAAAAAACAAAAGACTTCTTCCTGTATGGTCACCACTGGGCATATATTTGCATGAAGCAAGTGCAAGGAGAGCAGACTTCCTGAGTGCCAGAAGAGAACCCCTGCCTTAAATGGGCAAAGAAGTAGGATTTACTTTCAACTCTCACAAAACATTAAAGGTGGTAAGGGAGAATGAAAAAAAAAAAAAAAGAAGACAAAAAAAAGACTGGACTGCAGTTTCTTGTGCATCTCTTACAGTCTTTGCTAACAGTCCTCAGAGTTAAACTCTGCTTAAGCAGAGACAGAGAGTTTGGGAAAGGCACAAATTCTACATGGTCAATGCAAGAACAGCACTGAAAAGCAAATTAAGATGCTTGCAAAGCAATCCATCACCAAAGTTCATAGTGGCTGGTGAGAAAGCACAGCAGAATATTCTACTCACTAGCACCAGCCTCCTGCAGAGGTTCCACACTGTAGCAAAAGAGACTGGATACACATGCAGCCAACAGAAAAGTCTTGATACCAGTGAAAAGATGCAAGACGTACTCACCAGACAGCAGTGCAACTAGTTTCTCACAATTTCAAGTTATAGTGGAGGGTGAATTTTAAATTAAGTTGAAATGTTAGAGTGGACAAATGCTTGATGGGTGAGAGCAGATCAGCCGAAAGTAAAAATTTCAGCAAATTATTCTTTGCAAAGAGAAAGTTTTACCAAAAAAACCCATGAGAATTGATATCCAATTGTTGCTGGAGTAATATTGCTTTTTGTAGACTAAGAAAAAATTTAACTGTTATCAATAAATCATATAAATAATAAACTGTTATCAATTTAAGCTGACCAATCACCTATGGGTTTCTGCTATCTTATGTCTTGCAGAAAGGCGAAAAAGGAAGAAGTTCCAGAAACAGACAAACTCCTCTAAGAACTGATGCTGCTGTGGAGACTTATAAGCATTTAAATGACTCAGGTATCTCCCATATTCATATTCTTTTTGTCCTAAGAGGAAAATGTTCCATCATAGGGATCGTAGATATTTGAAAAAAGTTACTGTATGCTACAGCAAGATGGTGTTTGTAGATATTCTGGAAGGCTATAGAGAGATACCTGATTATGGAAATTCTTTAGTTTCCTTATTTGTATAGATTTTGTGTGATTGGTTTTGGTTTAATCGCACCAACCTAAGATACAAGAAAAGAATGTCTCACCTGGTAGCAAATACTATGATACAAAATTACAGCAAGATTACAATGAATGGCAAATTTTGTGTCAAAATTTTTTTTTTAAAGCTAAGTAATTTTTCTTCGATTTTTTACACTAAGTGGCAGATATGCCTCTTACTTAAAAAACCAAACAAACAAACAAAAAAACCCAACAAAACCAAAACAAATTGGTTCAGGTAACATACATACTGAGGATGAAGGTAAGTCAACCTGTAGAAGTGTCCCAGTACAATTTTGCTGGTTTTACATAAATCACATGAAGATTCTGCAAGCTTTTGTAAGCAAAATTTTTAATAAGTAGGTATGCAAACAATACACTATGAGAGAAACAAGGATCAGTTTTACTGCTGTGTGCTATCTACCCCTACTACAGTCAAATGCTCCAGATGACAAGGAAGGGAAACAGGGCAGCTCATAGTCATAGCTAACAGCAGTGTTAACATTTATTGGATGTTTATTTGCAAATGTCTGCATTTAAATTTAGTACCAAAAATAATAATGTAAGAGCGTATTTCACTTTAAGCACTGAATTAACAACGCAGAAAAGTATCTTGCCCACAGGATGAGTCCATGACCGCTCACATACCCGACAGTAAAGAAGAGGTCTGGGAGATTTTCTCCTACAGCATCAAGAACTGGGAAGTTCTGGAGCTGCAGCTCCACGGTGAGACACACCGCGGTGAGAAAGGGGAAAAAATATTAAGGGAAATCATGTAAAACAAGTGTTTCCCATGCATAATATATGTATCAATTATTCTGAGGCAAATGTACCTACCAAGGTTACCATGGATAGCCTATTCCACAGCCCATGTCCATATTCATCTCATAGTGGGACCAAGTTTCATTAACACAGGAATCAAGACTAAAATGATAACATTCATCTCTATGTTCTTGCCCTGACATGGTTATTCATTAGGAGCTCTTCCTAATGACTGTTCAGTTCCTTCCTTCTAGGGAGCCACTCCTAATTCTCTTCTATTCAAGTTGGATAATGAGTCACTGACTTTAACATTAATCTTTATTAACCCTTCTGTTACACAAACAACATGTGATAACAATGAAATGTGTCGTGTCTCAGTGCTGAGAAAAAAAGCTCTTCAATGCCTTTTCTCCCACTGTGTCATTTTCTTATATGCAGATAACCCGATGATTCCTGCAGGCTTTCTGCCACGGGCTCATGAAAAAATACCTTGTTTGTCCTCATGTCTTTGGTTAATTGCTCTTTAAGTCTGTCTTAGTCTACCTATTTTCCAGTGTAATTTTGCCTTCCGTAAATTACACTTCTTTTCTGTTGTCTTCTTGTCTGGCCAAGGTTTTAGCTGCAGCAAAACAGCTATTTGTGTCAAATAACTTCTTGAAGCACTTTGTTTCCTCTTCTGTTTTTTGTCTCTTTTCTTTTGGAGAGGGAGGGTCATGTTTGTGGATGGGCACATGAGCCCAGCAGCATTCAGTTCTGCTTTGTCTACCTAACTCCACGGAATTGTCAAGACATTAACGGCCAGGCTTTTGGTGACAGATGCTTTTGACTAGTTTTCCATCTTAAGCAACAATAACAAAAACAAACAAACAAACAAACAAACAAACAACAAAAAACCCCCCAAAAACCCAAGTAAATTTAAGAGATATTTATACATGTTTTGCCATTCCTAAGACTATTGAACTTAAATATCCTGTGAGACAGTTAATGACTCAAATATTGAATCAGCTAATGCTCACTTCTTAACACTAATTCGAGAATGACCGGTCCTGTTTTTGACCAAACTTTGTCTGGTCACCTGCTTTTTATGCACTTCATGTATGGCAGGACTTAGTTCTTTTGACCAAATTTTGGTGTGTTTTGGGATATCTGGAATTCTAAAGTTCTTCTTGATCTTCTTTCCCTCTGTTAGCACTGTTGGTCTGCTACCATGTTTTGTGTGTCTTTCAAAGTGTTCTATAGTGTTTTATTTATTTATTTTCATGCTATCATAATGTGCTTATTCTTAAAGAAAAATCTAGGAAGTCTAAGTAGTTTCGAAAGCAATCAGATTATTTACTTAGGAAACCACTCTCTCAGATTATTACAAAAACAGATTTCTAGGGAGACATCTATTTCTCATTGACTATTTCCATAGCTTTTTCAGCATTCATTTCACCGTCCTTATGCTGTGCCAGTGTTTGATACAAACATCCACTAAAGCAGCCTTGTGTTAGAACTGCACTGCCTGCAACAGAACCAACCCACTCCCTAAGAAATAGCTGTTCCCTGGTGGGAATATTTACTGTAGGTGTCAATCCAACCTGACTGAAACCTCATTAACAATACATTTTTTCCTGATTATTAAAGAATTAATGTGAATATACAGCATGTGCAGCTTGACATTTTCTTGACACCTGCATAGCAGATACCTACTCAGATGCTGTTATTATTTCAATGACAAACTGCACACAATTTCTGAAGCTTGGGCACAGTCCTAATACATGTCCGTTTTAAAAGGTTTCATCTGGTTGAAACTGAAGAAAGATAATTCCTCACTGCCTGTAAAGAAAAGAACGTGTTGTTTTTTTTTTTTTTTTCCCCCCAATGGTTTATACTTATGGTCATTTATCAGTCACGGCAAGAGTTGAACTAATCTGTGGATGTCAGGCCTCAAGGTGCAAATAACCAGTTTAAATCTACTCGAGGGGAAAGGCCATCAAAATCATCTGGGAGTTTTACCAGCAGTAGTAAATAGCCAGTTGCAGGCAAGGCGAGGATAGCCTGTAATTACTATGTGTAAATAACGGCCGTGACTGCCATTTCTGTCAAGAGGGTAAGGAACCGTAAGTTAGCAGAGCCACTGGCAGCCCGAGGCCGAGCTCGGCTGGTGCCCTGCAGCGCCCCGGGGGCGTCGCTGCTGAACGCGGCAGCACGGCCGCCGCTCGCCGGGGCCCCGGGAGGGCCAGAGACCCCCGCGCCGCGGGGCAACAGGTGCCCGGTGTCCCGCTCCCCGGCTCGGGGCCGCCATGGCGGCAACCGCGCTGCCCCGCCCCGGCCTCTGGCGGCCGAGTGGAACGCCGCCACCCGCCAACTTGCGGCGGGGCCCGTCCCGCCACGGCGGCCCCCAGGGCCTGCGGAAGGGGCGAAATGGCGGGCGGCGAGGGGCAGCGCCGCTCCCGAACCCAACTCGCCCGGCCCGGCCCGGCCCAAGCGGGCTCCCCCCGCCCGCCTCGCCTCGCCGCGCCACTCCCCCGCCATCCCCCGAGCCCCCTCCCCTTCCCCGCCACCCGCTTCCGCCCGCGCTCCCGCGCATGCCCGGGTTATGCAACCGCCGCGGCGGGCTGGCTGCGCGGGCGCCGCCGCCCCAGTGCCGCAGGGCAGGGCAGGGCAGCGCGGGGGGCCGTGAGGGCGGCGGGCAGCGGGCCGGCGGCGGCGGCGGGCAGCGGGGCGGCGGCGCGGCGCGCTCCCTGCGCCCCCCCCCCCCCCCCCCCCGCGCTCCCCCGGCGCCCGTGTGCGCGCCCCGCGCTGCCTGTGAGTGGCAGCGGCGGCCGCCGCCAAGTCCCGCCTGTTCCGCTCTCCCTGCCGCAGGCGGCGGCGGCGGCGGGTTGGCTTCCTGCGCGCTGTGCCGCTCCCCCTCCCCCCGGCAGTCGGATCCGCAGCGGCAGCAGCCCGGATCCCCGAGCCATGGCTCTGTGAGAGCAGCACATGGCGGCCGCAGCAGCCATGAGCCCCCCACTAATCCATACAACTCCCCCCTGAACGGCCACCGACGGCAACCAGCGCTCCCACCCGGCTCCACCGCTCCCACCGCCCACCCGCAACTACAGCCGCCGCCGCCGCGCCGCCCGGCCCGAGCCCAGACCCCGCCGCCGCCGCCGGGCCTCCGCTCGCCCGCCCGCCGCCGCCGCCCGGTCCTCACCATGGGAGTGCAGGGTTTCCAGGACTACATCGAGAAGCACTGCCCCAGCGCCGTGGTGCCCGTCGAGCTGCAGAAGCTGGCGCGGGGTAGCCTCGTGGGTGGGGGCCGCCAGCGGCCCCCCCAGACTCCGCTGCGCCTCCTCATCGACGCCGACAACTGCCTGCACCGGCTCTACGGCGGCTTCTACACGGACTGGGTGAGCGGCGGGCAGTGGAACCACATGCTGGGCTACCTGGCGGCCCTGGCCAAGGCCTGCTTCAACGGCAACATCGAGCTCTTCGTCTTCTTCAACGGCGCCCTGGAGAAGGCCCGGCTCCACGAGTGGGTGAAGCGCCAGGGCAACGAGCGTCAGACGGCGCAGCAGATCGTCAGCCACGTCCAGAACAAGGGCACCCCGCCGCCCAAGGTCTGGTTCCTGCCGCCCGTCTGCATGGCGCACTGCATCCGCCTGGCCCTCATCCGCTTCCACATCAAGGTGAGGAAGAGACAGGCCCCCCGCGGCCCCCGGCCCCCCCCCCCCCCCCCCCCGGGGCCGCCGGCGCCCCCTCCCCGCGGCTCTCGCGCGCCCCCGCCGCTCCCCTCCGGCTGTGCCGCCGCTCTAAGATGGCAGCGGGGGCTGCCCGGGGCCTTGCTAGCGCCCAGCCCGGCGGGGGGGGGCGCGGAGGGGGGGGGCACCCTGCCTCTCCCCTCAGCGCCTCAAAATGTCGTCGAGGCCCGCGGGGGCGGCCCAACTTTCGGCGGCCTCAATCCCCGGGGGATATTACTATTTATAAGGCGCTGCCGGCCGGCCCGCGCGAGCCTCTGGCCTGAGCGGGGCGGTGGGGCGGCCGGCAGCGCCCGGGGCCGCCCGGATTCCCCTGGCAGTGAAGCCAGGCCCGGCAGCAAGGGAGGTTTTTGCCTCCATGTTCTTTCGGGGCCGCCGCTCCGTTGACTCAAAATGTCCCTTCTTGCCCAGGCGCCCTCCCCCCCCCCCCCCCCCCCCCCACCGCTGCGCTCGGGAGGATGGTGAAGCTGGGACTTTGGTACCGTAGGTGAGAGTGGCTGGCCGAAAGCTTCATAATCTAATTAATTATTAAGACGAAGGGGGGAAAAAAAAAAAAACCAAACAAAACCAAACCCCAAAACAGTTTAGTTGTTGCACACAGTGGATCTGCAACAAGTTTGCTACTGAGGCAAGGTGTTTAAACTTGTGCTGAAGATGAAGTTGCTTGCTCCAAGATACAGAGGTTTAAGTTTTGTGTTTATGGAGGTGAGGGTTTTGCTCGGTATTGACCAAATGAATTAGTGGGCTTTCGATCAAGTGTAGGATAATCCATTCCTTGCTCGGTAACGACAAACACTTCCAGTTCGTGGGGTCAGGAGCACAGATCTAACAGTTCTTCCTTTAAAGTTCTTATTTTAAGGGTGAGTCTCTGTTTTCTGGTGACATAACACTTCAGGTGGCAGCTGGGGTCCGTGGTGATCTTGCACTGACACCAGGGCCGCTATTGCAAAGAATATCAACACGTTGCATCTCTCTGTACAGCGTTTGTGATTTACGATGGTTTCTGTTAAGCCAAGCGGTTGTGTATATTGAAACAGAAGACGCTAGGAAAACAAGCCCTGGGATGAAGCTGCAATTTTAAGAGTTGGTTGCTTGCTTTCCCGCTAGGGAGGGAAGAGCAGCAGGAGTGAAGTACATACTTGTAGGCTTTATTATAGTAAATTACTTTTGTGTGTAGAAAAATATTATGCAACCCTTAGAGTTGCATGCTTGATCACTAGCGGCAGCTTAATGTTATCTGGCTTTTGTACTGCCCTTTTGGCGGATTAGAAAAATTCTGGCTGGGTTGCAGACCTGGGGTAAAGATGAGTCTCTCGAAGGGGCTCACCCAAAAGGTGACTTTGGGTGAAGTTTTTTCTAGTTCTGCCAACGGGGCAAGAGTTGCTGTTACTCCTCCTTAGCACCCTGCTTGCTTGACCAGACCAGTCCAGTCCTTGGAGAAACACATTCCCTTCAGCTCCCTCCTTGCTGGGCTGGTGGGAAGCCACCTGGGGCAGGCGGCAGGAGTTCAGCCCGGTCAGCAGTGGAAGTCCCAGCCACACGGAGCCCTGCCAGGGCCGAGCACAACCAGGGCCACCACACTGGGCGAAGCGCGTGTGGAATGAACTGGAAGTGGAGGCAAAGCTCATTCTTGCAGGGCATGTTGAGCTCCACTGAATGCGGTGTCCTGGGTTTGGCGCTTGGTTAAAGTGAAGAGGTTATGGCCCTGTCTGCTGTAGTAATGTGTTTTCGTGGTCAACAGAGAAGAAAAATCATGTGCATGCTTTGGATATGAATGGTGGTGGGAATTTGAATGGCAGCAAAAACATCCTCTTATTTTAACTTTTTTTTTTTTTTGTAGCTAGGAAATACTTTTATTCATTGAGCAAAAAGTTTTAGGGGCCATGTAGTGATGGTATTTACCTTGAGCTGGTTGTGGATACATTATAAATCTTTCTTAATTTGTTACTGAGACTTAGGGATCATTAGTAAAAGAAATGCATGGGGTAAAATAAGTTTTCTTCTTTTAATGTGTTAAACTGGATACTTTGTTTAATGCGATATTGAAATGCATAGCACACAACAGGAAGCTGGCTGTTTTGATATTGATATTAACTTGGTATTTGTAATAGTCTTGTGGCATGTTGAACTAGCTGTTAGTCTTTTAAACCATTCTGTTTCAGACCTGGTTCACTTCTGTTTAAGTACATTACTTCACAATAAAGTTGCCACATTTGACAGTGGTGTCACCTGTAGCACTTTGTTTACTTTCAAGCTTAGCTGAAACATAGCTCCTTTATGGTTTCTCAGTAATAGGCCTTATTCTTAATCTCTGGAAACAGTTTTAGGAGTGAGAGGACATGTCACACTGAGTCCCTTTTCTACCATTTAAAAAAAAACAAAAAAAAAAAAACAACAAAAAAAAAAACCAAACACAACCCCCCCAGTTTTGATGGGGAAGATTTGATCAGTGGATGTTTGTCTGCTTTAGGTTAGCGCTGGGAGTTGGCAAGTACTCATTACAAAATACTAATGTGTGTGGAGGAGAGTTTGTTGCTGATAGGATCATTCATATCACTGAGCCACCAGCTTGTCTGAACTGCCCTGGTTCTCTGAACTGGTCAGTTGTCTTGGGGATGGGAAGGATATTGGCAATTCCCATTTGATGCTTCATTTGTACAGCTCTGTTTTTAATTGATTCCTTTACAGGTTAGGAAGTATATTTCATGATTATAGTGGTATCATGCATATAATACACATGAAAGATACTGCTGAACTTAAGTCATAATCCTTTTCTGCCTTTCTTCTCTTACACAATTTATTATATTTGTAAATGTGCTTTATTACACATACCTTCCTTTCTATAAGCCTTACTCCAGTTTTATTCACATTTTCCCTCCTGCTTCCTTTCTAGCAAACCTCTTGGTGGGCAATGAGCAAATGCGTCTTGAAGGTGTGATTTTTATTTGCATGTATGGATGACTTTTTTTTTATTATTATTTACATATGTGTAAGACAGTTGCCAAATTCTAGTGTTTTCTCTTTTTGAGAAGTTGGTTTAAGAATATTGTTTAACTTCAAATATGAAACTGATTTTCATATTTTCAAAAAGCATTTGAGTCTTCAGTAGAAGGCTTCTGAGCAGAGCTAGGAACTGGCTATAAATTTAATCTATTTTGGTAATTAGAGGGGAGAAAAAGAGTAATGTCTTCCATCCAGAACAATTATAAATCACTTGCAGATGGCTTCAGCAGGATGTAAAAATAACAGGTTCCTCCGTGTTACAGGAAATATCCAACGGGTTCTTAGCTTAACTGTGACCTGGTATTTTTCTGTTGGCCAGGGGTAATAATTCTTAAACTTTTTTGCAAAGCAGGTTTGCTAAAATTTAAATATTTAAGCAGTGGATATCTTAACATCTTATACTTCGGTGATGCTTTGTTTTGTTCTTAGTATCTAAACGTGCATGTGCCTGTTTGCTTGGACAGGATTCTCTCTGATCCAGCATCATTAATGCTTACACAAGATTTAATCTTGAAAATGATTCCAAACTTCTGGCTGTGATTTCCCCTCTGACCCCCCCCTCATTGGGTTGATTTTGAAGTGTGCACGTTGCCTGGGTATAGTTGCATCTTTGGACTGTCCTTTTCTGAGAGCTGTAAGCTATATCTCTGATACTCACCTTGTTAGTTTTATGTTGTGGGTTAACTGTATAAATACATCTCTTTTCCCTGTGATGGCTCAATTATTTAAACATGGATTCTAGTATTACCTAAATATTCTGCAGTTTCATGCTCATAGCTTGCTGTGTCAGATAGCTCTATGAAATGGGGAGGGAGGGAACTGGAGGCTGTGGAGGTAGAGGAAATAGTTTGTAGGAGATCAGTGGGCCGCGCACCGAGTTTCCTCTTGTGTTGTCGTCACACCTAGTGATGCACAAAGAATTCTTACTTTGTTTTTGATAGATTATCTGTGGTTGTCATGCATACAAAGATACTGATTTTTAGATATGTGTATATAATTAAATCTATCTACCCTTAATAAAAAACAAAACAAAACAAAAAACAAAAAAAAAAAAAACCAAAAAAACCCAAAAACCAAAAACACCAAACCCACACATCTGGGGGATTTTCCTAATTTAAAACACGTAAAGACTGGTGGGGGATAGCAAAGCCTCAGTTGCCTTCCTTGGGTTAGTAACTGTATAAATCTGATCTCTTTAAATTTTTCCAAAGTTGTTTATTTTCTCTTCCAATTCTGTGTACAGCAGGCACATGTTATGCTAGGTGACAACAGTATATTTATTAGAAAAATGAACATGCTCATTTTTGTCGCAAACAAGAGTAAATTTCAAAAACACTCTGATACTGTCCATCAAGCATACCTCTGAAGAAGTAATGTTTTCTTAAGACTACAAGGTGGTAGCATTAGGAGTAGAGAGAGCTTAGTGAGCTGGTTATTGATCATAGGAATATCAGAGTGAGGTGCTGGCTGTTCAGCTGCTCTGGATTTTGCTTGAAATGGAATATCTCATGAGGCTACATGGAAAAAGCAAAATTTTACATGCCTCACTGGAAGACTGTAATTCAATGTCAGGTTGAGAAAGTGTAAGGCATGAGTAGAAAAGGAAGTGTCACTGCAAACTTAGTTGGACAGAAGCTCTTTGCTGACAGGTAGATGACTGCGGGACTGTTGGAGTGGGCTGTAGAGGTGTAGGACCCTCACTCATGTTCTGCAGGGCTTCAGCTGCAGAGGAGGTACGTTACATCACTGGCACTAACGCTGTAGTTACTTATGCATACTGTGGAGACTGAAGCTAATAGTTTTGTACTAGTTTATTTTGAGATGGCTTGCTATCTACATTGTTGTTAAAATTGAATACTTGATGAGGGTGGGTTATACCAACACTCAACTTCTGTGGGGTTTTCTGAATCACAGAATGTTTATTATGTGTGTAGATGGTAAAATCATTAGGCATCAGAAGCACACAGCTCACTTTATTTTTGTGTGCTTGTATGCAAACTGTAGTTGTAATGCTTTCTGACAGTGTGTAGAAGTGCAGGACTGTAGGTACTAACCTGTCATCATGGAGTTTTTTTATTTTAGTATAATCTTTTTGATAAGAAAGAGTTGCTTTTATATTTTCAACATTACGAATTGGCCCACATCTCCCCTGCACAACAGGTCTGTTCTAGTTGTCTGATTGCCATAGCCTAAAATATGTGCTTTGCTGTGCAAGGTGAGTTGAGAGGTGAAGATTGGGCTATAAACTTCAAGCAGTTTGCACCATCAGAGACAGCTGTGCATAAATGAATAGGCTGAAAGTGGAAAGAGGAAAACATTTGGCTTAACACAGCAAGGTAGACATTTGAAAGGTCAAGGAAGTTATCTCTCTTCAGCTGGGGTTATGTTTGTTCCTTTTAAAACAGGGCTACAAAACTTTAAAAGTGAACATGTGATCACTTGGCTTGCTGAACTGCTTAAATATCCACAGCCTTAAGATTTTTCCTGTGAGTTAATACAGACATTGGTATAGTAATGTTTACAGTTCAAGCATTTCTGTTAATAAGAAGTTACTTCAGATGAGTTCAGTAATACATAATGCCACTTCAGTGTGTAGTCTTCCAGAACTTTGTATTGTGTTTCTGAGCTCTCCTTGCATCCTGTCCCTATGTGCTGTGTCACTGGATTTTTTAAAATTACTTTAAATATACTGCAGGTGTTTCAAATGCATGTGTATAGTTTCAGAAAGACCCAATATATTGTAATACATGTGATAAATCAGTACTGCAATTTAGCACTGTGGCTAATTACTTTGTCTTCCACTATAGGTTGCACAGAGCATTGAGGATCATCATCAAGAAGTAATTACTTTCTGCAGAGAAAAAGGTTTCCATGGTTTGGTTGCATATGACTCCGATTATGCATTGTGCAACATCCCTTACTATTTCAGTGCCCATGCCCTAAAACTGAGCCGTAATGGGAAAAGTCTCACAACAAGCCAATACCTAATGCATGAAGTTGCCAAGCAACTGGACCTGAATCCAAATCGCTTTCCTATTTTTGCTGCTCTTTTAGGTAAGTGAAGTAATAAAAGAACTTGATGCTGCTAGTCAGAATTATGATTTCATTTTTGTATTAAGTGTTTTAAAATATTTGTGTATAATTTGGCAAGGCATCTAGGGAAAGACATCCCTTTGTTTCAGACATTCCTACTAGAGGTGGGCTGGATGTGTTTTTATGAGGCCAGACATGCCGAATTTGTAGAAACCTGCAAGCAATTCAAACTGTGGCTGCCTAGAAACAAGAGTAAAAAGTAAGAATTCTGCAAAGCTCTGCCTAGCCAAGATGTTCTCAGTGGGTGGGGGGGAATCAGGACAATTGTGGTTCTTCTAGTTTTGGTCTTATGTAGTTTGAGGTCTACTTTTAATAATATGCTTTCCAGACTAAGAAGGCATACTTCTGTCCTGTTTTGTTCTCTACCTAAAAGTAACATATACAGAGTGAAGATATTTGGATTGCAGCATCTTTTTTTTTCCCCCAGAAAATAATATTGGACAAATATGACCGCACGTCAGCTGTACCAGAAATATATCATACTACATAATTGAGTGAAACTCCACATGTCCGAAAGGACAGGTCACCAGCATCTTGCCATTCCAGTAGTTTTTTTTGAATAGTTCTTTAGCACTCCCACTTCTAACGCTAACTGGTAGAATATCTTTAAGGAGCATAGGTAGGAAGGACTTCAGTTTCAAATCTCTACTTAAATGGGATAATTTTAACACACAGTATTTTCACAGCAGTGGTAGATAATAGCTGCTATAGTCAGATGGAAGAGTGAATTAATTACTAATAAAGTTGACTTCAGTGAATAAGAGCTATTTAGAATGGCATTCTCACTTCTTTTTGGGTAAATAAGCATGAAGCAGCCATGTTCTTGATCTTTTACTCAGCAAACAAATTAAGAAAACTGAATTTTCTTTTTATTTCCTCACTGACTTCGTGTTTTAGCATGGGTACATGATAGAAGAATAAAACTTCTCATTTGAAAGCAGTGAATGAGAAAGGCTATGCATTATTGCTTTAGCATACTAGTATTTTAGTAGTATTTAACATTAAATTGTTTCTAGTCCAGACAGGTACCTTTCATGTTAAAAAGAAAAGAACCAACGTATCTTACAGTAGAAAGCCACATGTATTTGACTAGTTTAAGTTGATTTTTGTTAGTGTTTGTTTTTTCATATCCAGAGTGGTTACCTGCCTGCATGGATGTATGGATGAATGGCAGATGATTGGCTAAGATGTAATTTAAAACAAAAACTCTGTGTTTGCATGACAGACTGCTATTGCTAGGCTTTGATTTGGAGTCTATAAATAAGTTGTTGCGTGCCAATTCAGTGAGTAAGAATTACTGCTTGAAAAGCAGTTTCACAGTTGCCGATATGCTTTATGGAATTAATGTGAAGTACAGGTGAATGACATCATTTTAACTTGTCACAAATTACAGCTGCATGGCCAGTTGAGGCATTGCTTGGTGATATTAAATGGTAGGTGAAAAATATGCTGGTAAATTTTCTGAAGGCTTTGCAATTGTATGCAAGAAGTTCTTGCATATTTTTCTCTTTTGATATCTTACAGGATAAAATATTTTTCATCTTGCTCTTAGGAGAAAAGAACTTGAGGTCATTTCACATGATTATTAGAGGGATATTTTGTCGCTTTTTTTTTTCCCCCCAAATTGTTACCAATGTTAAAAAAACCCAGTTCAGCTAAACGTTTAGTTTTGTGTATTCTTTTGCATTTCTTTTGTGTATGTATTCTATATGAATAAGCAGAGTAAAGTTAATGGAAGCCAGGGCTAGAACAGAAGATACTTTGGAGGTATTCCTGCGGTGAGGTGGGGGTTTTCACTCTATATATGTATATTAGTGAATATTAGGACAACAAACAGATACTGTTTGACTTAAAGTACTGGCAATGTTTTTTAACTTTTGCCACCCTAAGAATATAGTGATTTCAGGATTTTTTAAATAAAATACTAAATGCATATAGGCACATAATTATGTGTAGCGTGGCATATATTTAAACCAGGGTAGCTTGTTACATCTACATTTTTACCTTTTTATTTAATATCTGAGGGCTTGTCTGGCTTTATAGGTTATTCTGCCCTTGTTCCTGTGGCCTCTTTGGGTCTCTTTTGAACCTGATAAGTTGAATAAAGAAAATCATGATGGGAAAGAATAAGTGAGTGCTTGATTAGATGGGAAGGCTAATGAATCTGTTACATTGCTCTTCTGTTCTGGGTACATCAGTGTAACTCTAACTCCCCATGCTAGTACTTCTGTTTAGGAATAAATATGTATTCTGAAATAATTGCAGTGAAGCTGCTGGTTTAATGTTTACAATTACAGAAAGCCAAAACCGTCACAATAGCCATATTGGTACTCAGCTTTAGGTCCATATACGGAAAACTCAAATTTCTTTCTTTTCAGATACTTTCTTGTCATTATATTCAAGGGCCAATTTGGAGACGCTGAAAAGAGAAAAAAAAAAAATCTTGAATGATACAGCCAAATATTCAGCAGTTGAAGGAGCCTGAGGAACAACACCTAACTGGTCAATTCAAAAAACATTCTCAGTGGCAAATTATTTGGGATTGAGTTATGTTCAGGGATAAAGTCTCTATTGAAGTATCCCAGCAAAATATTTTTCTGGCTGTACTAACTAGGCAAATTTTTAAAGATTACTTTCTCAGAAGGTTATGTATACACTGTGGTTGATTGGTTTGTTTTATAGCTTTTTCCTTCTTACAGCTTTTCATGCAGAAGGGTATTGTAGTTCTAGCTTAATAATATAAGGAGTATCCTTGTCATGGGTAGTTAAAATGTGGCCAAGATACTGTGTCCTCTGAGAATGTGCCTTTAAGTTCTGTCCTAATTGCTGTTGATGTAAACAGGGAGTTGATTTGGGTTCTTTTGTAAATTTTGACTCAAATGCTTCAGAATGTTTTTAAAAAAAAAAAAAACAAACCCCAAGCTTCAGCAGTAGAAAAACAAGCACAGTGCGAAGTATAGGGCTGTAATTCACTGAAGTCTTTAGAAGGGGCAGTGGCTTCAATTATCATCTAAGTGTTTTAAAAAAAACGAAGGCATACACCATAATAAGCCATTAAAATGGGAAAAATCAATATACGTTGAAGTTGTTCAGCCAGGTCAAGAAATAGAGGTTGCTTATGTAACATTGATCTCTTTCCCACTGTGACAGTACTTTGTAACAACATGTGTCTAGTTATGTAGTCTCATTCTGTTTCTCAGTAAAATTTTAGAACTGCTTCGGGTAAGTCTAGGCATCACTTCTGTTTGAACTACAGAAGACACTGCTGCACTTCAACATCCTAAATACTACAGTTCGGTTTGTGGTGAGAATTGATCAAATGGTTGGACTGTCTTATGTGTGTGTTCAAGGGGATGGAATTAACTGAAATGACAGATGGAGACCAAACAAGATTGAGGTTTTGGTGGAAGGGACAGAAGCTCTGACTATTTTAAAAGGTAATCTTAGCATCTGCAGGAGTTACTGTTAGTTATTACAAAACTGGCTAATGGTCTGGCTGTAATTGATTTTTTCCTACCTGCTTATGAAGGCTGTCTAATCCTGCCTTGATTAGATTAGTAAGAATGTAACTGTTACATCAGAAAGATTCGACAAGTTTGTGTATGAGTTTAAAGTTTAGCTCCTAATGAGTAAAGACTATAATGGCTCTGCTGGAGATCTCAGCAGTAGGTGAAATATTGATTGGACACGAAGACTTCCCTCTAAGAGGTCATCTGCTAATCGCCAGGCAATGGACAGCTTTCTTGGTTTTCACATGTTAAAGACCATTAAAAGCACACTAAATTATTTTACAAGCAAAATATTAAGAAAGTAACCAGTTGTCATATTCAGATAATCTTGTCATCATCTTTAGGAGTAGGTGAGAGTTCAAGATGTCGTCCAAAATGTGAAATATAAAAAAACCCCAAACTACCGTAAATATATTAACAGCAATTAGAACTATGCATTCCCTGCTAAGATACTGCTCTATAAAAATAGATAGTGTAAATATCCTCAAGTTTTCTACCAGAAGTGAACTAATACATTCTGTTTAGCTCTTCATAAAGTTTGGATCCACAGACACTGAGCTCTGTCAGTTGTTGATTAGTTAGTCTTTGTTTAACTCAAATGTTTGAAGTATTTCCTAGTAAGAGTTTTTTAGGTTTTTTTCTGAGCATGATATGCTTTGGGGAAAAAAAAGCAACATGATTTAAGTGATCTTCCATTTTCTATGAACAGCTTGATAAATATAGCCACTATCTATATTCATTGAAACAACCACGTCATTTCCTAAATACTTTGATACTGCCAGCCCAGGCTCCTGTCTGACCCGATCAGATCAGCAAAAGAAACTACAGTAATTGGTAACCTGTGTTCCTGAGAGTTAGATAAATCTGCCTGGTGGCTTGCTGCATGATGGAGCAGAGTGCAGATTCCAGAGGCAGCTCCAGTGTGGCTCAGTAACACCATGAACTGGGAAGCAGGAAAGACTTACCAGCTTGTGTCAGAGAGTGTTCTTACACCGTTGGCACCTGCATTACTAAATCCTGTTAAGGATCCTCTAATAGTACATGCCAGTTTGAGGTTGACACCATGTATTGTGACTGGCTCTGTTGCTTCTGTGAGCAGGGTTTCATGGAAGAGTGCTCCTTGAACAGAGGGAAGTGTATCTTGCTGCAGCAGCAGCACGGTAATTATGTTTTTCTGGAGTAACAAAAAGATATCTGCAATTTAATCTCTTGTTTGTTAATCATACTGATCAGGAATTGAGGACTGATTGCAAATTTGTTTTGCTGCATGTATAAACATGTATGTAACATTTTATGGTGTACATAAAGTTCTGCATTATGTTCTAGGTAATCATATTCTACCTGATGAAGATTTGGCTTCTTTTCATTGGAGTTTACTTGGTCCAGAACATCCACTAGCTTCACTTAAGGTACAAATTTAATGTAACTACAAGCAACTAAGCTGAAATCAATCATGATTAATCAGAGCAGTATAATATGTTAATTCACAGCAACTATGGAAGGCTCTTGTTCTTGATCATCCTCTGGTGTCCCAGTCTCTCTCTGTTGACTGCAGAGGATACCTGGGGCGATTAGCCTTACAAGGCTAAACTTAGCCTTTGTGATCCCTCAGTGCCCTTCAGCTGCATGAGCCATATAGCTTCAGTGTGGTTTGGCTTTGAGAATGTAGCTTCTTACTCTCCTCTTTTTTTAAGAGGAGAATTTTTTGTTTAGTCATGTTCTTCAACTGTCAAAAATAATTAGCTGGGTAGTTTCCTACCATATTGTTTTATTTTCTACTGCTCTATGTTTGTGTATAATAGATTTCTGTGCTTCTTAAAGTGTAAATATGCTAGAGAATAGGTTGCACAGGAAAGCTAACGTGGTCTTCCATAGATTTTTTTTTTTTTTTAAGGGAAGTAACTTGTATCTGATGCCCTTAGTTTACAGTATGTCTGTTCTGCTGCTTCGTCACACCTGCTTTGTGCACCTGCCAAGTAGACAGCTATAAGAGAAACTGGACACATCAGAGAATGGGATAATAGTGACCTTTCTCTCTGCAACAGTAGACCTATCTTTTCCCCTTTCTCCTAAGGTGTACCATGCAGCAAATCAATTTGCTTTTGTAAATTCTGTAAGACTGTTTTGTTATATCTACAACAAAAATAGGTGGGGTTTTTTCCCCTTCTGTTCCAAAAGTTTATTAAGCATTGAAAAAATGTAACTTATTTTGCTGAAGGTAGAACTTAAAAACAGATTCAAGATTTTCAGCAGAGTTTTTAAGGCTTGCACGTGCATTGCTTAGTGAACAGCTGTGACAATTTGATGTAACGCTCATCCCCTATTTTGCTGCCGCTCCTGTGTTTAGAAAGGTAAGTGTCAGCACATTTTAGTGGCAAAACAAAATATGCATGCATGTTTGCTACTTCCTTGTAAAACTTGAGATGAAAAAATGAAAGACTGAGTGTGCCTGTGTTTTCATTTTTTTATCAAAAGAGTTGAAATGTAGGACTTCTCTCAAAGTGGTTGCTAAACTTTCTGATGTTCAGAATACTTTTCTGTGCTTTAGGCTGAATAGAGACTTGTTTTACAGCCAGTTCAGAATATGACTTCAGACACCTAGACCTTCTGAAAAGCCTTCTAAATATACTGAATTACTTGACAAGAATGAAAATTAGGTATTTGTCATCTCTGCTTCTGGATTTACATTTTCTGTGGAAACACCAATTGGGCTCGGTACCTGGCATCCTAAGGAAATGCGACTTGGTTTCCTTAGAGGGTCACTGGGATGTCTTAGGCAGCCCTCCCTGCATTTATTTAATCTGTTGCCAATGTTAATCAGATTTGAAAGCCTTTCCCCTTTGGCTGTTACAGGCTTTGTGAAAACTGATACACTGTTATCAGTGAAAAAGACCCAAATTAGTGCCCTTACTGAGGGAAAAGGCTGGCACAACACATGTTGTGTTTAATTTCACAGCAACTTGCTGTCCAGTTAAGTACATAGCCCCAAATTAACCACAGTGTTTCTATCTCCTGGTTGATAGTGATATCAAAGGGAGAGAAAGAAGGGCTGAAGCAACAGGGACACAAGTGTACAGGAAACCAATTGTCATTAGTTACTGGTCATAGAACAACTTACAGGGTTTTTTTTTAGCCTAATTTTCAACAGTGCTCATGGTTTAAAATTCTAACTTGTTTCAATAGCTCATTAATTCAACTTAATTTCATTTGACATACTAATGTGTCAATGATGTCATTACAACTCTCTGTAGAGACCTTCTGTTAATTGTAGATGTGCAGAAAGCAATATTGTAAATTTTATGAATGCTTAGAAAAACTTAAGGTATGTGTTTATATTAGCCACAAGGTTGGTAGCAAGAAGTAGTTTCAGAACAATTATAAAAAGTGCAAGTTGCCATGAAAACTGGAAATTGTGGGGGAAGTTGTGGTTGCCCAGGATGTCATCCCTAGACTATACTTCCAAACTTTGCTTTGTTGTGTCTATTTAGAGTTACTGTTGAGTATTCTCCATGCTCAGGAACCAAGGGCTCTAATTCCACACCTCATTCAACTCAGGATTTAGAAGACTTTCTCATTGTGTAAAGATTGCAATCTTTTGTATCTTAGACAGTATGGTCTCGAGCATCAGATCTCACAGATTCAGTTTCCAGTGACCTGATTTGTTGCCTTTCAGTGAGAACTATGACAGTTAATAATGTACAACTTACTTTCTGCATTCTTTCTTAATCTTTTATTATGATGTAGCAAAATGTTTACTCTTCCTACAAGAAAAGCTTTGCTAGTTCACCATCTTAAAAAGTTAAAAAAGTTAAAAAGTGTAACTTAGAAAAGAAACAACCAGGTTTTGCTGATAGAAGATTGGTGTATCTACTCAGGTGTCAACATAGTGAGGTGAAAAAAAAAAAAAACCCAGCAGAGCCTGTATCTGTGTTTGAGGGACATGAGGGTGGTGTGTTCATCTAGGAACAGGTGAGTTGAAAAGGGAAAAAGGAAGGGAAATGGAAACCTGAATGAAGAATCCCCATTTCACATCTAGAAGGAAATGAACCTAACAGTCAGGACAACATCTTTACATGCTGGAGAAAAAGCTGTGCCTTTCACAAGACACCAACAGTGACCATCAGCTCAGTAAAACTGTTAAAGCTCCATGGACAAATTTAAATGAAGATATTTAAATTGCTATTGCTGAAAATGGGAAAAAGAATCAAGAAATGACACTGCAGGCTGTTCTAGGTCAGGACCTTGTCTGTCTAAATGCCCCTATATAAACAGATGATGCATCTAATAAATGTGTTGACTGGTGCTTGTGTCCTGTTACCTGACTGAGAGTTGCATTCACTGAAATGACCACCTGAATCAGAAACGGAAACAAAAAAGCAGTTGATAGACTTCCTGAGAAATAATTTGGCTGCTAGGCCTTGTTTGAAAACTGGCATTGTACTACTTCTTATTTGTGTGCTTTGGGGTTTATCTTTAAGACCAAGACAATTCAGTTCTTATTCTGGGAAAGCTTGTTACACTATGGAGCTTCAAGATCAATGTATAATACCATCAGAATGACATTAGGAGGGCAGTTTCTTATCTCTAGAATGAATTAGTACCTATTTGGGAGCACATACCACTGAAGAAATGCTGATTCTTTATTCACAAGGTAACCTTAGAAACAAGTCTTAATGTAATCTCCCTTTTTTAAAAAGAAGAGTATGCAAGGAAACCTAATATCCTGGGTGGTTTCATCTCAGTAGAGAGGCAGAGATGCTTCCAGACAGCAATCCAAAATATGCAGGTTAGGCTCCTTCTCTGAATTGCTCTAGGAAATTCCTGTCTTTCTGTGTATGTTGACTTTAGAGGCTGTCTGCCAGAGGGAGACTAATATGCTAAGTAAGTGCTTAGGTACTTTGCTGCTGCTTAGATAACAAAGGTGGTGCTCTTAAGGTATGCTTAAAGTTAGTGTCTGATTTGTTTTTTTCTGATGCTAAGGGTCATCATAGGATGATGCAGGTAGGAAAGGACCTCAGGAAGTCATCTAGTCCAACCTGCTGCTAAAAGCATGGTCAGCCTGAGTCCAGAACAGATTGCTGAGGGATTTGTCTAGACTAGTCTTGAAAATCTCCAAGGTTGGAGATTGTGCAAACTGTCTGGGCAGCCTGCTTCATGATTTGACAGTCCCAAAGGTAAAAATGGTTTGCCTTGTGTACATTCTGAACCCATGTTGTTTCAGGCTGACTGTTGTTTCTCATTCTTCCACAATGCACCACTGTGAAGAGTCTGGCTGTATGTGCTTGATAACCTTTGTAGGTATTGGAAGGCTGCTGTTGGGCATCTCCAAAGCCTTGTCTTTGCCAGGCTGAATAAGCCCCATTCCCTCAGCCTCTTCTCATTGACTAAGTGCTCCAACTCCTTAACCATCTTGATGGCCTTCTGCAGAACTTGTTCAACTTCTTTCACATCTGGCTTGAGCCCAAAATTGAATACAGTGCTCTAGAGGTGATCTAATGAGCGCTGAGGAGCAAGTTCCCTCGATCTACTGGCTGTGCTCTTGCTACACAGCCCAGGGTGCAGCTGGCATTCTCTGCTGCCGGGGCACACTGCTGGCTCATGTTTGGTTTGCTGTCTTCAAGAGCCCCAGGTCCTTTCTGGCACAACTCCAGCTTGCAGAGTAGCCAGGTGTTATTCCTGCCCAGGTGCAAGACTTTGCTTTTGTAGTTAGATTTCTTAAGATTCCCGTTGGCTCATTCCTCTAGCTTGTCTAGGTCTTTTTGGATGGCAGCCCAGCCCTTGAGCTTGGGGTAATGTGCAGGGTTGTCCTGCAGGTTGTCTAATGAAGTCTGTCTGCATCACAACTGTGACTTGTTTTTCTGCTCTCCCTTTTCCTTTATTGACATCATTTTTGTTCCTCTGTTTAGATTTGCTTTTCTCAAGGGTCCTATGTGTATAAATTCTTAGCAAATGATCTCCATGTTGTGTGTATACTTGTTACCATCAAGACATGCAGAAGTAGAAAGAGGTCAGTTTCCCAACCAGGATGGAGGGAAGAGGAGAGAGAATTTCTAATTGAATAACCCGAGCTTTGCTGGTTTGAGAGGATTTTAAGTCATCCAAGGAACTCCTTGCCTCTTCAGAAAGCTTGTCATTAGATCAGATGTACTACAAGCTCGTAACATTGAATGTTTTTAACATTCAAATGCTGATACAAGATCCAAATAATTTCCTTGTGATCTCTAATAGAAATTACTATACAAAAATAACAAAATCCAGGCAATTTTTGTAGTATTCTTTGTATCTTCAGCTTTTTCTCTCACCGGTGAGAAAAAAAATTTCCCTATGTGTCACCTCACAGCAGCTGAATGTTCAAGATCTCTTTTTTAATGGCTTGAAAATAAAACTAAAGTGATTATCTGTTTCCAGCAGGCACAACAGTAAATGCTGGTACTTGTGTTGATTAGTTTTTAAAGGCTTTATTTCCTGGAGACAGTGGGCAACTGGACTTGTCCCAGAACTGGGGAGCTTTTCCCAAGTGTAGCTTAGGCACCTTCTACAGTATCCTAATAATCCTGTGGAGTTATGTGTATGTGAGTCTATTCTCTTTCACATTTAAAAAAAAAAAAAAGGCATTTTTTGCAAGTTTTTGTCAAAACCCAAGGCATTTTTATCTTGTAGCTTCTGGGCTTGTAATGTTGCTCTCTGCCTCTCATTTTGATAAATACCTACGTAGAATTAATTTCCTTTCCCCACTTAATCTTTTCAGAGTGCATTAATAGGTCGCTTGTGATTTTTATCAATGGTCTGTTATGAAATTGAAGTAGTCCTTTTACGGCTAGGAAAGAAACCATGCTGTTTTCAGATGTTGTGCATTCTAACCTGATCACTTCCAAGTGTGTGACCCACTTCCGTATTTACCTTTCCAAAATTGGTTTTCCATGTTGTTGCTTGTCTGAAGCTCTTCTGTAGAGGATAAGTAAAAAAAATAGCTTCTAGGAGGAAATCTCTTATAAGGAGAAATTGTTAAAATATGATGCTGATTTTGCTCTGAAATGCTTTGTGTGCATTGTGTGCAAGTAAGTTTGAACCATGAACGTGATTTCTGTAACTTCTGCTGTTAAGTCCTAATTTTTCTCATACCTAACACTTAGTGAGACTTAGCCTGGATTTTAATGCACACAGTAATAGAAGGATTATTTGATTCAGTACAAAAATCTACAATTTGGGATTTCTGGAAAGTTCTAAAATGAATAGGAATCTTTTCCTCTTTAGTATCAGGAATGTGCATCTTATTTCTCCACTTTTCATTTCTGGCTTCTGTGTAGGTCATGACATTTTTAATTTTGAGGGTGTTCTCATGTCTGGACTGGATGTCTTTGAAACAGAATAAAAGAAAGTAAAATTAAAAATCTGTAATACATACTTTCAGAAGGTCTCACTTCAGAAATTAAGAATATGCTCCAGTGAGGTCTTTAGGCTGTTTGTTTAAAAGCAGCTAAACTGGGGGCGATATGTAAGCCCTTAGTAAGTCTCACTTGAGCTTCGTACTTCTAGGGTCTGTGCTGAATATTAGTGCTGGACTGATGCGATGTCTTCTCATGATGCTAACTGCTTACCCTTTATTATTTATTATTACTATCTTGGAGATCAGCTAAAACTAATGATAGATTGCTTACTCCTTTCATCCACTGAATTTTCAAGCAGAGATTGCAGAAGCACTTAGTAGTGCAGGGTTTCTCCAAGGGACTCTGCAGAGAGCACATCTAACATGACACAGCCATGTTATGATTCAGCTACTTTAGAGATGTGTAATTGTTACATGTACAAATAAAATGGTAGGCATTCATAAAACGATTTAGATTACCAGTGAGAAGAAAATCTACTGCTTCTGCTTGCAGATTGGGTGCAGAATTTTATCATCAATATTTGTGACTGTAAGCTAACACACAAATGTGATCTGTATTTAATATTGTTGTATGTATTCAGAATGCACACCAGTGAAAATTTAGAATTTACTCTCTGAAATAGAAATAATTACTGTGCCACTGACGACACTACACTAAACAGAACTGTTCTTAATTTAGACTTATAAAATGTGGAGCCCATCTCTACTGGTAGAGGATGAATATCCTGACATATATAAAAAGTAAACATTAGGAGAAGGAAATTAATAGAAATGGGAATCTGGGCAAAAATTCCATGGTCTAAATATGAAGGCAGTCTAAGAAATTGCATAATAAATGGATCAAATAAGGCTAGGAAAGAAAATACTTCCATAAAATAAAAAGGGGTTGTGGTACAGATTTTAAAGTTGTAAAGATAAAACTAATGAAGTATTTATCAGAATTTTGCATAAACATTTCTAACAAAGCTGAATTGCAGTATTTTCTATTAAAGTATGATATGTCTGAGTAGAATGCAAGCATAAAGATTTTTTGCATTTTCTCATGTCTTAAAAAATATAACTATTAAATAATAATAATGATCTCTCAAGTCCTTAATCACTGAATTCTGCAAATAGACAGATTAAAATATGTAAAAACCTTAGCTATCCCTACAGGCCTGGATGGAGTGCTCCAGAATTTAATGGAGATTCCAGACAGAATTTTTATAAATTCCTCAGGCATCCTCTAAAATTTAGCACACGTGGTTGGAGACCCCTTTCTTGCCCCTCTGAGTGTGCGCATTGTGCCGCACTGAGAGAAGGTAACAGAAACTGCCTACAGTTGAGTAGTTGTTCAGACCCAGCTAGCAGCACCGTTCACTGCTTTTAATTTCGCAGTGGTCCATGGTGGTTGCTTGACATGAAGTTCTATACCCCATATAGGATCATCTAAGAGCAGTAATTCCCATAATCATGTGCTGAATAATCCTCAGTTTATTTTCAGGAGGAGCCTATTGATGCAAGTGTTGAGATGGAAGTCCAGGGGTTCCAGGACTATCCAGCTCCCCTCCTTTCTCCATGGGGACAGGAGAAGGGCCCAGGCCAAAGAACTGAGTCTAGAACTTCCTGGTTCAGCACATCCATCTGCAGCTGCCAGTTTCTGAGCTGCAGGAGCTTTGTCTGCAGGGACTTTGGATGTCATCCCACAAAGTTCTTCCAGCTCTTTCTTCTTACTACAAAGAAGAAGTCGTACTACAAAGCCCAGAGTGATTCCTGTCTTTTCAAACCCATGGCCTGAGTCACTTACCAGTGAATCAATAGGAGTTCCTCATTTTCCTAACATCTTGAGTAAACTGTCCTGTGCACTCTGATTTGTAGACTAATCTATGGTATGTATGGGCTCAAGTCATAAACTCGAGGGAAATTTTTGGCATGCATTAAAGCATGTGTTTCTCATACATTTAAAATAATTGGTGAATATGGGAGGTCAGATACATCTGTCACTGGATGGTGAAACCTCAAATATTTTAATACTGGAATATTGAAACTATTTTCTTAATAGAATTATCTTAAGAATTGTCTCTGTGTCTGCAAAAAGAATAAGCAACCCTGTAACCATGTTGATATTGAAACGCTTGAAAGAAAAAGTAACTATGCTCACATCATAGCAACAAGAGAAATCCATACATCGTTCTTTGTTGATGTATAATATAAAAAAAATAAAAATACTTTCTTGCCTGAGATGTTATAAATAATGTGAAGCTGTATGAGTATATTCTACTACAGATAATGAAATATGCAAAATTTGAAAACACTAATTATTAAATTACGTAATTTTCAAATAATGATTTTTAGACCAATTTCTGTAGAATCTTGAGAATAAGCTTCCTCAAGATACTTATTTTCTCCATTTGTTTTTCAAATCCTCCCTTTTCTGTGTACCTAGAGATCTTCCTCTTCCCAGTAGATCTCTTTCATCAATTCTGATACCACTTCACATTCAGAACTGTGTCAAAATAAAATAATTGCTGGCATAGATATGTATAGATAGATAGTTTAAAAAAATGGATGTTTTCACATTAAATAAAATATTTTGCACTAGAAGAAATATCCAGCTAGAAAGCAGCAAAATAACTAGCATTGCTGACCTTGTTTGTTGTTGGAGCTGATATTTAACCAACAAATATTTACACAGAGGTGAGGTTTCGCATATATATAACTGTACCATAGATGAAAAACATGAGTCATTGTTTAAGATCAAGTCTTAGAAACAAGGTGGAAGGCCCAAAAATATTTAGATACTAAATCTGACAACATGGAATTTGTGGAATGTATTTTCAATGAATAGACAGTTTAATTATCTGCTGTGTAACTGAAGTACCTTGGCTATGCTGTTACTTCATCCTAGCATGTATGTTTGTTTGCATAGGTACGTGCTCACCAGTTAGTTTTACCACCTTGTGATGTAGTGATCAAAGCCGTAGCTGACTACGTCCGTAATATTCAGGACACCACTGATTTGGATGCCATAGCAAAAGATGTTTTTCAACATTCACAGGTAAAGTGTAAAGCAAAGTAGTGATTTGGGGTTTTTTAAAAACAATTGTCCTATACATTTGTGCTGAACAACTGCATTCTGTGAAAGTAGTGTTTTGCATCAGTTGATAACAGGAATCTGTTGGTATATGCAGTGTCTTAGATAACCTAATTTCACTTTGCACACTTTCCAAAGGTAAAACTACTGCATTTACCCTCAGTGATGTAAAGTTAAATTCTTGATAACAAAGGGCTTTTGTAGTCTGGCTTTGTGCACTGTCATTGAGAATCAGTGGTACATGAAGGTAGTCTTTTCAGACTTTATCTCTACATGGATTGATATAATATTTCTTGTGCTGGAGTAGTGCTATAGTCCTCAAGGGTCCATAGGTGTTAATACTGTATGTGATATAGCATACATTAGCTACAGTACACTGCTGACCTATGGATGACATACCTGGATTTGCTCCTGACATATATGCTTTTTTTTTTTTTTTTTTTTATTTTAGTCTAGAACAGATGACAAAGTTACTCGATTTAAGAGAGCAGTTGCTTATTACTCGGCAACTAATAAACCTATGCCATTTCATCCACCACATTACCTAGGTAAGTAACTAAGGAAATAAGGCTTTTCATTTTGACTAAAACCTGGAATAACCCTAAATCAGAAGGATCTTATAAAAAATATTTATATTCTCTGGCAATTTTCATTGACCCTTGAATATGAGGTTTCAAAAGAAGGTTTTCACAGGGTATGTCCAGAGGTGGTGTTCTTCCCCCAAAAAGAGAACAACCTGGATTGATTTTCCTCTTAGCTATCTCTGTATCAGTTCTAGCATTAGGACACTTGAGAGCATAGTGATGTAAACAGCAGAAGTCTGGTGACGAGTTCCAATCATGAAGACAGTTTCTATTTCTATTCCATAAAACATATTTCCTGTTCCTCAATGGACTTAACTGACATGTTTTAGAAATCCCTTTCTAGTCTTTGTTTTTTTGATGGCATAACATACCATGCCACAGGTTGTTCTGGCATTGCACATTATTCTCAAGACTTACAAATTAACTGTGTGATCACAGGATTTGAGATGAAATTTTCTAAAGATTTTCAGTTACCACACTGGTATAAGAGATTTTTCCTTCTCTTTTTTTGGGAGTGGTATGTCTTTATTTGCATTCAGAGACCTGAATTAAAGGGCATTAAGGCTACTCAAGGTCAAATATTCAAATGGTAGAAAATGCCAGCATTATGTGTCTGTGTGACATTGGTTTTGCTGGCTTCTTCATTATGACATCTCATGGGCTTTTTTTTCTTTTAAGCTTCCTTTGATTACCAGATAGAATAGAAATGTGCAGTAATGAGACATACAAAGAACTGAGAGAAGGTGAGACAAGTAAAATAGACATCACAAGCTACAAAGTATTTTTATTAAAAGTCAAAAATGAGTAAAACTTACTTAAAGGCACACTAAAAAACAATAATGCAAACAGAACAAGAATAAGTAAACCATAGAAGTAAAAAGATAAAAAGGGTAGCATGTCAAATAGTGTTTTCATGACTGTTTGGGATTTTTTTATTGTTGTGTGTGTTTGTTTTTTGTTTTTTTTTTTTTTTTTTCCCCCTCCTCCCCATTTGCAATACAGCAGCCAGACCAAATCAGTTTGGTATGCCTGGGATAGTGCCACCATATGTTCCTTCTCAGATGCTTAACATTCCACAGACCTCACTACAAGCAAAACCTGTGGTAAGTATAGTCCTCTGCCCTTCTTGGGAGAAACCTGCTGTACTCATCAAATTAAAATCTAGTTGGGAAAGGTATATCTAACTTTTTTAGCATAGGTGTTTACCAATTGAATTTTAAGTCTGGAACTATGGTGACGCTGTAAATTCCGGTAGGACAATTTTTGTGGATGTTGTCCAAGATAGCTGAGATTTAACGTGTACATTTGGAAAATGCCATTTGATTAAATAATGTGTTTGTTTTAAAAGAAAAGCCTTTTTGTTACCTTCGCTTAAGAAAGGTCACTTTATTTTAGGCCCAGCAGATGTCCAATCAGGGTGGGGCCCAAGGTCAGGGTCCATACCCATATAGTCTCTCTGAGCCAGCCATCACCTTGGAATCAGGTGGAAAAAGTCTTTCTGAGCAGAACAACTACAGTAACATTCCTCACGAAGGAAAACATACACCATTGTATGAACGATCTTCTCCAATAAATCCAGCTCAGAGTGGGAGCCCTAATCATGTGGATTCAACCTATTTTCCTGCCTCTTCTACATCTTCATCCTCTGACAACGATGAAGGCAACGGAGGTGCAGTGAAGTAAGTTTTTCATGAGGATGTTTTCTTACTTGGCTTCTGTTAAAATAAATTTACCTTCAAAATTGTTCACCAGTATCCCGAAAGTAAGAAATCTGCAAATTAGTGGTATGATAGATTTTAAAAAAATAGTTTTAGGTCACTGTGACTGCAGACATCCATGGTTCGCTCTAGTCGCCTTGTTCCTTAACAAGCAAAAATCCAAGACCAAATAATGTGGTGTTTCTCCACTTGTGCCCTTATGTTTTATTGAAAGCAGGAGAGAGATATTTTGGTAAATGTCATAAAGTCTTTGAGTTCTTTACTTTGTATGAAAGAAATATTCCTACTTCACAGTATAATTCATTAAAATATCAGTAGCTTAAAATTATGAAACTTCACTGAATTTGTAGCATTTACACTTCCTAAATTTTGGGATTATGTGGCCTTGCAAAGAAATCTGGTGTGTATGTCAGAAATTCACCATTTATGACAGTGACTTTAGAGCCCTCATTGACAGGCTGTGTGTGGAACAAAGCAGCAGTGAAATTGGTTTTGCTCTGTTCTACTCATGTGCCTTGTTTACAGCAGAAGTATTTCTGACTTCCACTAGATTGTATGTCTGTCCTTGGCAATAAAGTTGTGAAGACTTTAATTACTGCTTCCTGACCTACAAAAAGGAAATTTGAACAGAGGGAGTTTGTGTTTACCTTTGTCTTGTTAGGTGTAGTGGCTTCCTGTGTGAGAATCAAAGCCCTGGGGCTTTAGCAGGTCTGTGATTGCCTCTAAAAGTGGGGTTGTGTATAATAGTATGTAACTACTGGGTATTAAATTCTGAATAGGTCTACAGTTATGCATGATGGCTTGGACTTCGCTTTTTTGATGCACGCTGTTAGCTTTAAATATTATCATGTGTTTTGCTTGGTAAATCAAGTAAGGTTGCATAGCTTCCATGCAGTGTGGAACTGGAAAAGTACCTACTTTAGAAAAATCCATATGAAATATTTTTCAGCATTTTTGATAGTGTTGCCTTATACATTTCATGCAATAAATTTTGAATAAGTTTAGAAACTGAGACCTAGCCGGTGTAATTTGTTGCAGTTTGGAGATACAGTCTTGTAATTGAGGGAAATTATTTGGCATGGTGACAAATACTTAAAGTTCAATCAAGAATTTTTCCTGCATGTACATTATCTAGTCATTGTAATATACAGCTTTTAAATACAATCCAAATGTTGACATAGTGTAAATGAATAAATGTCAGTATTAAAGTCTCTTCAAGACTCCTACAAATTGACATTTCTAATACATAGCATCCCTTAAAATGAGAGTCTCTGGCGCATAGTTCCAATAACAATCACCGAGGATTTATCACATTGTATCTTAAAAAGCACTTTAATATGATGTTTTTGTCTTGTCCTTCAGCCATGTCAGTGGGAACAAAATAGGCTGGGAAAAACCAGGAACCCAGTCAGAAAGTCAAACGCGTGGAGAGCTGGGAGACCAAACAAAGGTAATTCCTTAAGTTCCAAACGTCACAATTTGTTATTTTATATTAAAGTTTTACAACAAACTCTGAGTAGAATTTTCAATATTGATCTGTAGGATTTAATGTAAACTTTTACACCTCTTTGTGAATTACAAAACAACACCGTTAAAGTACAGTAAGAAGTTTTCAAAGGAATATTGTAGCGTATACATAAAAATGAAAATTAAATAAGAAGTGTTAGAAAATACCAGATACAAAAACCCAGCAACGGAGAAAACAATAAACTAGTTTACTCCTTAGCTAACAATCTCATTCTTAGTTATTGCCATCTGTGTTTACCGTAGTGCGTTATTTTGATTTTTACTAAGGAGTATAGCAGTGTAAGTGTCCGTGGGTTGAGAGTTCATGTCATATAACCTACAGGGTAGTGAGAAAAGCTCTTAATACACATTTCAATGCTAGCCACAGACTGTTATAGGTGTACAAAACTCGGCTGAGGACTAAAAGTCCTTTATAACTGCCTGGTAAGAATTTCACATAATACATGTTAAAGTAGTTCTGTGGGACCAGTTAGAATATATTGCTACTTAAGTAAGGAAGGATGGGATAACTAAGCCCTTGATAAAGATTTAACATTATCCTATTAAATTTCTTCAAGATTTAAAACCATTGTCAAATTAAGAGTATGATGGTCTGTATTCCAAGTCTGAACTACATTTGGAGAGAAGAATCAAAAGCATTTGTGTTCAATGTCTGTGCGTCTTTGTGATGGAACTGTATACCAAATGTTAATTTTCTGACAAAAAAAACTAATCATGAGTTAGTTACGCTATAGACAAATAGAATATGTTCCTTGTACATTTATTATAGAAATTTCAATAAACTTGGGCTTTGTGCTTAAAATATCAGGCTGATGATTTCATCCATCAGTAGTTATTATTTTTGCAGACTACGCCCTGTACGATAACAGTATCTGCCTGTGGGTTAGTCACCATATGCAAATGCTAATTCGAGCTATTACATTCCTTTCTTCTCTGTCTCACGGGCCATGTATGAAGGCCGGCGCGTCGCAGCTGCAGCCCTGCGTGTGTGCTGCGCAGCCTGATGTCCTGCGGCGGAGGGAGCTGAGCGGGGGAGCAGCCAGAGCAGTGGTAGTGCCTCCCCTGGAGCTGGGCGGTGGACGGGTGGGACATGCTGCACTGCATGTCTGGCTGTCTGTACATGCAGAATTAGAGCTGTATAAGCAGAGATTAAACTTTCCGATGCATACATGTGTGCAGTCTAACTTCAATGCATTCAATTTAACGTATAAATGCTTGTGAATTTTACTTGCCTATTTTCATTCAAAATCAAACCGTTTCTTCAGCCTTCAGTAGCAGAAGACAGTTGCATCTGTTGAGCATGACAAGGAGGATTACAAGTACATTTTGTAGATGAACTCATTTCCCAGAGAGGTATATATTAATGATTAAAAAAAGAAATATTTCCTGAAGAATTCAACTGAATGAGCTATGTGAATTTCTTAGGTAATTTAAAGCACTGAGAATCTGGCATAGATTAGACAGATAGCAGCAATCTTGACAGTCCTTTCACTTGACTTAAATGTCAGAATTCCTTGCTCATAGTTGTCTCACTGTGTGGTTATACATGACAAAAGTATGCTTGTCTCATTTGGGTGGATGTATATTACTAACGAGAAAAAAAAAATACTTTTCACTGTTGTAGTTCCTCACTTTCGGTGTTTGAGTATTGCTGGAGCAGCTCCAGGAAGAACCCAAGTAGTGCAAAAGGGGGGAAGGCATTGCTGTTGTTTGGGGTTTTTTTTCCATCTTCCCTCTGTGCCCCCGGTAATTGGCAGTTCTGGAAACTTCTATGTGGTCCAGTATCACTGACTTTTAGTTGTTGGGGTAGTAGAAGACAGGGACAAAACTGTTTAAACTGATAAAGAAATACTTGATAACATAATACAGATCTAATAGAGCTATTGCTCACATATTTATAAAACCATTCTGTATTAGTATATTGTGTTGAAGTGTTCTAGTTTATAGGTTTTAACAATTTCTTCTGTATACTTTCATTTTTATAAAAAAAATGAAGTCTAGATTACCTACTCTAAAATACAGTCTTTCAGTAATGTCTTCTTCAATGGTGTGCTTAAAATGTGATCTGAAAATAATGTTGCCCCTTTGATATTTTCTAGGGCATGTTTTTACTAATATATACCTTTCTGTAGGCTTTTGGACATTGTGTGGGTTTTTTTTTTGTTTTTACATGCAGGTTTGTATTTTTCATAAGAGCGAGCAAGTGAACAATCTGAGCTTGCTTGGGCCTATTTTTTATGTTACCTGTTCTATGGGATTTCATGGCTTTGGCCATTTCTGTTTCAGCTTTGTTTTTAAAGTCTTATGAAGGATGTGAAATTTTCTACACAAATTGTGAAAATACTCATGCATGAGGTATCGTCAAGTGAACAAATTAAATTTCAGTCTCAAAGTTTTTAATATTACTGTAATAGTTTATAGACACGAAACTATTACAAACTCTTAAGCTAAAAACAGCTTTCAGTTTTGAAGACAAGGACTTGTAGGAATGAAGTCTACTTTTTTAGGTAGTATCTGTGAGATTCACAACATAAATGCTTGCAAAAGGCTTATTCACCGGGAGGTTTACAGTATATTTTTTTATGCGTCATATTTATCATATAAATTTGTGAACTGCATTTCTAGAAATGGAATGAAATGCCACTTAAATCTTGCAGTCAGAAAATGTTGCCATTTTCTCTTTCAGTCTTCTTGGATAAGAGAATTTTATGTTTAAAGAAAAACCCAACAAAGCATTTACAAGGCTTTTGAGTTCAGACAGTATATTTTAAATGTCTTTAAATTGAACTGTGTAGTTTTTCCTGCTTCATTTAGAAATGCAAGCTGAGAAGCGATGTGTAGTCTAGATAAATTACAGACTTTCTGACTGTCAGTTAATCTATTTAGTTGGTAGTGTCTTAGAAATAGAGGTCATTTCCGTTTTAAGGTTGAGGCCATTCACATTTTATTGAGAGATCATCAGTCCCCCTTCTGTATTGTGCAACTAAAAAATAAAGAAAATAATTACCATTGCTGTTAATGCGTTTAAGCTTTACCATAATACTTATTTTTTTCAGTAATTTGCTTCTGCTAGCAAACAATGGCTGAAAGTTTACATTTTCTGATAATCTTTTAGCCAGCATTGGATAATGGATTCTACATACTGATACAACATGATGTGAAGATTTACTATTTTCATTGTGGGCGAAGAAGGAAATTTTTTGTTTCTCTTGGATGATCTGATATGTTTCCATACACATTCAAATGCACTTTATTTTGTGTGTTCTGTTATAGGCAGAAGGTTCCTCTAGTGCTTCTTCAGGAAGTCAGGCAGCTGATGTGAAAGGGAATCAAACCAGTAATCCACAAATCCCATGCCTGTTGTCAATGCCCACCAGAAACCACATGGATATTACTACCCCTCCATTACCTCCTGTAGCACCTGAAGTATTAAGAGTGGCAGAACACAGGCACAAGAAGGGGTTAATGTATCCCTACATCTTTCATGTCCTAACCAAGGTATGACATTTTAAAATTATGTACTGTGAAATAAAGATTCTGTAAAGATAATTGCACTTGTATTTCTGGCTAAAGAGTTTCATAAATTTACATCCTTCTTAATGCTTTGAGTTTTGGTCCATTTTTAGTGCTTCTAGCAATTTTTTTTCCCCTGTTTTCTAACCACTGATCTGGTCTAGTACATTGTTCCAATAAATATGACATGACTGTAATTAGAAGGGTTTACTTACAAAATTAATCATTTTTCCTGAATATATGTAGTTATTTTTATATCTCTGTATGTAAATGTGTATATTTCTGTGTATGTATGTGTGTATATATGTGTGTGTGTTTTTATTTAGAGTCCATTTTCATCTAAAAACTGTGTATGTGCTTTGGTGTCTGTGCTGTGTCTTTTCTGGTTTCAGTGTTAGATTGTTTTTCCTCTAAATCTGATCCCTCCCATCCCTGGTAGGTGGCCCTGATAGAAACATAGCAGCTATAAGAAATCTTCTTTGTATAATCCTAAAATGTAGTTATAGATGAACTTGATGATGCTCCAAATTTTTGTTCATTTTAGTTTGGCAGAACATTTCTGATTTTTTTTTTTTTTTCCTTGGTTTGGCTATTTTATGTGCTAGCCTTCAAATCTAAGGTAAGTTGCAATCATTTTCACACAGCCTAGGACTCTTTGCTCAGTGTGTCCAGTAAAAAAATGTACCTGAATGGACACATAAGGACACCTTGGAAAGCAGTGGGAGAGCTTCTTACAGAAATAGGGAGTGATAACCTTCCACTGTGTCTGGAAGCTGCTGAAGTCTGCTTTGTGTTGAACTGGGAGGAGCCAGAGCAGTGGTGTTCCTACACAGCTCTGTATTTGACTTAATCTAGTCTCAAAAGACTTAAGTTCATTGTTCTTTTTAAGTGCAATCAGTTGAGTCCCAGAACAAGACAACTTTAATCTTCCTCTTTAGTGTTCAAAGTGCTTAGTACTGGTCCTCGTACATCAATCCCATTTGATGTACATACTTGTAGAGCATCTAGCAAAATGGCACCATCCACATTCCTGTTAACTTATATTCATCTTAAAAATCCACTTCAGGACAATACGGAGCATAGACAGGGATCTATAAAAAGAAGTTTCTGCATCAAGGTTGAGGTTTGGATTTCCTATTTCCTGCGTATTTGTTTTGCACTGTAGCTTGTATTGCTGTCATGTTCTTTATCAAAGAAAAGGAGAAGAATCAAAAGGTCTATGAAGAGCAGTGATGCCAGTTCTGTTTCACACTTTGCATAGCCAAATATTCTCAGTACATTTAAATAATACTTGATGTTTAATCACAGAATCATTTAGGTTGGAAAAGACCTTGAGATCATCTAGTTCAACAATAAATCTAACACTGTCGAGTCCACCCACCCCTAAACCATGTCCCTAAGAGCCACATCTACATGTCTTTTAAATACCTCCAGGGTGACTCAACCACTTCCCTGGGCAGCCTGTTCCAATGCTTGACAACCCTTTCAGTGAAGAAATTTTTCCTAATATCCAATCTAAACCTCCCCTGGCACAACTTGAGGTCATTTCCTCTCGTCCTATTGCTTGTTACTTGGGAGAAGAGACCGACCCCCACCTCACTACAACATCCTTTCAGGTAGCTCTAGAGAGCAATAAGGTCTCCCCTGACCCTCCTTTTCTCCAGGTTGAACAACCCCAGTTTTCTCCCTGTGCTCCAGACCCTTCACCAGCTTTATTGCGCTTTTTTGGACATACTCCAGCACCTCAATGTCTTGCAGTGAGGGGCCCAAAACCAAACCCAGTATTCGAGGTGCGGCCTCACCAGTGCAGAGTACAGGGGGACAATCACTTCCCTAGTCCTGCTGGCCACACTATGACTGATACAAGCCAGGATGCTATTGGCCTTCTTGGCCACCTGGGCACACTGCTGGCTCAGATTCAGCTGGCTGTTGACCAGCACCCCAGGTCCTTTTCCACCAGACAGCTTTCCAGTCACTCTTCTCCAAGCCTGTCGTGTTGTGTGGGGTTGTCGTGACCCAGAACTCAGTCTTGTTGAATCTCATACAATTGGCCTCAGCCCAGCGATCCGGCCTGTCCAGATCCCTCTGCAGGGCCTTCCTACCTTCAAGCAGATTAACACTCATGCCCAACTTGGTATATTACATCACACAACGGGAGGAAACTAATTAAATGCCTGCATTTGAGAAATCCACTCCCAACAGAGGAAAAAAAGTCAATCTAAAGATGGTTGTATAAAAAATAAATCTGTATTACTTAAGACTGTTTTTCTTTCCCTACTCTCTGAAATGCTTTTGAACAAGTATGCACAGGGGACCTGAAGTATACCATGGGTACACTGACAGATAACCTGTTGTAAAATTATGGAATTCTTTATAAATTGGTATGTAGAAACCTTTTAGATATACCTAAAGTAGTGGTGTGTGAGTTAAACCTGACAATATCCTAATGTAATCACTCCAAGATGTCGCCTACAGTATTCATTGCTAGGACAGTTTAAATGTTTTTTTAAGTGAAAGTAGCAAAACAGAGCGGTTGCTTCTCAGTGTTTGAAATAAAGGCTGATACCTGGGAGCAATGTAGTAAAGTTAGTAATTTTCCAAGAAAATCTTTACATGGTTGGATAAACAGACACAGAAAACATAGACTGTTGCTGCTGTTTTGAGAGAGAATGTTGGAAGGTTCTTTCATGCCTTTTCAGAAAAAAGTATAAAATGCTAAACTTTATATACATTCAAAAACAACCTTGCTCATCTAATTCTGTTATGATTTTTTGACCAGGTCTTTTCATAATGTTGTTTTTTACAGTGAGTCCCCAGATCCTTGCACTGAAAGTCAAACGGGTGTTTTTAGACAGCATGACTGTTTTTAAAAATAACTTTCTGAAATCTAGATGAGCTTCAAATGTGTTTTGACTCTTTTTGACTCTCTCAAAACGTGTTAGTGTATTTTCATGTGTACTATTTCACTTTTCAAAGTATCCATATTTGAAGATCAGCATTTAGGTAATCCTCACCTGCAAGATAGTCCAGACAAGAAAAAAAAAGTGTGTGATGGAGAAGAGAAAGAGGAAAGCAACAGGGATAATCAGAACCTGGAGACTTACTGGAGGAAAGCAAGTAGATTGTAGGGTAATTCTCCCCTGGTGTTAACTTCACATACCCAAGATCCACGTTACTGCTGAATTACATTTTTCTTGACTAGGTGAGAATTATGGTGGAGCTGGATTGAGTTACCATGCATACCTAAATACTATAACGTGCGATATTTTTCTGCTTTCTTTCATGCAAAAGGGTGAAATCAAAATTGCCGTTTCTATAGAAGATGAAGCCAACAAAGACCTGCCTCCTGCTGCTCTCCTTTATAGGCCAGTTCGTCAGTATGTTTACGGAGTCCTGTTTAGTTTGGCAGAAAGCAGAAAGAAAACTGAAAGACTTGCTTTTAGAAAGAACAGACTTCCACCAGAATGTATGTACTTTAGAATCTGTTCTTTATTTCTCTTCCCTTTGCTATGTTTTTTATATCCATTTGTACTGTGGTTTGAATGAGAATAGTTGCTAAGATTTCATTGGTGTAGCTAATGCTGGAGGAATTTATGGCTTATTTGGTCCCATGGATAATAGCAAAAGATGTTAATTTGAGATTTTATTTCCTGTAGTTATTTAAAAACTGTAAATGTTATAATTTCTAAGCAAGCTCTGGGGTTTGTTTTTTAAAAATGTATGCTCAAGCTGCTGTCAAGCTTACAGGAAGTAATGTCAGCTTGTGATGTAATTTTCAAAGTATATGGCAGAACTTGATTATTGGAAACTTCTGTGCATATGCATACAAATTTGCCTTTTCCCTCTCCTTCCCCCCCCCACCCCCACCCCCGGCCCCCCAAAAAAGAGAGAGATGCATATGTTAAGTTCCCCTGTATTCCTTAACATGTAATTAAATATACTTCAGTGAAATCTGCAAGTGTGTAGTGTCATTCAGGTACTGGCATACAAAAACCTGGTTCAAAATCTGCAGATGTCAGGTGTAATGTAAGTAAAGGTAGACCTGGGTGAAGACAGACTGAACTTTTGCAGACTTGTCAAAAGATCCTTTTGCTAATTCAGAGGGATTAATGTTAATCTTCATATTAATCTGGAAATTGCCTTTTTAAGTCTTCTGCTTCCAGGAATTACTGTCATTCCATAAAATTCAACCTCCTTGTTCTAGAGTATTTTTCTGACAATGAAATGCGTACAAAGAAATGATTGAACTTTACAGTGGCATCTTATATAAAGGTTAAAGGAATGTTAAAGCATTAAGTGAATGGCAGCAGCAGTATTTATATATACATAGGAATCTGCTGTCACTAGACTAAATTTAAGAATCAGAGATTTAGAATGTATGAAAGCATCATTCACAGTCTTCACATGTAAAAGGATAAAAATAAGAATCAGTTGTAAACTTTATGTTCATTCCCTCCTGTTTTTAATTCTGAAATGTCTTTGTACATCCATAGTGAAGATTCTTTAATTTCACATAACGTAGTATTTCAGGTTACAGGGTTATTTCAGGATTAAAACAGTGACATTATTTGCAATATTCATTTATCCTCATTAGACTTCTGTCCTTAAAAGTGTACTATAGTGTAGTGGTAAAATAGCTGAATGCTGAAGGTCTGCTTCAGTTTTCAGAATGTTTTCATGTTACAAACCTGGAATGTTCTCTGTAGGCTACTGAGGAAAGCTATATAATCTCTATTTTCTCTTCATACATATGCTTTTCAGAGGTTTATTCTCAATGGAGGCTTAAGAAGTGCTACTGCTGACTTGATTTAGTTACAGGAGCTTGGGCAAGTCTTGCTGCAGGACACATTCAGCTACTGACCTCCTTCTCTCTTAGGGCTGACTATGCTCTTAAAAAATAATTTAAAAGATTGAATACCTGCCCAAAAGTCTGTTGCTTCACTGCAAAGCTAACAACGCTAGTAAAGATGGATTTGAGCCAAGATGCAAGCATGTGTTCTGGAAGGGCTGTGTTTCAGGAACACATTTATTTTTGTCACTTCTCTTACAAAGTAGCAAGAATTGGGCAAACTGTGCAAGATGCGAAGAGAGAATAGTGTCTTAAGTGATAAGAGCAGATTTCTCAGATCAGTTAGTCACACTTGTTAGCTCTTACTGACTTTTCTGAGGATCCAGACTGTAGTGAACTAGTGATGCTGATTCTCCTTCAGTGTATTAATTTTTTTGCTGCCCTCAAAAATTAGTAAGTTATGAAACACTGTAATTAAGACAATTAAGAGAAAATGTAAGAATTAAAAGATGTTAAGAGAATTAAGAAATTAATTTAAAGAAATTTACATTGTCCGTAAGATTTATGTAGAGGGGTAATGAATGTATTAATATCTAAAATCCTGTCATCTTTGTTGTATAAACCATAACACTGGCAACAAAATAATTGTACATGAGTAATTTGCAAGTATATTGCATGCGTGGGTTATAGGAGGCTATGAAAAATGCATCATAAACTAGCATGTTTATTAATAATACTAAGTATATTGGCAGCAGGATAATTGATCTTTCGTAAAATGGATGACTTCCTGTCTTTTATATGATTATTTTTATGTAGTTGAAAAGCCAGTGAAAATCAACAGATCTATTAGAAGAGGTAGTCAGTGAGGTTCTTCATGATAATTGTCTGCTAAGTAATGTCTTTACTGTACATGTCCTCGTGTCTGCTCAGAGAGGATATGAGAAGCTGAATCACAAAGTCCTTGATTGTGCTTTTGCTGGCAAGGGCATTGCATGGGCTGCGCTGCCCTTCCTTCTGAGGAGATGGAAACGGTGTCTAACTTGCTCTTCTTTTGAAGCTCTGGAAGTAGTTAGTTCCCATGTTATTATAGATACTTATATGTAGATGAAGCCATCTGCCTTTTCCACTCTGTGGAAAAACACACTTGTATAAGCTGCCATAACTCCTAGTTGAATCCAAAGGTTTGTTGTTTTAAGCCTAGCCACCTTGTGATGTACTGTTCTCCATCAAGGATGTATTCAACTGATGCTTGGTTCTGCCAAAAGGAAAGCTGTATCTTGGGCAGTAGCCCTTTCGCAAAACCAAGCATGCTTAGCTCAAGCTGTGCTGTCAGTAAAGATTATAAGGTTAAAAATTATGCTTGATTAATCTGCATTAGCTAGCTCATCTCTTAGTGGTATTGGACACCTCACACCTCACGTTCAGTTCATGGAAAAAAAAATGAAAAGAGAATACCAAAACCACCTGAGCTGTAGGTAGCAACAAGGACTCTAACAGGTTGAGTGTGCAGGATGCTGTTGCTAACCACTTTAGAGCCTGTAATGGCAATCACATGTTTATCAAGCAGGTTACCCTGATGCAGGTTGCTGACCCTTTTTACTTGGATTGACTTTAAAAATGTCGTGAGGGTAACATTCAAAGCAGATGTTAATATATTATGCAGTTGTTTAGGCTACTTTTAGTATTTAAATTTGCTGATCAGCAGCAGGAGGAAGTTTAGTATGAACACCAGCATAATTAGCACTGTGATGTTGTGGCTGAACACACTCTGATCCTGAGTGTTTATTGTAGCTTATCTCCAAGTGGAAGTCCTGGGAGGAAAACACAAAATGTTCCTCTGAGGACAGAGAACCTTAGCCGCTGAGGAAGATCATGTCCTTGGCAGCAGCCCCAGTACAGAGTTGTCAAAGGTGTAAGAAATGCCCTGGAGAAATACATGGATGTAGACAAATCCTTGATTCATCCATTAGGGTAAATGCTAAATTAGGGTGAACAGTGCTACAGTTACTTGTCAACTGATACAGCTGTGATTCCTCATCCCCATCATTCAGAGAGGATACTGTTGGCCAGTCCACTAGAGTGACCTTCATATTAAACAATTCTGCAAGAATCATGGTTACCTTTCCCATAATTACCATTCCTTTTTAAAATTTTGAAGCCAGGGTGAATCTCCAGGGTGATCTCTACAGGTAGTGTGTTACTGAAGATGGTATGTTTTGAGAGCAAACTGAGGTACTCTTCCTGTGGCCATAACCTCACAGGGTCATGGAAGTTGTCATACCCAGAAAAGATCTGAACCAAATTTGAACGTTGAAACATAGGATTGCTGATAGAAAACATGGGCATGCTCCCTTCTTCTAAGCTTGAGGTCTTTGTATGTGAAATATGAATGAATGAAACTGTAGTGAAATATTTGTACAGCTCTGTATTCTTGCTGTTGTCTGCTTTTACAGGAGTTGAGGAAGTGGTCATCTGAGGGTGCTTAGATTTGATGTGCACATAGAGTTTGCATCTTCTTGCCTCTGGAGGGGCGTCCAAACTGAGAAACTGAGTGTTGCTAGGAATATCGCCTCCACTGTCAAAAGGAGGTTATAAAACAGAACTTTACAAACAACTATTTTATGTCAATTGTGAACAGTTTGGCTTTTTTTTTTTTTTATTGCTAACAGATTAAACTGTTCTTCACAGTAGCCTCATTATGTTTCCTGTCAGTTTGCTGAGAGAGCCAAGATGTTTTTGTCCAGAAGTACCTCCATTGCTTCTGAGACCTAAAGCAATTAAACAAGTCTTTGAAAGTCTACGTAAAATACATCCTTTTATTTGTTCATGTTTACTGTCCCAGGCCTAAACAAGAAGTGAACACTGGTGTGACAAACTGAACAAATAACAGAGTAGCATGGCTGGCTGTTAAAGCCCATCTTAGATAGCTTGGTGGCATATAGAAACTGGTAGCAACCAAAATAGAACATGGTACTGTAGTGAGGCTAACAACTAAATATATCAGAATATTTATTTTCATTGCTGCGTGTTCTTTGTAAAACTTACCCTGAGCTCTGTGAAATGTAGCTATAATGCTAGAGTAGTTTTGTTCTAGAAAAGCATGAGAGTGCCTTGGAGGTTCTTTTTTTAGTCCCAGTCGTCACCTCTGCCATGGTTTGCCTGTTCCTAACTATAAAATTGTAAGGCTGATGTCCAATTGCTGAAGGAGACTTGGTAGCTGTAAAGGCTATCCTGGCACTGGTAGTGCTCTCTTCTCAGTCTGTAACAAGAAGATTTCTAGCAGAAAGAGCAGGTCTGTGCTCCTGCCATGAATCTCTCTGGGCTGTAACCTGAAGCTTCACTAACAAGCTCCTTGAATCTTTTTGCACTGGGCTCTGAGTTAAGAAGGGTGAAAGCAGATTTTGAGCTGTGTCAAAGTTGGGGTCATTCCAAGGCCAAAAGTATAATTTCTCAGTCTTGACTTTTTTTTTTTTAAACTTGTGTTCTGTTCTGGTTGTGTTCAAACAGAAAAAGGGAGATGATTTAGAAGCAATATGGATTTGGAGAGTTTTTGTTTTGATGTGAATAAAAGGGACCTTAGCAGACACAAAAATACTAACTTCTTAATAGAAAGCAGTGCAGTAAATTTAAAGACTTATGTAATGTTTTGTAAAATTTTGAGGCAAAAAACCGCAACCAAACCCACCCATATTTGAGATCTCATTCCATTGCAGTAGGTGATCAACTACAAACAAGTGTATCGTATGTTTTAAATCTGATTTGAATAAAATCGCTAGGATTATATTGTTTTTAAAAGACCACATATGGAATATATTTGTATGTATGTACCATTTTTATTTATCACTGTAGGTTTTTGATCGATGACACATATTTGGGGAGAAAATCACATTTTCAAATTATGCGGTTTGTTTTAGAAAAATATATGTAGTTCCTTTATGATGTATATTAATTTGAAAATATTAATGTAACATTCCTAGTGTGCACCTGGTTGCATGCACTTACAAATTAAGTGCTCACAATTGAAAGATGGTCCATACAGAGTTTGAATTACCAATTTGGCAGTGTAATCCGGAACATTAGTATCTATTACAGTCTTGAAGTGATGCTTTTTGGATCAAAATCTCTTGCATACAAAGTTTTAAATATATGCTGCTTTTTAACTCAGAATGTTTTCTTTCACCTGTTGCCATTTTGTAGTTTCACCAGTGATAATTAAAGAATGGGCTGCTTATAAAGGAAAATCTCCTCAAACCCCTGAGCTGGTGGAAGCACTTGCATTCAGGGAATGGACCTGTCCTAATCTGAAGAAGCTGTGGCTGGGAAAAGCAGTAGAAGACAAGAACCGAAGAATGAGGGCGTTTTTGGCCTGTATGAGATCAGATACACCAGCAATGCTCAATCCAACTAATGTGCCCACTCATCTTATGGTGCTCTGTTGTGTACTAAGGTCAGTACTTAAGGTAAAACAGAGTGAAAAAATGCTTTACTGTGTAATCACTCTGACATGTTTAACTTTGTATTAAACCATAAGTATAGAAGGTGTTAATTCATATTTGCAGTGCCACTAGGAGAAGGGGTTTCTTTTGTTTTTAGAGCACTGCTGCTATGAGTCTTAAAAGCATGCTGTATATTCAGTGTTTCTTCAGTCTCTAGAGGATTGAAGGGAGGAGTTAAAAAAAATCTTATGTTGCAAAGAGGCCACTGTAGCATTTGAATTAGTTTGCCCTTACTATACTCTAGGCTTCAGCTTACTAATAAATAATATTTGGGGTCTCAGAGGCTGTGTTGGAGAAGTTGTAAAAGCAAAAGAAAGACTTCTTCAGAGAACAGCTTGATAGCAGTTTACCAGTATGTAAAGCTTGTGTGAATGATATTCTACCTATCATGTTTTAGATTCCCTGTGGTAGAATTGCTCATCTAGTTGAAATTATGATAACCAGCAGTTGAATTCTTAATTCTGTACTTCAGCTTTTCAAAGAGAAAGTCACAAGGTCCGAAATACTTACCTGTCTAATGTTCAGATTGACAATTGACTGAGGAACTGAGAGATACTTACCCTTTTGGAAAGGGGTCATTATTTCAGTATAACTACCTTATAAATCTGTCAGAATCCAAGGTTAGCATGTTGCACATGAAAAGTTTTAAGGCATTTCTGAGAGTGATAAATGTAAATTTATCTTCAGTTGTATTGAACTTCTTCTTGCCTTTTGAGCAGTAAAACTCATTTCTTTTTCTCCGTATAGAATAGTAAGTACACAAAAAATATAGTCTAAATGGTATCTTAAATCAGAGTTCCTCATTTCATTTGGACATGTTTCTCCTGTGATGTGTCGCATATAGGAACTGTTATTTAGTAAGATGAGATGAGCATAAAATTCACCGGCTAGATAATTTCTGAATAATGTGTTATCTGGAAAACATGTTCACAATGTCCTTTTACCATTAGTCTTTTTTATAAAGACCATTAATCTTTATATAACTTTATTTTTAGATGTATCAGAATCCACTTATGTTTTAAATTCTATGTTGGCTGCCTGTCCTCCCCCTTCTTCACTGGAATCAGAATTTGCACAATTGATTCACAGCTAGTAGCTCTTCCACGTGAATTTAAAAAAATTTAAACTTCAAATATTTTTAGGGTGTTGGCCTTTTTCACTATTCAGGTCTAGGCAACAGAAAATACTGCTTTGTTATTGCATTCTGGTGACTTCTGGTCACATAAAATACCACTTGATTTACCTGTTAAAGGAAGCTTCTGAATGATTATGGGCTGCTTCTGTAGGTATATGGTACAGTGGCCAGGGGTTCGTATACTTCGTCGCCAGGAACTTGATGCTTTTCTTGCCCAAGCATTGTCTCCAAAGCTCTATGAACCTGACCAGCTTCAGGAACTCAAGGTAATTCCTAACTGTAACTTTCATAATTTAAGAGATTTATTGCCAGCTGATGCATGTTGTTAACTGTAGTGGGTGTGTGTATGTGCCTGTCTCCCTAAAATCCTTGCATAACTACCTATCCTTTCCAAAATACTAATCTTAGTATTTTAAAGTGTTGCAAAGATTGATGAGGAGCTCTGTTTCACTGGTTGGATAGGTAACTAAAATCTTAAAGATATTCTATACTGCAGAACCTTTTCTCACAATTTAAGTAATTGTCTCTGAAGTTTGAAACAAATGTGCTTCCATGAAGAGATTATAAAAAAAAATATATATATATATACTTCTTCCTTGTGTGGCTATTTTTAAATACTAACCTGGTAATTTTTCATGATTCAGCATTCAAAAGTTTTTTGCAGCTAAGTATAGAAATGGAGAGAGACTCGCTTAATCGTGAATGGAAAAATGCAGGATTAAAAAAGGGAAAACAGTTTATTAATACTCACAGAATTGTAGAAATAATTATTTTAAGGATTTAAAAAGTTAAGATCTCAAAGTTTATATTTTTTTTTCTAATGCAGTAGTAGTATATGAAGCAAATACTGGTAGATAGTAAGCATTGTTTAGTGTGGTGTCCCTATTGTAGATACAGAATGCCTATCAATCTGTGCAACATTGTCTTACTCTGGGGGATTTCTCCATTCAACTTTCACATGCTCACAATGAGATTTCCTCTTCTAGCTTTTGAGCTAAAATATACATGATTTGGATTTTGCTTTTACCTTGTTTGCTCTTCAGCCTTTGTTCAGAACCTACTATGAAGTTCTGTGAATAAAATGGAAGAATTTTATCCTTTTTTTAAGCAAATATTTTTCTGAATGGAAATAGTTTTGATACTCTTTTTTCCATATAATATCTCTTAAGTCCAATAGTGTATTTGATAACTCGAAACTATAGGAGGTATTAGGATGTGTAGGGAATGCACATGCATTGATGATCAACACAGTGAAAGAGGTGAGATGATTGCCCCTTCATCATGCAACCTCACGTTGAAGAAGTAATTTCAAACAGTCTTTTAGGTACTGAAGGGCTCAAGTCAGGAAAGTCTACTGATCAGTTCTGCTCCTAGCAGTGCCTGGATATGTGCTGTCCTTAGTTTAATCAGCCAGGAGGGGGAGGTACTTGTTTCCCAAGTTTCTTCATTCACAGGTACACACTGCAGAGGGGCACAGACAAAAGCAGCAATCCTAGCACCACGCATCCCAGAAGAAACAGTAATTAAGCTCATGCAGATTTCAGTTATTGAGCTTTTCTAAGGAATATTTTGCCACTCATACCAAGTCTGCAATATCCTTCTCAAAGCTCACAAGAGGCTATTTCTCTTCTGTGGGTGACGAGAAGAATCTAGGTTGCATTCCTTCATGTAGCACCCTGGCAAGGACTTCTCAGTCTCAGTCTATAAACCAAATCAATATGCTTGAGCAAACCCAGCACTTAGCCATAGAAGTACTAATAAATTTAAGGGGAAGAAAACAACTGAATACACTTCAGAATCTATTTGAACTTGTCACACAGCAATTAGAGTATTCATGTGTTAGCAGTTGTAACAGCAGAGTTAAAAGAAAAACAAAATTCTCTTTCCATTTACCAAAGAATGAGTGCCAACAACAAAAATAATCAATAAAATCCAACAGGAAAACATTTATTTGGCCTTTACCTCATTTCTGAAAAAGATGTGAAGAAACACAGGATGAAGACAGCTATAATGAACACCTGATAAGTTCATGTGAGGCTGCTTGTTTGCTTCAGCACTTAGGACTGGATTGCTGCTGACATGGAGTACAAGCATATTAGACTTCTGACAACAGCATTTTTGAGTACTCCTCATTGTGGCTAATTCCTTAAAAGCAGCCTAAATGTCGATCCTGTCCATCAGGAGAATCATTCAGGTGCTTGCTGGAACTCCTTTTCAAGGTGTTCAGTAGACGTTCGTGCTGGAAGCCCTGTGTGCTTGCTGAGTCTTTCAGAACCCCGGAGATTCTGGTCCAAAAATGATGACAGTCATCTGCACTGTATGGAAAAGCAGTACTTTGTCTTCAGGGAAGCATATGGCCAACCTTTGCCAAAGGAATGAACTGGCAATGAGTTACCCTGTATGTTCAGAATAAATGTACTTAGATCATCTGAGGTGACAATTGTTGGTCTTGTCAGAGTATAGCCGAGAGCCTTTTAAAGTCTTGTGGAAACCATGAGAGCGTGATTCAAGACTCCAAGCTCTCCTGAAGTTGAGTGGTTGTACCTGTGGATATCGATGGAGATTCAAATGACAGTTTTGCATGCAAGGCTGGATGCATCAAAGAATAGCAGTGTATCAGCTGCTCAGTCTTCAGTGTCCATTTTCAAAACACAACACAATAAATAAATAGCATCTAGGGGTAGAGATTTTGGCAAAAGTATCTATAAAAGTTATCAAAGTCTTGCCTCTATCTTAAGATTTAATGCAAAGAGGAGGAAACCCCACTGAAAACTGATGGTCTTGGAAGTCTAAGAAAGGAATTCGCAGAGAAAATATTTTTTCCATTCCAGCACAAAATGAAAGGCAGAGACAAGGCAAGTGATAAACAGCATACAATATTTTTGTTTAATAGAAAATGTTCTCTGATTTTAATTTTTAAATCTTACTTGAAAAGTAATATGGATCATTTCTATAATATATGTTGGTTAACTGAAAGATGGAGTATTTCATGCAGTGCTGTTACTGTCTTCCTGTGAAGCAGCTGCTTCCCCTTTTGTTGAAGTCAGAAAGAGCAGCTGAGTTTGAATACAGCTGCATATCTGCAAAATGATCTGGATAGTCTTTTGGATTGTAAAGGTTGCCTATGCATAAGGAAGGTAATGTAGTTTAATTTTAAAATTTAATACCAAGGTCTTGAAAATGTTCCCAAGAAAGGGCTGATATTTTCAAAGTATTTTAAAGAACGCTAGTAGTGATATTTTCTTATGCCAGAGCTAAAAATATATTTGCTGCAAGCAAATCCCTTTTGCTTCCACCACCAGCTATAATTCCCTATTTAATTCTACCTTTGTGTATCTATCCTGCATCCTAAATAAAGCTGTTGTATGCGTAAACATTAATTCATTAATAAGAGATGCATTCTAACAGCAAAGTCTTGAATCAAGCTGATATAAAATCCATTACAAAGGAGTTGGAAGGGAAATGTGATACATGGGAAGAAAAACTGAGCGCGAAGATTGAGCTCATTCCTGAAACTTTCTCCGGGATATCTCAGAAGCACAAGATTATTTGAAATAAATTTTTTAATTACATTTTCTACTCCTAATTTGCTGTGTCTTTAAAGCTTTTCCTTGCTATAACATGCTTTAGCATTGTTTGAAAAACTTTGTACTGCATATTTATCAGTGATCTAAATGCACCTAAAGTATGTCATACATTTTAGACACCACATGCCACAAATTAAAGATGAGTATTTTATTTAAAACTTTGTACTTCTTTATATGAATTGAGGTAAAACATTAAAATATTAGAAATAATTTCCTGTGCTTTGTTGTTGGGAAAATAAGAGGGTTTTGGTTTTATCTCTCACCTCGCGTGGATGGATGGAAACAACAGCCTTCCTGAGTACTGCAGTTTTGCATATACAGGTGATAGATTCTGGTGCATTTTTCTAGTCAAACTGGCAGTTACATGCAAAAAGTCTGGACAACCTTTTAATGTCTCTCTGTTCAATAGTTCTGAAAGTAATGTAACCACTGGAATAGCTTTGAATTAGATCTCGTTATTACCTTACTGAATTTATAATTTTTTTAAAACAGATTGAGAATCTCGATCCCCGAGGAATTCAGCTGTCTGCTTTATTTATGAGTGGTGTCGATATGGCGCTTTTTGCAAATGATGCTTGTGGACAGCCAATTCCATGGGAGCACTGCTGTCCATGGATGTATTTTGATGGAAAATTATTCCAGACCAAGCTCATCAAAGCAAGCCGGGAGAAAGTTCCGCTCATTGACCTCTGTGATGGTCAGGTGTGTAGCTTCAGAAGTGTGACAGTCTCAGATATGCCAGATTTTCAGAAGTGTTAGACGTGGTTGGTTTATCAGTCATTTATTTCATGTATCATCTCTACTTTTAAAAGACAAATGTGTGGTAAATGGCTAATAGGTATTTTTCAGTTCTGCTTACTGTCCTATCTCTTGTTGATGATTTGAGATGGCATTTTGGTAGATCCAGAAAAAGTAAATTGGCATAAATTTTAATTCACTCTTTTTCTCTCTGGAAACAGAAACTTGAATGTAATTGTGATGTAATGAACAACTAAGTTGAAAACTATCTCTGCTCGTTTGTTCAAGTACTGTCTTTTTGTGTCAAGCTCACAAGACTGCCACAAAGGACTAATCTGCAATGGTTTTACAGTGAAAGAAAATTTGTGATTTCTAACTTATTTTACAGACTGTAAAGTCATTCTTATGGTCCTTAAGCTCAAAATCTTCTGACACTTCTTACAACCATATTAAAATAGAGAAAAATTAGTTCTTTTTATTGTACCCAAATCATGCAAAGTTAGCATCTGACTATAAAAACAGGAAACTGGTAAAAATCAACAGTTTCCTGAATGACCAAAACTTTTTACCTTTTGGGGAGGTATGAAATCTTAATAAAACAGCTTACCTCCTCTTATTTCTGACTCGAAGGAAGCTGATCATAGATTAAATATTGATGGTGGCTGTGGTCCCTGTCAGGCTTGTTAGCCTCCAGGCATGCTTTAGCCTGTTTACGTAAACTGTCTTTTTGCAGTCCAGGTTTATGATGATTATTCTGTTTGAAGTAAAGGGCTGCATTAAGTTTTCAGGAGGCTGTAGACAGAGGTTTCTCAGTTCTTTTCTGGAAAACCCTTTTTAACTTCTAAACTGTTTCCGTGTTACCAACTTCTAAACTGTCTTAGTATTTAGACTCCCTTCTCTCTACCAATACGTAAAGATTTTTGTGTGAACAATTTGAATATCATTGAACTATTAGTAGGTATGCAAGACAGGTTATTGTAATTTTCTAGCTAGCTTTATGGAAGTTGTTTGCAATAGTTATCTACTCTTGTATTATTTTGCTTTCTTCTTTGAATTTATTGTGTAAATGTAGCTTTCTACAACTGAAATCAAAATTTTAACATCTCTCTGTGATCTGTTTATTCATAGGCTGAGCAGGCAGCCAAGGTTGAAAAGATGCGTCAGAGCATCCTAGAAGGATTAAATTTCTCCAGGCAGAACCATCCTCTCCCTTTCCCACCTCCACCTGCCATGCCTTTCTATCCAGCTTCTATGTATCCTCGACACTTTGGGCCAGTCCCACCACCTCAGGGCAGGGGGAGAGGCTTTGCTGGTAAGTAATGGGACAGCAGCACAAAACATGGTGTGAAGCATCACCTTGTCTTTCGCATTCCCCAAACTACAAACTGACTTGCCTGTTTAATTTCATAGGAAAAATACATAAAAGCAAATAGTTGGCATGTGTTATGTGCCAATCACTGTATTTTGTTGTTACTTTTATTAGCCATAGCCTGGCAATATGGAATGTGTTGTACTGCTGTGTATTTCCATCAGGAATTTTAGTAACTCTGCCAGATCAAAATATTTTTACTGTTATTGTATGAAGTAGAAAAAAAGAGGAATGGATCAACAGTGGATGATACAAAAAGGCTCTTATTTGCACTGTACATTGCTTTAAAATGTTTATATTTATAAATATTAAGAGTGCCTAAATCAATGGACATAGTTTAACTGTCAGGATTGAAGACAACCTTTCCTCCTCCCTACCCCTCTCTATTTTGCTACAGTCATTTAACCATTGGCACCCTTGAGTGTAAATACTGATACAACCATTCCAGGCTGTTTCTAGAATTACTCACTTTCTCAAAATCTCTCTGGTACCAAGGCCCATAGATGTTTTGATACTGGACATTGGGAGCAAGAAGTTCTTGGGGTGCCACAACTGTAGCCATTGGAGCTCATTGCCAAAAAATTGTCACAGGCCTTTACAGTGCCTCATTATGCCATAGAAGTCTGGATGCCCATTGCAAACCCGGGTGAAAGGCCTGCTATTTGGATAAGAGAGAGACGCTGTGCTCGCTATGGCAGCAGGACATCTTTGGCCAGGGCTTCTTTGGTGGTGGCTTGCTCCCGTGCAGCATCACCTGCAGGAGCACAGCCCTCCCTGCTGACTCCGGAAGGGTGGAAGGAGGCAGCAGCGTCTCTGCTAGGGGCCTTCCCAGATGCATGGCCCCCTCACAGCTTTTCCCCTGTCTTTCTTTACCCTGGGTCTAACAGGAGTCTATGGCTTCGGAGGCCCTTATGGGGAAACAGTAGCCACAGGCGCTTATCGGGCCTTCCGAGTGGCAGCAGCGGCAGGACACTCCGGAGCCTTCTCTGGCAATGACAGCAACAGGACTAGCAAGTTTCAGGGCGGTAATTATACCCAAACCCCCTTTTCTTAGAGCTTCTGGCAACGGCTTCCTTCACTGTACGGTTTGGTCTGAGGCTTTCCTACTGACTGCCGATCCCCCTTTCTCCCTAACTGTCTCGGCTCTCCCTCTCTAGAGCCTGCCCAGGCTGCTGTCTGCTCTGCTCTCCCAGGCGCTCTCCCCAGGTCCCTGCCACAAGCCCTCTCGGCGCCAGCCTCTCTCATGCCTAGAAATCCTCCTCCAAACACAGGATAGCTGTGAAACCTAACGAGACAGTCTCTCTCCTGTGCTTCAAAATGCAAGGGTGGAATCTGTAATCAGCTGAACTTTGCTTGACTGTATTAACAGTTACATCTGAAATTCGGGGGCAGTTGAGCTTTTTGCTTAAACAACCCAACATAGAAATGGCTGACCTCGGTGTTACTGCTCACCCGTTCTTTTTGGCATGGACACAGGTGTGAGATTTACTTATCTACCTGAGTGCCTGTTGCTCATCTCCTGTACAAGGTGGGAACAGTGGAAACCTGTTAAGTCCAATCCCCTGTTTAGGGTAAAATTCTTCCATATATTTAGCTGTTCTTTCCAGCCTCTAAGCTTTTATCCTAAGAGACAACATGCCTTGAATGCTTCATTGTGTGAATAACTTTGCCCCTGTAAGCAACATGCATTTGAAGCTGAAAGACTTGTACAGGGAAACGTGAACCTTTTCAGATTTAATCAGTAGTTTAGTTCCTAGCCTATTAACATTTGAAGACTAATTGTGTCTGCATAAATGCTGTGTTTTGTAACCCTTTCAGTGCTGATGGTCTTACCAGTAACATCTGGCTCAGTTGCACTTACCTAGATTTCTTGAAATACGTGTTATGCCCCAGAGTTGATTTTTAAGGACAAAACACAGGTGTAAAGATAGGAGGAACTTGAATAGAAGATACATTAATATTTTAGACAATTGCAGTTTTAGCTGCTTTCTTGGTAGGGGAAGGATAAACCTACCTTTTACACTCAGATCAATTTAAATGTTATGCTTGGATAACAACTTAATGTTAGTATAGATAATTCTGCCTAGTAAGTTGTTTATAACAAGTATAATCTATGTGTCTTACGCTGATATTCGGTGCCTTTAAGCCTGCAAAAGTTACTCCTTCATTAGGAATGCAGGAAAAGAAAATAATCTTTCAATAGCTTGTAAAATTTCACATGAGTTTCTTAATGCTTATCTAAAGTATGTTTTGAATTGCTGAAATTGAAGTACTCATGTAAGATCATTTTTCTTTTCAGAATTCGTATCTATTTTTTTAAAGGGGGGGAAAGAAAGACTCTTCGGGTTACAGTACTTCTGAAAGACCACCAAATGAGAAATAATCTCCCAGTATCAAGAGAGGAGACTGTATATGTAGTAAAATTTCGATGAACCAGTTTTCATTCGTAACTTCAATCTTATGATTGTGAAGATCAAGGTTTGGTTTTGCTTTTATGTGCAGGAGTCCAACCTATTCCTTCTCAGGGAGGGAAACTTGAAATTGCCGGCACTGTAGTCGGCCATTGGGCTGGAAGCAGACGTGGACGAGGGGGTAGAGGGCCATTTCCTCTGCAGGTCGTTTCTGTGGGAGGACCAGCGAGAGGGTAAGTGCAGCCTTGTGGAATGTACTTTTCATAACTAATTTAATCAGTGGGGAAAAAAAGTAAAACAGGGAGAAGTTAGAGGCATCAGAAACTGCATACAACACATTTTAGGACACATTAGGTAAATTATACCCACTAAATATTCAAGAAAAACTTTTACATTCATTTTAAGATGTTTTTAATCAGTTATTCAGATGAATATAAGCATATATAGAGCGAGATATATACACACACACACTGGATTGTTTTGCATGAGGAAATGACTTGGAGGCTTCCTCTTACCTGGAATCAATACAGTATACCAAATCAAAATTATCACAGCACTTAATTACTTTCTTTGTCATGGTAGAACATTTCTTAAGAAGTATGATAAAATTTTCAATAACTTCATTATGTACTACTTCTGTGAAGGAGAAAACACCTGAAGGACATTTCTAAGCTTAATAGTTCTTTGCTACAGTCATGATGGGAGATGTTCTTACAAGAATATTAATTTCTTCAGTTCTTCACTACAGCTGAAATTACAGGTGCACAACGTTTCTGAAAAAGAAATACCTTATAACAACAATATCTAGTCCTTTACTTTTAAGACTATATTTTTTTCTATAGGCTTCATAGTTCTGTGCCTTACAGAACTGTCTATCATCTTTAATTAAGATTGTATCTATTACAGGAGACAATCCCAAATTAATGTGATTTATATATTATGACTGTCTTTAACTGTATTAAGGGAAGGGAGTAAAGTAGGTGTATTTATGCCATCTTGAGCTAGGAAGCAGCAAGCTGACAGAATAAGTCTGAACTGCATTAATTCCTCTCCATCCATTAGTTTAATCAAATATGCACTATAAAGCATAGTGCTAAATTCAGCAGGAGCTGTTAGAATGCCTGTCTAGTTGGACTGAGTAAGGAAATGATTGGATCTGAAGCCCTGGGAGACTGGGAGCAGGGAGAGAAGCGAGAGCTGCTGGTGTGGGTACGGGGAGAGGTAAGAACAGCAGAAACAAAGATTGAAAAGTTGAGCAGCAGCAAATAGTATTGGTATAAGAGCAGACATGACACTCTGAGGGCAGCAAATTCCAGTAGGAACATTTTATTCTCTAGAATGAGGTTCAGTTGCCAAAACATAAGCATCCAGTGTTGGTTTAGACACTTCAGACAACTGTCAGCTAACTGTGCAAGCTAGCAGAGTCTGTGGGACAGCTGTGCTCTTCCAGAGTAGCAGCTGGAGGCCAGGGGAATAATTCAAGGTGTGTGACGAGGCAGTAGACTCCTTTGGATATTATAATCTTACTCCTTAGTTTCAGTGGACAAAATAATATTTTTTTACCAGTCAAATGAGGGTAGTGTGTGATCATAAGTTTTGTTTTTCATGAAGATCCTTGAACGGAAGAATCTGGCTTACTGCAGAACTTGTTACTTTTTTTTCGGTTAAATACACTGACTGCAGTATAGTTTGTGGAAAATGTCCAGGTAATTTGTAGTGTATTACTCAAAGACTGCTGTCAGACTGAGGCACCCTAAGTGATGATGTGGAGACACCTTCAGGCTCTGATCTGGCTTACATTTATATATACCATTGACTTCCTTCACAGAATAGCAGTTCCTCCATTTTCTGAAGGAACAAATACATTAATTCATGCAAAACATCAGTAGTCGAGAACTAACACTGGCGAGTCCTAAACTGAGAGTCTTCCTTATCTGGGAAGTGCTCAAATCACTGAAAGGGTGTTACTGTTCCTGTGAGTACCTTTATGACAGAAAAATACTATTCTCCAGTAGTAGCTTTTGAGTTAGGAGATAAAATATCTGACATTTTCATTGTTGGAGGCACTATCTGTGGGCAGTTAGCTTTGAGTGCAAGTTGTTACCTCAGAAGGACTGTGAATGCCACATCTTCCTGTCTCCATCAAATCATAACTGATGTTAAATTCTTTGCATATAGAGTTACTAGAACTAGTCAGAGGGAAGATCTATTGCAGGCAGCTTATCTGTTTGTATCAGCTGATACTAAAAAGAAAAATCTAGTTGGAAAACCTGTTAAAGTTCTGTCTAAAGTCAGGCACTTTAAAGATTGGGGTCCTTATTGTCAGGTGCTGTTTCCTACTAAAGAACAGTACTAGGGAGGTGCACTGTGCATTGTCTGCAATTTATCACCTAGTCCTGCACACTTCTATTTAACTTTTTATCTGTTTCAGCAGAGGGCATCATGTCAGCCTTGTTTACACCATTGTCTCGTGTCTCTGTGCAACACTGAACTTGGGTGTTGTTCTTATTTTGTGAAATGATCCCAGCTGCTTTTTATTGACTTTGTATCAATGTATTTAGTGTGGTTTTCTGAGCAAGAAAAATCTTACCTAGCTCTTTCAAGGGCACCCTTTCACCTTGTAAAAAAAAAAAATAGCAGATGGGATAGGTGGGCCCTGTTAAAATCTTTAGAAAGAATACAGTGAGTGTTACTCAAATATAAAACAGCGCTTTCCTCTAGTCTTTGCTGTTGCTTTTAAATCCCAGTATTCTTACTGCTCAATGTGGGAATTTGCAGTGTGTATGAAAAGACTTGCATGGCACCGATCAGTGTTGCTCCACTGAGTCAGTTCCACGTAGCTCAGTTTTGCAGCACAGTGGCAGACGAAGTAGGTGTACTACAGAAAAGCTTACCTTCTCTTCAGGTGGTTTTTCATACAGCTCACAGACCTTGGTGTCCTATGGGAACTGTCAGGTATGCAGAAAATGAGATCCAATTGAATTGCAGCTGTCATTTGTTGCCAGAATGGCAAACTGGGTAATTGCAGCCCATGCAGATTAGAAACTGGGCTGGATCCAGGCCTGGACATGAGCAGCACCTGGCTGCTCTATGCCAGCTTTGGGGAGGGGTCAGTCTTGATGCTGGAACCTCTGGCTGTTGGGCAGGGGATTTGGAGGAAAAGCAGAGAGATCACGTATTTTCAGTAGAGGAAACAAAAATAATTTTTAGATGAGTAGTAGTCCTTGGCATGATGATAAGGAAGTTGAGTTTCTACAGTTGATGGCATTAAAATAGTTTTAGCTGAGTGAAAGTTTGTTTTGATCTGATCTAGTCTTTATTGAATCAAATAAAAAAGCAACTACCTGATGTGCCCTGGTTGGAAACCTCCATGTGAAAGCATCCAAACTTGATAAATTGCTACATGTCAGATATGGCTGAAGCCTCCTTTTTTCACTTGGGTTCTTTGACAATTTTGTATTCTCCCATCAAAACTGAAGCAATTTTGTATTTCACCTTCCTTTCTGTTATCTGATTTTGTCTGTCTAGCATGTTTATACGTGGGAAGCATTATTAAATGAGAGAAATGGCCTTATAAATAGTTCAAATTGCTTGCATATTTTTCTAAGGTGAAAGTATTTTGAGCTCTGTTTTTAAAGCACCGTAAGGATAATTTGACACTTTGAAAATGTTTCTGCAAAGCTTGAAAGTACTCATTTATTGTTTGTCTAGAAAAAATACAGAAATAGTGATTCTATTGCTACAAAAACAAAAGGTTTGTTAGGCTTCATACACTTGAAAGCTGTAAAACCCTGTAATTCTGAATTAGTCATATTGCTTCTTTAAAGAAATGTAAATGTTCGTCACAAGCCAATAAAGCTAAAAGAAAAAATCTTCCAGCAAAATAAAATCTAAAGTAGTTTTAAACAAAGCTGATAAATATTTTTCTTTCTTCCTTTTCCTCAAAATTTACAGTCGTCCTAGAGGAGTTATTTCCACTCCAGTGATAAGAACTTTTGGAAGAGGCGGAAGGTACTATGGGAGAGGTTATAAAAGCCAGGGAGCAATTCAGGTAATAATGCCCTGTGCCTGACTTCAAAACACTCTAGTTTACAGGCTAATATGGTGTGGACTTCCAGACCAGCTAATACTGACAAGCACAACTTTAAAACGTAGAAGTGTTTCTTACAATGAATGATCTTGCCTACGTGTTGAAGCTGTAAGCTGCACAACCAGTGATGGATGACAGGGTAGCATTTCATCTCACTTATAAGCAAACTTCGGTTATAAAGACAGATGTGGAAAAATGTATTTTGATATGAAGGCTGTGCCTACACAGCTCTAACCAGCTGTGGGAGTAGAAGAAAATGTAGGAAAATGGGAGAAATACAAAGCTGACACAAATTAGCCGTCTCTGTTCCTGTCCCCACTCTTTCCCAGTTTCTTTTCTGGGACCATGGTCCAACCTCATGAAGAAAAAGTAGCAGTAGAAGGTTCTTTGCTGCTACATGGCTCCAAATATAAGAACTTACTCTAAACTTCTAGGTAACAACAGACCAGTCTTTGCCCCCGTGAGCACGCAGTTTCATTTTCAGTGACAATGTATGAAGTATCTGTGGCTCATGTTTTGTCTTTTCCATGGATCCTTTATATATAGCTGAAGCAAACTGCTGGTTTGTATTAAATGCCAATTTCTTCAGAGTTCTGTTTTCCTCCCTTTTCCATTGTTCTTGCTGCTATGCAGTTTTGAATGTTGATGCAAGTGCCAATGGTAATGGATGAGTGGGTAGTAAATAGGTGGAAAACTTCCACAATAAATGTCATATGGATGTGCAATTTGTCATGGAGACATTAGTATGTAAGAGTAGGGGGCTGTTTGCAGATACCAGACAGTAAGAGAAGGAATGTTCTCTGGTGGATAATGAAGCAACTATTAACTTCAAGTAAAACTTGCTGTGTTCTAGGTGTAAAAATTCAAATACTCTTATTTCTGTGTACACGGATTATATAGGTCTACAGATGTACCTTTACATCTTTTACTTCAAATAGAAGAGAAACCACCACTATGTTAATTATACAGTATCTGATTTCCAAGTACCTTAACCTATGAAATAAAGGAAGTCCTGAGAAGGAGCTCCCAAAGATTCCGACGTTACTGCAGGTTTACATACGTAAATGTAGTTCAGATAGTACCTGTAGGTGACAGTCAGCAAGTTTGGGTATTCACTCTTTTATGAATGATACGTAATTTGGGTGGTAAACACTTGTGATCACAAGGATCTGGGTCTAAAATTGTGCCTGTGATAGGGAGAAGAAAGATAAACAGCATTTTCTCTTGACTGTTCCTGAGCTCATTGGATTTTACGGTCGTCAGTCACTAGTCACTCTGGTATATGTTCCTTTTACAGGAAAAGAAAAAAGGTGAATTGAAAGGCATGTGACAGGGAGAACCTGGGAAATGTAGTGCATAACAGGTAGATTTTGATACCCAGTTGAGGCCAGCTGGCAACAGGGTACTTCCCTGTGTTACAAACCTGGGCCGTTAGGGAAAGCGCCTGTGCGGGGCCAGACTGAGACACGCGTATGTCCACCAAGTAGGATCCTCCCCACGGTGGCTTTATTGATACTCCTTATGAGGAGATGTGAAGAAAGATTGGAGAATCCGATTGAAATAAGCAACTTGTGTTTATCAGACATAAGACACGCCTATTTTTTTGCAAGATCAAACCTTTCACTCTCCATCTGGAAAGAAACAAAAGCATATGTTTATGTTTAACCTAAAACTTAACACTCAGTAAAGCCTGTAAAGAAGCACATTTACGCACGTGTGATAAATATTCACTGTCCTCATACGCCAGTCATAGACCTATGCAATCTTACTGAAGAATTTTTTGTAGTTGGATAAAAGGGTTTGTGATCCTGATGCTAGAGAACAACAGTTCTTACTCACCTGCAAAATCTTTCAGCAATTCAGAAAAGTACTAACCATGCTGTTTCTAGTATGGAAAAATTAAGATTCTTACACTATGAAACTGTTTGCTGCTGTTTGAGATGTATAAGATGTCGTCTCTTAAGTCATTTCTTAGCACTTGACTTTAACAGTGTGACAGATAAGTATGTTGCTTCTTAGCAACCCAACCTACTTACTTTGGTTTGTTGTTTAAAGCCTATTATGTTTCTGGAACGCTAAGATTCATTGTTGCAGATACTTGAAAACTAAGTATATGTTCTAATGCTGCATAAATCTGTTTTTTACTGTTATACTCAGTCTTGTAAGATTCTACTATATGCTTTTTGTATGAAGCCGCTTTCCTAATCTCAGGAGCATATAGACTAGTATAGATAATATTGCATGGTACTTTTGCACTTCTTTAAAAATTGTCTGAAAAAAGTTTTGGTTTGTATTTGAATAACATGTAATCATGTCATTAAACTATAATGTATATGAACCGAGAAGCAGAGTTAAGCTGTATATTGATTTTCAGTTTTGGTGTTTCCAGACACTTAAGTAGCTCTTACAGTGTGAAATAACTGAAGCATCAGAGTTAGAAAGGGCTTTTTACTGCAGGAGCATCAGAAGGCATGGCTTGAAGGCACTCAGAAGTACTGAAAATCCTTTCTTGTCTGTGCTGTGCTGTTTATTTTGTGTGCCACTTCTTATCTCAGCAGTACATAATATTCAGTATTCGCTTGTGATACTTCTGCACACTGCATGCTGCCTATTAATAGTGTTATTGTAACATTGTAAATATATAGCGGTGGTTCTTCAGTAATTCTCTTCTTTTTTTAAAAAATAGGGCAAACCTCCTTATGCTGCTTCAGCAGAAGAAGTAGCCAAAGAACTTAAGTCAAAATCAGAGGAATCTAAATCCTCAGTTGTGTCTTCAGATGGATCCCTGGCTGAAAATGGAGTTGTGAATGAGGAAAAACCAGCTTCCCAGATGAATGGGAATACAGGAGACATCAGGGCTTCCAATCAGTCTGAAAGTGCCTTGAGTAATGACTCTAAAATGTGCAATACAAATCCTCACTTAAATGCACTAAATGCAGACAGTGTTTGCCATAAAGATGATACTCTTGAGGCCACTGTCTTAAAAAAAGAAGAGTAAACTTATTTTTTATAGAGGGTGAAGGATGTTGGGAAGGGTCAGGATTAGGAATATCTGGAAAGAAAGAGAGCCTACAGTTACGTACATTTTTTCCTTTCCGTAAGAGAAAAATGAGGACTTTGGAAATTCGGATCCCTCTTTGATGTCAGAGATTTAAACAACACATTTTTAGTTTTAACCAGTTGTAGTCAAAATGCTACAATAAAACAAAAAAGAAAGAGAATGAAGAGCATTTGACTCCCGCACTTAAAATGAAGTATACGTAAAGTTTAAACTGGTTATGACAAAAGCTTGTAGTTTTGTTTTTTGAAATATAAAGAAAACAAATTTTGGCAGTCTTTAAGTATATATAGCTTAAAATATAATTTTTAGTACTTGGCACCATATGTATGCCATTATATTTGATTTTGCATTACTGTGTCACAATAAAGCTTTCTTTAAGGCTTTGATTTCATGATTATGGGGGGAAAAAGGCACAACCACAGTTTTTTCTTTCTTAAATTTCATCACCGTTGATGTGGTTCTTTTGTGTTAAAATATGCAAACTATCGAAACTAAAAATTATAGAGTAATATTGCAGTTCTGCTGATTTTTAAATATACATCATACATACTTTACAAGCAAGTTAAATGGAGATAAACTTGAAATCATAGAAGATGCAAATGACCTTTCAAAATAAACACAATGTGTTCTGAAACTTTTTGTGACTAATACCATGCATCCGTGATCAATGAACTATGTGGTTTTGAATCAGACGTAGACCATTAGTACTACTATTTGAGCTAAACTTCTGCATGGTTCATAATTTTTAAAGTGTGTAGTTAATATTATGCATGTTATTGTCCTCTTTCTTCCATTCTTACAAGTACTGTGCCCATTTGCAAAACAAAAAGCTAATAATCAGTAATAGTCCTATAAAAGATGTTAACTATGTTTAGTCATTGACTGATCTTGCTCTAACCTTAAAATTTTGTGATTATTGACCTCTGTTGCATTTATTCTAAAACTTAAAAAAAAAAAATTATCTAGCCGTTTTGAATATCAACGTTACCCTGGTGTACTCATTGCTGTATGCATTATTGTTCTCTGTTGCTGTTTTATGCCTTCATATTAGCAAATATGAAATTCTGTGAAAAACAAAAAAAAAAAAAAGCTTTGATCTTCAAAAAAAAAAAAAGTACCCCCCTTCTGTAGCAGGAAACAAATGGCTTGTTCTTGAGAACTTTCCCATCAAGAATTTAGTATAAGCAAATATACCTGTATCATTTTGATGTTTTTGTTAGTGTTTCCAAACTTAATGTACTTCAAAATCAGAATCATTTCTTTATATTCGTTTTCATATAATTCTCCTGATGCTCTTCATCACACATTAGTGATCAGAAATGAGGTGTAATTCCCCATTCCCTGCCCGCAAGAGCTAAGTAGGTATCTTAATGTAAGTTGAAGGGAGTTCTGCCCCAACTCATGGATTGTGCAAGAATGAACTACTGTTGGGTTTGATTGGTTGTAGATGGATTGTGGTGTGGTGTATTTGAAGGCTATTGAATGCAACTTACAGTGCTTAATAAAAATCTTTATTCTTTTAGTATAAAATACTGTATGCCTTTTTTGTCAAATATTTTTTTAATTAACATGTTGTAAATAAAAGTTTTCCTATGCCCAAATAAAGTGATTGAGTTAGCAGCCTACATGGTGTCCTCCTGAAAGACAGAGAAGGAAAACTCAGCCTTTACATGTTGCTGCTGTTGGGGGATTCCGCCCTGGATTGGAGTCATGGCCTTTTTATTTTATGCAGCCACTTCAGATGTTGACGTTTAAGTACTAGGTGGTTAGTAAGATGCAAGTAAGACAAAACTAACAGAGGCAGTTGTTTAAAGAAGAAAAAGACCAACCACAGGTGCTTGCAGGGTTTGAAATACAAGATGATCGACCATGCCTGTATCTTAGCTCCTCGTGGCTGAGAATAAATTATTTCATTATGCAGGAGTTTTCTCTAGCTCATGGATCATACTGACATAACATCAGGAGTGAGAAATTTATACCTTGGTTGATAGCAGGAGAGAATTTTTTGTCTGGGCACGCCCTTATTGTCTGCTGCCTCTATCTGAATGTTCATCTCTTTACTCCAGTGCCTGACACAGGTTGTTAAAAACGGGTTTGCCCTGAGCGGTTTTGATCTCGTGTTGTGTCGACAGGAGTGGTGTTAGCAGCTCTGCGCTCTTGGTGCAGATGCAGTTTATAGCAGCATGGCTGTGTTTTGTGCAGATGGCAGCGATGGCTCTTCCTCGCCCCTTCCAAAGTCCAGAGGGCTGGAGAGGAGCGGCTGTGCTGGTGTCGTGGCAGCTACCCGGGAGATCCCGCTGCGGAATTGCCGTGGGATTGTGTCGCTTCCTACCCTGCACTGATGCAGTGTTATTCACCTCATCTAAGGGCTTGTCTTTTCTGGAAATAATATCCAACCTCTTGTTCTGGTGAAGGTCCGAGGCCCCGGCTGTTCTCTTTCCCAGCAGTTTCACTTTTCTAGCATAACCCGGTCACTGGCATTGAATAAACAGTCTCAACAAAAAATAAACATGCATGGGAGATTTCACCAATGTGCCCCATACTGGGAGCGTAAGGACTTCGCTCCTTTCCCCAATGTAACTACGCCAGCAACATTTTTTCACTGGCAGCCAAAGTGTGACTAAAATTTGGATGTGAAAGTGCAGCAAATTAGCTAGTTCGTTGGCCCAAATGTAAGGTTTCGGATTTACTTTTTCCAGAAATCACAGTGAAAAAGTTTGGCTTGGGTGACGTATGTGTACTTGACCTGGAGCACATATTTTCTTTGTGGCCCTTTTAAACCCCTGCTGTTACCCCAGGGAGGCTGAAATCCAGCTCCTTGGGCAGAAACTACACCAGGCTGGGAGGAGGATGAGCCTTCAGCTGGCGCTAGTGGAAGTAGCGGCAGGGACATCTTGCAGGTACCGGAGCTCCCTGGTTCCCTGGCTGGGAACACGGATGTCAAACCAAGAGCCAGCCCCGGGTTTGCTTTCTGCCCTCCGCGCCGGGTACGCGCCGCTCGGCAGCGGGGGGTGCGGGGGGGCTGGTGGGGCTGGGTGATCTCCTGTGAATCTGCACCTCTTAGGGGCAGGCACGGGGCCGCCTGTCTTCCCTCCAGTCCCGAGTAGCCTTCTGCAGGAAACAAGATGCATTTTGAATTACTTTAGCCCTCTTTCCGAAGGGTTAAATTGACTCTGGGATCAAGTGATCCAATGGAATGACCAGGTATTGCCTGGGCTTCCTCTTTGCACGTGTGTTTATACATCAGCCATTCCGTTCTGTCATGCGCTGCATTACCTGCACCTTTTAATGTGCTAATTAAAATAGTTAACACTTTTTAATAATTATTACCCATGTGGAGACAAGTGGCCTGCAACCCCCCCCCCCATAACACTACGGAGGACTGCGGGGTGACAGCCCCGGGCCCTGAGGGTGGAGGTGTGGGTGTTGCCACCACGCGTGGCGCTGCTCCTCGCTGTGGCCGGTCCCGGCCGGGGTCGGGGAGCTCGGGGGCCGCCGTGTGCCTGCTGTAGCAGGGGAACAGGGTGTTGGGTGTTGCCTGGAGGTTTCCCGTTAGCCACCCAGAAAAAGGTCTTGGGCACCGAGCGTGGAGGCTGGTCTTTGCATCTAAGCACGCCCCGGCGGGTACAGCGTCTGGAACAGGTGCCCAAGGACGGAGGGGCTTATTGTTAGTTACAAAGGCCAAAGGGCTCTACAAGAAGTGACCCTTTTTATTTCTAAAGTGAAAACATGCAAATGAAGATGATGGCTCTCAGACCTCTCAGCTTAGAATAGAAATTAGAATAGAATAGAATAGAATAGAATAGAATTAGAATAGAATAGAATAGAATACAATAGAATAGAATAGAATAGAATAGAATAGAATAGAATAGAATAGAATAGAATAGAATAGAATAGAATAGAGTAGAACAGAACAGAACAGAACATTACATTACACTTCAGTTGGAAGGGATCTACAATCATCATCCAGTCCAACTGCCTGACCGCTTCAGGGCTGACTAAAATTATTAAAGGCATTGTCCAAATGCCTCTTAAACACTCACAGGCATGGGGCATCCACCACTTCTCCAGGAAGCCTGTTCTGGGGTTTGACCATCCTCTCAGTAAAGAAGTGCTTCCTATGTGACCAATATTTCATTATTCATCCCCAAGACAAGAGTTAAACTGGGAGAATTTGCTATTTGGGTGGGGGCATGTGGCCACTGTCCATCCCATCACGATGGTCTTGGCTGTCAGCTGAGGGCAGAGCATCAACGATCCTTCCTAGGCTGGCCTTGCTAACTGTTTAACTGTGTTGTGTGTGCCACAGTCAGTCCCTTTTAGTGCATTTTTTACATCCAAGCATCAATGAGTCCTTAAACACAGGCATGTAGGTAATTACTGACAGTGGAGAAGATTTAGGGGTCTGGCAGCGTTGGTGCAGGGGGAGCCCAGCACAGGCATCCCAGAGTGTTTTCCGTTCCTGGCTCTCACATGTGAAGTGCAGCATTGTGTTACAGACAGGGGAAAATGAGATTTAAGCAATCTGCTAGACGGTAAGCGGCCACGCAGCCCCGTCCCAGCAGGAATGGCAAGCAGCGGGGGGGTGAGGAAGCACCGCGACCATTTTATTTCCTGCACTTGCAGTTGTGCTATTTAAGGTGGTTGTGTCACTGGATGGCTGCGTCACGGGCCGGCGGGGCGTGCGCTTGCCTGAGAGAGCAGCAGCTGCCGCTCTGTGTTCCGGATCCTCGTTCGGAAATCTTGAAGGTGCCAGTTTTCCAGGGTTGCGGAAAGCCCTGCGACCCGCAGAGTCCTGCGGCGGCAGGCGGCTCAGGAGGCTGTTCTCACACCCCTCAGCAAGAGGCTCGAACGAGCCCTCAGGAGCAGGGGCCCTCGGGCTGATGCGCGGGATGGAGACCCGGAGCCTGGTCACAGCGAGGACGGGGAAGGGGACGGTGCAGCCATAGCTCCTGTGCTGTGAAGAGCTTGAAAGTGAGATGGCGGGCGTGTTTTTCAATGCAGTCAGTGCTTAAGAGCATAATTCTCCAGACCCAAAGGAGGTGACAGGTCCCTCGGTGAAAGTCTGTATAATCCTTTTTATTGCACCGAAAGCCCATAAAACAACCAGAGCTGGGGTAGGCGGGTGCTGGCGGATGCACAGCCCCAGGGCAAGGTGAGACCTCCAGCATCTGTTGCCCCCTCTCCTGGGGAAGCCCTGTCCCCACCAGGTACTGCTCCCCCCTGGGAACTGGCGGTGTCGCACAGTGGGTTGGAGTGGGATGGTTCCCAGTGCCCCACTGGTGGCCCCCCCATCCCTTAAGACATCCAACCCACCCGTGGGTGAAGGCCTTGGCAACAGCAGCTCTCCCGGGGGTGGTGTGAAGGGCCAGGGCCACGCCAGCAGCAGGGACGCACCTCCACGGCCACCTGAGCCCTCGGGGTGAGTTTTGCAGGATTTAGTAGCCCCCCATCTCTAACTGTAACGACTACAAATTAATAAAAAGAAAGAGGTAGGTTTGCATTAATCATTCCCTAAAAGACTGTTGTTTAAAAGAAAATACGTTGCTTAAATCTGCTTGATGACTTCAGCAAAGCCAGTGGCAGTATCCATGCGGAGCAAGTGTGTAATTCCTGCCCGTGGTTACAGCAGGTTTTGTTCTGCTCCCCTCTGGGCATTGCCTCAGCCCTGGGGGTTTCCTTGTGACCCCTTTTTCCTCCGTAACTGATGAGTTACAGGGGCAACTCCCTCCGTTTCTCTGGGCCAGTGTGAGTGCCTGCAGCTGCTCCTGCAGTTGCCTCCTCCAAACCTGGAGCGGCCGTGACAGCTCAGCTGCTGCCTGATCCTCACTGGAGCCTCGTCCTAGACCTTCACCTGAACCAGGGGCCTGTGCTCTGCTCAACCTGCCATGGCCTGGGCCAGCACGCCGCGGCAGGAGGGGACGTCACGGCCGGAGGGGACACTGCGGCAGCACGCGGAGGATGCAGCACGTGCCAGTGCAGCCCAGCTGAGGGCAAACCCCTGGCCTCTGCATGGCACAGAGCCCTCATCCTGAATTTTGCCCCAAGCCACCTCTCCTCGAACCAGATGGAAGAGAGTGAGAAGCCCCTGAGCCCTTCCCCGGGGGCTTTGCCTTCCAGTGGCAAAGCAGCAAGATCTAAACGCTATTTATTTTTATTTAATACTCAAGTAGAGGATGCTAATGCTGCGAGGAATTCAGGGATTTTAGCAGGAAAAGGTGTTTTTCTGAAAGTACTATGGGATTGTAATCTGTCCTTGGGTTGGCATTTAGGGCTGAGGGCTCACTGGTGTATTTTGTGAGATAAATGACTGAAGGTGTGCCATGGTTTCTGGTTGAAATCTCAGCTGTTCACACACAGCTATGTGGACTAATGCAGCAATCTTAAAAAATCATGAGTGAAGGATGAAAACAATACTATTAAGTAAAAGTTGGGCAAGGTACTACAGAAAAGCAGGGACATCAAAAAGTGCTGACAAAATTCAGCTTAATTCATAGTGGTTGTATTCCAGTATTTGTAATAAAATGTAACCTTTAGTGACATGCTATCAGACATTAAATATCTGCTGGGTGCAGCTGGTGAGCTCAAAGGGTGAAAGACGCTGGTGAAGAGCTAAATAGAGGGAAAGGGAGAGGGAGATGAATGAAGACCTGTGTGACTGCCACTGCGGGGATGGGGTGGGGTGGGGTGGGGTGGGATGGGACAGGACGGGATGGGGTGGGATGGGATGGGATGGAATGGGATGGGATGGGATGGGGTGGGATGGGATGGGATGGGATGGGGTGGGATGGGATGGGGTGGGACAGGGTGGGATGGGATGGGGTGGGACGGGATGGGATGGGGTGGGATGGGATGGGATGGGACGGGATGGGATGGGGTGGGGTGGGATGGGGTGGGACGGGATGGGGTGGGGTGGGACGGGATGGGATGGGATGGCTGGCAGGATGCTGACTGGCTGCTGGAGGGTCGCACTGGAGCCAGGCGCTTCTGGGGGTGCTGGCTCAGAGGCACAGCACCCATGGGTGCCCAGAGCCTCTGGGAGGGTACAGTGGTAAGGACAGAAACCCCAGCCTGTGGGTTAGGCCGGGTGAGCTCGCTCACTGCTGCTGGGCTGGAGGTGTGCAGATCACACTGGGGTTTCATCTGCCTTTTCAGGTGATGCAGCGAGGTTGTGTCTTGGGGTGAAGTCTCAGTGGGTCTGCGGCCAGCAGCAGACTTTGCCATTCATTTCAGGCCAGGCAGCACCTTCCCTGCAAAGCTTCAAGAAGCATGCCCCCCATGTGTCAGTTCTAGTAAACCTCATCAATGCAAACATCCTTCTGCTTTGTGTATCTCTGTCAGTCATGTTCGCCTAACATTTAATTCTGCTTTATTTATATTCCCTCTTCTGTTCTGTAACAGGCTCTCGGCAAATCAAAAGAGAAATGTTATAAACACTTTGAAACTCTTTTACTTGGTAAACCTCTGTCTGCTGTGGCTTCGTAAAAAATGAGCTTCCCGATCCCTAATAAAACACAGCGATGAGGGGTGAAATAAATGTGAATTGGATTGACAACAGTGATAGGCTCATGCACACCTTCCTCCTTTATGAAGTTGCAGACTAGAAAATGTTTACGGTCCCGCTTGGACTATGCTGTGTGAGAGATGTAGACAGAAGGCAGCTCCCAGCACGGCAGCAAGTTCTGGGTAGAAAATAACAAAAATTGAGTCCGACTGCCAAGTTATGAAACCTTGTTTACAAATGGTTTAAATGTTTATAAAAAACATTTTGCATGAGGCTCCATGGTGGCCACATAACTTGAGTAACCGTGGCCAAAATCCTTTTTTAAATAGCATTTTTTGAAAGCTGCTGCCTGGGTTGGCAGCCTGTGTATGCTGGGGAGAGCTGTGGCAGTTGAGCCAGCGACGATGCTCCTGTGCCCAGAGCTGCAGCACAAGCCCTGGAGGAGCCTAGTATTTTCCCCCAAAAATGTGCCTTTTTCCCACAAAATGTGGCGACCAAGTACTGACTTCCAGCGATTGCGACTGAATCTCTTCTAGCAGTTTTCCCACTTGCTGCATCTCAGCCCTCAGACTTGGTCGGTGACTCCTGGTCTTACAATGGCAGTGATGAGCAGTCTGCCTGGCCCCGCTCCAAGAACCAACCAGAAAAAGAAAGGATTATTAAAACACATTTTAATAAATATTAACGTATTTTCCCTTTCTTTCCGCCTTTCGATTCTTTCTTTCTGCAGCGCTGCCCGCGGACTTCGTTCTGGGTTTAACTTTGCACTGGTGCTGGTGTGTTCAGGCCATTGTTCCGGGGGGCTCAGGCGTGGTTTGGGGGCTCAGGCGTGGTTGGGGGTCTCAGGTGTGGCGGAGGGGCTCAGACATACTGTGCAGCAGATGAAGGAGGGCCTTCGTGGGGAAGGAGGGGAAGGGATCCCTCCTGCTCTCCCCCAGCAGGTTAGTTTTGAGGGAGGTCTCCTTTTCGGTGCTGCCGGGGGGAACGCCGCCGCAGTCCCTCTCTCTGCCTGCGAGCTCAGTCATGCTGGTGGCGGAGGTTATTATGGTTTGCCGGGGGGTTATTGTATCTGCTAATCTGGATTTACAGCTGCTGTGTACTTCCCTAATGGGCCGTTGCTATAGAAAACAGAAGAATTTAACCAGGACTTAAGAAAGAGTCAGTAACTGGGGGTGGCATGAGAGGGATGTGTTGGAATATCACGTTTTGAGGAGTTTTAATTTTTTTGATGTAAATTAATGTGAATACCAGTGCTTCAGATGTTACATTTGCTCACAGAGCCTGAAGAGGGCTGCCGAGCCTAACCCGATTGTGCTTGATGGGGAGGGTATGGTGGTGATGGGCAGCATTCCTGGAGACAGGGTCAGGAGGGTGGAACATGTACACATCCTCCTTTTTTCTTTTTTTCTTTTTTTTTTTTATTTTCCCTACAACCTCTATCGAAACACTTCCTAAGCACCGAGGATCTCCTAGTGCGTATGAAACTTGGACACTGAGCAAACGATGAGGCCAGTATAATATCCATGCTGGGAAACCGCGTAACTCTTGGAGCACAAATTCAAACTCTAGCGCAGGAGCACCCTGTGTGAAGTAGAGCGGATTCGGCAGCATCCTTACACTGAAAGGCTCCGAGCACTGCAGCCATGGGTGCCACATGGGTGCTGATTTCCATGATTACAAGGGATTCTCAGGGCGTGTTTCCCGCCAGACGCCACCCAGTGCAGGTGATTAGGGCTGATGCAGGTTAAGGAGAGTGAGGGGTGGGCCCTGCCGGCAGTCCTGGGGTCCCTCCACTCCAGCCCCCTGCCGTGATGGTCCCGCAGGGAGGACCCCAAAAGTAACAGTGGTCCCATCGATCCACTCCCTAACCACAGGCTGTGGTGTAAACTGGCACCGACCCCAGCCACATTGTGGGGCGCCCTGAGGCAAGCAGCCCGAGGCTGTGGGTGGCCCTGGCCTCGCCGGGGGCTGAGCTGGGCTGCTGGCTCACAGGCATGCCCCATCTCCCCTCCATCCCCGCTAGCCCATGTCTGCTGCTCCCTGCTGCTCCCTGCTGCTAGCATCACCAAAGCAAACCTCCCACCCGTCCTACTCCTGCTCGTTTTTGCTCTTCCAAGGGAGGCTCCACAGCCCTTTTAACTCCCTGGGCGCAGCGTACAGAGGGTTTGCTTTTTAACCTGACACCCAGCACAGAGGGCATGGGGCACTCCTCAAGTCTATTTTTAAAATTTATTTTATTTAAGTTGTTCTCCTGAAGGCTACAATTCAGTGAAGAACTGCACACGTAACTTGAATGGTGAGTGAGAGGACGTAGCCGGCACGATGCCTCCTGCCACGGGGGCTTTGAACTTCAGGACCACATTTAATGGAAATATTTCTGCTGCTGAAATAAGCGTTTGCTTCTGTTGCTGACCTTGGTAAAATCTGACATTCATTTCACTGCTTTGCAGCCTGCTGTAAAATACAGGCAAAAACCACTTCAGAAATATTTCTGTACCCAATGTTCATTGAATTGTAGGAGGCTTTGGTTGCCGGGTTTTGGCAGTATCGTGCCCAGCCCCTGCACGAGGCAGCGCGGGGCGGCGGAACGGGCTGGCTTTGCTCAGCCACTGTGGAAAGCAATGACAGAGGTTTCTGCCGCCGCAGACCCGAAAGGCTGCAGGGCATGGTCTGGGAGATGCTTCGAGGCCTCCAAAAGCTTCCGTACGCGGCCGCTTAATCACCTATGCAGCTGTGGAACAAATAGCACATTACTTGCTTTCAATATTAAACGCAACATTCATGCTTTAGACCTGTCTGGCCTCTTCCTCCAGGTGCCTGCTCAGGTGCAGTGAACTAGCAGTAAGGTGCGTCTCCGCACACCGCGAGGAAGTGTTCTTCCACCGCCGTAACACAAAGAAGTGTAGACGTCATTCTCAGTCCTTTTCCCCCCCAAATACAGAAACATAATGACAAAGAAGTACCATGAAGGAACAATGAGTCCGCTAGCAGAGAGGACTTCTGGCCTGCTTGCTTACCTCTAAGAGTTACCCCGGCTGATCTCCACCGAGTAGAACTGGTGCCCAGATGGAGTGACCGACACTGCTCTCTACTGCGCTGCCAGCTGCTTCCCAAGGGCAGGCTCCTGCCCCGTGCTCCTGCCTCCTCGTGTGCCCCCTCGCCACACGTGTCCCCAGGGCTGCGGCACGGCAGCATGGGGGGCTACTGTGGATTTTCTGGGTTGTTACAATTGTTTTCCCTAAAAAAATAAAAAATAAAATAATAAAAATAAAATAAAATAAAACTAAACAAAACAAAATAAAACAAAACAAAACAAAACAAAATAAAATAAAATAAAATAAAATAAAATAAAATAAAATAAAATAAAATAAAATAAAATAAAATAAAATAAAATAAAATAAAATAAAATAAAATAAAATAAAATAAAATAAAATAATGTCTGAAAATTCAAAATCTTATAAGAGAGACTGATATATTTTTCATGACACCTGATAGGATGGTCAAAGTTCAGATTTTTGTCTATGTACCCTGTACAGCTCCTGGTGACCAAGAATAAATACAAAATGTTAATGTCAGTATGACACTGATGGTGCAGAAATATAAGGCAAGAGAGAAGTGTTTAGGTGAGAAGGTGCATGTATGGACTGCTAAATGCAAACTGCATTGAGAGTTATGGTTACAAAATAAATTCTTTAACTAGGTCTTTAAACTAATTTGTGACATGAAAGGACCTTTTAAACCAGTCTCCTTTTATGCCTTTAACTATTTTAAATAAAAAAAATGCTGTTTACATCCTTGAACGCCTTGCTTCAAACTGCACATCTGATTATTCCTCCTGGTTTGGTGTTTGGGCTTATTTGGGTATTTTTATTACAGATTTGAACTGCCACTTCTGGCTGGCAGGTATTGCTCACCCATTTGTGCCAACTGAAATGGGACCAAAATAGGACAGTACGGTGTGGTGTGAAATCAAACCAGTTACCAGGAAATCTGGTGTCAGAGGGGAAAACTGGAAGGGATATATGCTGTCATCTGCTGACCCCTCTCTTGCTGCAGCTCAGTGATCCCTGCTGTTTCAAGGCTGGTTTCACAGACTGCTTCTTTGCAAACATTTATTTAGAGTAGATAGACACTACTACCTGACTTGGTTTACTTCTCTACAGTGGCATGGAAATAACTATGGGGACGATGTGTTTAAAGCTACGGGGCATTGTAAAATAGAGGGACCTTTTACATACCACTGCAAAGGAAAACTAGGTGAAGAAAACTACAAAACGGTAAGAAAAAACAGGAAGCTCAAAAAATGATAGCAACCTTTCCCTCTGTGCTGATGTTCACGCCTGAACCCTTTTTGAGCACCACACCAGATGTGGGACCTGAGGGCTCAGTATTGTGAGCCATTACCGTTCAAAGTGAAGGAGCAGATGGAGGCTCTTCCAAAGTACCCAATTCAGGATATCACCGTCAGTGAGACTTCTGCTTCCAGGTCATTTAAATACTCCTGAGAAATCCCATCCTCTTCCGTGAGCTCCAGGATAGCAGCAGATCCCTTTGTGCGACGTAATCCCTGGTCTCAAGCGTTGTGTCTGCCAGTGTGGACGTCCAGCTGCTTACTGCCCACAGGGTCTTTGACCACCACACAGATGTTTTCTGGGTATCTATTTGGGCCCATGACGCTGATTTTTTGTTCCAAGTTGTTTAAAAGTAATTCTTAAAAACTCACTTCAAAATTTCAAAAAAGTCAGCTCAATGATCACATTACGTTTTGCTGAGGCATCGTAGCACAGCTCCACCACTCACTCCTCCCTACCCGAGAGCAGCCAAACACCCTCCTTGCACGGCTTCTGGGTGGAAACACTCATGGAAAAGTCAAGACAATGAGAAAACTTCACCATACCAAAGGGCATTAAAAATCTCTGCATGCTCTGTTTAAAGCCGGAGCTGAGAAATGCTGGTAGATGCACGAGGCATTGCTGAGCACTGAGTAGACTCTGTAAAGCCGTGCGCACCTCTCGTGATGGTTCTCAGGCCTTTCCTCCTCATCCTGCTTTACTCCCAAGACTTGCTCTTCTACTTTCTGGTTGAAGCTCCAAGCAATTAAAATCATGATAGATCACTTCAAACTTAAAAGATGTCTGATTTTTAGAGGGCGGATACTTATGCCGCTCAGCACAATGAATAAAATAGGCCCCAAATGTGTCATTCAAAACAACTGAGTCACGATTTAAAATATAGGCCTATAATCTTCCCCACACACACATTACCACACCTTGAGGTATGTCAGAAATTTAATTTCACTCTCATAAACATCCATGGTGGACCAGAGCGTGCCATTTCTGACGCTAGTTCAAAGGTAGCTCTGCATGAACACCAGCTGAAAGTCATTTCTGTGGCATGTAAATTCAGTGGGCAAGGCAAATAATTTTGACAGTCCCGCCTCAGCTGTCCTAGGCAGGTTCTGCCTATACCTACAATGTATATCTGTTTGGACCCTTGAATTTCCCATGTCACCCATAGATGATTTCTGAGGATTTTTGGAGACTGATGAAAAAAGGCAGAGAGATGTTCATTTTCTCTTTTTGCTCTACAATAAATATTTTCTTTTTCCCCTCAAATGAGATGGATTCAAGACGCTGAATCTGTTGTAACTGGAATTAAAATCACACCTCAGCTGGTATTCCCCTTGTGAAGACTTTGTAGGAAGCTTTCGTGCTTCTCAGCGAAGCGTACCAGCGGCTATTGAACACTCTTGGGACACAGATCCCTGCAGAACGCCCCACAGGACGAGCATTTTAACCACCTTCAGAGTCTTGGTGTTGAGGGGGGAGTGAGATTCTGCATCCTCAATCTTGGTCCAAGCTTGAGGGCTCCTCTGTTGCCTCCGCTGCTGCCGCTGACCCATCTCCGTCTGGGAGGAAGCCGGTGTCTGCGGGGATGTGCAGTCGTGGGGTACATGGACACGATGTGTCCAAGTGGCCCGTCACAGCACGTACCCAGCACCCTCACGCTTTCGTTTGGTCCATCGCAGGCACAAAGTATTTTCCCCTCTGGTGCAGCAGCCCCTACTTGCAGTGGTGAAAGGGCTGCCACAGGTGTAAGTGGGTAACTTTAAAAGCAGTAATATGATTCTACCAACTAAAAAGAAGGTAATATTTTTTTTTCTTTATGTAAATCAACACCCGTGCATGCTTATAGACCCTTACCCGCCATCACCTCCTAGACACCAGACCACCATGGTGTTATTTCTGCTGGTAGGGGCAGGACGATACTTACAGCTACTTTTAAGCGTGCCTGCTCCGTGATGGCTTGTCATTAAAAGAGGGCTTTTGTGCTCCGCTCTTGCAGACGCGCATTTCGCATCACCCCGCTCTGCCTTTGCGTGGAGAGGGGTGCGCAAACCGCGCTACCCCCGCGGGGTCCCTCCCGCATCGCTCCCTCTGCCAGGCACACACCCACCCCCCCACCCCCCCCCCGCCCTGAGGGGAACGGGGGTCAGAGCCCCGCCCGGGCCGCTTTCTTTAAAAAACTCCCTCTTGGCAGGCAGGGGGGATTAAAAAAAAATAAAATAAAAACAAACAAAAAAAAAAAACCCAAAAAACCCAAACCAAACCAAAACACCAACAAAAACCCCAAAGCCCCCCCAAAATCCCCCCGCGCCCGCGGCAGGCAGCGTTACCCGCCCCGCCGGGCCCCGCCGCCCGCCCGGCCCCAGCCCCGGCCCCGGCCCCGGCAGAGGAAATATTGCAATGTTGCAAGCTGACGTAAGGACATTACAAGGAAAGGGCTACATTTCGGAGTGTTTATGAAAAGCCTCGGTACTGTACTGTCACCAGGGGGCACGCAATAGAATGCATTTCGCCAAACATTTTGAATAATAATCATTTAACAACAACAACAACAAAAAAAATCCCCAGTCCGGTCGGCGCTCGCAGAGCCGAAGGAACCATGCAGCCAAACTTTGGGAAGCCCTTTATTATTTTTCTGACATTGATCGCCCGCCCTTGAGGAGCCGTAATTGCATTATCTGATTTTTTTTTTTTTTAATTTTTTTTTTTTTCCTCCTTTCCCCCCCCCCCCCCCCCCCCTTGCCCCCCCTTCTCCCTTCTCCCCCACCCCGTCTCCTCGACATCGCAAATTCGCTGCCGGTTCGCAGGAGCAGCCGCCGAGGCGACCCCGCGGCAGGAGCCGCCACCAGCCCCGCTCGCTCCGCTCCTCCGGGCGTCCAGCCTTGTTTTGAAGGGAGCTAACATGGCGACGGTGCCCGTCTATTGCATCTGTAGGCTGCCCTACGACGTAACCCGCTTCATGATCGAGTGCGATGCCTGCAAGGACTGGTTTCACGGCAGGTAACACAAAGAGATCGGGCCTTTCCCCCCCTTTCGCCGCGGTCCCGCCGCCTTTCGCCGCCTTTTCTCCGCCGCGCTGCGCGGGGAGCGGCGCTGCCGGAGCCGCCGCCGTGTGCAGTTTTCCAACAGGCCTTTTTGGAGAGGAGGAGGAGGAGGAGCCACTCTGCCCCCGTCTCTCGCTCGCTCTCTCCCCGTTGTATTTTTTTTGTGTTTTGTTTTGTAAATTTTGCTGGATTCCCCGCACAAAGCTCCCCACCCCCCCCACCCCCCCTCCGCCATCCCCGGGGCTCCGGTGTCACCGAGGCGGGGGGGGGGGGGGGGGGGCATTGTGCTTTCCTCGGGGAGGGGATCGCTCCCGCCGGGCGGCTGGGCGATGGCAGCGCGGCGCGGCGGCGGGCTCTTACAGCCGGGATGGTGCGTGTCCCGCGCCGCCCTCCCCTCGGCTCCACACTGCTTCCCCCACGGAGACGGGCCCCGGGGCGGCGGGGGGGGGGGGGGGGGGGGGGCTGGGGCGGCCCGGGGGGCCGCGGCGGCGGCCGGGGCTCCGGCGCCCTGTCATCGGGCTCCGGCGCCTGGCGCGGCGGGCCGGGCCGTCCTCTTAGCCGGGGAGGATTCCGGGCACCCCCCCCTCCCCAGCCCTCCGCGGCTCCCCGGGGCGGCGGGAGCGGGGAGGAGCGGGGGGGGCGCAGCCGGGGTGTTTCCCGGCTGACAGGGCTACCATCGCCGCGCCGGCCCTGCGGCTTAACCCTTGGCGGGGCGGGCGGCGCGGCGGGGCCCAGCTCCGCGCCCGCCCTGGCGGCGGGGCGGCAGGCGAGGGGAAGCCCTTCCGCGCCGGGAGCCGGGCGGGGCGGGAGAGCGCCTGCCCTGAGGCGGGGAGGGCCGGGCGGGGGAGACCCCGCTCGCCCAGAGCCCGCCCCTGAGCCCGGGCAGGGCACCCTCCCGCCCCGCCGGCCGGCGGGGACCGGCGCTGGTCGCGCTTCACGGTGCCTGACGGTGGGCGCCTGCGGGGCGGCCCGGGCAGGGAGCGGGCCCGCTGCCCCGGCCGCCGCCGCCGCCGCCCCCGGGCCGGCCCTGCCGAAGCGCCTGGGGCCGGGGCCTGCCGTGGCGGCGGGGGCCGCCGGGAGGGGGGAAGCGCCGGGCGGCGGCGGCGGCTGCGGCGGGGGAGGGGGAGCCTGAGCCTGGGCAGGGCGGACAGGGGCGGAGGAGTCTCCTTTTCGGCTCGTTTTCTCCCAAACCGCCCTCACGGAGCGCCGGTGCGGCAGACAATGGGCGGGCGGCCGCGCTGGAGTTGAGGCGGCCGGGCGCAACTTCAGCAGCGCGTATTATGATTTACTTCCTCCGTGAGAAATGGGGGGGAAGTTGGTGGCTGGAACGCCGAGAAGAGCCAAATTCACCGGTTTTCCCGGGAAGTCGCTTCAGCACCGTCCTGCGGGCGGGCGGGCGGGCGGCGGGCCCCGGAGCGCGGCGGCGGGGGCGAAGGGGAAGGTGCCGCGTCTGCCTGCGCGCTGCGGCGGGGGGGAGCGGGGGCTCGGAGGGGCTGGCGGGTGCGCGGGGTAACCGGGGCGGTACCGGCGGGCACCGTGCCGGAGGGGAGGGCAGCCGTGCGGGCAGGTTTCGCTTGCATCGGGTGTTACGACGGAGGAGGCTGGAGCGGTACTGGCTTTGCAGCAATTCTCCGTGAGTGATACAAGTGTAAAAAGTGAAATTAAAATCCGGTAAATCACCTGGATGAGCACTTTTTCTGACAGGTATTAAGTAAGGTTAAACTGTGACTCTTTCATCTTAACCAGCTCTGATAATTGCCTCAAAGTTGAGGACATGAAGGCGAGAGGCACGGCCTCCTCCCCTTGCAGCTCACAGGTGCCTGAGTAGGCCCTGGGTCAACTGCAGATCTTCCCCAAAACTACCCGTGAGCACAAAAGCTCCCCTTACTGTGGCATTATGAGGGTGTTCCGCCATTTGTTTAAAAAGCTGTGTAGAAACATGAAGCAGAATACTGAAATAAATAGTTCCAGTGCCAGCGTTGACAGTAGGGTGCTCTACACACGTGATTTGGGACATGAGCTTAAAGGCTGGGCACCTGTGTTGATTAAGACTTAGGCACAGATGGCAAGGTGAAGCTGATTTAGAGGCTGGAGAGAAGCTTTGAGTGTTGTGTGCTTGAAACTTAGAAAACTTAAGAACGTGAAAAAACAAAGGTTTTCATGCAAAGTGGTGACAGAGTGGATTTGTGAAAAGATAAACAGCAAAAGGAGTTAAGCTGCCTGCATACGATGGTGAATTTTGATTAAAACTGATGAAAAGAGATTAATTGTAACTGATCAATAAAATTATCATTTCATGGGCAGTTCAGGGGCAGTATCTCATGCACGCACAAAGAAGGGTATTTCATTTTGTGGTATAAAGGGACAGAATTGAATTGCAGCTCTTTTGCAGCGGTGTTGTACCCTTTTTGCTTAGCTTGCAGTGGCACCCAGAGATAGATTTTAAAGTAAAGAAAACTGAGAAGGAGGAGACTTCTCACCATGTCAAAACCTAAGATAATTGTATCGGAGAAGTTTGTGGAGTGATTTAACAGAAAACAGCTTTTATATGTACCTGTTTGCTTTTCTTGGTGTTATATGAACAAATACATCTTCAACAAAGAAAACTAAAAATCAGGATTTAGTTGTATAAAATCGTCCTGTCTCTCTCCTAGACACTCAAAGCATTCGTAGTGTTAATGTTTATATAGAAACTGTGCTGCAACCAAAAATAAGCAAGTATGCAAAGTTGCATACTGTTAAGGAGGCTTGCCCAGTTTTTTAATCATTTAATCATACTTGTATCTCTTTTTAACATGACAGACAGTGTGCATTTCAGAAAAAAAAAAAAAAAGTGTCATTTCTATTTTGATTTTGTAGAGGCAGATCAGGTGTTTTCATGCTTCCTTTCTGATGGTGGTTTCCAAATATTTAAAGAAATGCTTCCATCGTTTTATTCACATAGCAGTCATAGTCTCCCTCGCATCTGAAGCTGGGTAACATCTCTACAGCAACTTCATCAGTTCCAATGGTGAATTTATATTACAAAAATATCAAATGTATGTTAAACTTATTTAATGTGGTTTAGAAGTTGGAAGTGGGGAGATGGAGCCATCACCACATGTTGGATGAGCACTCTCCAGACCATTGCCGAGTACTTGGCACTTTGCTGATGTGCCACTGACTACAGTTTGGAAAGTACTGCTCTGTGCTGCTTCCCGATACAAGTGCCAGAGGGATGGATTTAGGGTTCTCTGGGGCTTTTAAATATCACCGATGCATTATTTTTATTGTCTTTTTCAGGGAGGATTTCTCTTGTGAAGCGATGCTAGATCTTTCTGTAGGGATCATTACTTAATCCTGAGACATATCAAGGTGGTCCCTTGCTGCTGGGTCTGAGCTTCTGTGTGGCAGAGAAGGCAGCACCTCTTGCAGGCTGCTCTTGCCCAGGCAGCTGTCATCATTGTGGTCTTAGGCCTGCATGCAGTGAAGCTGCTGCACTGGACTGTGTGGCTGAGTTGATATACATGCCTGATTGGTTTCTTCGGGTAGACAAAGATTAGGCATCCATGTGGATTTTGTAGGTCGGTAGATTGATAGTCTTGCTTGCGTGGTGTTGCCAGTCTATAGGAAGAAAGAGTAAAGAATTTACCATTGCTAGCTCTGTTCATTTCTTTCTGAAAGCTTTCTGAGCCCCTCTGTTACAACTCCATATGTTACCCATCATCAGAGACTCTTGGACGCTCTTTCTGAAGTGTGTTGAGGTATGGAGCCACCAGTATGTTCGCAGAACGCTGTTTGTGACTTCTTGTTAGGTTGAGTTTCAGTCATTTCTGTGCTTTCCGTTAGCCTGAGCAGCTTGAGACAAGCAGCTTCAAGCTCTGTCTGGAGAGGATGGAGATGATTTTGTAGGCAAAAAGACAATAACACTAAAGCAGACAGTGGGATTGTTCGACTCCTCTTTTTGTGAAGACAGTATGTTCTTTGATGTTGCTGTTTGGTCTAATGAAATCCCACATGCCTCAATTGCTTCTAGTCCTTTGCTGAAAAAGCCAACCTTGGTGCCCCATGCTTTCCTGGCTCCTCCATCGTTCTGTCACAGTACGTCTGTGTTATGTCCTCACCTCTCGCATCCCTTCCTGATGAGTTCCTGGTATGGTTCCACACGTTACCAGCAGCAGGACTGCAGGCAGTAGCAATAGCTGGGGATGTAGGTAGGTCTCTGCTGCAAAGGCCTGTTGGAATGGGAGATGGCTCTCTGGACTTTGAGAAGGCCAGGAGAGGAGGAGGGAATTGCATTGTGTACTCATAATGAAGCTGAGAATCAGCAGGTGCCCAGGTAGTCACTCGGCTACCTCATCTGTAGGCCTGGCCAGGCAAATGGCTTTGTGCAGGCAGTGCTGCAGGCTAAAGGAGATGTTTTCGGTGCCGTGGACTGTTCAGGCTTGTGTTAGGTGATGTGGGACAGGATGGTTCGCCAGCTCGGTGGAGTGGTTTGGCCAAAGCGTGTCACACCTGTGCTGTGTGAGGAGCACTGCCTTCTCCTCTGCCTCTCGGTAGTGATGCTGGTCGTGATCCCTGAAGCTGGATGTGGTTTGGGAGCTGCCTGCTTCACGGACACCCTCTGCTTGTTCCTAAGCGCCTTTGCTGAAAGCAGCAGGGGTAGGTGTGCTGACAGGTTGTGAACGTAAACTGCCGAGGGTTGGAAGAAGTCATATTTAACAAGTCTCTAAGTATCTCATCTATTATGGGCGTGTTACAGAACCTAATATTCAAGGCAAGGCAAGTCCTTTTGTACAAGTTTGTTCAACTAGAAATATGTACTGGGTTATTTATTACAGCTGTAGGTGAAGGAGGGTAAATTATTTATTTTCTCTGCAGTGGATATTTTGTTACAGGTTCTTATAACATGCACACAGTGTTGTAGGCTGTGATCATACAATCACTTGCTAAATAAAATAACAAGTATTTTTGTATTTATTTTTCTACCCCATGCATATTTAAACTTTGAAACTTATTGCCCCAGACAAGGCTGACGTAGTAACTTAGTAAAATGACAAAGGGTTTAGTTATCTAGAAGTAGTTCATGCGGTTACCATAGCAGCATAAAATTATGATGAGTGTTAATCAAGATGCCTTGATGCACAAAATGAACTCTGTCCAGGTTAAGAAAAGCACTGGTCTGTTACACAGCAAAACTAAAAACCCTGTGTATGGGGAGATTTTATTTTCCTGCTGGGGTGTTCAGCATTGTCCCTTTTAAAAATAGATCTAATTTTGCACGACAGTGTCTAGGTCCTCTTTTACATAGGCTTATCACTAGCTGTGGCCAAATTTGGGAATTTGGGTAAAATGTTAAGATTAGGATAATCCTTGCAATACAGTGCTGTTTGCCTTAGTATTATCACAGTGGAGGGAGTTACTAAGGTTAATTGTACCATTCACAGAATGATTTCCTTTAGTGTGTGGGGTTCAGATAGGAACAAGGTATGTAGGTTTTTCCAATAACTAAATAATAAAGATATTTCAAGTTTTCCTGAAGAGTTAGTCAACATTACAGCCTCAGTTATACTGGGAGGTTGACCAGAGCAGCTATCATGAGTAAGCCATGCTAACACCTATACCAGGATTCTCTCCCTTATGCTCTTTTCAAGCGAAAAAAAAAAGAAAAACAGGTTGTTTAGAAATTATTTTGTAGAGCACACAAAGCATGCTAATTATTCTGGATGAAGTGTTCACATGGACAGTGTAGTGGGTATTGCTTGCCTTAGAAGGTAAACGACCCAAACAAACCAAAGCACCTAGTTTTTTTTTTTTTTTGTTGTTGTTGTTTTTTTGTTGTTGTTTTTTTGTTGTTGTTGTGTTTTGTTTTTTTTTTTTTTTTTAAAAAAAAAGAGTTGTCAGTATGGAATGTGAAGAGGATTTGAACTTAAGAAAAAACTGTTAAAATCCTCCTTGTCTTCAGGTTGAAATCACTGTCATCTTAATCTTCCTTTCAGCAAACATAGCATTGTTTATTCTGTAAGTTGAAAGATGTTCAGAGAACATAAGAAGAGTTTTTAATTTCATATCCATTTTATAACTTTTTTAAAAATTCTTTTTAAATGTCCAGGGCTGCATAGAGGTGGAACCACGTGGCACACTTGTCCCAGTATGGATGCTGGGTTTATTGCCCTGTATTATTGTGTGGTCCCACAGTGATGATTAACACCAACTTCCAGAGCACCAGGAGTCTGCCCGGACGGTAAAGCCAGTCGGTTTTGCCTGTTGCCAATCAGTGTTGTGTTCTTGGCCCTTTGGCACAGTTAAATAAACTTCTTGTCTTACCATTTCACATCCATTTGTGCTCTGAGAAAAAGCCTGAGATTCAGAATGGAAAATATGTCAGAGTTCTAGTATGCCATTAAAACTTTCAGTTGACCTCAGAGAGTCTCCTGGGCCATTGCAGGATCAATCACAGCTGCAAGATTATTTTGCAAGTATTTGTTAAAAGTATAGTCTCAACTTGTGTAGCAGATTTCCAGATACAAAGTTTTATCTGCAGTTTTATTTTGTAGGGAAAATATGTTAGAGGGTTGAAAACCTGCATTTGGTATAAATTAAAAGAGTTGAATTCTTACTCAAAAAAAGAAGTTTGCATGGAAATTGAGGTTCACTCTTAACTTCTCCGTGGTGGTATTTTAATGCAGACAGCCCCAGCTCCATGTTTAGATATGCATGCAAAAAGCACATCAGCTTCCCCATTTCTGAGTCTTCTGTCTTCTTCTGGACCACTGCCTAGGGAGTGGATGCGTTTTCCGTGGATGCCCATGCAACATGTAGGTCTGCAAAGCTGGCTTTGAAGCAGAATGGACATTTCTCTTTTGATCAGTTCTTCACTGCAGGACTGAGCGTCAGTATTAGACACCTTTAGGTTTACACTGCCTGGGTGTCTTGTGTTTAAAGTTGCTCTTTAGAAGACCCCGAGGTTTCAGTTTGAGAAAGTGTTTAGCTGAGACATCAAGTCTAGTTGTGAAAAGAACTGATTATTCCAGTTTATGCAACTAGAAATTTAGGTATCATGAGTGCTTAGCTGGCCTGAACATCAAGATTTTGATGTGTCAGCTCAGAAATCATGGAGTTATTCTCCAAATTAAAGTAAGCTTTAGAAAATCCAAGTCTAAGTAATACTAAGTTTGGACAGTAATGTATGAAGAGCTGGCCTACAAGTAGGTTGTCTGGTACGCTGGTACCTGAGAGCAAGTATAGATCACAGAAGGGTGTTGTATATAAAGATTCTTTTAATTTCAGAGGGTTTTACGCAGATTTTACCTCTGGAAGGATAAAACGTTATGAATATTAAGTACAATTCATGTTTAATTAAAAGAAGAAAAATTTGAAAGACAGTATGAATTAACAAGTGCTCTTCAACATCCTGAACCTTTAGCTCAACTGTGTTTTGTGAGCAGTCCTGCAAGCACCCACATACCTGTGAAGTTCAGTAGTAGCAGGACTGCACCCTTACTGGGTGCTGGCTTTCAATTAGAAAAGTTAAAGCAATGTGAGAACAGAAAAATCAGTTCTGCAAGCAAAGGTCATTTTCCTCTTTTAGAAAAAAATTATGGTACATTTACCCTCAGGGAGAGCATTTTTCATTGAAGTTTTCATCTGGCAGACTGAAAGGATGTAGCAAGTGGAAAAAAAAAAAAAGTGAGATGTTTCTGCTAGGAGTCATTAGTTGTGATTTTTTGTTAAACCTTCTTTTTTGCTGTTAACATCCCAATGGAAGGTGATGGAAATGTGAAAATTGTCAGGAACACTCTTCGTATGTCGTATGTGCTATTCATTGGCCTAGGAAAGCTGGATTTGACATGGCCAAATTATAATGATTTGGAAAAAATCCTAGTTAATGCATACTCAGTATTTTTAAAAAATAATCTTCCTGTGTTCCTTTGGCACAATACCATCATGTCTATGCTCTGTGTGGATAGCAGAGCAATCTCGGTTGACCATATGATATCTTTGGTTTCATGGGATTTGCACATGGACTAGAAATTATTATAGTGTACATTTGTGATTGTTCATGTGTAGAAAAATACACTTATTAAATGTGAGCCATGTGGTTGTGATTTACCCTTTCAGCTCATATCTGTATTGTTACTGTTATGGTGCAAGAACAGTATCTCATTGTACATGCCTAGCGCTGGGCACTGCACAGCCCTCTGCCTTCTGATGCCAGATACAACAAAGACTGCAAATGGCTTTCATTATGTTTTTAGATGAATTCAGGATAATGTGGGAGCACATGGAGCAGCCAGTAATCGTTATTCAGTTATTCAATCCCCATAGCCAGAATATAAGCAATATTTAATCCGTTCTGTTGAACATCTCACCAGAGTCTCTGGACAGGGGCAGGAGGGAAAAGAGAAAGGGCCTAGACTTCTGTTGCTGTTTGGCCTCTGTCTGAACAAGGAGAGTGTCTTCTCTATCACTGTGCTATCTATTTGTGATTTTCTCTCTCTCCATTTGGATCACTAATACCTTAAATACAATTGCAGCAGTTGCGTATGAATGTAAAATTAGAGTGGATTGAGTGTACTTTTTTTTTTTTTTTTTAGCTAAAACATGTAGTTTATTGGTTGGAATTAACTGGTAGCAGGACCGCTTGAACATCTAGCTCCTTACAGACGGCTGTAGGTATAGCATATGAACTTCTATCCCAGAAATATTTTTGTAGAATTAAAGAATGCTGTCATGGTGAGGAATCCTGCTGGATACATGAATGAATACTGATTGAGCAAACAATGGTGAACTTGTAGGGCTATTAAGTTTTTTTTTCCATGGTCACTTCAGAAATCTAAGCCACAGAAGTAACATCAGAAGCAGCAAGACCCACAGGATGGCTAAATAACCTCAGGCTGCTTTCCCACTGTGCGTAATCTACCTAGAAAAGAAGTCCATAGGCAACCTCTTGGCAGTCTCAACTCGCTCATCCCTGCTCCTTGTGTATGGAACACTAAAGCTTCTACTCTACATTTAGTTGCTGACTAGGGATTAATCATTCTAAAGACTTGACTAGTTCCTGTCCTGGGGACAAGGCCTCTCAGTTAAGCGTTGCTATTGAAAGGCATAAAGATGGTAGAGAGCATTAGAGAAAGTCTGAAAAAGATGAGGATGCCATTTCCTTACAGCCAAACATGGGACTTTTGTTTTAAAATGGGTGGGCTTACGCTTGCTTGGATGGTTGAGATCTCGAAACGCTCAGGCTTGTTCTGAGTAGATCCTGTGAATTCACAGTTTTTATTGCCAAAATGGTGCTTGACAGCATTCTAAACTCTTACATAGATTAGCAGCCAACTTCTTTGCGTCAGAAGAAACACATCAGTCAAATGAAAGCACCTCTACTATTGAGGAAAAGTCAACAAATCCACTAATGAGCTGTCCTAATGGATTATTATTTCATTATTGAATAAGTCACACGTATTTCTAATCTAAGTTTGCTTATTTTCAGTTCCCAGGTATTTTCTCTTACTATTTTGTTAGTTGAGTTGAAGAGCCCTCTTTCTCATTCAGATTTTTTTTCTTTAATTGTGAGGTGATATAATTGTTCATTCGAGTTCTGCTGAGAAAGTAGTTGAACATTTCTTCTACAGTCAAAGAAATACACAGAATTTTCTAGTTTCATACAGAGACCTTTTAATTTTTGACCATATTTCAGTGAATGTTTCTCATGTATCTTCCACTCAGCATTAATGTTTCCCTTTTGCTTTGTCTGCATTTGTGGTAACTTAACGGGCATAGCCAGCAAATGTTTGTTATCTGCATTAAAATTATAAAGAAGCCAAATACAGGTTTACTAATTATTTTTTAAGCAACATGGTTCTGAAATTGGTTTTTGAATTAGTTCATGAATAATAACAGAAGACTGTGCTTTTCATAGAAAGAAAAACCCTCTCTAATATGGTGAACTAGCGCTGATATGTCAAAGTATGAGTATTTAAGAGAAGTATTTAAGCGTGGGCTCATGTTGGATTTAGTCACAACCATGGTGTGTAGCAGAGCTACAACCTGATAGCTTTCAGCGGTTGTTGGCTGTGGGAACAATGCATCATCAGTTCAGCAGGAAAGCTTGGTATTTCTCAGTCAGGCTGAGTAGGTATCATGACTCTAAAGCCATACCAAGCTGTCTGCATTTTTCAGGTGTAAAATGTTGTGGTAGTTGGGGAAAATTATTTGCTCTTACTACTACAAGGCATCATGTTCTCTAGCCAGTATGGTCTGATGTTTAAGAGAGGGTAAAACTTGATGATAAAACTTCAGAATACAGCGGGGCATTAATCAGTGCTGTAGGAGAGTAATCCTTCCTGAGCCCTGCAAAAGGCATGCTGGAATGGTGAAGGTGAAATGTCTCTGAAATACTTGCTTAATTTGTAAGACTCCTTTGTACGGAATTCTCTAGGTTTCAGAAGAATTAAGAGAAATAATGTGTTCAACTTCTTTGAAGCCTTCTTTATTCATTCAGAACAGAGTGTGTGTCCTGATGTACCATGCCTTCTGTACTGACTTTGTCTTCCAGTTTAAACTTTATAAACAGTATCAGAAATAGTAATGCTTTTTTATCCACAGCTGCATTTCACCCTGTGGTATTATTCATAGTCCCCTGCAGTTTTACTCCCACATCTTCAAGCAATCCTAGATTACTAATGGCATTGCTGTATTCATCAAAACCTACCCATTCCTTCCACAGCACCTGTAGCTATCATCTTCATAGATCCTGGGGATGAAATAATGAAGGCTGAGCAGTACTTGGATGAGAGACCCATAGTGTTGGTAAAACTAGTAATGAGGGTTCAGTGAATGACATGCTGCCTTTGGAGCGAGTATGAAACCAATTACCCAGCAGCATGCTAGAAGGAGCTGTGATGTCGAGCAGGTATCCTCCACAGTCAGCAGGAGGCTGGTGGTTTGGCCACAGCAGTCATTAGGGTGCTTTGTGGTGATTTGACCAGACTGGATTTTGTAATACTAAGTTCTGTTCAATGCAATAGCCTAAAAATTTATTCTGGGGAAAAGTTATGCATTTCTTTCTGCTTTCCTTGGTTCTTCAGCATTTTCATCTGTTGTTGCAGAGCGCCTGGTGTTCTGGTTGAAATGCACAGTGTGATGCAGCCCAGTGCTGATTTGCTGCAGCTGTCGCTGTGTATTTTGTAGAACTGTGGAGCATAAAGGTACTCTGGACTTAAAGCTGCTGTGTAAATTGTTATAGTCAGAACACTGTGTTAAATACTTGACATTTATATTTTCAGAGATGTTGGTTAAACACAGAGATTAAAGCAGAGGATAGAGAGACGGGACTACAAGGTTTTATTACTGGCTTTGCTCTTCCTTTCCTCCCAGTTTTTGTTAACTTTTAGTTAACTTTTCTGTGGTTGGCTTTGGTTTAACTCTCTCTCATGCATGCATGTTATTTAATGCATGATTATCTTAAAGGTAATACATCACATAATGAAGAAAATGAATGGCTTGTCTGTGGAAGAGGAAGGGGAGTGAAAGTTGTTCTGGAAGACAGAGTCAGAAGAGGACCAGAAAGGTTTGGTAGCAGTGCCGTGGTCTGTTTGCTGGATTTCCCATCCTGACCACTTGAGTTGCCTCTGAATCTGAATTTGCTATTACAGGCATCCCTTAGCTTCTCTTCTGTGTGACAGTGACCAACACCGTATGGCAAGTATGCATCAACAACCTTTGCAGTATTTCTACGTTGTAGAAGCCCAGCAAACTTGGAATTGCACAGAGTCTTCCTCTGTTATTTGGTATCTTAAGAAAATTACTCCTTTAGGGCAGAATGTTCGTCAAGAACATACTGCGCTCCTTTGCAGGTTGGCAGTGATATGGTGTAGCAGATAAGTGACGATCCACTGTCGTTTTTCTGAGTGTGTGTCAGAATGTTTAGCTCTTGTTCTATGTGCTATTTGAATCAACAAATCTGTGTACAAGTTGCAGTTTCTGGAATGCTGCTATCAAAAAGGCAGGTAATGTGATTTGCTCGCTTTTTTGGAGGTCTTTTAGATTTCATTTTGGGTTTCATTTTTTCTGAGCAAAATTTACCTAATTTTACTTCTTGTGTAACTCAAAGATTTGGTTTTGATCAGCTGTGTTTCCTCCTGCATGTTCACTGGTCACTGTAACTGGGAAAAATTACGTGAGCTGGTTCTCAGGTGATGTGGTTTTATTCTCTAGATTGTCAAGCTGAATGCAGTCCCCTGTCTTTGTTGGGTACTGTGGATATTACTACTATAAAGTAGATGTTTGTGTTTCAGATTCACTTTTGATGTTTGCAAGCTGTATCATGTGAGGAGAGTAGGTTAGAAAACTGGTGTCTGTAGAGTGGCAATGGTAGACATCCAGAGAAGCCGTGAGTTAAAATGTGCTGAGCAGTGATGGTGTAAAGCTCAGGCCTGTGCTGCGTTTGTTACTGGCAGTGTGCTCTGGTCCCACTTACAAACTGGGCCTGCTCTTCACTTGCATCAGCTGCCCACACCAGTCAAGGACGGCCCAAACACTGGGACATTCACTGTCTCTGTGCACTTTGCTGGAGGTGCCCTGGAGTGGTCCGGGGGGGTGAGATGCTCTCGCTGCCCAGCCAGGGTCCACCACGGGCATCGCGCTGTGCAGACGCTTCCCACGGGTGAGCACCCGTGGTGTGCAGAGTGCAGGAGTGGGAGAGGAGCAGAAGAGAAAGGAGCAAAACTGTTACACTGCGTGTGTAACTCATCTGCAAGATAACTACTAGGCTGCTCACCAACTCTCCAACTACTCATATACCTTTGATGTCGCTTTTTATAATGCTGCTAGATTTTTCCATTTTAAAAATGCTGAAATTAAGTAATTGCTGAAATTAAGTTACTTCAGTACTATTTGAAAAATACACAAGGGTCTGAAATAAGCAGTAGTTGGAGTTGCTCCCTTATGCTTCCGAAATACAGGACAGTGGGAAGTGATCAATTCAACATAGCAGTTGTAATCAGAGGTACTTCTACCCATTATGTTAAAGAAATGACAAGCCAAGCCTTGAAGTTTTTACTTTGTCAAGCCTCTGCTTTTTCTTGGCAGGCTTTCCTCAGGGAGGGGCTGACAGTTTTTTTTGTTTGGTTGCTTTTTTGGTTTGCTTGGTTTTTGTTTTTTAGGAGGCAGAACAAACAGAGTGATCATTTCATGCTTTGGTAAAAGGAAGTTTTTCACAGATACTAAGTCCTTGCTGCAAATGGTATTCAGAATAATTTTTTCTGCATTTTCATGGTGAGAGAGTTGGCAAATGGTGTTAACAAGAAAAGCAGGCTTCAAGGAGGTGTTTCTGAACAGCGCTTAAACTGAATTTAGCAGCGAGTGGGAATGTATTATGTTTTCAGAGCCCTTCTGACTGCTGACAGTCACAGTCTAAACCTGCCAGCTGCTGCTACTTTTTCTTTGTTCTTTCTGAATTTTCTGTTTCTTTGCATTTTTGGAGATCCTATAATTCTGATCAAAGCAGAACTTTTTGCTTTAAATGCAAACCACGGCTGGCAGGACTTGCTACAGGGGTGGTTCAGCCGCACTGGCCCTCTGCCTTCTCACCAAAGCCTGTGGCAAAGTGCCTGCAAGAGTGGTAAGCTCTGTCCTAGGTCTTGCTCATGCCACAGGTCTTCAGGGGGGACAGAAATTTCACAGAAAATGTCACAGACATTTAAGGAACACTTAAGGAGGAAGTATCTTAGAGGAACCCAGCCTGCGTGAACTGGAAGCTTTCACTCTGTAGGTAAGATCTTTCCCTTCAAGGAGAGCAAGGCTGAACTCTAATTTTGTGTTGATAAGCCACAAGCAGGGAAACATATTAACACTTTATGTCATGTTTGTAAAAAGGCATAAAAGCTGTCTGGAGAAAAAGAGCAAATTTATTACTTCCCATATAATAACTTAAATAGCTTTGGAAATAAGTGCCATCGATAACAGTTTGCATCTTCCTACTCCTTTTATAAATGACTTCCAGTAAATGTGCCATCTTGATATGTACAACATAATTTTTAAATTATGATTGTAAAGCATAATGTTAAACATAAATATGATGTTAATTGTGCTTAGAAATATGTATCAGAATGAAAACAATACTTCATCTAAGACTTTGCAGAAGCGTGGCTGAATCTCAGTACCATGTGCTAAGTATTGTAGACTGAAAGACCCAGAGGCTCCAGGTGTATGAACAATCAAAGCCATTCACTGTGTTTATGGAGACATTTAATCCACATCTCAAAATGTAACGTGATTACATTTTTTTACAGTTCTTTGGTAAATGGAAATCTGCTTCATAAATTGTGTGCAGTAAGTGTTTGTTGATTTGCAGACGTCTGAATCAGCTGAAGCAAATAGCAATTTACAACAGCATAACATTACACCCATAACAATGTGCAGTTTTGAGAGCACATTCAGTTACTAATGACACTGAATGTTGCTGTGTATTTTAGGTCCTGTTACTGCTCCGCCACGGTTCAAAATAATGCGTTATTAAGAAATATTTAGGGATTCCCATGTCAGTTTGGACCAAATTAGTTGCAAAAATACAAAGTTCCTAACACATTTGGAGTAATTTGAAAATAGACTAAAAATTACAGGAGACTGCAACATATGTTTCCTGTTGGAAGCAAATGAATGTCTCCATTCTATTCACTAGTAATGGCATCATATGACACTTAGGGAAATCAGTTTTAGACAGGTTACTTTGAATGTTACTGCTTATATTTGATTTCAAATTTACTTCTTAAACTTTTAAACATTTTGTGCTTTTAAATGGCAAAAACCCACATAAAAGATTTGATAAGAAGTGAGAAAAAAAGCATCATCTGAAATGTGTCCAGTTTGACTGCCAGAATAAGACCATTATGGCCCATGAGTGCAATTTAATAGCTACTTTTGAAGCTTCTGTGTTGCTTTCCCTCAGACTACAGAAAGTATTTCAACATTGTATCTGTTCTGGCTGGCCAAGACAGGCTTGTGCAACAATGTCAAAAAGGTAGCGATCAGAGAGATTAAAAAAAAAAAAAAAAAAAAAAAAAAAAAAAAAAGTCATAGGAGTACATTGGCACAGAGGAGCAGGGAATGAGGAGTAGGAAGATTCTATTTTAAGAGTTGATTAGAGCTTCATTGAAATACTGTTTTGTTTGTTCTTTTCAGCTGAATTACAGGGATATAGTTTTTGTTTGTTTGCTTTTTTAAATAGGGAAATGTTGAAGGTGTAAGCTGGGAAGTGCTGGTAGCAGCCAGTGCTGGGAGTGGTGGTCTTGGCTGCCAGGCCGGATTGCTGCTGCTGGGGCCATGTTTGCCACCCTGGGCAGAATGCCACGTGTTCCCAGAAAAGGAGCTGGGAACATGGTAACATTTAAAATGCCCGGTTAAATCAAATCCTGATACTTACTGGGTTTATGAATTCTTTCTTCCATGTATTCAGAGGAGGTTTGAGTCTGGCAGGTGTCTTGCCCAGAACCTTGAAAACCCATATCTGCTTCCTGCTGTTTCTCTGGTTTGGGTTACATTTCAGTTTAGGCAAACTTACCTTACAGAGTACTTGTGTGTTACTCTGTAAGTTTGTTTAAACTTCAGCTTTACATGGCATGCATGACTTTCACAAGTGTTCAGTATTGCCCTGCTTCTGTACAAGCAGCTATGAGACCAGCAATTCCTTATGGCTTTTGGTTAGACTATTGCGTGTTAAACAGTTTTGTAAATCCCACCACATGTCTTCCTAGGTTAAAATGAGCATGACCCTCTCTTCCCTCCTTGGGAAATCGAAATCCCCATTGCTGCAGTCACGTCTGCAGTCAAGCCATGATTCTCACATGAGTAAGCTCCAATTCACCTCCATGTCATGAGAATAATGCTGTGCGTTTGCTAAGTCAGGCTCTAAGACTTCATCCCAAAATAGGTCTTAAAAGAACAATTTTGTAAAATGTGATGTTAATTTCTAGTGAATTAATTTTCTAGGAATAGTTTATCAGGTCACTGAGAGCTTGTACTGTTTACAGTGCCTAATGGGCTACTTTTTTTTGCAAGGCATGATGTCTTTGGATGTTGGGAAAGCTCTAACAAACAACTTACTGCAATGCATGTTGATTTGATGTATAGCTCTAAAATTGCTGATGAACAGTAAACCCCAAACAATGCAGTACACAGAAGGAATCCTCTCAGCAGCGGTGCCTTGGGACCTATTTCGGTAAATAGAGGTTCTACTGAAGTCAAAAGGGAGAAGAGGGGCTCCAGGATCAAGCCCTGTTGACTGATCCATTATCAACAACATATTATGTCATACAGCTTGTAAAAGTGAAATCGACCCCTTTGCAGACCAGTAGTACCAGTTAGCCAGTGAAGTGTGTACATTCAGGGTTGAATTACCAGGTGGAACAAATCATTATGACTCCAGGGACATAAAGGATGCTACTTCATTTTGTATCAGCCTAATGATTAATCTGAATGCCTGGTCCTAGGAAACCTATGTAGTTTATGCTTCTGGATAGTATAAATATTACTACTGTATTTTTCTTTCTAAATGTGCAGGTGTGCTTTTTTTCCCAGTATCATGTATGTTATCCATCATTCTGAGACATATATGCTATCTGCAGTATCCAAGGAGAAGATGTGCCATCTGCACAGTGGCTGTCTTCAGCAATGGGACAATTCAGGGCACTGTGTGGGCAGAAGGATCATATATTGTCACACTGGTTAACTATGATTGAGGTGAGTCAGCCAGAGTTGGAGAGAACTGCATGGGAAAGACATTCAGACAGCAGTACGGATGTATATGTATAAAGCCGATTTACCAAGTTGGAATAGGAATAAAATGGGATAAAACTGTAATCAGATCATTTTAAATTTGGTGTTAATATTTTGAAAAATGTATTTGAAGTGCTGAAAGCTAATGAAATAAAGATAAAAAAGCAGGTTATGCAACTCAGCAACAGAAATAGTCAAGAGTGGCCTGGGGTTTCTGTTAATAATTTATCATTTAAAAATTGTATTGTTGTTGGTTTTAATGTAAGTTCTTAATAAACATGACAGTGAAAATCATTACCTTGCCTTCTTCCCTCCTCATTATACTATTGGTTCATTGTTGGAGCTTCCCCTGTGAGCATTACAGTTGGCTCAGATTACCTGACGTGCAAAATAGAGCATGAAAAGGTAATGTCAGTTTACTATCATGTCTGCTGTGTGTTGATAAATATATATAGATATGTATATAAAAAGAATACATAAAAGTAGTGTGAATGAAAAGGAGAACCAACCAAATGTTGATGTGTATTTTTAGTGAGATCTTAGCATAACAATGCCTGTGCAAATTACAATTATAAGTTACCTCAGATTTAAAGCTAAGTTCTATAAATGGACATTGCAATTAAAGCAAATCAGATGCGTGCCGTACTCAGAATTGTATTTATGTATATTTTGGTACAAGCGGTTATTGTTGTACAAAGTTAATGATGTTGCCTGGGGCTTTGTTGACGTTTAGTTTATTTATAATGTGTTTGTTTGCATTTATCTGTAGTTTAGTCATATACATATATCGCACATCTCCAGTGTGCTCTTGCAGTCCGTATGACTTTGTATGCACTATGCAGAATGACCAGACCCTTGATGTGGTGGATGGGTGGCTAGAGGGAAGATGGCAAACTCTGCCTTCCTGAAACAGTTTCCCCTGCATGTTACAGTGTATGGTAGCTGCTTGAGAAACGAGCACCTGATCACTTGTTTAAAGAGTGACTGACTTGAGGTTGGCAAAGTAAACTGTTCCTTTTTCTGGGGTTGTATCTGTGGACAAATGCTTGTGAAAACAGTCCTCTGGTCTCAGCAAGGAAGAAGTGCTTTCTGAGCCTTTTGAATGGTTTCTTTGGAGGGCAGAGCAGCTATGACAGTCATCAGTTGTTCTATTTTGAAGTATTTATGTAGCCGCAGTAACTGTAGTACTAAAACTTGGACTTGATGGTCGTTCCGTGTAGATGTTTAATCCAGAAGATTGTATACCAGTGTAACTTCAGCAGTAAAATTGCTCATACATTGCTCTACATAAATGAGCCCTCAGACTGATGTGCAGGAAGGCAAAGACATAATTTAATTTCAGTAAGCTAAAAACATCTGATTCAAATGTATTTCCCCTCTTCAGAGCTTGCTTATTTGCAAACCCGCCTTTATCAGTGTAAATGTAAGTGCAGCTGTGTCCATCCAGGTTGAAATCTGAACCTATTTTGTTATCTGTGCACAGGAAAAATATCTGAACTCTTTTATAGGAGCAGGAGAAAGCCCTGTTTCCTCTCTGATTCTTGATTCAAAAGGCATGGAGATTTTCTCTCAAATTATCCACAGAAACTGAAAATTATTCCCCAAAAGAAAACAAGAGTGAGGAAGATCAGCCCGAGGCACAGCTTTATGCTACTGAAAAGGTGGGTGTTGAAAATGATAGACAAGCATGGCAGTTTTTCATAAATCACGGTCTGTTGGATGTTTTTTAGCTGGGCCCAGGGAGCAAGTACACAGGCATGCCTGTGGCCACCTGGGCAGGTCCTTCTCTTTCCCCCCTCCTCCTCTTGCACACCCACAGCCGGCAGTCTAGGAAGAGTAAGACGCGTTTAAAATTCGGTAGTAGTGCTGTGCGTGGGCGGCCAGGGGTTCAGCGGCGGCACGGCGGGCCGGCTGGCTGCGTGGGACAGCCCTTGGCGTGGGGGGAGCCCGAGGCCACGGTGCGGCCTTCCCGCCGGGAGCAGGAGCCGCTGCTGGGCCCTGGGCAGCCGGGGGAAGGGCACGGGGGGGGTCGCGTGTGCCCGGCCGGGCCTGGGGGTAGGAAACGAAACAAGTGGGAAGGAAAAAGATACGGACTTGGTTTTTTATGGATGCAGGCTTCAGTGTGGCTGGGCCAATTTACGCTGGCTGGAGGTGTGATCCATGTGTCTTTCAAAGGAAACAGGTGTTTAGAGAAGAGAATGCAAGTTTTTCACTGCAAACGGTTGGATTTAGTAGTCTAAATTTTCTGTTAATTTCTCTTAGTCTTCAGGCTGCAAAATTACTTGCTTTCAACCGGTTGTATCAGAGGGCTGATAGTGCGGATATGCACAAGGGAAGGGACAGAGCAATTTAAGCACGGGTCCCTTGCTTACTGCTGGAAAGACAGGAATGTAAAATAGCTTTTGCACATGGTAATGATCATGTTAATAATTGTAAACATACTTAGTTTGCATAAGGTACCTTGTTTTTATAAATAAATAGCACTGTATCATGGTTCAATGTTTTGGCTGGAGTGTCTCAATGTATATTTTTCTAATTTTGTTTTCAGCTATATGGAGTTTGCCTTTAAATTCATACTGGTCTCTTAATCACTAAGCAGAGCTGATCAATTGGAAATTTTCCTGCTGTTTACCAAAGCTAGCAAGTTACTTTGAGACGCATCGCAGAGTACTAATGGAAACCTTCCAGCCACCCTGATTGCCCGCGTCCCTGAGTTCCAACGCCTGCCTATCCTGAGGTGCTGGAAGCCTCTCAGCTGAAAGCAGGAGCAAACGCTAAGCCCATGAGCAGTGAAACAGGCATCTCCAACAACAGTGGGTGTGATAATCCCTGTTGTTCTCATCTGGCTGAGCTGTGTCGTGGTCAGGTTTAGAGCCAGTATGGTCACAGTGTGAGGGAACGGTGTTGCTCTGAGCACTATAGCTTTTGGAGGACAAGTTACAAGATGAAAAATTACTGAGGGATCTACTGGATTGCAGATGTGAGTTTATAATAGGCCAGTGTTACAGATATTTTAGTAAGTTGTGGATATTGCGTGGCTGGTTTTACTGTGGGGCCAGGGCACAGTTGCAGTAGTGTTTGCAGTAACATTCCTGTTGGAAGGAGAAACGAAATGGCAGGGTCATAGCAAGACTGCGGTTGGTTTGTAAGCTTTTTACATAGTGGTTTATTTCCTGATATGTACTTGCTTATTTTTAAAAGTTAATTCCTAGAATCATAGAGGGCAAGAAGTAAGGAATATGTTTTACAAGGTGGTACTTACATGTTGCAGTGCTGCGTTACAGGGGAAATTAATTAGTTCAGCTGGCTCAGCTGAACCCTGCTCCCACTCCTTGATTCTTGATTTTAGCCCAGCTTTTGGTGTCCTTTCTGCCTCATGTCCTTGAGGGCAACCTCTGGGCTCTCCCAGGAAGGTGGTCTGCCTACTCAGCAACTTGTGAGGTGTCACCCCTGGTAGAGATGCTTTTCATCTTTGAATCCCTGGGACATCAAAGAAAGCCTGAGGCTGTCATCAAGGGTTGTTCCCAATGCTGTCTGCTGCGGTGGTGGGCTGGTGTCAGACCAGTCTTTCACTGGAGTCTGCTATGGTTGTCTGTGGGGTCTTGCATACATCATGGCTAGATAGCTGGAAGTGTCCATCCTCCTCGTCCATTGTTTGTGTGTGGTGTGTTATATTAAACCTTGAGACTGTGACCTTGGTCTGTGGGGTCTCAAGAAACCGAACAGTGTGGTATTGCTGATGGTTGGATTTCTGACTTTCAGCTTTGGAAAATATATTTGCTGGCATGCGCCAGTTCTAGGTAGGCCACTTAACAGTATGATGCTGGCAGAGATTTTGATTGTGCAGTAAGTTTAGGTTGCTGTGATCTAGAAACTTCATTTATTTTTGTTTGATTGATTTTCTTTTCTTCAAGATATGTAATATTACATTTATATAACAATACCAGTTTGTTTTTGCTGAGGAACAAAAGGCACTTGCCAATAATAGACACTTCTCTAAAGAAGTTTTGACCTGTACTCAGGCAGAAGGTGTCCTATTAATGAAAACAAATGAAGGCTAAATCGCCTTTGTGGAGAACAGTTTATGCTGGTTTTGTTATGTGGCTGTAATACAGGACTGTTTTGACAGTAACTTTCATATGGGCTGCATACTGAAGCTTTTTATGGAGCAGTGGTAAATAGCAGAGGTGACACGTCGAGTGAGGAAGAAGTGCCAAGACACTAGTATTATAGAATTTTGTTGATCATACAGTGTAGCAAGGATGATTTTTTTTCTCCCCAAGGCAGTTCCCTTTCCTTCCGGCTTCTGCACTGGACAGAATTTAGTCTATGGTATCCAATGTGTACATGAAAATGAGTACATTGCTATTGTTTTTTGTTTACTGTTGTGCTTGACTCTCAGGATCTATTAGAGAACACACTTCATCACTTGATTATTTGCAGCCAATAAATAATGACTTGTTTTGATCAGTACCCGATTTTGTATAGAAGTTTTGATGTGTGTGTGGAGATAGACAGGGGACTTGGAGATCTGTAGCCTGGTAGTGAGCTGGGAGCTGGAGGGAGGAAGGGTAAAGGACAATTTTATGTGTGAGTCCACGTTTTCATTTACTGCCACTAAAACAACAAAGAGTTTAAATCCAGACTGAGCCCCTTGACCAGTACTCAGCTTGCAAGTGCTCTTTACTCATGTAAAGTTCTCAGTGACTTCAGCAGGAGAGCTTTAGTATTTACCCCATGTGTTTTTTAGATCTCAGCCATCAAGAAACTTAGTGTGATCAGATATTCTGCTGACAAGAGGCTTTTATAGCAGTATCTTGTGAGGATGACAGGTTTGAAGGCATCGTGCCTGTAAGGTGAACATCAGACTAGTCTGTGTCGTAAACTGGTAACAACTACCAAAGCCACGTACTTCTCTGAAGAGTGGGAAGCTGCTGCTTTCCTGAAGACAAGGCAGAGGGGGTTGACTGTCATTTGAAGTGGCTGCCATTGCATGAAATGACCTGTCCTTGAAAGAGGCTCAGTCTCTCCTCCGTACACAACAGAAACACTCTTCAGATTCCAGGGTAAAACGCTCTACTTCAAGCATATTTTCTCTCTAAAAAATATTTTCTCAAGTGACTTCCTGTGCTCCTTTCTGCTCTGTCATTCTTGGGAGCTGAGTTGTTTCTGCTCAAACTCAACATGCATAACAGGATGTAGTTTGAAGTCTTGCACTGGTCCATGGTTTCTGCTGATTTGTAGGTCACAAATGAGGTGTCTGTACTGAAATGTGTGAAGAGCTTTATGAGACCCTGCAAATATGTGTAGTGTTTACTTTTTGCAGTCTTGCATCTAGTCTTCACCTGAGGTTGAGGTCTGCTGTGCTGAGGGTTTTTTGGACTAGAAGAAAGTCTGTCGTCAACAGTGCTTATCATCTGTAAGATAGAACCAAAATAGAAGATTTTAATGTCATTTTATGAAAATTACTTATACCTGGCCATTTTGTTGCAGATGAGGGTGTTTTACTCTTTCATAGTTTTCTTTTCTTCTTTCTATGTTTCCTGGAAGAATATATGCGTCACCGCTGCCAACAAGAGCCACTTGGTCCACATGTAGGAGACAAAGGCAAAAATGCTTTGGTTTTATATGTATTGAGCCAACAAAAGTTGGATTCAAACAGTATGAGCCATCACATGTGTAAACAAGTAGGCTAGGCCTATTGAGAAATAAATTTATTTGTGTTGACACAGGAGACATGACTGGTGCCTGCAGAAATAAACGGAAACACTTCAGTGCTTTCAGAGATTCCAGACCAGGAGAATGTTTTCATCCTATGGGATGCTCCTGGGCAATCATTAAGCTCTTTTACCTGAACAACCTGAAATGTGATGCAGAGATACAGATGAGTTTCTTGCTGCTTTAATCCTAGGTCTCACGGTGCTTGATGGCCTCTTCTCTAAGATCTTGGACAGGACTGTAAGGAACGAATTTACGTGAAGACCCATCCTTATGGTGTGGTTTTGGAAGCAGATTTAGTGATTGTGAATGCAAGTTTGATTAATAAAGATTGTATTTCACTACTACATCTGTCTTTAACACTCAGAGAAGCTTCCTGAGAGAACAAATACACTTGCAGAGATTTCGGCATTTTTTCACTATTAGAGGTACAAGTATGTGTGGGGGTTTCGTGCTCTACTTCTCTGTATTGCTTAACATACATTTTAAAAGATGTGAAAAGTCACATCTGAGAACATTTATGAAGAGTGATCATGTTAGGTGTTCATTCTGTTGCTGATCTGCGGGCCTTTGTCTAAAACTTGAGGTAATACTGACCTATTTATTTTAGTGGAAAATTCCTACTGATCTAATGGAGTTTGGACCAGGCCACTTTTGCTTATCTAAAAGGCGGTTCAGATTTTCCTTACTGGTTCCTGCCATGTTGCTGTTACTGAGGTTATTGCCTCTGTCTCTTGCCTACTGGGTCAAGAGACCTACATGGGTCCCTATGTGGAGGGAATGCTGTGCTGGTCACAGAGCTGAGTGCCACCAGGATGAAGAGATCATTTTTGGGGAAGGGACCCTGCACTGCACCTGGGCGTAGCTGGAGCATGTGTGCAAAGGGAGGTAGGAGGTATGCAGCCCATTTGCGTTGATTTACTTTTGAATTCTTCTTCCGAGTGCCCAAAATGGTCTGTTCAGGTATATCTCCTTCATATTTGGAACAGAGGAACTTAGATGCTGTTACGCAGTCAGACGGGTGTCTTGGCGGGTGTCTGTTTTGTGGTCATTAGCTAGCACCTGGCACATCAGTTGAAGATGAAATGGAAAACCGTATGTAAAGAACAGAAGGTAACTGGCAAAAGGAGTGGGAGAGAGAAAGAAAGCAACAGAGAAAAAACATGTGTGCAAACCAATTCTTTTTTCACACCTGCAAGCTATCAGCTTACACCCTGAAGCGGGGAGCTTTGTTGCCCTCATCAACATCTTTTGCTGCAGATCTCAGATACAGGGTGGTGCTTTTGAACAGTGGCGTAATGGTGCGGTCTGCCAGCCAGCACATTGGGTTCTGTAACCTTCCCCATCTACCAGGTCATGATGAGCACTTCTAGGCTCTCTGCAATTTCCTTATGTCCACATAGCCTGGAAAAAAAATGCAAGTTTTATTACTGTGTGTGGCCAGATTCTTTTGTGGAGCAGTGCCACTTCTTTCAGTTGAGTTACACAAGGAATAAATGAAAAAATAAGAGGGTGATTTTGAGAGAAGAGTTATTTTTGTGTTATTTTGTTTAATGTACTTCTTGACCTTTTTGTTTTAATTTGCTGTAGCTTTGCAAATTTTCCTTTTTTGTTTTGTTCCTGCTTTTTACCACTGACTCTCTCTGGTTCCTTCCCTCTTGGCTTATTTCCCGTCTGCCGTTGGGAAATCCAGTAAGGAGAAGGGGCAGAACAAGAATCAGAACAGCTGTAATCACACAGGGCCGAGCAGCTTCTCTGACAAACAGACTGCGTCTGGCAGAGCCCCGTTTTCAGCAGTGAATCCTTGGCACAGTAACAGGTTATCTCCGCAGATGTTCTGCGCCGAGTGCAAGTACTGCATGTGGCAGAGGGTGGAGCGTTCAATTCAGGCTGGCACTGCCAGAAGACAAGGCGAGAGGGCAACAGTCAGGCAAAGCAACTCAAGGACAAACTTTGTAACTAGGGCACAGATTTGGGAAAGAAACTGAAACAGTAAAATCTAAATTCTAATCCCAGTTGGATTTGGATGAGTCCCTTGATTTCCATTAGTATTGGCCTACATGGCAGCCTGGCGTTGCTGAAAACAGAATCAGGCTCTGATTATCCAGTCGTCATGGGAAGATGATGGATTTTGGATATAGATGGGAATATGTTGCTGTGCAAAAAATTGCGTAAGCCATTCTCCCTGTGTTGTCTCTGGTAAAGGTGACCTCTTCAAGGTGTTGCCTTTGGTGTCACCCAGATGACAGACATTGCAGTCAGCTGGAATTGCGTGACTAAACATCGGGGTCAATCTCTAGGCCTGTAATTATTTTAAATTATATGACAGTGATCTGAATTAGAATTTTGATTTGATATAAAATAACAAGGGGGGAAAAAGCCTAATCTGGCACTTTTCACGCCCACCCCCTATTTAGAAACCTTCTCAGCCTAAATTTACTTGTGGTTCATCTATTCTCATGAGACTGTTGTCTTTCAGCAGTAGGAATTGGGAGAGCTGGACTTGCTTCTTAAGTCTCCCACAGATTTTATGTATTTTCTGCTCAGTAAGCCCCACTGAGTGACTTTTCTATTCAAAGACTAAAACTGATCTGCGACTGCAGACAGTCTGGCCTAAAATGGCAGACATGGATGGCTTGTTGCACTACTGAGGTATCTCCACTGCACAACACAAAGGATGCTCTAGGACTGAATTAGCCCTTGGCTTGGAGCTATAACATCACTGGTGTACTTAATGTCTACCTTAGCTGATACCTCCTCAAGGCTGGTGTGTCTGACTAATGCGTCCTCAATGAGCCTCTGTTCCTAGAGAAATAAAATAAACTACAAGTGCTGTAACCTGGGCGACTTCTCATCAGAGTTGTGACGTTACATTTTGCTTCCCAAAATCACAACCATTTTTGTTACATGCAGCCCATGCTTCTTTGTTTTCCTTTCTTTCTTTACTGCTATCAGTGGAAAAAAATTTCATAGTAAACTCGATATTAATATAAGAGCTAATGAAAGATGTCATACCTCAGAGCATATGAAAAAAATGTCAACTGGAAAGAGTCAGTCTGTGGTGTATTTCCTTGGTCCATATGTTGCCTTACTGGGAAGAGGTTGTTGGAAAATGTCATTCATTTTAAACTAAACAGTAAGCCTCCTTCGAATTATATCTTAATAAAAAAGAGAACATCTTGGGTAGTCTTTGATTTAGATGTGCTGCATTTTAAATGTGTCCTAATTATAGTGCTCATCGCTTAACATTAATTTAATGAACATCCTCATTTATATGGACAAGGTTGGCAAATAGGAATTAATGCCATTAAAACCCGCAAGTCTCCCAAAGGAAAAAAATCAAAAGATCTATGAAGAAAACATAACCTTATTATTTATTACAAGGCAAAGCACAAAATCACCAGCCGTACATTTCTGTATGTGTCTCAGGGGCCCTTAGCACATGCAGTTTGGAAAGGACTGGTGCTGTGCTGCAAGCGGCTGCTGCCTGCCCGGCGCGTGGCTGGCAGGGACCTGCCCGTGGGCATCGCCCTTGCTCAAGCACAGCTTACTTTGAGGAACTTTCAGTCTAAGGTTCCAGACTTGCAGGTAGACCCTTGGCTTTGTTTTTGTCTCAGTTGTCTGGATCAAGACCAGAACTCCCCTAATCAGCTCCAGAATGATGAGAGGATTCACGGGGGCCCAAAAATAGGGACTGAAGGAAGACATCATTGTTTTCTTGGTGCATCTGGAAAAGCGTGGGTGATGCACGCCTCTGCTTTTGTCGTTTAATTGCATGCTGAGGTCAGAACTGCTTGATTTTAAGAAACACTAGCTGTCAGATTTTCTCCACAGGCATCGATTTCAACACACAGAAGGTGGATGGTCCACTCACTCCTTAAAAACTCTTGTCGTCCTGAACTGTTTTTCAGAGAAGTTATAGGAATTCAAATGTCAATGACAGTTATTTACGAACCAAAGAGACGTGAGGGTACATGATGTTAAAAAAGGGATAGTGTGGACCTACACAGACCCTGCAACGCTCACAGATCATCCTTTTACAGGAGGCTTGGGGTGTGGTAGTCGTCACAGCCACCTCATCCTATTGGCTTTAATGGGGTGTGGTTCATACCACAGTGGCTAAGCTTTCCACCTAGTCCAGCTTGATTGAATTACTATACTGCAGACTCATTTTTCTCCTTAAATATGATGGTGATCTGAAATATTTAGCCCTTTCTTACTGAGTGCGGTGAGGAAAACTTTCATCATCCTTTTCCAAGGTTGTTTAATATACAGTTGTTTAAGGGGTGGGGGAGCACAGCTGAGCTTTAAACAAAGACGTAAGCGTTGCCACTTGGAGAGTTATGCCTCATACAAGTGCTACTCTGTAGAAGAATGCTGTAATTGCAGGCCCAGATCGTGCAAAATTTTCTTACACAACTACAAGTACATGCTGAAGGACTGCTTGATATGGAGACTGAGTTTATCAATAACTGATGTATCTGGTGCTTTATTCTTAGATCTCCTTCATCTGCCACTTCTGCTTTGTCAATCTCTACCCCCAAACTGCAGCTAGCATTAATGTTAAACAATGAGCCATGGATGTAGCTAATATTTACAATCTTACTGACTGAAAATGAGAGGCTTACATTGATCTAGTATCTTCTGCCTCCAGGTCTTATCAGTGGTGCAGTTCAGTACGTGTTGGCGTGAACGTGAGAAGTCTTGTCCCTAGATGGGTCACAGCAAACAGTTTAATGTCTGTCCTCTACATATATAATTTTAGACTCTTAGGTTCCTCTTAAATATGGTAGACTCTGAGCATCTCCCAGATAAAATCAATAGTAATTTTCTGGTGAACTTCTTGGAGTTTATTTAGGGTTAAAACTGGTTACATGAAAATGTTTTTTATGTCTTTTTATGTAGTTTTATACAGGTATGGGTGTATCTGTGTCTACAGTGGTGGATAGATATAGAAGTGATTTTATTTATTTATTTATTTATTTTTAATTCTGAGAGGATAGGTGATAAAATTGACAAGTTCCACTATTGACACCAGAGGATCCAAGTTTATAGAGTTTTATTTTGGACACTGAAGTGCTTTGTAGTGAATTTAAAGAAAAAAATAAAATTATATAACTTAATAAGAAGCCAAACGGAAGGGAAAAGTTGATTTGAATATTACTATGATAAAAGGGACTGTAAGGTAGAATTTCCTCTGAAACCCAGGAAAATGTATTTGACGCAGAATAAAGCATCCAGTGATGAGAAGACATGGGGTAGATCTGTGTATGCTTTAAAACTAGATTTAGGATTACTAGCATACTTTTACCTTGTCTCAGTACAGATGCTTTTCCCTTTTTTGTTTCATTCGTATTTAGGTTTCTTTCTATTAATAAGACCTAAGTAGATCCAAATTCGGCTCCCCCATGCCATACAAGAGGATGTACTGTAAGAGCAGAAATTGACTCAGATTATTAAAATTTTTGTGTGAATTTACATTTTGCAAGGCATTTTAACTTAACAACTTTCTGGTACTTGGAAGTGTGTTGTTTCTATGGTGTCTAGAAGATAGAACACAATAGGAAATAAGCATCTCACATTCTTTATTTGAATAGTCATTTATGTTACTGCACCAGGAAATGTGCAATAAGGATGTTTCACAGTTTATTTATGTTAATATTTTGTCTTCTAGGTGGGCTTCGTCTCTCTTTGGTACTGTTTTCATTTTGTAAATTTACATGTTCTGCTTAAAGCAAAAGTGAGAGCGAGATTACATCTCAGCTTGTCTCATGACCTATTTATTGTTGCTTCAAAAAAGCAGAATTGTGTTTCTCTGCCTCTTAGCTTCTCATAGAGTTCAAAAGTAAGGAACTGCTCAGGTATTCAGCGGCAGGGGATGACAGCCAAGGTTGTGCCTCTGTTCCTTGCCACCCATTCCTAACATCAGAGCCAGTTGCACTGAAGAAGTTACCCGAATCCAAACTAAGCTGGGGCTTCAGAGTCAGCATGGGCTGCAAAGTGAAATGATTTATTGGCATGCACACCGAAACAGAGACCACTGCTTCCTTGGTGAATTGCTTGCCTTTATAAAAGGAATGTTTTGCAACTTAAAGCAGTAATTAGTGACCTGTATCATGTTGAAATGAGCACGGAGACACCTGTGACAGGACACTGAGTTTTATATTCGATAGCGGGCTTTTTATTCTGCTCATGATAAAGATTGTTGTTTCTCTGGAAGGACATCCACAGTGTTTATATTGCTGTCTGCAATTTAGCAAACATTCATCTTTAAAAAACTCTTATTTTCCTGATGAAATAGTAAGTTCCTGGGTACTATGAGAAAGGAATGGGTTAGCCTTTGGAAATCTAGAAACTTACCTCTGTCTCTGAGTACTAGGTTTTCGGAGCATGGACTCTCAGGAGGGGCTTCAGTCTGCCTGCACTACAGCCAGGCTGCAGCGTACGTGAGCTCAACAGCCCCAGTTTGAGTACCAGCATGAGTACCAAGTAGCACAGGTTTCGCCACAGCCCAGAGCCCTGTGTAGATAGATGCACAGGGTACCAGGTCAGTCTGGGACCCATTTGCAATGGAGTCATAGCCTCTGTTACTGTCAGGGCTGCAAAAGCTGAACTTAACCTTTTCAGTGAATGACTAGTGATTCTTTGAGCTCCTAACTTTGCAGGATAACTTTTGGACTGGTGGACTGGTGGATTTTGAACAGTTGTGTCAAACACATTCAATATTCAAAGTTAAATGTATCCTGGTTGGTTTGACCAAACTGTGACAGATGAGAAGACGATCTGCATTGATTTATTAAGAATCACTTTTAATAATTGCATGAATAAGTGAGAATTTATTGGATTATCAGAATTTTTCAACAGCTGTACTAATTTACCTTCAGAGAAAGGCTTTGGAAGAATAACCCAGGACACTCTGGCATGCCCCAATGTGCCCTTGAAAAATAAGAGGCAAGCTGTTTGCTCAAAGGATCCTTCTCTTTTCTCAGGCCATGTTTTGCCATCCGAGGACTTAGAGATCAGAACTTTAAACCCATTGAAACACCTTCTTAAGAGCAGAGGAGTGGTGGCTTTCAAGTTACTTAGGGAGAAAGCATTTCTAGGGTAGGAACGGTTAAGGAAAGATAGGTGTGCAGTCAGTTTGGAGGGAGGCTTATTTTAAATAAACAGTACTTGCTTTCAGGAGGTTATTTGGCCACTGCTTACAGTTTGTCATTGCTCCCAAGGGGAACAGAATTGCAGGTCTGAGCATGCATGAGGCTAGCTGAGCTAATTATGGCTCGCAGGGCAGTGCTGCCAAAGCGCGGGGGCTGAGCGCAGTGCCAGGTTCTTGTGCTGGCTTGGGTACTGCGAGGGGTGCAGCTGCACAGTGCCAGGTGCAGTTTCACCAAAGAGATAAGCAGGCTGCAGTTTCCTACTTTCTTCCACCCTTGCTTCAGGGTGCGGCGACGACCATTTGGCTGCTCCCCCTCCCCAGGAGCATGAACTTTAGGGCAGAGTTTGTCCCTAAATGCAGCGTTCCCCTGGTGTGATGGGTCCACTGGAGCAGGTTACGTGAGCATGGGCAGAGCGTTTGCTATTGAAGCTGTATTGTTCTAGCACGTGAACAAGCTCTGTGGCACCCTGTAAACAGACCTGAGAGAGTCATTTGATTCCAGCCTCGGCAGAGAAGCGGCAGGTAAAGCTCTTGTCTTGAAATCCAGTGCTCACAGAGGAGATCAGGAAGATGTCCAGATAACCACCTGGTAACTACAGCACCAAGACACTCTGTGGGTCATAAAGTCTCTTCATGTGTGTGTATATCATGACTGCACAAGTATAACTCCTGGATGTGGGCAAATTCTTAGAATCAGGTTGTACAAAACCTCTAGTCTACAAGTTAAAAATGCCTTTTCTGGGGACAGTCTCAAACATAAATCTAGAATCTGCTTTTTCCATGAGTTTCCCTGACACTAAACACCTCATGTAAAGATTTGTGGTTCCTAGGCACAGTGGGGGTTTAAATACAGAACCAGGAAGATTGAATTCTTATGCAAGCTGATATTTGTATAATAGTCTCTCCTTCCTGGAGGCTTTCTTGATAACTGAGTGAGAATAGTGATGTTGGCTGGCTCTTGCAACAAGGAAGAATTTGGCGTGCAAAGGATGGATAGCAAGGCCAGAAGGAAGGTGTGGACTGCATGTTGACTTGTGTTCAAATCCCAGACAGCTGCTGCAATAAAGAAACAGTTTTCCAGGAAGACACTTCACAATAAAACTAATACAGCAAAGTTATTAACATCAAACCTGGATAGTTTGTTAAGGGGGAAAATGGTATTACCATGTCAAGTTGTTATACCATCAAGTTGTTCACAACCATCAAGTTGTCAAGTTGTCAAGTAAGTGGGACACATTGTTGGTAATTGCTAAGTATTCATTTGGACAGGTAAATTTTATGCTACAATGGGGTCATGTTAGCACAACTGTGAATATCCAGATTGAGTAGCTGAGTGCATATTGACAGTGTTGTGTTCAGCCACTGACATCTCTGTAGCTGTGTTTGTGCCTTAATGCATGTGTCGGTATGGTTGTAATCACTGGTGGATCTCCTAATTAAAACAGTTTATGAGATGTTCCTTCTTTCTTATAAGATTGGGTGGTCATAGAGTGTTTCATAGCTTTTTGAGTTTCTCCAGTTGTCAGAAAGAAGAGTCTTCTAATTCAGTATGTTCCAGGAACCGCTTGAAATCATTGTCCATTTTTAACAGAGTTTTGATCTAAGCAAAATTAGCCTGATGTCAATAGGTTTAAATTTGCTTTACAGAGGACATCAGGAAAACATATGGGACTCCACAGACCAGCAAAGGTCGAGAAACCATTTTTAAGTAATTACATTAGCTAAACATGATTAAAAGAGATAAAGAGACCTTTTTGTTACAGCTTACCAGGGCTCCAGTCCTCTTTCTATATGGTAAATATGTTAAGATCATGGTTCTCTGCATTACTCCAGCTGGGAGAATTGTATGTTTTTAGGAAAGGAAAATTAAATTAGTCTTGTATTCGATACATTATTGAGCACTTTTGTTACCTGATATGAAATTAGTTAATGTGGGCTGGTTCTTTGGCACCCAGGCATTCCCATGTGCTGGAGGAATGCTCAGCTGAGCAATTATGGCAATTTTTTTATCCTTTGTGCCCCAAGAGCAGCCCAGAAAGACTAAAACAGCATCCAGAATCTGGCTCGTAGTTGAAATACAACTGCACAACTGCAGGAAAGAAAAATGCAGCCAAACCTGTGGTGCTTTGGAAGGAACTTGGCTCTGCAGAGCCTGGAAGGGGTCAGGAGTGAGACTGAGGGATGGAGAATTGTGGTCGGATGGCTGGATGGCAGAGCTCACTGTTCATTCACTAATAATATTAGTTCATTCACTAATAAGAATATGTGGTAACTATCATACGGCCCAGAGGCTTCTGAGTGTGAATACCACTAACAAAAATCAGACCTGGGCTTCCAAGTGGCTTCAGGGATGATTTTAAAAATCATAACTATTTCCTCAGCTTCATTCAGCTGCTTGCTTCAAGACAAAAAAATCCTTTCTCCTTTTTTTTTTTTTCCCCATCATATAATTTTTTACTGCTTTTTTGGGGGTGAAAAATTACAATTACTCTTCTAACATCTTCTTTCCTAAGGTGAAGTAGTGGCATAGTATGCAGTATATTTTAAGGACTCATCTTCTTACCATCAATTGAAAAGAATCTTACAGTATTTTGAATGTAGGTAGAGTCTGAATATGGGTTTTATGCATCTCAGACGCTGGAATAGTTTAGCATTTGAAGCCCATGACTAACAACAATTCAACCATGTAAAACCAGTAACTCTGCAGGTTGACAGGGTGATCTGAACTTTTGTATCCTTTGTAGTCTGTTGAGATTACAGAAATCACTGGGGGCTTCAGCGAGTGGACCAGAGATAAGGCCTTCAAAAAACAAGATGTCTTTTTCCACAACAACTAACCAGCTTACAAAAATAGCAACTGAGAACAGATTATCATTAACTGTGTTCAGTATAATAGAGACAAAACTATTATACTTTAGGGAAATATATCCCATAATAATAGCCTCAGTTGCTAGATATGATTTGTTTCTGGTGTTTTTAAACTTGTTTTATGACTCAGGCTTGAAGAATTGGGATATTGTTGATTACATAAAATATGTAATTCTCTGAATGTAATTTAAGTTCTCAGTGTCTGCATTTTGTTTCTGTGCTTACTTTTATTTTATCTTTTCTTGCAATTTGGGGTGCACCTTCTGAAAAATGTTTAGTCCAAATTTTTAAAACTCTGCCTGTGATTTTTGCTTTCTGGAGAAGCTCGGTGTGGATTGCCACTTTCAGCAAGGGCAGCAAGCCCCTGTCCCAAGCAGCTGATCATTTCACATCACTGGGGTTTGAGATTTATGTTAAGACCTTTGCCGATATGGGTCTCTGATAAACATGTAGGTGGACTGTACACTTGAATGACTACATACTGCAGAGATAGGTTCTTTACACCAGAAATAGGGCAGATTATTATCTCTTAATCAAGGAGGGGCCAAGCATCTGAATGGGCCAGTAACATCCATGCAGTCCTTCAGCCTTGCAATTACAGAAATACTCTACAGCTGGCTTAGTTGGCGGTAACATTTGTTTTTCAGGGAGGTCCCAATTTTGCTCACTTTTACAAATAGTTTTATAGAGGTCAAGTATTTCATGCTTTCTCCCAAAGGGCTAATTCTCAGCTGCATACCACAACTGCAAACAAGTTTAAAAAAAAAAAAAAATTGCAAAGTGTGGTTCAGTCAACGGAAGAGCAAAGTTTATTCAAGACAGCAAAACTTGTACAACTGGCTGAAGTGCAGGGATGTAGGAGCAGAGAGAGCAGCTCCTTGCTGTAATTCAATCCTGTTGGCATTTCTCAGCTGAACTGTAGCAAACAGACTTACTCTGTTCCTCTTTCTAAAAGGAAAGGGCACCTACTTTGTAAGTACAGTTGCAAACACCAAAAAGAGTGGGCAACATCCCCATGCCCCAAAGAATTCCCGAATAATAAATAAGGTAGAAATGGCGATACATCCCTGATACATGCCCCTGAGACAGCACAGCCCTCCCTCTGGGTGCTGGAAGGGGTGGTGGGACCAGGCTTTTCACATCAAAAGAGAAGCGTATTTGAAGAACAAGGAGAGCATCACTTGCAGTCCTCCCTGATTTTAGTGGTTCATGCCCTTTTCTTCATCGGACTTTGGAGGTGGGTTTTGGGAAAGGCTGGTTTGAAACTGCTCTGGGGTGCTACCACTGACCCCGCATCCCGCCTGGACACCGGGGCCAGCCAGGGCTGGGGCCCTCCGCATGCCCTCCTGATCTGGGGGGCTGGAGCATACCGCACCGCCCTCGTGCCCTGCGCCTGCTTTTAAGAACACACAGCCAGGAGGAAGCTGCAGGACTGGTAGTGTCGTACCTGTGTGCTGGAATAAAAGTTTTTTAATGCTGTGTCTCCAGCCCCCAAGTACTTGAATAATTTTGTGGGTTTAATGGGCATGGAACTATTCAGAAGCATGGGTGGTGGTCAAGTAACTTGATTACATGTCCTGTGTTAGCACAGTATTCCTGGTGCATGCTGTATGTACTTGTAGCCTGGTGGCAATAGTTGTGTGGACATTTCCCAGCTAACGCACAGTCTAGGGCTATTTGTCCATAGTTAGCATCCCTTAGACAGTATAAAATCACCAGGAGTCAGTCTCTGATAGCTGTAGCGCCTGCACCTTCTCCAGTTTTTTTCCTCTAATATCTTCACATTGAAGGAACATGGTCAAAATTGTGTAGAACAGGAAAGAAGCCTCTTAAAGATTTTTATAAGCTGGAGGAGAATAATTCTTCCTGTTTCAAATAAACAGCGTGTTTGCTTTAAACAAGATCCAGCCTATATTTCGGGCCTGTAATTGTGGAGACCCAAATGTAAATTTTAGTTTAAAAACGTAACTGAAAGTGCACGGGGTTGTGAAGCCCAGGAAAGGCTAATGTCACAAGGAAAACATTTGTTTGCAAATTCCCACACGAGAATTTACAGATGGTAGAGAAAAACCTCTAAAAGAAAACCTCTGTGTGTAGGTAGCACAACCCAGCACTTGCAGAGATTGTCATCTTCAAAGCACTGAGCAAATGTTTGTTAATTATACTACAGCAGCCTTTGAGGCTATCAGGCAGATATATATATTACTGCTTTATAACTGGAGAAATTAAGTCAAAGAAGTTACATAATTTTCTTGGGATTAGAGGCAAACATAAAAATCCGATGAATAGTGCAGGTTTTCCTTGCCTTTGTTTGCGTGTTTCTGAAGCTTCTGTGTTCCTAAGGGGGACCGCACAGATACAGTTTGGTTTGGAAAGGAGCTCTTTCCATCTAGATTTATGTTTCTAATGCACCGAGGGTGAGCATTATGTAAGGTGATGTGAAGTACTAGCTATCCAGTGTAGTTAGGGTTCTCTCTCATTTAGGCCATAATTCAGTGAGTCCCATGTACTGGACACTTGCACACATGCCCAAGCCAGTATACATAGGTTTTCTTCTACCATTGCTTGCTTTTGGGTCTCCTACTGAAGTGACACTGATGTGTGTGTCTTTCTGGTTTCCCAGACTTTTGAACTTGCTGTTTAGCTTTAACCATATCTGACAGCAGGCTTGAGGTCTCAGAAGTTCCTGTATGTTTTGTGAAAATATGTGGATGATTTGACAAGACAAATCCTTCTGCTTAGGGAAAGGCTTGTCTGTTTGTTCCTTAGGCACCAGAGAGTGTACATGGAAGAGCCTTGGTCAGAGTTCACTCTGTAACAGCCACCAGAAGAATAGCATGAGATGTAAATCCAAGGAACAGCTTGTTTCACTGCCCTTGAAATGGTTCTTTCTCTCCCTCTTTTGTCTTTTCTTAACATCTCTTGTGCCTGCAATGTTGGCTGTTGCATTTCTGGATGCTGTGATACGAACAGAAGAAACTGCTGTCACTTAACATTGGTCTGGCATCAAAATGTGAAGTGTGAGTCTCTCTGCTGCTGGGAAGTCCTGATTTTCCTGCAGTACCTGTAACTTTATTCAGACGGTGAAGGCTTCTGAAACTGGATGGGTATCTTTGTTACAAGCAGCACCTTGTTGTTAAGGAAGAGCGTTATTGTGCAATGCGTGATAAATGACACATCAAGAAAGTATACCAGTTGTTAAGGGATAGGGATGAGCTCAGGTTATTTACTAATTATGACCTTTATTACCTATAAAAATGCCATGAATACCTCTTCTGCACTGTGATAGCTGCCCCACCCAGAGCTTTGATGCTTTATCCTCACGTGCTGGGGTGGAGCAGCCACTTGCTGTTTGAGAGCCAGCAGCCGGCCTTGAGCATCCCTGCTGCCTGTATGCCTGCCAGACCCTGAGCGTGCTGGAAGAGGGGCCCATCACCACAGCCCTTTGCTCTCCTGGCTTAGAGACCGCTGGTACTACCTCCAGCTTCTGAGAGAAGAGAAAAAGGAGTGCGAAATCGATCACCGCTTTCTAAGACAATGCTGGTACCTCAGGTCTGTGCCTGGGAATAAAACATACTTGGATTTGGACTGATTCAAGGAGAGAGGCAAATACGTGGTTGTGTGAAATGGGTTGGAGTGTCATTTTTTACCAGCGTTAAAATTCCCTAAGGTTTCAGCATGCTTCTGGTAAAGTGGTACCAGGGGGGTGAGGTGGGAGTGAGGGTGTCCCTTCCTACCTGAAGACAGTCCATGGCTGTTCAGCAAAGAGCAAAGGATAGATACAGCATCACCCTCAGGAGCATGCAGGTGCAGAGCATCATGCCCATCTATGCTAGCTTGTAACCTGTCTTACAAACCCAATTGTCTATTTGAACACCTTATATTTCATGTTTGTGCTATATTTGAAGAGTGCTTTTCAGGACCAGGTTAAAAGTGTGGCTTTGGTTTGTTTTCAGAAGTTAAAATATTTGCTTATTTTTCCTTCTGCTCTATTTATATATTACTAAATTTTCTTTTCTTTCCCATAAAGTAGCCTTTTGTTTGATTGTTTTATTTTCTGATATTTTTCTAGTCTTGTCTTCTGGTTGGTAATGGAGATTACATGGTTTTGATAGAACGGATACTAAGTGGGTTAATATTTCTCCTAAAATTACTTAAAATGTCATCTCACTGAAGATGACAAATCAAGGTCCTTATAAACATTCACGCTATAAAAACAGTTCCATTTTACACACCTTTTATTTTTTGTTGCCTGCATAAAAATAATGTTAACTGTATCATTATACTGAAATTTTAACATCTCTTCATTGTGAACACAGAAGCAATTTCATTTTAAAGTGGCAAAGGGCAGAGTTTCTAATAAAAATGTAATCTGTAGCCTCTGACTGCAAATGCTTCTGTTTGTGCTAATTCTCATGTAAGTCACTGTAAAATGTATGATATATCAGTTTAAACAGATGTAATATCAAAGTCTTTTCATTATTATTATTTTTTTCCAGTAACAGTTTTGGTAAAATTCAAATACATCAGTAATAATGTTTCACTTTTATCTCATTATCAAATTAGTTTTACACTGCCTTAACATGAGTTAAATCACATAAGTACCATTTAGACATCAGCCATCAAGTTGTTTTAAAGTGTTCCAATGAGATATTCTTGGATGCACAATGATTAACCTCTTATGCCATCTTTACTGCATTTGGGCAAAGAGGTGGAATGAGGTTTCTGTAGCTGAGCACGGTGGTGGAGCTCCGGCGTCCTGCATCCCCGGTTCCCAGCTGGCACGGCGCGGCTGCAGCCTCTCATGCCTTGGCACTCATGGGCCAGCGAGCGCGAGGCTTTGCAGGATGTCTGGGTAGAGTTTGCTTTCCTTGCTTCCTTATCCTTCACCAGGTAGAAGTTTTCTCCTTTTAATCTGCTCTGGGAACCTGATGCTTTCCCCAATAATGTGTTTGGTCTTGCCAAATGTCTTAATTGTCACACAGTTAAAAAGCAGCAGCTAGAGATAATTCACAGACAGTTAGAGACATCCACTTCTAAATACTTTGTTGAAGGACACCCTCTTTATACCCACGCACACCTCCAAGTACGAATCTGCAGTGCCCATGAGGTACCCTTGCTGTGCAAACGGGAGGACGTGTTTAGCAATCTCTCACAGACTGCCAGGGCATAAATGCTGCACTATTGGATTTGCGAGTTCTTGCAGCAGAGTGGGATCTTGCTGGGATGTCAGCATACTGTTTTGGGGTGTCTGTGGGCTTTTTGAAATGGATTCTTGGGCTGCTGGTACAAATCAAGCAAATAAATTGGCTCCTGCTGTTGTTCACAAGGCTGCTTCCAGCTCTGCCTCCTGCCGCTTGGCCCTCTGCTCCCTGCCCGTCCTTTGCAAGCTCTGCCTTGCAGTTCCTTTGCTGAACCTCTTATGTCCATTTTTATCTCACTGGCAGATCTGAATAATCATACAAAAGTGCTACTGAGAGTTCTTTTCCTCTTCTTCCTTGTTGACGGTAACGCATCCAGGGCTCATATTGACAGATTAATGCGGGGCTGGCTGCAGCAGGGCCTGTTGCTGGAGGCAGCTCCCGAGCACACTGCCTGTGATTCTGCGCTGTCTGACTCTGAACCCGTTTGATCATTGTAGGGGGTCAAATGCTTGGCTTGAGTCTTTTTTATGTTTGTGTTTCTCTCGGGCAAATGGGGCTGAAAGAAGAAACTGGAGGGACCAAAGTGGAGTGCTCTCATGAAAAAAAAAAAAAAAATAGATGCAAAACACAAAGCACCATTTGTGCTCGAACTGGGGGGTTGAGGGGAAGGACAGCACTGTTTAACTGCTATAGATGACTTGGTTTTCTTCAGCTGGAGAAATGCTTTGATTCTATTCTATTGTTAATTAACCAGTCTGAGAAAAAATACATTTGTAAATTAGGCAGGAGACCACTTCAAGACTCTGCACTGACTTCTACAAGGCTGGCAATCTCCTTCTGGTTCTCATTCACAGGTGCAAATGCTCTGGAGACCAACACGAGGGTAGGTCACTGCTGTGAAGCTGGTAGCCCCCTGCTACCAAAGCCTTGCCACATAAACCCAATACACCCAGCAAGACATCCTCATTCCTCTTCTGGCAGGAATGTTCTTGAGGGGTTGTCTATGTCAATCTGTCTTTAGCTATGGCAACTCAATTTTGTATGCCTACATTAATGTGGAAGCCCACTAACAGTTCTGCTGGTGGAAATACGTAGTGAGTCAAGCTCTATTCATTGAGAGACTCTGGAACTGGTTCATATTTTGGTTAAAGATCACCTGAGGCACTTCAATAGGGTGATCTCTTGGACAGTTTGTTCTTGCAGTTTCATGTACAATGAGGATAGCAGCTTCTGCCTATGAGTAGCTATAAATGGCCAACCTTATTCAAAAGCCATGTCGTAGTTGGAAAAGTTGACTGCGTCTTCTAGATGACTGTTTAAGGTCAGTTATTTTTACTTTTCCGCTTTGTTCTAGTTAAATATTTTTACTTGCTCTCAGAACAATAGCTCCCACCACACTGAAGCCTTCACCCAGTGCAGTTGCTTTTCATACCTCTTCCAGTTGCAATCCATGCAGCGCCCAAGGGTCTCATCTCCTTAGTTTAGCTAAATATAGACTTTTCAAGCCCTTGTATAGAGTCTAATCCATACCTTTACTAATCTTAACAAGCTGAATCCAGTGGCATAAGCAGCTGACTCAGGTTTGTGGGTAGAGTCTATATTCTCTTACACTTGCTCTAATTTGCCAAGGTTTGTTTAAATTTTCTACTGCTTAATCTGGTATTTTATTGCCTGTACATACTTGACTCTGAGGACTGGATTGTTGTGATGATTTTTCCTGTCTGCAAACTTACTCTTCAGTTTTCCATGCTGTTTGCCCAGGGAGACCCACTAATTTTGTATTTTTTCAAGTAACTGTTTAATACAAAAACATCAGCCAAATCTGAAGTTGCTTTTACACAATTCCAAAATAATGCCCTGTTTACCAGGCAGTTCACAGATTGAACTCAGAAAAATTAGTTTCTCTGCCTTCGGTTGCAAAGCTTCTCTCACCCTGTCCTCTTTGGTTTGGAGGGAGCTGGGTCCCATACACACTCTGGCAGCTGCAACAGGATGAAAATATCCACAGAGGTTTCTGGCAGAATCTTATTGTGACAAATCATTTACAGTGGTTCCAAAAAAGATTTGTTTTCATATTTTTGCTTGGCTTTTTCCAGCTTGATTGCAGACTCGGTATGGGTTTTGTTAAAGCTCTTTTCTAAAACCAGGTAGATTTGTGGTTTGTGATCGTGATGCGTGCAGTTACACATCACTGTGTGCCTTTGATTCAAATGTGGTTTCAAACCCACCTTTGTAAGCAGGGAGGGTCATAGTGTGTTTTAACAGTTTCTCGTTTGTGTGTGTGCTCACGTGCAGCATGTTTATGCACACAAGTGCACACCCCCTGCCAAAGGCATCAAAAGGGCTCTGAGCTTCATGGAGCCAGTTAGCTGGTTCACAACAGCAGTGACTTGCAAGGCTTAAAAGAGCACAGAGGAGGTGGGCATGCGTGATCACGCATTATCCTTCCATTATCCATGCATCTTCTTGTCTGCCAGCAACCAGGAGTTTAGCGCCTTCCTGCATCTAGACCATCACGTTGCTGGTGTATCCAACCTACACGAATATCTCTAGTTATTTAACTTGGTTGTAATTTTGGACATTTTGGTATTGTCCTAAAGAGCTTGAACACAGTGAGAGTGCTTTGAGAGATTCTCTAAGATGCTTGGCACAACCGACCCACCCTGTTGTCTGTGGGAGAGGAACAGACATCCTCTCCTCTGCTTCCTATGGGTCAGAACCAGCAGCTAAAAACTCTGAATTCGTCTTCCTGCACTAATCACCACTTTGCACTGACAGTGGGTTGCAAAGAGGCTGAACACTACCATATGCATGGAGATGGCATCGCCATGGCCCATGCTTAGACCCTTTCTCTGGCAGAAGAGATGTACTGGTGTTTTCTGCTAACTGAAGAGTACTGAAAAGGCATTTCAGGTGGTGGAGTAGAGAAACTTCAGGAGTGCTTTTATCATGATGTGATCTAGACTTGTTTGTGCAGGTGGTTGAGGTGAAGCTACTTTTGTTGTCTGTCTTGGATCCTCTTGCCTAGTTGAGCTCCCATGGAGCTAAGACACGAGGACTGTAGCTCACAGCACCTAGCTGAAACTTTTTTCTGTGATGCAAATGTGCCTTGCAGCCTGGGCTAATTCAGACCAAGCAAGCAGGAGCAGATTCCTGTTTGCTTTTTCTCCATTGAAGGAACAGTGCTGTTCTGGAGTTTGATTGTTTGACTGGCTGCTCGGCACTTTGACTGCACAACAACTTCTTATCTTGGGTACTTCATTCCTTTCCAGTTTAGTTCTTTTCTTCCCCAGTTCCGTGTTCTGCCATTGGATTGCATTAATGCAGTGTGCCCACAGGCTGCGCTGTATTGTTGCATATGTTGTGCTATTCAAAATAATCTCAGTGGGTGTTCTAAGTAGCTGCCATGGTACAACCCATCTTCTTGGCAGCCAGAAGTGCTGTGAGCTATATGTCTTATTTTCCTCTTTATCTTCATATATTGTAATAGAGACGGAACCTATAGAAGTCTTGCATATGGTATACCTTGCCAAGATACCTTGTTGGTACCTAGCAGCTGTCCATACATGCTTGGTAAAGAAGATGTGTTTTGTTAATTATGTTTACATGGGATGGTGCTTGGAGAACTCTATGTAGATACAAAATGGTCTCCCTGGGAAAAAAAAATTCTTCGGGACTCTTTGCCGCATTTTAATGGAGGATCACAGTGAGCTGGTAGTGGGCTTCTGACTGACACCTTTTTTAGCATCACATTAGGAATGTAGGCTGCGAAAAATCCAGTCTGTCTCTAGTAGTGTAAAAAGCATGTAAGCTTTGCTTTGATATATCCGTTAGCAGTGAGCATAGCTGCATAGTAAACGCACAGTTTATTGAGGTTTGGTTTTTTTCATTTTTAATTGCATGCTTGAATGTTTGGAGATGGACTCAAGCTAATGTAATGTTTGCTTTCATATATTTCAGCTGTGTGGGTGTTGAAGAAGAAGAGGCACCAGATATTGACATCTATCATTGTCCAAATTGTGAGAAAACCCACGGAAAGTCTACTTGTAAGTATACTCACGCAGCTGGTCCTCAGATACATATCAGATTCTGTATGTTTAAACAACAGAAGCTTTTTTTCTTTTATTATTACAGAAAGACAAGCCTAAATATCATATGTTAAAAATATTAGAATTCAGATCATGAGGTAAAAAAATATGTTAGGGGGAGAAAGCCATGGGTTGGATTGTGAAGCTTTGGATGCAGCTCTCTGCCTGGCCTCAGGCAGTGTGCAATGAACTAATGCAAGGCACCTTACCTGGAGAGCTTCAGTCCCCACTGCCAGCAATGAACACGATGCTGCCTTCCTCACATGAAATTAAGAATTGTGAAGGCACCTTAGTACTGTGGGCTAGAAGAATCCTACAGAGACAGCTAGTTTAATACAGTGAGTTTTGGAAACTACATGGTGTTTTTTGTCTTTGGATGAGAAGCGTAAGAAACAGTATGTTATGCTTGGCCTGGATATAAAACTGTGGTGATTTAAGTGGCAGTCAGAATTGTAGGATGCACTGAGGGTGCCAATGCTTGCAGTTCTTTCACAGGAAAAAGTTCTCTTGAGTAAAAGTGACAGTTGATCTCAGTGGGAGTTTTGTCTGGGAAAGAACTGTAGGATGTGTTTGCTTTGGTCAGATTAATTCACAAATTCTTTCTATTATACAATGGGAAGAAAAAAAAAAAGAAAAGAAACCAATCTCTAAAAGATGAAATGCTTTACTTGGAAGCCATTTATTGTAAATAAGCAATAATGATGCAGAGGTTCTCACTGCTTTGCAACCTTACAGCAATACACAGAGGAAGAGCATTGTGCTTATCTCTCAAGAGCCGAACAAATCATAATGTTCCTTGTTTAGTGCAAAATAAGGGATGGCTGGAAACTGACTTCTGTTGTGTTAAAATTCAGTAATTTTAACATCAAGCAATTATTTCTGCACTGCCTTAAAAGTTTAAAAAATTTCTAGGGGGAAAGGGGGGGAGTCTGAAATGTTCGTTTTGGGGCAAAAAATGGGAATAATTTTTTCACTTTGACTTTTTCAAAATCAAGTGTGAACAGGAAAACAGTATGACCTGTAGCTATTCCTTTCTCCCAGATGGTCTTTTAGCAACTTTGGCCCAAGCAGGGCACCCACAAATTGGTCAAGCTGTCAGAAAACCCCTTGGGAGGCTTGTTCTGAAAGACTTAACAAAATCAATATATCCCCACAAAATGTTTTGATTTAAAAGAGTTAGCCTTTCTAATGTTTTATTGGAAGATTTCTGACAAATGCATTGGAAATTGGTCAAACAGATAACCTCAAATCATCGTCAGGTGAACAATTTGGTATTAGAATGGGTTGTGTTGAAAAGGCAGGTATGACTGCAGATACTCCCACGCTGTTACTGACCCAGCATAGAAGCAGCAGCATAATATTTCTGTCCTCTGTGAGTTTTGTATAACATTGCGTTGTGTTTGATGCTTTGATTTCTTTCACTTTTCTTTGAATTATGGGTGATGAAAACCACCTACTTTTTAGTGTGAGGGGAAAAAAAATCAGACAGAAGCAGCAAAAGTCTAAATACCTGTTTTCTGAAAACTGTGGTGCATAATGTTAAGAATTCCAGAAATGGCAGTTTTGGTAAAAAGATTACAAGTTTAATATACCAGTTAAGATGAGGAAAGTTGAATCAACAACAACCTTGTGATACTTTAAGAAGGTTTTTGGCTGTCCGTTTCTTTTTATCCCAATAAAAATGTGACTTGGCAGTATGTCCCTCAGTCTGCTTTGTGCAGCACAGCAGAAAGTGCTGCTGGAGCGGCGTCACTAGTTATAGTCTTATCAATGTATGAGGTTATATGTGTGGTAGGAATACAGGACTTCAAATCATTCTGCAGTACAGTAGAAAGACTTGGTTTTCTCCATTCAGATGCATTACAGAAAGATTAATGACATACAAGACCAATCATCAAAGTAGTCGAGCGTAAAAATTTCAGGAGCATTTACACATTAGTTATTGACAAGCTTACCTTGAATTTTGGTGAAGTGCAAGGTCACAGGTTCTCAAGCTGTATAGTCATTTTCACCATTAACTTGCAGAATTGTGGATCCTGTTGAAAACTGACGCTGGTATTCTGTAGCCCCTCCTTGCAGAGTGCAATAGGCCAGGGAAGTTAAAAGGCTGATTAAATGAAGGCAGGAACAGCTTGGCTTAATGTATTTATTCTGTTAGGCATTTGTATGCAGGGTGTCCTGCTGAATGGCACTTGGGTTTTGCTGGGACTTCTGTGAGATGATCACTTTTGTTTGTTTATGGACTGTTACAATATATGTTTAAACTAGTTATCTAGCACTATCAGTTTTGTAATAGGAATAAGAATTGTTCCAGAGCCAGTAGTTCACTGGTAGGATTTAAATATTGCAAGATTAGCAAAGTGAAACACAGACACCTATTGTCTGTTATGCAACTTGTCTGGATTTAAAAATATATGTGTATTTCTGGAGCATGCATTCCACAATATATGCTTTCCAGATGTCAAATTTAAAAATCATTTTCTCCTTCTTACATTTTTCCACTTTACCAGTGTGGCTTAGTGGCTACTATTTCAGAAGATTGCTTTCTGTCATGTGACATTTTAAGCCATTTTGGTTTAATGAAATTTGTAGGGACTCCGCTTTGGGAAAAATTGTACACATTCATACAAAATTTTCTGATATCGTTTAAGTAAAATGGAAGTGTTTTGCTTAGGCAGACTTGATTCATTTTCATAACACCATCTGAAATGTTCAGTTTGATTGCTGTCTCTTCTGCAGCAGTGAAAATCAGGAGAAATTCTTTGGACTCAGTGAAGTTACATAGACGCAAGCAAACCAAAGTCAGGCTGAAACTGTTTTTAAGTAATTACAACCTTTAATATAAATCAATAGAGAACTAACAGGGTGCTTCTAGGTATCCCTTCTTCATAAATACATTAGAAATAATGTAAGTATACCTTTGAAGCCTAGAATTAATCATTTTGAGATACAGTTTTGATAAAAAATACATTCCATTTTTCCTCTAGAGGGTTTTCTGTAGAAGGAACGGGTTATACTTTCCAAAGGTCAAGTTTGGATCAGAAAGTTCTGCAGAAAAAGAAATCTGTAATCATTTAAGAAAAAGTGGCCTTTCTGGCCAAAGCTAGTATTTGTTGCACATGTTAATGGGCCCTTTAATCCTTACTGTGGCGTTTGTGCTAAAGATGAAACATAAAGAGAATGGCTGAAAATGGGCCAAATGTCGATTGTTTGAGGTAGTATAATAGGCTACGGCAGCTGGCTTGCTGTTGTCCAGGAGATAGCACCTCCTGGGGAGTGTTCTGGTGGTAGAGGCATCTTTGTTGCCGCTGCGTGAGAGGTGGATGCGAGAGGTGGATGCCTGCTGGTGCTCAGTGCTAGGTGAAACGGCTCCCCGGTGCTTTCTGAAGAGTTGCAGTGAATTTCTTAATTCAGCACTGATTTGCCTCTTTTATTTCTCAATGCTCTGTGCTATCTGAAGAGTAATAAAAGAACACGCTAATATGATAAGCTCTTTAATTTTCACTGTGTCAAGTGACACCTGTTTCCCTGGGACTTGTGCTAAGAGTCCCAGTGTTGGTTTAGATCTGCTGGGGGGGGGGAGGAAGCAGTCATTGGAAAGAGAAGGAGAGGAGGAAGGCTTGGCATTCATGTAGGGCTTGTTTCCTTTGTTACCAGGAGCATTGAATTAATACACTAAGCCTGAGAGTCATTAAGATAAAGAACTAGGAGCTTTAATGAATATATCCAGCTAGGCTAGAGAGCTGCATGGAACTAATAAAACCAACATGCTTTGTGCAAAACCTGGGATGGATTCTTTGGGAGAAGTCTTTACTTGAGTTACTCCAGGGTTGTGGTCGGGAAAACAAGGTTAGCTTTTTTTGAACCTTATGTGTTATAACTGTGGCCTCTAGATTTCCTTCTTAATGAAAAAGTGTGTGGATCTGTGTGTGAGTGCAGGTGCAGAGAGCAAGGAAAGAGTGCCATCCGTGCATGGTTACTGAGTTCCCTAGCTGTTTTGAATAGTAAGAAAAGGATAATAGGTCTTGATTTTGGGGTAGAGTACTGAATTTCATTATGTAAAACAAGGGTGAAAAATAAAAGTAAGTTGTGACATATGAAAATCCTACTAACAGAGGCTTGAAATGATACAAATATGCACTTGGGCCAAAAAATAATTTACTACCAAAATGAGCATGTGTAAACAGACTGTGGAAGTAGGAAGAGCTGAGAGAGATAGTGCTGACTAAGAAAAAGCTGGACGAGTTTTTCTTGCTCTGTGTTATCTGGCTGTCAGAAGCAAGGCAGAACAACATTGAGATTTAACTTACTTATTTGTGGTTATTCCAGCTGACCTTTTTTCCATGATGAACTAACTTGCCTATATGTCTGTCACCCACTGGGAGCACATTTGAGGGGCCTTCAGTCTACTGTCATCAATTTAAGGCCTAGGCTTGCCTTTCAAAACCTAGGGATAAGAGGAGTTCTAAAAATTGCATTTGTGGTGCCCTTGCATCTTTTTTTTTTTTTTTTTTTTTATGTGTGTGCTGTGTGCAGGGCGTAATTCAAAGCCCATCAAAATTGATGTCAAATCTGCCACTGCTGGACAGACCTTTAGACTAAGGTAATTCATGACAAATACATTCTTAAAGTTCTATACTGCATATTGAGAAGGCAGGAAAGTGGCTTTCTAAGAGTTTTTTGTTAAGGATTAAGTGTGTAATCTCGCAAGTAAAAAATGTCCAGAGCCTGTGTTTGCATAAAGCCTGCAGTAGCTGTAAAGCTCAGTAATTATCTGTCTGGTTGCCCTTATGTTACAAAATGAACACTGTTCAGTATATAATAGATCTTCAGGCAACATTATAATTGTCTAATGGTGAATTGAGAGCAATATTAAAATTTGCAGTGCAGCATAGTGGGGGTTCCCTCTTCTCTGGTCTCGTAAGAAATGAAATGAAGATTTGTCTTTCCTTCAAATGTCTTAATAATTCTATTTAACATACAGTACTGTCCAATTAATTCCTTTTTAGTGAAAAAGAAAAGAAATTGGCATAAACACGATACTGGGCAGACAACAGAGGTCAAACCTGTACAGAATGGAAGCCAAGTCTTTATAAAAGAACTTCGAAGTCGTACTTTTCCAAGGTAGGTTGTTCAGCTGCACGCATGGACAGGACTGTTGAAGTAAAGCATATATAGCCAGTTTCCTATGTAACTGATGATGATCCTTGCTGAAAGCATTACATAGTACAGAACTTTGAAGTTTAAATGAATGCTGTTTTATTGCAGATGTCCCAGGCTCTTCCCTTTTTTGTATTTGTGCAGCCATATTCAAATCTACTCTTGCTTGAGCCCAGTTCCTCCAGATTTCTATAGAAGCTAGATTTGTGAAGACAAGAACAAGAACATTTTTGACCCCTACAACATTCGCTTGCATAAGAAATTAACCAATTTATTGCATAGAATTATCCAGTTCTCAAAAATACTAATGAAGTCTGTCTCCATCTTGAAGAGAAGAACAATGGCATCCTCAGTTGCTACAGTGACAAAGGCTCTCTTATTTGGGGTAATGAATAGTGCTAATTGTTAGGTGACATGTTCCACACTTTATTAGTCTGCTTCACAGCCATTTTTAAGAGTGATGATTTTCTTTTGGTTCTTTAACATAGGCCTTAGTCAAATAAATCCTTAATTATTAATGACTAATTATTTTAGAAGAATCCTTGAAGACTGTTAGAGTGTACTTGGTAAACACAAAACAACTTCTTTTTACAGAGAATTTAATTGCACATTTAATTTCAGATACTGGTCTTAGGCTGGTTAAGGAAAAGGCTGAAAATACCTATGTAAAGTGTTTGCAGTGCTTACAGATGTGTTTCACAGACTCAAGATCCAGTGGTTTTACTTACCTGGCTATTTATATTTGGGCGTGCTAGATTTGTCTTAGCCTTTTTTATTATTATTTTTTAGTTTGTTTTTGTATACAGAGCAATTTGACAGGTTGCAAAGCTAATTTCTTACAAAAGGTTTAAGGCCTAGCAGAATGATTTCGATAACCTCAGATGGCCTCTGTGATTGCACTCACATGTGCAAAATCTCTGAGTTACTCCCAAATTGTAAAAATATATGGAGCCCCATTTTTTTTTGTTTGATTCTGACGTAAAAGTGCACATAAGAAAATCCTGCTGCCACATTGAAGTTTCTGAGAAAGAAGGGTTTGTAGCCAGAAGGAGTGCCTGCAAGATTCAGGCCTCTGACATCTACACTTACGCCATTAGTAAAACAAAATCTTGTTGGGAAATTTTATCTTCTGAAGAGTATTAATGAAATCTGCAGATGTTCACAGAACAAAACCCAAACTCATCAGTCAGAATGTGATGAACAAAAAAAGGGGGGCTCAGTTCAGAGATAGAAACATCATTGCTGATTCACAGCACACAACAGTAAATTATAACCCACGGTTAGTCTCTTGGTGAGGCTCAGATCAAAAGGAACAGTGAAGAGAGCAAAAAGGAAAAAAATATAATTCATGTCATTCCACTCCTGAATGTTTAATACCAAAATAGCATTAGAGTAGTAATAGTAGTAGAAATAATAATTAAATTGATGGTTCACATTCTTAAGTGTAGGTGCCAGACTCTCTATTTTGGCATGATCAATATTAGTTGCTCTGGTACTGATCTTTCTTTACAACTATGTGTAAGTTTCTGTGGCACATGTAGAAGGAAATTGGACTTGAACAAGTATGTGAGATATATATGGGCACTGTAAAGTAAGTGCAGAGGTTTAGTGGTAAATCATGGTTTGCTTCTTGCTCCTTAAAATCTCCGGCCTAATTTGCACATTGCTGGCGTACAGTACTAGTGCTCACAAAAATGATGAATGCTCCTTTTAATTAATTATAAATTAAATTTGCCTCCTGATCCGCCATTGCCAATTCACTATGGCTAGGGTGATCCAGAAATAGCTGGGTTTCTACAGCTTATCCCTATTTGCGTCTGGCCATCCTGTTCTACGGGGTTCAAACCCTACTGGGGTGGCCTGAGCAGGCCCAGGGTGGGGGGTTCCCCCTGCGTGATGGGGTCACAGGAGAACACCCACCCCACCCCCACCCCCTCGAAAAGAGGGGGGGGGAACCCCCACAGCTGAAGGGTGCCAGGGGCTCTGCCACGGGCTGGGCTTCATGGGGCAGCAAAGGCAGGGAGGCCCAAGCGTGCTGGCTGCCACAGCGGCGCTCAGAGCCGTGTCCCCTTTCCCACCCGCTTTTGGTGCCATATCAAGAGGTGAGCTGTAGTTCAGAACTGCTGCAGGAGATGGCAGTCATGGATTAGGCTTACCTGCCTGGGGAGGTGGTGCTTTTCGGGGTGAGCACCCAAAGTTTTGCTGTTCCCTCCGCCAGCAGCCATGGCCCCAGCCTGACAGACGGATTTTGGAGCCCAGCTGACGAGCAACACATGGCAGCAGGGCTCTTTGGGGACTGATGGTCCTTCATACAAAGTCACTTTTCACTCTGACTTCAAAGTGGTTTACTCTTGAAAACATCTAGAAATTGGACTTGAATTTCCCTTGAGAGTTCTTGGTGCACATAGCTGGTCATCTGATGAAGCTGCCCTTTCCTTAGTCCCTTTGAAGCCCTCCCAGTGACTTGAAAATTATTTGCAGAATATTTCCCAAGCAATTTATTTGACTATTTAAAAATTATTTGCAAAGTGTTTCCTGGCCAATTTATTTGAGATTATGTAATATTTTTAATCTTGCCTTCTTTGGAGTGGAACATTTAACATTGATCACTGGTAACTCAACAGATCCCTATAGTTGAGGAAAATGGTCTTTCACCAGAAGCTGTTATTTTAGAAGTTTCCCACAGTTGGTGCATGAGGCTCAAGCTAGTATATTCCAGACAAATTTAGTGTGCCCTGCATGCTTTGCAATAAATAGCTTTTTGGCTTTTGTCTTATGCACCTAGTTTGCATATAAATGCTTATTCATAAATTTTCCTCTCTGTAGTGAAATGCAAAATATGCTGAACTCTATGTGGAAGCACCTCACCATTGAATCTGTGTTTATTTTTTCAGTGCTGAAGATATAGTCGTGAAAGTGCCAGGTAGTCAACTAACAACAGAGTATTTGGAAGAAAATGGCTTTGTGGAGCCCATCCTCGTCCCAAAGAAGGACGGCCTGGGTTTGTCTGTACCTGCACCCACCTTCTACGTCAGTGATGTTGAAAACTATGTCGGTGGGTATCTGGCAAGCAGGTGGCATTGTACTGTTTGGAGCTCAGCTGCTTTTTAAAAAAATACATTTATTATTTGTATAAAAATGTTTAAAATATATTATTAATTATTGTCTATGTCTTAAGCAATGCTGATTTCAGTATTTGTTATGTAGTGGTAGCTTGTAATTAGCAATTCGCTCTTGTTTTTTGTACCAACTTGAGAGTGAGCCTGAACCAGACTGCACTGTAATCCGTAGCGCTGCATTAAAAGAAACAGTCATAGTAGCGTCAAGAAGTTGTTTCTTCAGGCCAGGTCTTAATTGATTACTGTCATCTTGCTTTGTATTGAAGGAAGTACTGGACTGAGACTCATATTCTGCAAAGGCAGTCCATTTTTTAACACTGGTGTCAGTGAGAGCTTTTTTCATTGCTGCTGGTCATTTGGATTCATTTTGGCACCTTCCTGTCTCTAACCTAAGCAGGGTATTCTACTGCATCTTCTCACAAGTCATCACATCATTTGGAAGACATACCCTGGCCAAGAGCCATGGAAGTACTCTGAAGTCATTTGTCTCTGAATCCTCCTTCCTTTAGCATGTGTGATCTTGTCTCTTGTCCTCTCTTGCTCTGTCCCTCCTTTGTGTCACTTCTGATCCAACTCTTTGTCTTTCCAGTCTTCTGTCAAGGAATCGTCCTTTGGGAGCCATGACTCCAGCTCCAGTGTATCTGTCTGCCTTTCATGGTCCCTTTATCTCCTTAGATAATCTGCTAACCACCCCTTCCTCCTGCACTGCTGTTCTTGACTCTATCTATTGCTTTTGCAGTGATTGTGTGCTGTGAGATAACTATGAATAAAGGAGAATTGATTTTATTATTTTCTCTATCCCATTGCTTCTACAGGAAACATACTTTCCTTGTCCATCTGCTACACTTAGCAGATTTTCCTGTATGACCTAGGTGTTCCTTATGCATCTGCTGGCTTCTAGCTGAAATAATCCACCCTCCCAACAGAAATGTTAGTGAAGAGCTGGAGGGAAGAACACAGGTTGTTTAATCTGAAGCTGGCACCAGATTTGAAAGTGAATGGCACAAATACGTGCTGGTCTAACTCCCATGGGGTTAGTTAGCTTGAATGAGATTTCCCAGTGAGATTAGTCTCTCTGTTTTGTAGTTTATTACACTGGACCAAGAATGTCTTTTAGAAACAACCTAAAGTAAGTAGCAGAGCATGAAACACCACAAACAAGACTGCCAAATACATCATTACTGTTCTGGCATTTCATGAAAAAACAAGTTGATTTTTTTTTTTCTCCTTCCTAATGTGAAAAAAGCTATCAATGAAATGCTGGGAGAGGAAAAATACGGCCAATTAGAATTGAAGGGAAGAAAGACTGGAGAGGTGATTTTCTTGCAGAAAGGATAAGAGAGTGTGCTTAGAAATAGGCACTCTTTATAAAGCTCTGACTCTCTCCATGCGTTCTCTAGTTCACTCAGTGTAAAATTCTACTACTTGAATAGTTCTTTTAGTATTAACACTGGAGATTTGTATTCAACAAGGTCTGTCAGAGGAAATGTACTAGCAGATTATCCTCTGTACTCTAATACCTAGGAAATGGATTTTTGATAGGTGTAATTTTGGGTAAAATAACAAAAATTAATTTTTTTTGTAGCACACCTGAAATGCCATGTTAAAAAATGGGAATTCTCCTGCAAAACTCCTCCTCGATTATAGCTTTCATAAGCAAAAATTTTAATAAAGCATAAGAGAACTCAGAATTTTGGAAAATCAGT